>NC_090999.1:64800000-65425000 GCF_041146395.1 Eulemur rufifrons | reverse complement strand
ATGCGAAGAGATGTTCATCCTCACTCATAATAAGAAAGACTAATTAAAACACAAAGATACTGTCTTTTTCCTATAAGAATGGCAAAATTCAAAAGTTGAACAGCACTGCATTGGTGAGGCAACGGGGATACAGGACATTTTGCATATTTCTGGTGGTTATGCAATAAGGTAATAGCCCATAGAAAGCAATTTGGCAAGATCTTTCAAAGTAACAGTCACTTGTACCTTTTGATCCAGAAATCCAACTTCTGGATATATATTGTACAGATATATCTACACATACACAAAAAAACATAAGTACAAGATTATTCACTGCAGCATTGTTTGAAAGAGCAAAATATTATGAGGGACTGGTTAAGTGAACTGTTACATACAAAGGAACAGTATGCAGTTTTTAAAAAGAATGAGAAAGCTCTTTATGTATTGATATGGAAATATCTCCAGGATTTAGTTATTTAGTTAAAAAAAGATAGATGCATAGCAATATATATAATATACTCTCTTTTGTGCAATATGGGGGAATAAGAATTTGTATTTGCATTTGCTTGTATCTGCATAAAGGCATATTAAAAAGATTCACAACAGACCAGTAAAAAAAATGGTTATCTGTGAAGGTCATGAAAAGATATACAAATAGTGATGGATGGAAGTGAAAATTCTCAAGGTATGTTTTCTTATATAGTTTTGATTTTTAAACCATATATATTCATTACCTTAAAAAAAAAAAAAAACACTAACCAGAGAGAAAGAAACAGAGAGTCCGATGTCACTTTTGAACTGAGATGTAAAATCAAATACTGAATTATTACACAATAACTGTATAGCTTTCATTACAGAAATGCAAGAATGTTTCAGTATTGGGAAATGTATTAGCTCATTAGAAGGCCAAAGAAGTTAACAAACAAACAAACAAACCCTCAAACCAAAGAACAACCAATATGGTGATTCTAGGAATGTGTTGATGTCTAACAGGCATTTGATAAAATTAAATGTTCAATCCTAATAAAAACTAAGTGAGCATCAGTAGATACTTCCTGACATGATTAAAAATATTTTAAACCAACATCCAACAGAAAACAACCAAGATTTTCCAAGTATAATCAGGAACCAGATGAGCTGTCTTCTATGACAATTTTATTTAACAGTGTTCTGGAAGTTCTGGTCAAGCCCTTAAAAAAAAGTGATGACATGCTTGAAGCTCTGACTGGGGGCAGGGGGCGGAGCAAGGGCAATATACATAACCTAAACTTTCATACCCCTATAATATGCTGAAATTAAAAAAAAAATTTTTTTAAAGTGATGAGATTTTAAATTAGAAAACCAGAGATGAATTGCTATGATACATTGTTGTTGTGGGTATGATTGAGTACCTTGAAAAACTACCAGAATTGACCAAAAAATTATTAGGACTAATTAGATGGGTGAGTGGGAGGGTGGACAAGGGGATTCAGATGGGACTGGAGAAACTGTGTTCCCAGTAACATCTGCCCTTGGTTGACTGGCTCCCACCAATAAATAATCAAACACCTAACTTTCATATCCTAATTTCCAGAGGATTTCCACTTCGTTCTGTCCAAATGACTTCAGAGGAGATGTGCTTGTTTTGCATAGGGTATGTGAGAAAGTGGGGCACAGAAAATGTGCACTGGGCTCCAGTTTAATTAAACTGATGACTGGGAAGATGAGACGGGAGAGAGATACTTCAGGCAGAAAAGAGAATGAACAGTGGGAGGATGTGAGATACCTTGGTGTGAGTGGGGACCCACGTAGGTAGCTCAGCATCTCTGGGCAAAAAGGGTGAGTCAAGAAACACAGGTAATAAGTGGGGGCCAGGGTAGAGATGACCTTTAATATCCAGGCCAAAGGATTTATGTGTTATTTTGTAAGAGATATAACCTATTGTAGGTTTTAAGCCAGGATGTAACATGATAAACTCACATTTATGTTGGACTTTTAGTAACAATAGCCTCCATGGGAATTCTTTTGCTTATACTCCTTGGTTCCATAGTCTTTGAGGGTAAAAAAATAATGGCAATGGTGGAATCAAGCAGTATGTGCTTACCATGGATGGCTGCATTGGAATATAGGAAGCACTCATTAAATATTTGTTGATTGAACTGACTGTACTCACAGTGTATATGAGTGAACTGTCATTTTTAAACTCTGTGGAAGAAAAAGTTCTTTTAAAAAATTACTACCTGACTGGGCATTTTGATAAGCTATAATGATCTTACTTCTGACAGCCACACATATTAATAATATGAATCCCATCTATTTTTAGTTACCTTCATATCCAAGTTCTTGGAAACAGTTTCTATGGCAGGGGCAAGCTCTTGAATTGCTTTCTCAAGTTGCCGGTACTCGTGCCTGATCAACTGAATGTCTCCAGAAAGTTTCATGATGCTTGAATCACATCTAGTGGCAAGATGGAAATTGGTGTGAGATGAATAGGTTCATAACATTTTTAATGCTATAGTAGGACCTGTGCATTCATTTGATGGCCAAAGTCCTAAAGTTATTTTGATAATGAGTTGGTGGAGGTAGGAGCATATACAAGGTTCTTCCTCATTTTTCTCTTCGCTTCCTGCTGGGAGAGAAACCAAGTTAGATGCATTGGCCCAAGCCAGGACACCAAGCTGAAATAGTTTAGTTGGTGACATTGGGGTATGTTAGGGAAATTTTACATTTTCAGCTTGATATTAACTCAGTTATAGGAGTTACAGCAGATTTTGATGTTTTAGGGATATACCCTGCTGCCTATGGTTTGAAAAAATTAAAAATTGTTCTTCTTTTACATCATGTTATTAATCTAGCTTCCTCCTTTTAACCTCTTTTATTGGCCCCCAGACTACCAATTCACCTTTGGCTAGAAAAGGTATCCCAACTAATCCAAATCTTCCAATCCATCTTCTGCAATTTCTCACCCTCTTAGCCCCAATCAAAACTCCTGTTCCTACTGGAAGCTATACAAGCACATAAAAATTAAACAGCATATTCCTGAATGACCAATGGGTCTATGAAGATATTAAGAAGGAAATTTAAAAATTTCTCTAAACAAATGAAAATGAAACACAACATATCAAAACCCATGGAATACAGCAAAGGCCATACTAAGAGGAAAATTTATAGCAATAAGTGCCTACGTCAAAAAAATAGAAAAGCTTCAAATAAACAACCTAATGATGCATCTTAAGGAACTAGAAAAAGAAGAGCAAACAAAACCCAAAATCAATAGAAGAAAAATAATAAAGACCAGAAAAGAAATAAGTTAAATTTAAACAAACCCCCCCCCAAAAGATCAATTAAAAGAAAGGTGGTTTTCTTGAAGAGATAAACAAAATTGACAAACCTTTAGCCAGATGAAGAAAAAAGGGAGAAGACACAAATAAAATCAGAGATGAAAAGGGAGACATTACAACTGATGCTGCAGAAATTCAAAGGATTATTAGACACTACTGTGAACAGCTATATGCCAATAAATTGGAAAACCTAGAAGAAGTGGATAAATAGCTAGACACATACAACCTACCCAGATTGAACCAGAAAAAACCAAAAACCTGGATAAACCAATAACAAGTAATGAGATAGAAGCAGTAATAAAAAGTCTCCCATCAAAGAAAAGCCCAGTACCTGATGGTTTCACTGCTGAATTCTATCAAGCCTTCAAAGAAGAATTAATACCAATCCTACTTAAACTAGTCCAAAAAATTGAGGCGAAGGAAATATTCCCAAACTCATTCTGTGAGGCCCATATCATCCTGATACCAAAACCAGACAAAGACACAACAAAAAAAGAAAACTAGGCCAATAGCTCTAATGAACATAGATGCAAAAATCCTCAGCAAAATATTAGCAAACCAAATTCAACAACACATTAAAAAGATTATTCATCACAATCAAGTGGGATTTGCCCCGGGATGCAAGGATGGTGCAACATGCACAAATCAATCAATGTGATACATCATACCCACAGAATGAAGGATGAAAACCATATCATTTCAATTGATGCTGAAAAAGCATTCAATCAAATTCAATATACTTCATGATTAAAAAAAAAAGCCTCTCAAAAAACTGAGTATAGAAGGCCCTTACCTCAACATGATAAAAGCTATATATGACAGAGCCGCACAGGTAGTATCATAATGAATGGGGAAAAATTGAAAGTCTTTCCTCTAAGATCTACAACAAGACAAGGATGCCCACTTTCACCATCCTTACTCAACACAATACTGGAAGTTCTAGCAAGAGCAATCAGATAGAGGAAAGAAATAAAGGGCATCCAAATTGGAAAGGAAGAAGTCAAATTATCCTTGTTTGCAGACAATATGATCTTACATCTAGAGGAACCTAAATATTCCACAAGAAAGCTATTAGAACTGACAAACAAATTCAGTAAAATTGCAGGATACAAAATCAACACAAAAATCAGTAGCATTTCCATATGCCAACAGCAAACAATCTGAAAAAGAAACCAAGAAAGTAATCCCATTTACAGTAGCTACAAATAAAATTAAATGCCTAAAAAAATAAACTTAATCAAAGAAGGGAAAGGTCTCTATAATGAAAAATATAACACATTGATGAAAGAAATTGAAGAAGACACAAAAAAATAGAAAGATATTTCATGCTCATGGATTGGAAGAATCGATATTGTTAAAATGTCCACTCTACTCAAAGCAATCTACAGATTCAATGCAATTCCCATTAAAATACCAGTGACATTCTTCACAGAAAAAAAAATCCTAAAATGTATACAGAATCACAAAAGACCCAGAATAGCCAAAGCTATTCTGAGCAAAAAGAACAAAACTGGAAGAATCACATTACCTAACTTCAAATCATTCTACAGAGCTGTAGTAAACAAAAGCAACATGGTACTTGCATAAAAACAGACACATAGACCAATGGAACAGAATAGAGAACGCAGAAATAAATCCACACATCTATAGTGCACTTTTCTTTAACAAAGGTGCCAAGAACATACATCAGGGAAAGGACAGTCTCTTCAATAAATGGTGCTGGGAAAACTAGATATCCACATGCAGAAGAGTGAAACTAGACCCTTATCTCTCACCAAATACAAAAATCAAATCAAAGTGGATTAAAGATTTAAATCTAAGACCTGAAACTATGAAACTACTAAAAGAAAACATTGGGTAAATGCTTCAGGGCATTGGTCTGGGCAATGATTTCTTGAGTAATAGCCCCAAAAGACAGGCAACCAAAGCAAAATTGGACAAATGGGATCACATCAAGCTAAAAAGCTTCTGCACAACAAAGAAAACAATCAACAAAGGGAAGAGACAACCCACAGAATGGAAGAAAATATTTGTGAGCCACCCATTTGACAAGTGATTATTAACAAAAATATATAAGGAGCTCCAACTACTCAATAGGAAAAAAATACAATAATCTGATTAAAACATGGGCAAAAGATTTAAATAGACATTTCTCAAAAGACAACATACAAATAGCCAAGAGATATACAAAAAAATGCTCAACATCATTAGTCACTGGAGAAATGCAAATCAAAACCACAATGAGATATCATTTCACCCCAGTTAGAATGGCTTTTATCAAAAAAGACAGGCAATAATGAATGCTGGTGAGAATGTGGAGAAAGGGGATCCCTTGTACACTGCTGGTGGGAATGTAAATTAGCACAACCACTGTGGAGAACAGTATGGAGGTTCTTAAAAAAAGTAAAAGTAAAAAAAAAAAAAAAAAGTAAAAGTAGAACTACCATATGACCCAGCAGTCCCACTGCTAGGTATATATCCAAAGGAGGGGAATTCAGTATGTTGAAAAGATATCTGCACTCCCATGTTTATTGCAGCACTATTCATAACAGCCAACATTTGGAGTCAACCTGTGTCCATCAACAGATGAATAGATAAAATATTATGGTACATATACACAGTAGAATATTATTCAGCCACAAAAAGAATGAAATCTTGTCATTTGTTATAACATGGAGGGAATGGGAAAACATTATGTTTGGTGAAATAAGCCAAGCACAGAAAAACAAATCTCATATGTGGAAGCGAAGTATTAAAACAATTTATCTCATGGAGACAGTAGAATGATGGTTACCAGAGCCTACAAAGGATAACATGGAGTTTGGGGGATAAAGTGGGGATTATTAATGGGTTAAAAAATA
Source organism: Eulemur rufifrons (assembly GCF_041146395.1). NCBI lineage: Eukaryota > Metazoa > Chordata > Mammalia > Primates > Lemuridae > Eulemur > Eulemur rufifrons. Next base: position 65,418,840 of record NC_090999.1, on the reverse strand, counting down.
TAGTTAGATACAATGCACAATATTTGATAGTACAACAAAATGATTATAGTCAACAATAAGTTATGTATACTTTAAAATAACTAAAAGAGTGGAACTGGAATGTTCCTAACACAAAGAAATGATAAATGCTTAAGGTGATGGGTACCCCAATTACCTGATTTGATTAATATTGTATGCCTGTATCAAAACATCACATGTGCCCTATAAACATTTACAACAATTATGTACCCATAATAAATAAAAATTAACAATTAAAATAAGCAAAACAAGAAACAAATAATAAATACCCTCCTGTTCCTTGAGTGGTCTCAGTCAGGTGTTGTCTTACATTGGGAAGAAATTAATTTACACTAACATATGAATGAAGCTTTGGGCCATAAGGTTGCATTTGATAATTCAGGGGAGGAATTCTGGTGAGATGGAGCTGGTGAGGTGAGCTGATTAATCAATTTCCCAGCATGTGAGGGAAGAAAACACACAAAACTCCCCTCCCCCATCATCAATGGCTTATCTTGACCCTGTATTAATGATTGGTTTCAGTATATTCTCATACATGCTTGAAAGATAGGATGGAGAGCACTGAAGAACTGTACCTTTTGTACATCTGAATTATGAGAGATTACTTTGACATTTGCCATTTCATAAAATAACTGTATAAAATAACTGTTTTGACTGTCATCAAATAATATTTATTAGGAACCACATTTTCATGTTGTCATGCTAAGTGCTATAAATATTGTTTGCCTTATGACTGTCAACATTTTTTAGGATCCAGAGATAATTTTTTTTCCTTAGGATTTTGGTGCTAAAGAGTTGAGTCCAAGGTGAGTTAAGATGGTAATTTTGCCTGAGCATTCCCTTGATACTAGGTGACTGTGGTGGGGTGTGGAGGCTGGTGGGAGAAAAAACACAGGAGTTAATCTGATCAAGAATGGGAGCACCAAAGTCACGGTCAAAGCCATTTTACACCTTTTATACACAAACTGTCCTTGTCAGAATGACACCTCTATTGTTGGTTAGTTAGAATGTCCTCATGTGAGTCTGTATTAAGACACCGAAAAGCTCCTCAGGACTATTGCGGCTACCACCACTTCTGCCACCTGCTCTGTCCCCCTCTTGTTTCCCACCCTCGGGGACAGCTGGTCTGTGCATGGGAGGCTACTGGTTAAGAATTTGTTCTCTGGTGTCAGATAGACCAGACTTTGCATCCTGCTTCTGCTACTTCCTGGTTTGTGATCTGGGACAATCTTCTTAACATCTATGAGTTTCAGTTTTCCTTATCTGAAAAAAATGACGCCAAGGTCACTGGATACAGCTGCACAGTTTGTCCACCACACAACTCCAAGGGTGCCAGACTCATGAGCGATGATGTGAACAGTGTCTGTTGGAGCACGGTGTGCCCAACCTTCAAACCGTAAATGGCTGTCCTGAACAGTGTTACTTCATAAGGTTATTTAGGGATGCAAGATGGCGATGAATGCAAAGCTTTTAGCCAGTAGCCAGCACCAAGGGAGCACCCACATGAGAATGAGAATATAGCAGCTGTTATTTATCCACTCGTCTTGAGAGGTGACCCCTCCTCCTTCTCACCTCCCCCAACCACCATTCCCCAGCCTAACCCCACATGTTGAAGTCAAAGATTGTTAGTGGTTTTTCACAGCTGCACTTTGTATACATTATTAATACAAAAGGAAGTTTCTTCACCTCCTCCCTCTTTATAATGATTTTATTGTTTCTATAAAATAGTACATGCCCATTATACAAAATTTCACATAATACAAAAAAACAAAAAAAAAAAAAAAAGAGGAGAGTTAATACCATTCCAAATCCCACCTCTCAGAAATAACATTGTTAATATTTGGTTATCATTCTTTTTACAATTATACACACATACATAAAATATGTGTATATTTATATATTATATACACATGTAGAGATAGGAAGAAAGAAATAAAATAATTTTAGAATATTGGGATTACATTATATACACCAATTTTAGTTTAAAATATTACATTTAATTTTACTTTAAGGAAAAGATAACTGGTGAAAATAGAGAAACTGCTAAATTTTAGATACATATATATTTCATTATGAGAGATATTTGTTTCTTAAAAAAAAGTTCTAAAAGCTATCATAGATTGAAATCATTATACTTTTTACAACTATCACCTCAACTTTAAATATTATCTGTTGATCCTATGCCAAAATATGAGGAAATAAGTTTATATACTTGCTCTTTCAACATTTTTTGTTAATATTTTGCTATTTTTAAAATGTCAAATTCTATGACATTTGAGCTGTGTTTTGTATCTAGAATTCCTATGGTTACTTGATCTTCATTCCATATTGAGATTCTGTGTTCATTGATTGTCCTTTTGAATCATGATTTCTTTTCTGAGATCCTTATTTTGCTTTATTCCTCAGTTGGCCAAATTTTGTCATCCAGATTTCGAAAGAAGGACTCAGGAGTGGTAGAATTCTTAAGTGCTTGAGTGCTTGAGAATGCCTGTCTGTTCTCTTATACTTGAAAGGTAACCTGGTTAAGATAAATTTTTTCTTTCCTTAAGAACATGGTAAACATCGCTCCATTCTTTTCTGGCACTGATTGAAGTAAGGAAGTTATTTTTTCCGCCTTTTATATGATTTGCCTTGTCTACCTGGAAGCTCAGTGAGACTTTATCCTGGATGTTCAATAACTTCTACCAGGATATATTGTTCTTATGTCAGTTTTTTCCAGGTCACAATTTACCTTTTGATCTATAGATTCAAATCTCTATTTCAAGAAAGCTTTCTTCTCTTATATCCATGAATATTTGTTTTTTTCTGAAGAATTTGTTCTGTTTCTTCTTTAGGGGCTTCTACTGAGTCTATATTAGATGTATTTTACTTGTCATATATATAATTTCTCTATGACCATTTTTATATTGAAAAGTATTTTCATTTGGTGTGGTTTGCTCAGGCTTTTTACTTTTTATAACTCATTATTTTTAGTTGTAGTTACTCTATTTTGGGGGCTTCTAAAGTAAATTTAATATGTCATATTTTCATTTTTATCACTTTATCTCTGAGAAATTCTAGCTTATCTGTCTCCTCTGGTTAACTGATAAACTCTTTTGGGGGGGAACCCTTTTACGTCGTCGTCTTTTTTCTTTTTCTTTTTTCTTTTCAGACAGAGTCTTGCTCTGTCTACCCAGGTAGAGTGCAGTGGTGTCATCATAGCTCACTGCAACCTCAAACTCCTGGGCTCAAGCGATCTTCCTGTCTCAGCCTCCTGAGTAGCTGGGACTATAGGGGCATGCCACGGACGCCCAGCTAATTTTTCTGTTTTTAGTGGAGACAACGTCTCACTCTTGCTTAGGCTGGTCTCGAATTCCTGAGCACAAGCAATCTTTCCGCCTTGGCCTCCCAGAGTGCTAGGATCACAGGGGTAAGCCACCACACCTGGCCTTATTTTTAAAATTTATTTTTTTCTTATCAAAGTAAAATATGCCCATAGTTTGAAAGTCAATAATAACTAAAAAGCTAATAACAAAGTACAGTGGTTCCTGGCCCTGTGACTCACTGCCTCTCTCTGTTCCTCACCCTAGAGGCAAGTGCCTGAAATCTTTGGAGAATTCTATGGTATAAAGTCAGGTCATTCTCAGTTTATGCTACAACTTAGAAATTGTCTTTATTAAGTCTGCTAAGGCAGTTTCCATGTGTCCATCTGCTTTCTAGGTTCCAAGACTTCTATGCTGACACTGCTGGTCCTTGTGGGTTTATGTTTTAAAGAAAAAATCTTATTACTGTAGATTTTTAGTGGGGCTTTTGGAAGGGACCAAATTATACATGACTGTTCCTACAGCAATTTTTTCTTCTCTCTTTCTTTTGCTCTTAATTTCTTTGAAACCAGGTGACCTTTTGATTTCAACCCTTCCTGTACTTTTCTGGGTAGTTCCTTTCATAAAGTATATTCATCAGTCTTTTGCTTATGTTTTTCTCCATCTATCTATGTATCTATCATCACCTACCTGCCAATCATCTATGTATCTATCTAGGAATGGTAGCAGAGGTAATTTATATGCATGATTAGATTCTAAGGATCACTATTACATCTTTGAATGTTTCTGGCTACCTGCAGAAGAACAATGTGTTTGGTGGGGGTAGGTTCCATCGTCTATTCAGGCTTGCAGTATCAAATTTCTCTCCTTCCTCAGCCTGTTGCACTTCAGCCAGTTTCTCTCAGGTATGAATTGGCAAGGGGGGAGGTCCTAGATGACAGAAATGATAAAGAACACAGTTGCATCTTGGGCTACATCTCCCAGCTGTGCAGTATTGTCGACCTGAATCTCTAAAGGGACATTTCCTGCCTCTCCCTTTGGACCCACCCAAGCCCCCAGGTCATGTTGCTCCATTCAAATTATTTTGTCTATGCCTCTCAGGATTATGACTCTTCATTCAGAAGAAATTATTATGCTTAAAATTCGAGAAGGACTGTATCAGTCCAAACATCACAACATTTGGTGCGTGTGCTCTATTTGTGATTAGCAGTTGTGGCAACTTCTGTGTTATATTAAAGATGGCGCTTTTGTTTTCCGTCTTTTATTTTTCACTGGCATTGAGATATCTCAAGTGAGAGGAGTGAAATAAAATATCTTTATTCTGCCCTCTGTAACAGGAAGTATCCCCTCTAAACTTTTCAAAAGTTGACAATATAATACTATTATGTGTCTTCAGAGGACATGAATTTGCTTTTAATCACATATCAACACAATTTATCTTTTTATTCTCCTACATGTAGGTTTGCCTTGGAGTCCGAAAGAGCCAAATGTGGTTAGAGTTGGCCTCTGGCTGCTGCTGCAGATTTGTCAAATCTATCCCTATAGGCGCCCTTTGCAGCCTTGCCTCTTCCTTTTTCTGCTCTTGAGACTAATCTACCAAATAGAGGATCGGGTGTCAAAAGCAGGCTGGGCAACCTTGAGAACCTCATCTCATTGGAAGCACTTGCTCTTAAGCTGCCACTGTATTGGGGTGGGAAATAAGGTATAAAATTCAAAGCACACTGTACTTATTAAATATTGAACCTGAATTATGAAACAGTAAAATGTTTGCTAGCAATTATGCTAACATACTCAATTTAATTTCACTTATGCCAAAATGCTAATTGGAATTGAGGTCACTGTATGTGGAAAGACAATAATCAATGTGCCTAAGCTCGTCCATTAGTCATTTGCTTGGCAATAACACAGAAAAGAAACAGGAAGGAAGAGTGAATTTAAGTCTCATGGCTTTTGGCCAGATTCCAGATTTTGCCTCAGATTACCAAATAGATTTCAGAAATTTTACATAAAAGGGAGACATTTCAAGGAAAAATAAGGCCTTGTCCTAAAATCACTACTTATGATCAAAAGGGAAGGTAAATAAGAAACCAGAGCAGAGCAAAAATTGCATATTTTCCTGATGTAATTCCATTGATCTGTTTCTTTTAAATCCATTTGTTATTTTGTCTTATAAGTAAAACAGGATTTACAAGAACGAAATAATAGGTTTACAAGTGGTTTGTAGAAAGAATAGTTGATAAGAGTGTCATCAATACCCTACGAAATTGAACCAGATCAAATTTCACTCAAAACAGATGTTTGGTGTCTATGTTCTTTGCAAAAACATGGCATATCTAAGTCAAGCTGTGGGTTTGCTGGCATGTATTATCTTGCTTCATAACTTGCCCAAATATTATGAAAAATATTTTGTATTAATAATGTATTATATAATACATAGTTACATATAAATATTTTATTTATATAATTATGTATAATATAAATAAATAATTACACTTATTTATTCTCTGGACTGGAAGACAGTTACTTTTTCTTTGATGACAGTTTTCCAACGATGAGTATTATTTCCAAGAAGGTATCTTTAGTTTTAAGAGGAATGAAGCCATACTCCAGAACTACAAAGTCTTTCCCAGAGCCGCTACGTCATTTATGTTGTGGGCCAGCCAGAGACCTTAGCATCCTTGACACCCTCCCCACTTTCCCTTTGAACTCCATGCCCGTTCCAGTTAATATCCCGATGCCTTCTCAAACACAACGCAGTGAAAACAAAAACACGTTATTACTCCCCATTTCTCCTTTTGCTTCCTTGTCAAAACCATTCCTTGTTTCACATTTCCTTCTGTGTTGAACAACGTGAGTATTCAACCAGTCTTTAAGCCAGAAACTTGGGTAGTTATCCTTGACTCCCCCTGCTTAACTGATCTTCCATATTTATCATGTACTAATTCTACAGATTCTATTTTCCCAGTGTCTGTGTTGTCTGTCCCCTGCTCTCGATGTCCATGGCTAGTGCCTTGGTTTAGGCCCTTGGCACTTCTCACCTGGATTACTCCATGCCATCTTTCTATACCCCACCAATTCAGCCACTAAGGGAAGGTCATGAAATATGATATGTCACCCCCCCTTACTTAAAATTATCCCATGGTTAGTTATAACCTTCTACATAAAGTTCAAACTCTTTAGCACACAAGACCCTCATCTTCCAACTCTGGACTGCTTCTCTAGCTGCTTCTCCTTCTTTCTCTAAATGCACACTCCAACATGTCATAACCAAAATGCCATTCTCACAGATAGGCGCTTGAACATGTCATAAACATACTTCCCTCAGTTCCTTTGCACATACTGTTCCTCCAGGTGGAGTGTCCTTCCCATCCTTTCTTGTCTAGCTAACTGCTACACAACTTTCAAAACTCATCTCAAGTTATCATCTCCTCTGGGAAACTTCTTCCCTGCCCCAGTCTGATTTGGACATGGCCATAGCATCCCAGGCTTTCAGTATAGTGTTCATCTCATTGATTATTGATGGAGCTTGTTTTCCCAGGTAGATTGTGAACAGCTATATAAAGGGGACTGTGTTGCTGAATTCTAGCACACTGCCTTGCATATAGTAAGTGCTTAATACATTTTTGTTGAATTGAATGAATGAATACTCTAGGAGAGATTTGTCTTAGGTGTTGATTATCTAATTCTTATTTGGTCATTAACACTTCAGAGAGGATTAACCAGATAGAGGTGAGGGTATTTCAGGAGAGAGGAAAGAGGTCCTGGCAGAAGATGTAGAGATGGAAAGGTGTCCGTGGTCAGTCATTCACACATCCTCTTTGACACGTCTGCCAGAGTGGTCCTGCTGGTGCCAATACCTACAGATTTTTGCTGAACTGTGTGTCTTTAATTTTTTTGATTTAGAAATCTCATACAAAAGATGTTATTCAAAACTTTACCCATTTAGCAGCAAATCCTTTTTGTTAGACTCTTTAATGTAATTCTTATATATTTTAAATGTTTTTACTCATTAAATTTGACATGTCTGGGGATATTATATGTGGTTCTGAGGGTGTGTCTATGTATAGATGTTGGCATTTGGGCAGCTGAGGCTTTAAAACAAGATTCTGGTCACTTCCAATGGAGCCAAACTGGACATCTTGTATAAGGGGTCTTTTATAGACACTTTAGATCTCACAGGTAGCATGAGACTTTCTAAGTTTTATGATACACTTTCTCGACTACTATCTCTCATCAGTTTAGCTTAATGTAAAGACAGTATCTTTTTTCTACAGTATGGAACTTATTTGGGAATGAGACTTCAGTAACAAAGAATGGACATGCTTCTTCTCACCTGGCTACTCTTCCTCGAAGATCTCCAACTCCTTGAAGGTGTTTGATGTTTATCTCCTGTACTGCAAAATTAGTTCCTGTGGCCGCCTGATCTCGAACTCTTATTTGGTCTTCTAAACTCTGTAAGTTTGAGTTAAAATTCCCATTAATTTTCCATCACACAGATAGGAAAACATCATTGAAAGCAGAGGTTACAAAATTGAATGCATTTTGTAGTTAGGCTAGCCGTGTAAATGAGTGAGAGAGAGTCCTATCTCAGAGAGAAGTGACCTCTGCTAATTTATCTGAGGGAGACAGCAGTGGTTTGGTTCCAGCAGATCGTTGCCAGGTGGGAAAGATGTCTCAATAGTGTGTCAACAGAAGCTAGAAATCCAGATTTTATATGAAATATCTCAAAAATATTGACATTCAAAAATCTTTCAGAAACACTATATGGGCCAAATGAACATATTTGTTGTGCTGAGATGGCCATAGGTTGCCACTTGGCCATCATTGATATAAAAGCTTTTCACAAAAACCTATTTCACAATTGCTGGTAAATTTAGAAAAAGGGATTTTTTTCAACATGGCATCAGGCAAGGTCCTTTATGGATTGAATCAGAACCACAGCAAAGGTAAAACAATCAACACAAGCAAATCTGAATTCAAACTGTTTCATATACATGGACCAAAAAAAGTGTGTTGTTCTAAATTTCTTAAATAACATAAGAGATTTATGGCTTGTGTGTTCATATTTTGTCCTTGAGTTTTGTTAGTTATGTCTTCATTGTGTTTTGGTGTTCTGGAAATAAAGCTGATTTTCCTGTAACACCAGGTTGGTGGTCATGAGGACAGTGGTTTTTAATTTTTTATACCGATTTATAAGTATTCATTTAAATATTGAAAACATTATGCTTGCCCATAGGAAAAAATTTTATATTTTACTTGGCATTCAAACAAATTGCAGTGTAAAGGGAAGACATATAAGAAATTGCTATTTACTGGGAAAAGAGTGAGAGTATTGTATAGACCTTCGGAAAACACAAATTTGTGATTTAGAGAAATATTTAGTTTAGTGATTATATTTGACAAAGGCCTAAACTATGTTTAAACTTACATTTATCAATTTTACTAAGAAGGATTTTTGTAGCAAATTAATTATAGGAATTTCAAAGACCATATACAGAATCTTGCCCATTGGCAAACTGGCAGATTGAGAACACCTAAGGGCAAATAAAGCCTTAATTGAAGACATAAAAGTGACAAAAACACTAACTAGAGTTTGTTTTTGTCTTTTTGCATGTATGCAGGCATTTTGTTTTCTTTTTTGATAAAGATAGTAATAAAAGGAAACTTACTCTATAATATACTGAAACATTTTATAAAACAAGAATGAGTCGATCGGTGTTATGATGTTATATAGCCAACTAAATCAATATAATGTAATGAAGACTTTGGTAAAGGTAAGAAAGGAATATGCTCTACATGAGACTCTTGAGGTGTGACGGCAAAGGAGTGACAGCAAAACTAGCATGAATTTCTTTTTCCTTCTTCACAAGTTTATGGATATAAGATTTGTTCTTACCATAGATCTCAGCGACCTTAGTATATGTTTTTTTCTTTCCTTATGTTGAAAACTATTTTTTATTTATTCACTTAAAGGAAGCACTTTACGGCTTCTCTGTGGCATATCACAATTGCCAGCATCATTGCTCTTGTGATTTGGGGCCATTATTAAGTAAAATAAGGGTTCCCTGAACACAAGCACTGTGATATCTCACCTTAATAGCCCATCTGATAACTGAGTGGTGACTAATGGGCAGGAAGTTTGCATGTGCTGGACAAATGGATCATTCATGTACTCGATGGAGTGGAGCAGGACGATGCGAGATTTCATTATGCTACTCAGAACAGCATGCAATTAAAAACTTATGAATTACTTATTTCTGGATTTTTCCATTTAATATTTTTGAAACCTGATTGACTGTGGGTAACTTAAATCGCAGAACTCAAAACCACAGATAAGGGGGGACTACTGGAATGAAAGAAATCCACAAAGCAAAATATTTGAATATTCAACTTTATATAAAACTAGTAAAAACATTGTAAATGCAATTAAAATATAAAAAGAAAACTGGAAAACATTTATAACAAATGTTATTGCCAAGGGTTTCAGTGATGTGCTGTAACCAGCATGTACCTGTCTGTGAGAGCTGATTGTGTGTGTCTCTTCACATCTTTGTGTTCAGGGTCATCATTTTGGTTGTTTGAAATCAGAGTGGGAGTATTTACACCATGGAAATAGGTAAAGACTACAAATCAGATTTTTTTCCCTCTAGAAAAGAATTGATTGATGATCGTTAAACATTTACCAGCATGCCACTGGTTATTAACCTTACTATGTGAAAGATCTCATCAAATCAGTAAGAATTGAAAAGCTCTAACACCTCAAAAGATAAATTAACAAAAGACATGAACTTATCATTGGCAGAGGAAATTAAATAGTCACTTTTAAAAAGTGGATTCAACACCTTTGTTAAGGAAAAAAAAAACCTCATTTCTGATCCTGTCCTATCAAATTAGCAAAGATTAAAACAATAAATCTCGATGCTGGCATAGGTACAGTGAAAAAAAGCAATCTTAATGCTAATGGAAGTGTAAATTAGTGTAAACTTTCTGGAAATCAATTTGGCAGTATGTTTCAAGAGCTTTTACAGTGTTCATACCCTAGTAATTCCACTTGTAAGAATAGCTAGTATGGAAATAATCCAATTGCAGACATGAATTTATGCATAAGGATATTTCAGCATTAAGAGAATAATTAAGTAAATCATGGTATATGTACCATGCAAAGAGCTTTTAATGACATATGATAGAGTTTAGATATAATTTTATATTAAAAATTGTGCTTGCAAACATAGTCTCAGCCTCCGAAATGGAATACTTGGAAGGGACAATAAGGACATTCCTCTAGGTGTTTGTAGAGATTGCTATTTGGTGGTAGAATTGTGAGACATTTTTTCCCCCAAGTTTTAAAATTCTTTCCTGAACTTAGAAAATAATTACAATGAACAGTATTGCTTTTATGAATTGGGGAAAAAGCTTACAATAAAGCAGCATTATATATAAAATTTTCTCTTTTTAAGTTAAAGAAAATTAATTTTAAATTCTGTAATTACCTGCCTGCTTTTTTAAAAAAGGAACCATTTGATCTTTAAAAGAAGCAACTTAACTGTTGCCATTATGGTAGATTAAAAAAATTTTTTTTCATTCCCTTTAAGGACCTGAGTCAAGCTTTATCTCTTACTTGAATCTATCTTGCTAGGGGCGAGGGCTCCATAGCTCAAGGGTTAGAGCACTGGTCTTGTATCTTGCTAGCCAATTTGCAAATGGGCTGGCTTGGTTAATGAGTTTAGGTTCTTTTAAAATACTTGAATAGCATCCATTTCTCTATGAAGTGCTTATAATTATTTACTAAAGGCAGCCCAATAGTTTCTTCTTCATAAGGTTTTAACTATATTATCTACAGCCTTTAACATATCTTCTAATTCAGTGTTCCATACAATCAGACCAGTCCTTCTTATTTTCCCTATATATGCCAAACAATTATTACAAATATTTTGAGGTTTTGGCTTTGTGTTTTTTTTTTTTGAGACAGAGTCTCACTCTGTTTCCCGGCTAGAGTGCCATGGCGTCAGCCTAGCTCACAGCAACCTCAAACTCCTGGGCTCAAGTGATCCTACTTCCTCAGCTTCCAGACTAGCTGGGACTACAGGCATGTGCCACCATGCCCGGCTAGGTTTTTGTTTTTTTGTTTTTTTTTTTTAATATATTTTTATTTGTCCAGCTAATTTCTTTCTATTTTTTTTAGTAGAGATGGGGTCTCGCTCTTGCTCAGGCTGGCCTCAAACTCCTGAGCTCAAATGATCCGCCCTCCTCAGCCTCCCAGAGTGCTAGGATTACAGGCGTGAGCCACTGTGCCCAGCTTGGCTTTGTCTTTTTTTAAAAAAAAAAATGTTTTGGATTTTTTTTTAGAGCTAATGTAAAATAATCAATTATTATAGGAAAAGAAACTCTCAATAAGATTTTTAGAGATCTGGAAACTTTTTTCTTCTTGAATGTAGAGTATTTTACTGGGATATAATTAATATGTATTGAAATGAAGGAGTCAAAGTATACGTCCAGATGGATCTTGAAAAATGTAATAAACTATATAACAATAACTTAGATTAAAATATAGAATATTCTCAGAAAGAGTTTGATGTTTTGTTTTTCAGTTACCAAGAGGTTTTGGCTCCTAAATTGGGATCTTACTTTAGTACTGTGCTATACTTACTTGATTTTCCAGTCATTTTAAAAGGCACAGAGCTGCTTGCTTCTGGTCACTTTCATATTTTATTGTGCTTGGAAATACCTTCAATCGCTTTCAGAAATGGCATTAACGTTTTAGGTACTGCCTAAACGTTTAGGGGCCAATTCAATATGTGCTAAATACCAATAAAGTTCCTTTTAAAAGTTTGCTAACAGTTTTTAACCTTCCACTCTCCCTCAAATGTATTATGGGGTCTGCTAGACACTACGGATAGAAAATAAATTAATAAGTATTCTTGCTTTTAAATACAAATTCATGAGCAAGTTATTGCTGAGTCAATCCCATGGTTTTAATCAAATCCAGTATTCTCTCAGATAGTAGAAAAGGGCGTGGGAGGGCATGATTATCAATTCTCATGATAATTCCACAAATTTTTAGCCAGTTTCCTAAAGTGTATTCTTTGGAACCCCTGCCTGAAAGTTGTTAATTCAGATTCATCATGAACATTAGCACTTTAAAAATTCTGAAAGACCTGGAATATAAACCTGTTTGTCTTGATTTAGACAAAGAATTTTCTTTTCTCTGTATTTTCTTTAATACCTTAAAAATCATTTATTCATTCACTCATCTATTCAAGAAATATTTAAAGAGCTGTCTATAACCACACTGTTGTCTGGTATGGGATTTAGCACGAACAAAACAAAGTCTTGCTCTTACGGAGATTATATTTTAGAAGGAGAAAACAATCACCAAATACAGACCATGGTAGTTTGCAATATAAGCTATGTGATAAAAAATAAAGTAGGCTTTAAGGGCGACTGAAACTGTCAGGGTGGGCAGGGGTGCTATTTTATAAAGTGAGAGGAAATCTTTTCTTACAAGTTTATATTTGAGCAGAGACCTGAAGGAAATGAAGATCATTTCCTAGGAGTATCTAGGGGAAGATGATCCAGTTGAAGTGAATTGCAAGTGCAAGGGCCCTGAGGTCAGGGAGTGTGTGGAATATCCTAGGAAAAGCTGGGAGGCTGGGGCGGCCAGAATAAAGAACAGAAGGGCAGGAGATGGGGTCAGAGAAATTGCTGGCATCAGAGTGTGATGATTCTACAATTATAGCATTACCAATGAATTATGAAAACCTCTATTTGAAATGATTATATTAATGGAATCTTGGAGATTTAGGCTGACATAAGTACCTTAGCACAATGTCTGATATAATGTTAACCAGTTGTCTTTGCTGTCACAAAATAAATATACAATAAATATTTTTTTTTAAATAGAAGTTCATTCCTTCTACTTTTTGGCATAAATGAGCAGCTGAAAACTTGAACTGTTTCCCTCTTGGGCAACCAAAATATATTCATTTAAACTTAAACAATACTGACACATTTCTGTACTTGAAAAATGGCATTGGTGGTTGATAATCTTTGTCAAGCATTGATGCCAACATACAGGAAACAGAGAACTACCTCAATGTTTTGGCTGAGTTTTTTGACGATGCTGGTGATGGTTTGGATGTGGCTTTCCAGTAACTTCCTGGCAAGTGATTCCTCTTTTCGAAAGCCGTGAGACCCCTGGAGACAGGCAGAGATGTCCTCCTTGATGCGGAAGGCTTGTTCCAGGAGGAAAGCTATGGTTCGCTCCTGGCTGTTCAGTCTGTCTTCTAGCTGACTTCTCTGGGTGTTCGGGATGATAGGAAGAAAAGGGTGACTCCTGGTCAGGAAAAGGAAACACCAGGGGTGTTACAAGAATGAGCTGGAGGAGCCGGAAAACAGAACTTGAGTCCTCACTTCTACTCCTTTGTTTCCTCCCCTGTGAGAAATTTGGTAGGACTTTGGGCACCTGCGTGGTTAGAATCTTGGTGTGTGTCTCATCTAAGAAGCAGATCTGACTTATGCCTTGATCTTGCATCATGTGTTTTTCATGTTTCAGACCAAATTGGTGGTGGTTGGGAAAGGGTAGGGGGATTCACGAAAGAAGATACCAGAAGCCTTCTTCCAAGACTTATGTCTTCATGTAACCCTTATAAAAATTCTGCTTTAATCTAGAGGAAATTCTAAGTTCTTACATCTGTAAAAATGCCAAAGTGACTATGTTAGAGAGTTTCCCAAAGTGTGTGTCTTGGAATAGCAGTAAGATTGGCCACCACAAAAGAATTCTATGGTCGAATAAATTTAGAAAATATTGCATACAATATCCCTCCCTTGGTGACTCACGTTGTGTATTACCATATTAATGTCTAGCAGTATCATTCAGATTTTACAGATGAGGAAAATAGTTTATGAACGGTGCCAATTGTAATCCTGAAAGACATAATCCCAAATGTTGAAATCCCGAAAGATCAAAATCCCTCATGTCTAAAATCCCTAACGTTTAAAATTCCTAAAATCACAATCATGAAAGATTAAAATCCTGAAAGCCAAATTCTGGGGAAGTGATTAGTGTGTTTTCAGTTGTACAAAGGATAGTTGCATCATGTTAGGCGGAGCTATTGCCTTGCTATTGTCTTTATTTGGAAATTAAGTAAGTATGGTTTAAGGAGATGTGTCTGGGTTCCAAGTTGACAAGGGCTGAATATGTGGACTTAACTTTAGGTGTCATCTTGACTGGATTAAGGAATACCTAGAAACCTGGAAAAGCGCTATTCTGAGTGTGTTTGTGAGGGTGTTTCCAGAGATTAGTGTGTGAGTCTGAGTGCACTAGGAGAAGGAAGATCTGCCCTCAATGTTTTATGTGTTTTGATGATCATAGAAGAAAAGAAAACACAGGTGAAAAATACAAGAAATCTCCCCTGTCACATTATTCAGTCACATGTGACTCCTGTCCCTTCACACATAGCATCATGCTTGCCTTCGAAAAACACCCTTGGTCAGAGAATACAAAGAATTTGACAAGATCTGCAACCTTCTGCACCAAAGACACTTGCTGAAGCAGAAGTTCCTCCAGTGTTACAAAACACACTAATGGCGAATTATTCTTGGTTAGGGATTTCACTGTCAAAGAAGATAGATTTCTTATATTTACCACTGAATCTAACAGACAAACTAGCTCATGGTTCAATTCAGCTAATGAATGGATGGCACTTTCAAAATTGTCCCCACTATTTTTTTATCAACTATATACAATTCATGTTCCTGTTGCATCTGAAGATTCTAGAACTTATCCACTCATTTAGGTATTAATAATAGGAAAAGTGAAGCACTTGATAGATACTTATTTGAAGATTTGGTGAATTTTGCAGAAGAAAATGGATTTCAATTGAATGCCCAAACCATAATAATAGATTTGAATTGTGTGTGATCAAGGCTTCTAAAAGTGAATTTCAAGGTGTTACCAATAAAGTTGTTTTTTGTTTTTTTTTTTTCATTCAGCCCAATGCCTTTGGTGGAACATTCAAATCAGTGGATTGGCCATACCTTATGGCAATGCTGAAAACTTTGGTGTAAAAATACATCATTTGTCTGCACTGGCAGTCCTTCCAGCTGATGACATTTCAGGAGCTTTTAGTGAATTAAAGCCACATTTGCCTGAAGAAGCTGGTGAAATTACTGATTGGTTCAAAAATAATCATGTGCATGGTAGGATAAGAAGATATGCAACGGCGTTGTGCTTTTCGATCAGCAATATTGTTTCTATATATGAGTGCATTCAGAATGGGTTTCCACATACCCAGAACAACATAGAAGCATGACATAGAAGATAGAAAAATTTATTAAGAAATGTTCATGTTGGTGTATATGGAATCATAGAAGGATTTCAAAAAGAGCAGTGCCATGTAGAAAATGAATGTGAATGTGTTCGTCAAGGGGAGCCATGCCCTAAAAGAAAAAAAAAGCAGGCCGGGCGCGGTGGCTCACGCCTGTAATCCTAGCACTCTGGGAGGCCGAGGCGGGTGGATTGCTCAAGGTCAGGAGTTCGAGACCAGCCTGAGCGAGACCCCGTCTCTACTAAAAATAGAAAGAAATTATATGGACAGCTAAAAATATATATAGAAAAAATTAGCCGGGCATGGTGGTGCATGCCTGTAGTCCCAGCTACTCGGGAGGCTGAGGCAGTAGGATCGCTTGAGCCCAGGAGTTTGAGGTTGCTGTGAGCTAAGCTGACGCCACGGCACTCACTCTAGCCTGGGCAACAAAGTGAGACTCTGTCTCAACAAAAAAAAAAAAAAAAAAAAAAAAAAAGAAAAAAAAAAAGAAAAAGAAAAAAAAGCAGCTATTTATAGTCATGTAAGACTTGAAAATATAGTTAATTATCATGAAAGTCAGCCAGCTATTATGGACTACCTCCATGCAATTGCCCATAATCATCTATCCCTGTAATACACTTTCTCGTATGTCAAATTTTCTTCTTAGGTTTTTTTTTTTTTTTTTTTTAGATTTCTTCCCCACTATTTTAAATTGTCCGCATTATTATTATTTTTATAGTTTGCAATGCTATGTTATTTTACCTTCACATCATTTGCAATACTGAGGGTATAAACTGTGTCAAGACTTTTAGAGAGTTATAGTTCATTTTATGCTTTTTTTGAAATTTGACTCCAGGAAAGTATGTTATCACATTGACTTTGTAAGTATTGTGCATATATGTAAAAACATCAAAACTTCCTCAATAAATGAGGATGTCCTTTTTTGTGTATCTGCATTTGTGAACAGTAAAATTTCTTGAGATCTCGGCTCTTTGGGTGACTGCATAGGTGGTGGTGACCCAATGAGGTCTTTGATTGATCTTGTCAAACGACTTAAGTTATCCCTCACGGTATTTCAGATGACTGCAGTTATGAAGCTGGGTGCACTTAATTACTAACCATAGTGATATGCATTTATACATTTTGAATTTTGACCTATTTCTTTATGAATACAGTTTATTTGCTCATAACTGTTATATCTGTGTAACTATCATTAATATTCCTGAGTATTTATGCTTGCAAAAATATGTATGTTATTATTGTCTATTATGTAAAGTGGACTATAAAGTGTTCTGTCATGTTTTTATTTGTATTTTTTTATTTTTTTATTTTTTTAGAGACAGGGTCTCACTCTGTCACCCAGGCTGGAGTACAGTGGCATCATCATAGCTCACTGCAACTGCAAACTCTTGGGCTCAAGTGATCCTCCTGCCACAGCCTCCTAGGTAGCTGGGAATACAGGTGTGTGCTACCACACCTGGCTAATTTTCTTATTTTTTGTAGAGACAAGTCTCACTATGTTGCTCAGGCTAGTCTCAAGCTCCTGGCCTCAAGTGATCCTCTTGTGTTGGCCTCCCAGAGTGCTGGGATTGCAGGTGTGAGCCACTGCACCTGGACTTCTGTTGTGTTTTTGTATTTCTGAAATAAAATTTCCTTTTAAAAATGTAAATAAATGTTTTTTAAAAATTTTAAATTATTTTTTCCAGAATTACGTTTTGAGGATTTTGATCTTTCAGAATTTCAACATTCAAGATTATAGTGATTAGGATTACATCTTTCTGGATTATGGCCAAAACCCATTCATGGAGTTTTTAACTAGTCCTAGGTCATCCAAAGCCCACATGCTAAAGCACTTGGTTATATTGTTCCCAAGTACAGGTCACTTCCAAAACTCTTGTGTGCTCTGATTTCTGACTTCATACCAAGTCACATTTTGTATAGATGAGCATGACAATATTCCATTAAATCTATGTAACTGAGAATTAGTTTACTTTAAATTTGTCTGTTATGCTATTAAATTTCTTGGGGACTTCTTATTTACCTTATGACTCAATGGAAGCAGCTTTGGGTTTTCTTTCATCTGTTTCATATATTGAGCTTCTGCATGAGTTTTTATTTGAAGAAATGTTTCAGTGTCTCAGAACTATTTATTTGGCAGAGCCAGGATTAGACCTAGGGAACCTGTTACCTAGCCTAGGAGCTTGCTATGATGCCACCTCCAAATGGTAGCAAAGTATTTTTGTGAATATTGCTAGAAAGAGAAGGCAGCGTAGGAAAAGAGGATTTTGTCTTGTTAGGAACTAGGAGTAAAGTAATGAGACAGACAAAGCCCCTGCCCTCTAGGAAATATCTGTTTGTATCTATACATTTATGTAGATATATAGATATACAGTATATATCTTTTAAAAAATGACTGTTATATATGCTGGATCATAAAAAGTCAAGGCCTAATAATTCACACTCATTCCCACTGCATAAGCCAGAATAACTATTTGCTTTGGACTAATGGTGACAAATTTTCTTGGAAGTGAAAATGTCCCGAGAACAGCAGATTTGGGGGCCAGATTGTGAACATTAGCATTTTCTGAAGACTGCAAGTATCAGCTAGGGTTGTATTTAGCTGTGTGTGTCAGAAACCCAAAGAGAGTGACTCGAATAAGGAGTGTTTATTTGGCTCATGTAACAAGAAGTCTAGAGGTAAATGGTCCAGGGCTACTGTAGCTGCCCAAGGAAGTCACCAAGCACCCAGGCTCCTTCTGGCTTCCCGGCCCACTTTCAGTGTTTGACAGTCACCCTCAGGGTCTCAAGGCTGTTGTTCCACCTTGAAGTATTGTGTCCCCATTCCAGATAGAAAAGACGGATGGCAAAGAATAAAATGTGTGCGCCAGTGGAGTTTGTTCCCATCCCTCCTTTTTAATATCAAGAAAACAGCTTTTCTAAAAGACTCACCAGGACACATTTGTCTGTATTTCATTGGCTGAACCTGTGCCATATGATCACCTCTTGTAACTTCTTTTTTAAAAACTGGGCACTATTGCGGCCTTAAGCAAAATTGGGACTTTTATCAGCAAAGGAGGGAATGTGTATTAGGTTGGTTACCAGTGATATTTGCATGCTATGCTATTGTTCTTTTCTCCTTTTTTTTTTTTTTTTTTTTTTTTTTTTTTTTAGACCTAGGTAACCTATGACTTGGTTATATTGTCACAGGTAACACTGTGTTGAAGGTGACACAGAGTCTCACTCTGTCACCCAGGCTAGAGTGCAGTGGCATCATCATAGCTCACTGCAACCTCAAACTCCTGGGCTCAAGTGATCCTCCTGCCTCAGCCTCCTGAGTAGCTGGGACTACAGGTATGTGCCACCATGCCCGGCTGATTTTTACATTTTTTTGTACAGACAGTGTCTCATTCTGTTGCCCAGGCTGATCTCAAACTCGCGGCCTGAAGTGATCCTCCCACCTCGGCCTCCCAGTGTGTTGGGATAACAGGGGTGAGCCACTGTGCTCGGCCCTCCTTTTTACCATCAATTTTATATCAAGCATCTTTGCCAAAGGAATTTAAAAAATAAGAAATTGGTTGTTTGCTCTCTACAACAAAGTTCCCCTGGGCAGTGCCAGAAGCTGGTTAACAGTTGGCGACAAACATTGTTGTTGTTACCCTAGTGATGACTGTGTACAAGGATCAGTGTGTGTGAACAGAAAGGCCCAGTGAAGTCAGAAGAAACTGGCTGGAGCATTAAGAAAGAAGAAGGACTCATGCTGTGCAGATAAAGAAAGTATAGTAACATATTTTTTCTTTCTGATTTAGTAGCTTCATAATTCATCTTTATAAAATTGCCCAAGAGAAATACAATGCAAGCCTCATATATAATTTAAAACTTTCTAATAGCCATATTAAGAAAACTTTTTAAAAAACTAATGAAATTAAAGTAGTATATTTATTAAAATATATTTATTGAAATATATATAATTATGATAATAATATATTTATTAATAGACACCCAATATGTTTAAAATGTCACTGTAACATATTATCAATATGAACTTTTTTAATGGAATATTTTACATTCTTTTTTATACTAAACTTTTGAAATCCACTATGTATTTTATACTCATAACACAACTCAATTGGGACAAGCCACATTTCAAGCACTCCAGTGGCTATTGTATCAGACGGCACACTTCTAGAAACTGAGATTCGGAAAGAAGGAAGAAAACGTCACTGAGCCGTCACAAGCATCACTACCATATCCATACACTACTCCTGCACTTTAAAATAGTTATAGCTAACATTTTTGAGCATTTAATAAAAGCCAGGCCTTGTGGCTAGCACTTCAAGTGGTTCATTTGTTGATCTTCATGATAACACTGTGAGGAATGTATTAATATTACCACATTTTAAAGATGATGAAACTGAGGCTTATAGGGCTTGAATAACTTGCCCAGTGTCACCCAGATAACAATGGTGGGACCAGTATTGAAGCCTAGGCAGTCAGACTCAGAGTCCATGCTGTGTGAGACACAGAGAAGAGGTCGTCTCCAACCTCTGCGTCAGAATCACCCTTGGAATGTCCTTACTCTTTATTTTACCTACTATTCTAACAAGCCAAGTTAGATGGTTTCTGGATCCACATAAATGTAATACCTGATAATTTTATGTTGAGGAGAGTGCTGCCTACTAACAGCTGGAAGAAATAATAGGTTAAAGGTAAAGATTAGCAAAAAAATCAAAAGTTCAATGAAGATGAACAAAGTAAATTAGAAAAGGAAAAAGACAAAGGCTAGGGATATTTAGTGTAAGGGTGAAAAACATGTAAAATCTTGGTAGATCCTATTGGCATTAGTATATTACTGCTTCCCTTTTCAGATAAACTTCTTGAAAGAGAAAGCTACTTTTGTTGTGCCTTTCAACATTTGCAATTTGCTTCTTACCCCAGGATAATCCTCCAGAGAGTGTATGCACTCCCTTTCTCTCTCTTTCCCCATCTCTCCCTTTCTCTTTCATCTCTATCTGTCTGCTCACTCATTCTGGGGGAAGCCAGCTGCCATATTGAGCAACCCTGTGGAGAGGTCTATGTGGTGAGGGACTGAGATCTCCAACAGCAGCCAACAAGGGACTGAAGTGTCCTACCCAAAGCAATGCGAGTGAGCCATCCTAGGAGCAGATCCTGCAGCCCCAGTCAAGCCGTCAGATGACTGCAAACTCAACTGACATCTTGACTGCCACCTCACGAGACACTCTGAGCCAAAATCACTCAGTAAGCCACTTCTGAATTCCTGATTCACAGGAACTGTGAGATAAATATTTGTTGTTTTGTGCCACTGAGTTTTGGAATACTTTGCTACACAGCAATAGACAACTTATATAAGCAGTAATCTATGTGAGAAATGAGGAGGATCTGAGACTAAGATGGTGATTTTGGACATAAAGGAGGAGGACAGATGTTACAAATATTAAGAACCTAGAAGTTCTAGAGCTTTGAGATAGATAGGAAATGGGCCTGGGAGAGGGAGAGATTCTAAAATTTCTGATTTGGGCTTAATGAATGATAATTACTTTTGTCAAGACTGAGATTTTTTTAAAAAAAGCATTAGGCTTGGGGGGAGGAAACAAATTTGAGATTTTTAAAGGGCATCCATATGGAGATGCCCACTGAATAGTCTGAAGTGTGTCTGGAGATAGAGATATTTGGATGTTATCAGAAAAATAAAGGGTAGTTGAAGGCTTGAGTGAAGATCATGAGATTACCTGAACTGGCAGGACTGTGTGTGTGTGTGTGTGTGTGTGTGCGCGCGTGTGTGGGTGTGTGTATGATAGGGAACAGACATTTTTACACTTAGGTTGCTTTCAAAAAGAAGAGTTGCACCTCCACCACCCACCTTGGTCCCTACCCTATCACAGATACCATAGCTTCTGGTGGGGCACGGGGCCTGAGAAATGATGGGGGCTTCTGTGGGACTCACGGAGCAGACTTTGGTCCCATGGAAAATACTGCCGTCCCCCTTGCTCAGGGGTCCTGTTGTCTCTGCAGACCCAGCGCACCTCTGCTCAGCTCTGGCTGGGTCTTCAGAGGGCTCATCCCCTTCAGCCTCCTGGGAAAATAGAAGCTTTCAGCGAGCAGGGGAGTTGAGGGTTAGTGTCAACATGTCAGCTAAAGGAAGTCTGCCCCAGGGGAATGTGACAGCTCATCTGGGACAAAGCACAGAAAGAAAGGGAATGAGTTACACAATTCTTCAGGTAAAAAATCCTGGGCTGACCATGGTTTTGACAACAATGCTGAATTAGCATGACCGCTGGCGTCCCATCCTGTTTTCCCCATAAAACCTGGAAGAATGTAGAGAGAGAAAGAGTACTGTGAAAAACCCCTGGGGCAGCACGGGCTATTTTAAACTAATGGATGTGTAGGTAGTGCCATAGGTGCAGTGTGAGGTGACATGCCACCCAGCTCCCCTTTCAGGAAGGAAGAACTTATTCCTTCCAACTTCTGGGAGTGCTATGGGCTGGCAGACCTCAGCTCTGGGTGTTTTCTGGAGACTGTCTCTGTGAAGGGATTCACCTTGCCAAGGTGAGCTTGCATTCAGTGACTAGCCAATGTGTGGGTATGAAGGCCTGGCGCTGGCACACTTGCTCTAACTCAGAACACCTTTGAAGGGTCTTCCCTGCTTCAGAGCTCCCTGTGGGGCCAGCTGAAGTCTTCACTGGCATTGCATCACAGCTCAACTATTCCTTCCACCCAATTCCACCGCCTTCCCTTCCCTTCCATAGATGTTGATCCTAGTGTGCTCTATAGTAAGCCTTCTTTTCATCAGTCTCTGTGTCAGAGTCTGTTTCCTGGGCAGCCCAACCTGACTCAGATGGCTGCGTTGACCTGGGGCAACAGACAGCTGGGCAGGCCTGTGGGAAGATAAAGTAGGGCAAGAGAATAATGATGTAGGTCTGTTCTTACTACTTTGTTGCCTTGGGACCAACTGCTCCTACTCATGTGAAATGTAAAACTCTGGTTGAGATATTCTCTCATGAGGGATCAGGCAGGGCAGAGGGCCTGTGTTGGTAAGGAGCTAAAACAGTGACAATAACAACAAACTTGGGGAACAACTGATTTTGGGCAATTGCTTCCACATTGTTCCATCTTTGAATGCCCAAGGATGAGAAAGCAACTGTTCTCCTAAACTTGCTTCTTCCTGGGAAGCAAAAGGTGGAGACCTGACAGGAGAAGTTATGTTATAGGAAAGGGAGTGGTTGTCTGTGGTTTTCTGGTGTCTGGGGCTCATCCATACCCCACTCCTGGGCTCAGTGGAGCTGATAAAACTCCATTGAAGACTAGAGTGTGGCCGAAATCCCCAGGGGAAAGTGAGTTTTCAGGCCAAACTGGACATTTGAGGAGCACAGCCTTTTTAAAAACCAACTAACCAATAAATAAACAGCCTACTGGATTACAGGTTGCTACAGAAGAGAAATACTAAAATATACACAAGTTTTTAAAAAGGCTAACAAGCATATTAAAAGAGAAGATGAGGGAGGATATTAGCAAAATTTAAAAAAACCTAGAAAACAACAAAGTAAACAAATAGAAATATTAAGCATGAAAAATATACTAGTTGAAATATATTTTTTAAATGATAGGATAAATATGACAGTGGAAATAGCTAAAGAATGAATTAGTGATTTGGAAGACCAGATTGGGGAAATTTACCAGACAGAGGGAGGAATGGCTATACTCCTTGGAGATGTCAGGGTCACAATTTGGAACTCATGCATTCCAAAACCAAATGTTAAGCTTAACTCTCTCATTTTTCCATCATTGCAAGCAGAAGCAGGGAACACAATTTGATTAATGCTACTCATGTGACTTAATAGAGTGGCAGCAGAAATAACAACTAGAAGTGACCTCAGGCTCCAAATTAATGGTTTCCTTAATTCTTTCTTCCTAGCTTGGTCCTGGCTACCAGTATCTCTTCTTCTACTTTTGCTTCCTAACAAAGAGTGTATCCTCCATACAACAGCTAGAGTGATTTTTCTAAAGTGTAAATGGTAGTACTTGCCTACTTAAAACACATATACAGCTCATCCATTCTCTGAGAATAAAATCCTAGCTCTCCTTTTCAACCTTGTCTCCTCCCACTCTTCCCTCCATTTACTCTCATTCAACCATACAGGCCTTCTTGCTGTCCCTGGGACACACATAGCTATTTTGTAGCTCAGAGGCTTGGCATTCGTTGTTCCTTCTTCTTGGAATACTCTTTCCTTCAGTCACTTCATGGCTGCCGCCTTTCCATTGTTTAGGTCTCAACTCCCATCTCCTCTCTTCAGACAAGCCTTCCCAGGCACTTTCTATCATAATACCCTTTTTTTATCTTCTCTAAAGCACTTGTCTGAAATACCTAAAGTTACCTTATTTGTTTTTGTTTATTTTCTGTCCCTGTCACTAAAATGAGAGCTCCCTGTGTGCAGGCACTTTTGTAACTTATTCCCCACAGTGTAAATAAGACTGAGAAAAGCACATGGCACATAGTAGGTGGAAAATAAATATTCATTGACTGACTGACTTCTCTAACAGGACTGCTCCCTTACATCTTAGTTGTTGGAAAAAAATGGCCCCATAAAGTCACAGGTTGTTGGACCCTCAAGGTTTATAGTTT
Source organism: Eulemur rufifrons (assembly GCF_041146395.1). NCBI lineage: Eukaryota > Metazoa > Chordata > Mammalia > Primates > Lemuridae > Eulemur > Eulemur rufifrons. The sequence goes on along the minus strand of NC_090999.1, from coordinate 65,394,577 downwards.
ACTATCTTGAGCAATATAAAATAGCCTCCACCTGGGTGAGGTTCCTTTTTCCTATCACCCAAACACCTGAGAAACAAAGAAGACTTTGGGTATGGGGTTTCATTAGTCAGATTTCATCTACCACTCATTTGACTCAAAAATGTTCTTCTGGAAAATGACCAAATGCTACCTCATATATTATATAAAATCCATTCCTCTAAAACCCTACCATGCTGACAGTGCCACCCTGGGTTGGACGCATGAGTCAGAGGCAGATGGGAAGAGGATGTCACACCCTACTAATGGTGACACATACTCCAGCAGTGGACTGCAGATTGGCTCATTATTTTCTTTGAGCTAGTGCTTCTTTCTGGTGTCTAGACAATCTGCAGTCTGGATTTGCCAGTGAAAGTATTTGATCTCCAGTCTTCAGTCCTATACAAACACTTGTAAATTATGTTGCATATCCCCTCAGATTTAGAATTTGCTTTCTCCCAGGTGTTCTCAGTGTGGCATATGCTGCTGGTTACCTTCCGAATGGCCATCCCCCACTTCTGCCTGACTTAGTTCATCCTCCTGTCTCCCATGTCCCTGGGGGGTGGGGGAGCAAACTAATCATGATGGTTCCATTCTTCTGAGTTGAGATGTAGTTGGTTTTGGTAGGAGCATGTGAAGCAATTCAGGCCAATGGGATGCAAGGAGAAACCTGCTGTGGGGCTTCTGGCTGAGGTTTCTTTGCCTTCAAGAAGGGACACATGAGAAGAAACTTCCCTCTTCTTGGCTGGTTGTCATGTTTGTGGGTGATGCCTTGAGCTGCTGAAGCCATCTTGTGATCATGAAGGAAACGAGAAGGACAGGGAGGAAGGACAGAAAACACCTGTCTGCTTGATGATGTTGTTAAGCCACTCAACCAAATCCTAGACTTTTTGTTATGTGAACTAATCAATGTCCTCACATTTAAGCCATTTTTGATTGGATTTTCTGTTATGTTCAGCTGAAAATACCATATCAGTATCTAGTAACGTCCCAATAAATATGTCAGTTGAAATAAAAATATATCAGTTAACAAGTATTTATTAAATATCTACTGTAGTCCATACACAATACATAATGGTTCTGCCCCTCCAGGAACTTATTCTAATTCAGTATTTCTTTTTTTTTTTTGAGACAGAGTCTCACTTTGTTGCCTGGGCTAGAGTGCCATGACGTCAGCCTAGCTCACAGCAACCTCAAACTCCTGGGCTCAAGCAATCCTCCTGCCTCAGCCTCTCGAGTAGCTGGGACTACAGGCATGTACCACCATGCCCGGCTAATTTTTTCTATATATGTTTTAGCTGTCCATATAATTTCTTTCTATTTTTAGTAGAGACGAGGTCTTGCTCTTGCTCAGGCTGCTCTCGAACTCCTGAGCTCAAACGATCCACCTACCTCGGCCTCTCAGAGTGCTAGGATTACAGGCTTGAGCCACCGTGCCCAGCCTAATTCAGTATTTCTCATCAAGAAACTTGAATAGTTCACAGGGAAGGGGGAGGGAGGGAAGTTATTAAAATAAGTATTTCTTGGCTCTACCAAGACCCACTAAATCATAATCTTGGGGCAGGCAGGGAGAGCAAGAGTATGCACCTTAAGCAAACACTTAGGTGATTCTAATCAGGACTGAACAGCCCTGATTAGTTTAAGGCTGGTCACGTGAATCGGTGAATGATGTAAGGCAGGATATATAATGAAATACTGAAGTGTGAAAAATGAAATATGAGCTCTCCAGTTCTGTAGGCATTCAGAGCAGCTTGACAAGCTGGAAAGCAAGACAGATTGAGGGTAGAATACAGGCTCCACCACTTATCGACCAAGTGTTTCAACGGCTTCATTTTTAACAGGGCCAACAAAGCCTGTTGTGCTGTGTGGTTGTAAGTTCTGAGATAACCAGTGAGAAACATGTAGTAGGGGGCGGTGAAACCAATGCACACAGCTGCACCAAGCCCAGGGTTAGCAGGGCCCAGTGCACGCACTCTTGGGGGTGCTGTTGGCTGATGTCAAGATTGTATCTAGAAAGAGCAATGAGGAAGCAGGGCCCAGCCAGCAGAGGGACCAATGGAGCAGGGTCGCCACCTCTGCTCGGGTGCCAGTCTGTGGCTGCCTGTGGGCCTGGCCTCAGTGTTAAGGCTATTGTCACACTGAAGGAAGCCTCTGAGGAGGACAGTGCCTACAGCCACGCAAATGTATTTATTTGCCTGCAACCATGGAGACATTAAGTGACTTATACAAATGCTGGACCGTAGTTATTTCTTTTCCTTAATTTTTAAAGTTTATTTTAAAAAGTTAATTTATAATTAGTGACAAACTTTCCTTTTTGAAATTTCTTTTCATGCCTGAGATTTACTATTAACTGGAGTACTATTATTATTACTCATTAATAATGCTTAGTGAAGCACCGAAGTATGCTCTGTTTAATTTTATTTGTATGATTCCTATAAGATAAACAGCTTGTATTTTTTTCAGTATTTCCATGGCCATAAGGAAAGAGAATGTTGTTGCCCAATTGACCTTTTTAAATCAACCACTGGAAGAACAAACACACAAACATTTCTCAATTTTCTAACAGAGATTCCCGATGATACCATTATTCAAATCATCAGATCATCCAAAGGGTTAAAAACTGAGGCCTTTCACTAGTAGCAAGTTGTGGCCACCCTGATTCTTTTAGTAAATAACAAAACCTCACTTTTTTCTTAGTATATCACTGGGACCTATATCTAAATTTAACTGTGAAAGAAAAGAAATAACTGAATATTCCAGGCTTGTCCAGATGGAGTCACTAACCACAGGAGGAAGAATTCCTAGGGAGCCTTTTTAGGGAGCTATTTGGGCTTTACATAGATCATTGATTATGTAGCTGACAACTAAATCTGAACAGATTTTCCACAAACTCCGAGTTCTATTTTTCCGCCGTTCAGTGTGACTTACACCAGCTGTGCTGTAGCTGGCAGCGACACTGGTACACGGAGCCTTTCCCTTCCCTGCCTGTTCTGTTCTTGTGAATAGAGCACTAAATTTACTCAGGGGGTTCTGATAACCATTTTGGCAACCTTTAATACTCAGAGACTAACATTTGAAAATTTAAACCCTTTTCTAGAACGTGAAAAGGCATAACTGAAGAAGAATGTCTACATTTTTATGAGATCTATAAAATCTCATAAACTAGTTACATTCTCAATGTATAGAGGCCTGCAAAAAAATCTAAAGTGAAATTTTAGAGAATATTTTGATGTTTCACAAAAAAAATAATCTGTGGGTGTGTGGGGAGTGATGAAATAGAAAAAAAAGTATTTTCTATAGCTTCTCTGTTCCTTGTTTATAACCACCCTGGAAGATGGATTTTGGTAGCTGTAGAAATCTCCATTGCTGAGTTTTCTGTAGAGCTGAATGCTCTAGGGTATGAGGGAGGCAATTGGAGTTTTGGGGGGCACAGTCCAGGAAGAAGCAAGACCAAGGCCAATGGGTTTAAGGCCAGCAAGGGGCCTGCACCAGGAAGGGCCCGAGAAAGAGACAACTCCAAATCGTGGCACAGCCCAGAAGAGACTGGAGAAAGATTCTGGGTGTGGATCTTTTCCAGTGAAACTTCATGTGCTCTATGAGGCAAACTCCTCACGTTCAGTAGAATTATCAATAAAACTGCAAAATTAATGATGTTCCTAGTGTGACTGGCTTTCTTTTTTATGGAGGCATTAAGGATGACACAGGGACAGGGCAGGGTGGAAGTCTAGGTCATACTTAGAGGTAAAACATATGTAAACTATAGCAATAAATTGTTTTAATGATGTTTGCAATTTCCACAGCTTTTTCTAACCCTCCTGAGACACTTTCCCATATTACCTTGCTCTTTTGGGGGGCTGTGGGTTTTTATGTGAGTCTCCAGGGGAAAGAATGCTGTACTTGAAATCAGAAGGCCTGGGTTCAAGTTCTGTCTCTACCACTTACCTACCTTTATCCTTTCTCAGGTTGCCCAGAAGAGGGCTCCTTCTCTGTCCTGTGGAGAAAATGACTCCTAACTTTCCTAACTGGCTGAGGGGATCGATTTAAATAACGTACCTGGAGTGCTCTGTAATGTCTGTAAGTGTGGTACACATGTGTTCTTATAATTATTTGTAATTATTAGGTGGTGTTATGAGTTGTGTACCTCCAAAATTATGTATTGAAGTCTTAAAGCCCAGTACCTCAGAATGTGACTTTATTTGGAAATAGGATCTTTGCAAATGTAATTAGTTAGGAAGAGGTGACACTGGAGTAGGGTGGGCCTCTAATCCAATATGACTGGTGTCCTTATATGAAGACAGCTGTGTAAAGACAGAAACACAGGGAGACACCATATGAAGATGGAGGCAGAGATTGGGGTGATGCATCTAGAAGGCAAGAAATATCAAGGCTTGCCCATGGTCACCAGAAGCAAAGTGAAAGACATGGAACAGATTCTCCCTCAGAGCCCGCAGAAGGAATCAACCTTGCTGACACTTTGACTTTGGACTTAACCTCCAGAACTGTGAGACAATCCATTTCTGTTGTTTTATGCCACCCAGCTTGTGGTGCTGTGTTATGGCAGCCCTGGGAAACCGATACAGATGGTAAGTTATTTGAGGGGAGTTCCTAGCCCAGGAATAATGTAAGGAACTTATTATAACACTATTTTACTTCTATTTAGTATAAACATAACACTTTCATTTTATTCCCACAACTACCCTGTGGCATAAGTACAATTTTTCTCAATTTAGAAGGAAACTGAGGCTTGGAGGTTATCAGTAAGCCAGCTGGGAAATGTTTTAATGCACCTCTTCTCTTTCTGCTACACCACGGTAATTAGTGGCTCTTCCTGTTGTGTCTGCACTTTTCTCAGAGTAATAAGTTGTGTTTATTCCTCTGCTTCTTAGTATGTAACCTGTTTCTAGCATCGTAGAATTTTCACTCTGGTCACCTGTTCTTGCTTGGCTCACATCTCTCCTTGGGGACCTAAGGGTCCTCTCTGAGGCCCATTGTTTGGAGGGGCCCCCCTCTGTGCTCTAGAGAACCAAGACCGGCCGCAGTGGAGTTCTTATGCTTGAGCAGAAGCTCTTAGCTATGACAAGAATCCAGAGAGCCTCTTGGGGCAGGAGGGACTGGCACCATGTGGGCAGCCCCTGCCCTGACTGATTTGGGCAGTCACTGTGGGTCATGCCAATTCCTGTGGCCATGCCCACTCACACAGTCTTGGCCATCACAGGTGGGGACAGTGAGCAGATGAAAGAGAGAGAATAAAAGACTGCACTGTGGCTGATGGCAGTGCCACCCAACTTAACACGGCCTGACCATAGACAGCTCAGCCAACAGCGTTTGTCTTCCTTTCTCTTGCATCGTAACGTGAAATATCTGTCTTCATCAGGCAGCAACAAAAGCAGTGCATCACAGCATAATAAAATGTCTGCCACGGTGCTAAGAAAAACCTGGAAAACGAATACTTTCAGACCCTGAATTCCACATTCCACTCACAAGGAGAAATCGTTAGTCATTTATTATTTTTCCCATTTGACCTACTGAAAGTTTTATGTATCCAAATTTTAAATACCATTCTTTGGCTGTCAGCCAGATCCTCATCTTCACAAAATGTATTCCTGAGAGAATTCCTGAGATATATATTGGCAATGACCCAGGCTGGAAAACTCCTTTGTATAAAACAACCTTGTTTCCCTGCCTCCTTTTTGTTCAGGAAATTTGGAACTTTCTCCATGGGCAGCAGAAACTCAGGATTCATATTGAATCCCAGATACTGTTGTAGTTCAAGTGTGTGCTTTTCTCCTTTCTCTTCCTGCCATCCTTGCCCCCTTTCGGTTCCTGCGACACCATAGGAATGTTCCTGCCTCAGAACCTTTGCTCTTCCTCCAGATGTCCACATGGCCTCCAGATGTCCTCCAGATGTCCCCTTATTTCCCAGTCTTGGCTCAAATGCCAACTTCTCAATGAGGCCAACGCTGACACACATCTGTCTAACAATGTGTGTCCCTCCCTCCTGCTAGAATGAAAGTTCCACGAGGAGGGATCTCTGTTTTGTTCACAGGTGACTCTTCAAGTGCCTAACACAGTGCCTGATACATAGTAGGTGCTTAATAAATATTTGTTAAGTGAATAAATGGCAATAAGCAGTTTTTGAAGACCAAAGAATCTTAAAGATGAAAGAGACCTGAGAAAGTATTTGATCAGATGGTGAGAAACATTTCCCGCCCTGCCCTCAGGATAGTCAAAGAAAAAGATTTATGAGCAGAATTTGTTTTCCATTAAAAATTATTAACAAATCCCATGGGAGAATAATGTAGTTCTTAAATCTTAGCCACCTACTTCATTACACAGAAGAATGTTGATGAGAAATTGTGGGCAGAGTTGAGAAATAGCAAGTGCGTATCATGGATCACTTGAAACTCCCACCCCATTTCATAGAGGAGGCAGACGTTGCTCAGAGAAGAGAAGAAATTTTATTTTTCTCAAGGTCGCATAGCTGATTAGAGGCAGATTCAAGAGTAGACCTGAGATGCCCTGACCTCTGTTCAGTGCTCCGTCCACCAGCAGAAGACGAAGAATCCAAAAAAAGGCTTTGGTGCTTTTATGCCCAATTAAGCTTAAATGAGCATTGGACATGACACACTGTCATAAAATCAGTAGATGTCTGCTCATTGTGAATCGATGAACAAATGTGGAAATCAGAATTATTTACTGCCTTTAATATAATGTCACCATATCTGTGCTATCAATGACTGCAAACATTCTACCTCTCCCATCCCATAGATTATTAATATGATCTAACATTTAACAAGTATAATAATGTGTGAATATTGCTCCAGCTGCCTGAGGCCAAGAAAGGCTCTGTAAACACACCCACTCAGCTTGCTTTTAAAGGTGCATCTCTCTAGCCTGCCCTTTTCAGAGGATAGGATTGCCTTTTTTGTTGCTGGATTTTTACTTTTTGAGTTGTTATTCTTTGTTGATAGCATTACCTATAAACACACCCATGTAGGTTAAGCCTCTGAAAACATGTAATAAATATTCAGGCCATTTAATGAGTTCATAATGACTTTTACTTACGTACCCTGTTTGCATATCAACACATTTATTGTCACCCGTGAAAACTATGATTTGAAGGGTGAAGTTAATTTTAAAACTGTTGTTCTTTGTGTTTATTTTATTGGATTAAATATGTCAATTCAAATTGTCTGTACCAATGATTGAAATGTCTAAATGCCCTTTTGGTTTTGGTTAAACAGTTACCCAGAAATCTACTTCTTTAAACAGAGTTCTAACGATCCAATTGTTCCACCATTACTCTCCACTAAATCTGTCAGCTACAGTTTATCAAGAATATTAAAATGTACCATGATAGGCAACTGTAGGGGCATCAAAAATCTTAAGGCCTAGAGTCCCTGCCTTCAGGGAGCTTGCAGTCTGCTCTGAGAGATTAGAGAGGAGGGTCAAAAAGAGAACTAATCATCTCAGGTAGTAAATTGAAAGTTCTAGATATGTGGCTTAGACAGTAACAAGGGATAAGGGAGAGATGAAGGTGGAAATAAATGTTGGAGCCAGATAGTCTTCATCATGCTTTTGCTTTGAATTATAGACTATTTCTTTCTCTTTCTCTTAATTTTAGTTTCTCTGGAATCCAAGAAATCCAAAAAGTTTTCTTGGATTTCTTAAGTTTGTTACTATCTTCCAATAATTTGTTTTCTCATCTCCTGGGATGTAGGTCAACAGCTTGGGCTAAAGAAATCCACTTGGATTCATACTGATATTTGACAGATTAGAAGAATTATTTCTATTTTCCATTTGTCTTGTAGAGAGCCAGGTAGGAAAAAATTTCCCTCTTCTCCTTGGAAGATAAGGTTAGCTAATATATCTATTTATAATTATTATTTTTGTGCATACCACATTGTGCTTAACAACAACAACAAAAATTTCTTTATCTAAATAAAAGAAAAAATCTGTCTAAATGTCATAGGTTTTGAACATTAAAAAAATCCTTTCCTCATGTTTGGTTTCATTTTTTTCTAGATTATAGATTCATAGTGACATAAACAAATACAAGTTATGGGGAGAATAAAAAGAGGGGCTGAAATACTGTGAACTATTTGGAATGTATTAAATTTAATTGGCTAAAGAACAGGGAAGTTCTTAATAGGGAAAATAGTGCAATAAAAATCAATGAATTTAAAATTTCATCATCTTCATTTTTCTCAAGGTTAATGGTAATTTAAAAAAATCCAAGTCCAATATGTATTTAGATTTTTCTCTTCACATTGACTCATTTCACTTATTTAGTCATTTTTCTTCTGTGGTCATGATGCATATTTTAGAATCAGAATTATTTTAAAGCTGCGGTGAACCCTAGAGAGTTTCTAATTCAATCTCTTCATTTTGCAAATTTCAGAACCAAAGCCAAGAGACATTATGGGACTGACTGAGGTCACACAGCAAATTAGCAGAAGGGCTGAGACTAAATCCCAAGTGCTTTGAAGACATTACTGGAAGCATTAGACCAAATCTTGCTTCAACATATGAAATAGAAAACAACTCAAATTAATACACAATGCCTCTGTAATCCCACCTTTACAAACTGGAATTCTAGGATATTTTGAGCAATGTGCATGTATCAGTAGTATGTTATTACATTTCCCAGTGCCCAGACTTGTCCCTCTTCTGTAGACCTTCCCTGGATGAGCTCCAGGTATGGTACTGTAAATAGCAGAAACAATTTTCTAAAGATGAATTAAATATATTTTAAAATTTCCTGTGTTTTTATCATGAAATATTAACAGATTTTCTTGGTTTATGTTGAAGTCATAGTTAGCTATCTGTGATATTATTGAATGTCACTCACTGCCTATGTGGTATTACTTAACCCATAAATCTACCAGAATCGACTGAAGTTATTTAAAGTGGAGGCAATAAAATTTGCTTGCTCAGTCCATCAGAAAGGAAAAGATTTGAGCAGTTTGTCTTTCTGAGATGGTTTAGCCTCTTCTGAAAGCAGAGAACTTAACTCAAAGGTCTCATTCAGGCACTTTAATATCTGACTGAGTCATTAAATGGAGTTAATAGGTAAAACTAGCCATAATTTAAAAACTTACTTGTCAACATATTCAACTAGATCTGTAGAATTCTTGGTTGACATTTTGGCTGGAGGTAATCTTACCTAAAAGAAAAGTCACAGATTAAAAATATATCATTTACTACTTTATAGATTATTCTTTTTTTTTTTTTACAGTACTTGTCCTTGTCATTTCCACCTTGTTGTGCAACAGGCTCATGGAAATCAAACATATACAAACAAAATTGGTAACTTATACAGATGTATCTTCCTATTGTATAATTTTTTCCTTTTATGTATATATTTTAAATTATTCTCCTATAATTCTTGTGCCCAAATTACACAGTTAGGTTTAATTTTTTTTTCAGAATATTACAGGGGTACAAATGTTTTGGTTACATAACTTGCTTTTGTGCAGTTTGAGTCAAAGTTACATGTGTGCCCATCAGCAAGATACCATGCATTATACGCATTAGGTGTGAATTTACCTGTCTCCTCCTCCCCCCCCACCTGCTTGGTTTCCATTGAGTTTTACTATTATATGTGCACATGGGTGTTGATCAATTACTTCCAATTTAATAATGAATACATGTGGAATTTTTTTTCCATTCTTGTGATACTTTGCTTAGAAGAATGATCTCCAGTTCCATCCAGGTTGTTACAAACGGTATCAGCTCACCATTTTTTTATGGCTGAGTAGTAGTTCATAGTATACATATACCACATTTTATTAATCCACGCATTTATTGATGGGCACTTGGGTGATTCCACATCTTTGTTGTGGTGAATTGTGCTGCAATAAACATTCAAGCTCATGTGTTTTTGATAGAATGATTTTTTCTCCTTTGGGTAAATACCCAATACTGTATATCATAGACCATCAGCCCAGTTAATCTTACACATGTCCCCTTTGTATTGCTAATGATTAACACCAAAATTAAGTTCTATGGAGACACTAGAGAGCTATATTTCATAGATTTGGTATGATAGTCAGAAAAAACTTTTTGGGAAAGTCAAAGCATAGATTATTCTTAGGCAATTTTTAAACAAAATATCTAGTGATTATTGACTGAGTTACTCAAGAAGGCCTTACAGAATGAATTATTCCTCAGGGGAATCAGCTAATTTTCAAAACCAAAGCCCAAATCTAGAAAACTAGTCTATCTTAGTGCCTGGATTCAGATTATTATAGTCAATAAGAAATAAAATCACAAAGCACAGCCATGTACATATTTACTAGTATTAAAAATAGCTGGTTATATGCATACTTAATTGACAACTTCTAATCTAATAAAATGGTACTACTAGAAAGTTCTATTTTCATGAAAGTTGATAATTTGAAGCATTGCTATGACCAGAAAAAGGATAGCAAATGTACTCACTGTTTTGCATATGCTGAAAATGCTTTAAACTGTAATATTCTTTTAAGTTTAAAAAACAAAACACAAATTTATTCTAATTTTAACAGCCTATCACTGAACAGGATTTAATAGGGAGAGTATGAGTGGTATTCTCCTTCTAAAAACTTAAAATATATTCCTAGGATATTTTTTCTTGCTTCGTGTTATTGTACACTATAATGGTGGGCAGAATATGTTAAGACCCACATACAGAGAGAATTTCTTTTGCAAATACCTAAGGAACTACTATTTCTTAAGGCCTAAGAAACTTAAATGGAAAACTCCCTCCTCCGAAAAACCTTAAAGGAAAATAAAAACGTAAGTTCATTATCAAGGAAGCCGATAAAGAACACCTGACGATAATGTCTCCTGACCCAGCCCTCTTGGTGGTGGACAAGCAGAACAGGCTGGAGCCAGCTCACAGTGCAGTTAGTGAACCTCCGTGACAGTGCTGGGGCCCCCTCCCCATTGCCGATTGGGGTCTGTGATGAGTCTGATGCTCAGAAGCCTGGTCTTCCCCTAGAGAATGCATCTGCTGCTCCACTGGCATTCAGTGTCCACATTACGAGAATTAGATTCCTAGAGGACCTGACTGGTTTTCTGTCTGGTTTGTGTTTTCACTTCCATTTCCTTCTGGAACAGATCTGGGCCCTGGGATCCTCACATACTGTATGCTAGTTCTTTCCCTCTCACCTCTTCATTGTTCCCCCTGGTCTGTAAATGTGTGTGTGTCCCTGTACCTATTTTTTTTTTTTTTTTGAGGCAGAGTCTCACCCTGTTGCCCGGGCTAGAGTGCCATGCCGTGGCGTCAGCCTAGCTCACACTCCGAGCCAACCTCAAACTCCTGGGCTCAAGCGATCCTCCTAAGCAGCTGGGACTACAGGGATGCACCACCATGCCCGGCAAATATTTTCTATATATTTTTAGTTGTCCAGCTAATTTCTTTCTATTTTTTTAGTAGAGGCAGGATCTCGCTCTTGCTCAGGCTGGTCTTGAACTCCTGAGCTCAAACGATCCGCCCGCCTCGGCCTCCCGAAGTGCTAGGATTACAAACGTGAACCACTGCCCTATTTTTGTTATTTTCTCACCAACTGGTTGGTCCCTGCCTAACACGTTTGGCAACTAGTAGCCCTTTCTAAATATTTGTGGAATTAAAGAGTATGATGAATATTGTGTTCAAGGGCACTAAATTACTAGGCCATTGTCCTCCTTTCTCTTTCTGGAGTATAACAATTAGTTATATATCTATTTTATTTTACAGCTACAATACACACTTTGAAAGGGACAAATGTGAAATGTGACAATGGAGGAAAATTTGGAAAAATATAGAAAAGTTAAAGATACAGGAAAAAAATTCTTACTTGTAATTCTACTACCCAGAACAAAAGCCATTAACATGGTGGTGCATTTATTTTAGTTTTTAATGCAATTTTTATGTATCTGAGACAGTATCTAAATTTTTGCATCTTTGCTAATTGAATAAAGGGGTCAGTTCTGTTTTATCACTATTCCTGCAGTCTAGGATGTTATATATAACAATTGTCTCACAATCAAACAACTTGGTGGTTACTATTGTATTTGTTTATACATACGAGTTTTCACCTATTTCATCATAATACTTTAAAATGCTATAGTTCTTTTTGACTTTGTGGACTATATAAAATACTTTCTTATGTGATGCAATTTCATTCTTTCAACAGCCCTGTAAGGTAGGCATCATTATCTTTATGTTAGTGTAAGGATGACATTAGTCACTTTCAGCAGATGAAATCCTTCCAATTACAGAAAGAATTTAAGATGACTTTTATAGGTGAGGATCTTGAGGGTCAGAGAGGTAATGGACTTGCTCAAGATCATGTATATGATGATAATAATCATGCTGTAGCTATTTATTTATTGAGTCTTTCCTACCTGCTGAGCACTTTACCTAAGACAAACCCCACAACAACTTTGGATGATAGGCCTAATTAGCCCATTTTACAGAAAGGGAAACAGAGGTTAAGTGATCATCCAAAGGCCCACAGCTAGTGTGCAGTACAGCCAATAGATACCCAAAATCAGTGCTCGATATTATGCTAGCTCTTTCCATAACAGGAAGCTGCATCTGCTGGTTAAGTGTATAAAAAGAATCTAAAAACACTGCTTCTTTGAAAGTTCTTTTTAATTAATGGGGAAGATATGACAAGTACTAATAAAAAAAACCCCTATATTTAGCTATTCTCTTTTTCATGTTAGAGATAAAGTCTATACCTTGAGTTTATCATGGTTCATTTTGAATCTTCATAAAAAATCAATCATTATCAACTTTTTAAAAATTTTAGCTCCATATATGACAAGTCAATCCAGTTAATGTATTTACAGATTGAGACCATTTTTCTTTTCAGCTTATGCTACCATCAGTCACTTTGTCAGGGTGGAACAAACAGGAAATGTGGGAAGAGTATAAAGAAAAACCATTCTTCCTTAAAGCTCTCTAAGCAAGCCTATGCTTTCAAAAAGCTAAGCAAAATGTTCTATTTTTAATATGATTATAGAAAAGTACTTGCTTTCTTTTCTTGGTCACTGGCTGAGCCTGGAGGGGGGCCATCAGGTGCATCTGGCTGTTCCTCGGCAGTCTGGGAGGCTCTAGGAGAGGCACTTTTGTTTACATCTGTATCTAGGCAACCAGAATGCTGAATCAGATCAGGAACTATGGCAAGTGAATTTTTGCAGTGGCAGGATTTTTTTTTTTTTTTAATTGAGAGCAGTTTCTGTACAGATGGCTAAGCTTAAAGAGAGGCTTCTAATTTGTTTTACACTTGCCTCTCCCCTCCCCCCAACGCCAATTCTCCCTCATCGCCCCATCACCCTACAGTCAGCTAGAAGAGCATATCCTCACAGGTACTTCTATGAGACATTGAGGAACTTCTTTGAGATCAAACCATTCTATAATGAAATAAAAGGGCATATTTCTTACCCTATTGTGCTCAAGCCATCTGAGGGGCTTCTTTGGGATTTATTATTTCATTTATATGTAATAAAACATATGAGTAAGAGAATGAACTATGAGAAATTTAGAGACCTTAAGTAGTCTGTAGGATAAGTACCTGCACTCATGATGCTTGATTTCCCCACTTTATTTTTTGTTGGTTTGATTTTTTGAAAGGAAACCGTTTTTTTTTCTTTCTTAGAAAGTCAAAGTACTGAGGAATCTTGATTGCATCCTAACTAAAGGCACGTTTCTGGGGCATCTTCCCAAGCATGACTTAACAGCATTGTGACTGCAGGAAGGACCTGTGAGGTCAATGGGGTTGGCCCTCACAAGTTGTTAAGTCCCTGAGACTTAGGAGCTTTGAAGGTTTTCCTTAATGTTCATTGTCATAAAAATTACTAGGTCCTTTGCTTCTTTGTCTCATTGGGTGGGAAGTGGCCATTGTTAAACTGGTATTTCATACCCTGCCTCTGATTTTATCTTCAGAGTTTGCTAAGAAACCAGTTACCATCAAATTAGGCAAAGAAAAAAGAAAATGCTGTGGTCCTCCCAAATCTTCAAGTATGCTAGTGAGGCCAGCTCTTCTAGGCCACTAGAGGAGTATCACAAACAATGTACAGATAATGACAGGTGACATGGGTCAGGGTTTTAAATAAGTAAAAATATTTAACCGTAACTTTGTAGAGGGAATTTTATTCAGCTATTTGGCCAAAAAGGAGTGAATTGTTTTAGCTCTAATATGTTCTCCTGAGTTTTAAAATTTGAATTTGCATATTTTGTCAATACTTCTTAGACTTCATATACACAAATAATATCATTGGCTGAGTTACTGTCCAAATTATGGTGCCAGATTTGTCTTGCTGCACACATGTTATTCAGGATGCTGAGTGACCAAGTTTGATTCCTAAGGTAAAGATCACCCATGATTTTGGCTTCAGTGGTATATCTCTAGCGCTAAACCCTTCAGACTCAGAGAGCCCCAAAGGCTCATCACGCCACCTTAAAACAAACACCCTTCTCTTGCTCCCTGCAGGGGTGGGGAACCTGCAGCCTTAAGGTGAAATGTGGCCGTCTAGGTCCTTAAGTACAGCCTTTTGACGGAATCCAAATTTTGCATAACAAATCCTTTCATTAAAAGGGGTGTGGCAGAGAAAGATGAAGCTTTTCTTGCCTCCTTTAGTGCGTAAAAACAAAGAATCTTGAAATCAGAAGGCTGCAGGTTCCCCACCCTGCCAGGGATTTGTTCCTTTTCTGCACAGGAGAAAGCGTTGTTCTATTTTGCTCCTTATAGTTTCCCTCTCCAGCTGTCTCTTTGCTATGGTCTGAATTGTGTTCCACCCCTCCACCCTCCTCCAAATGTTGAAGCCCTAACCCCCAAGGGGACTGTATTTGGAGATAGGATCTTTAGGAGGTAATTAAGGTTAAATAAGGTCATAAAGGTGGGGTCCTAATCAAACAGAACTGTGGCTTTATAAGAAGAAGAAAGCAAGAGAGAGACATCGCTCCCTCTGCTATGTAAGGACACAGCGAGAAGGTGGCCATCTGTGAGCCAGGAGGAGGGCCCTTACCAGGAACCAAATCTTCCAGGGCCTTAATTTTGGACTTCTGAGCCTCCAGAACTGTGAGATTGTAAATTTCTGAGGTTTCAGCCAGCCAGTCTGGTATTTTGTAGGACAGCCCAAGTAGACCAAGATGCTTGAACCACTGTCTGTTCCCCCCTAGCCATGTTCTGCTGCACAAATACATTCAGGACTGAGCAGAGACGTGGATTTAGCCAGAGTTTCATTTAGTCAAGAAAGTATGAGGAGGTGTGAGGAGTACGGGGTGATTATACTGTTTGACTGTGTAATGTAGCGCTCTGTGCCTTGATGTAGAGTCAGCTGTGAGCTCGTCCTCTCCCTGACGGACAGATGATGTTTCTTGAGGACAGGGTTTGTTTTGTTTTGTTTTGTTTTTTGCATCCTTATATTTCCCAATGATCCCAGCACAATCAGTGCTTGAAATTAGGAGGTGCTCAGATTCTTTCTGAAATAAATGATTCCAGGAGTCCCAGAGATTCTCCTGATGCTGAGCCACTGGGTAGAGGCTTCCTGTCCCTTGTAACTACCATGGAAACTGCTCTCGTCAAGGTCCCCCGTGACCTGTTTATTGCTAAATCCAGTGGTTAATTCTCAGCCCTCATCTTACTTGCCCCTTCAGCAGCATCTGACAGCGTTGAGCGCTGTCTTCACCCTGAGACTCTTTCCTTACTTGGCTCCCAGAGTGAGGTGTCTCCCACCTTTCTGCTACTCCTTTCCATGGGTTTCTTTTTTCTTTCCCTAACCTCAGAGCCAGAGATCAGTCATCGCAGTTTGCGCACCCAGACCTTTCCTGGAAGTCCTGTGTCCCTGGAAACTCCTTCCCCCCCTTGCAAAGCAGAGTAGTTGATGTCCTATCTCGGGATGTTGCAGTGCCCCAGAGCTCAGCCCTCGGACTTCCACACTCGCTGCCTTGATGATTTCACCCTGTCTGATGGCTGGAAGCTGATGTTCCTCAAATCCTTGCCCCCTGCAGTACATAACAACAGCCTTTTCCTAGTTGCTCAGGCTCTAAACCCTGGAATCCTCCTTCACCCCTCTCTTTCTCTCTCATGCCTCCCTTTCCTGTTTACGCCACCTTTTAACTACATCCGGGGTTGGATCATTTCTTGCCACCATCATGCTGGCCCAAGCCACCATTCTCTCTCCCCTGGATTATTTCTGTGACTTTCTAAAACCAAGCTTCCTTCTGCCACACTTGTCCCCACCCCTAAATTATTCTCAACAAAATAGCCAGTGATGTTTTCAAAATTAAGACTGAACATGAAATTTATCTATTCAAAATTTGTCAATAGTTTTCCATCTTGCTCAGAATAAAAGACACAACTTTTCTGAGACCTATCTACAAAGCCTCTCTGAGGCTATGTGGCAGGGTCCTCTCATAGCTGCCCAGCCCCATCTCCTACTACTCTTCCCCTTCCTTACTCCCCTCCGGCCACCAGGGCCCCCTGAGGACCCTGTGAACACCGGCGCAGGCTCTTGCCCCTAACGGCCTTGGACTTTAATGTACTTCCCTAGATGCGCCCTTCTCTCTCCCTGCTCATTTGTTTGTTCCCCAAATGTCACTTTCTCAGAGAGGCCTTCTCTGGCTATCAAAAATTACTGTTTCTTCCTATATTACATGCACTTCCTATGACTATTTCCTGACGTATTTCCCTCTTAGCATTTATCTGATATACATTTTACTTTTATTGTTTCCCCTGCTAGAATCTAAGCTCCATAAGGGCAAATATTTTTGTCTCTTTAGTTCACTGCTCTGCCTCAATGCCTAGAATGGTGTCTGGCATGTGGTAGGTGCTCAATAAATATTTTAACTGAATAAATGAAGTCCATTAAAAGTGTAGACAAATTCTACAGGGGAGTTCAGAAGCACAGGTGACTTCTCTTTGGGGTCAGGTGGATGGATGTGGCACGAACTGTGGAGGAGCTGGCATTTTACCTAAACTTTGAAAAATGCATAGGCTGGGGGCTCCTGAGATCTGAGTGGCACCCATGATAGTTTGAGTCTTCTCTTTCCCCCCAAAACAGTCCTAATGATACTTTGAGGAGGTTCTTACTGCCTGGGACCCTCCGCTGACACTTGGAGAGAGGGGAGGCCTCTCTCCCCACCACCAAATAATCCTTGTTTTATTCTCTTTTCTGCCTGATTCCCAGTCAGCTGTCTATTAGAAAGAACCTGATCCATTCAGTACGGAACACCAGACAAGGGACACCATCTTCATCCAGGCATTTCAAACATCAGTGTATATAAAACTCACCTGGAGAATTTCTGAAACTGTAGATTCATAGGCCCCACCCCACAAATTTCTAAACAAGTTCATTTTGACCCATAGATTTAAGGATCATCCATTTAAAAACTCAAGGATTTCTAAAATGGCATCCCTGAGGGCCTATAGGGAAGAAAACTTTGGTCAGGGGGCATCTTTGGTGTGCCCTAAAATTGCTACTATATTCCTATAAATCCATCTGTCTATCCACCCATCCATCCATCACCTGTCTCGGATTCTGTGTTTAAGCGAAGCTCCATATACCGTGGCAGTGCTGGAGAAGATTTCTTCTCTCACAACCACTTCCCTAGGTCCTAACTGCCACCTGCACTTTCCCCAAGGCCAAACCACAGCCCTCAGGAAGTCTCCCTCAGGTGCAATTGGCTTTCACTTCTACTTTGTATCTGGCTACTCATCCTTCTTCCCAGTGTCAGTGAGGCTCTCTTTTTCTATTCTTTGACTTCCTGTTACCACTTCTGTCTCCTCTGCTTCTGAACAAACAGCTTCTTCCCAGACAGGTAAATGCAGCCAAGCTACCACAGTGAATCCCACCTCCCTGAGCTCCTGTTTCCTGCCTTCAGCTCCAACTGCCCTTTATCTGGTTTCAGCTGGTATTAGCCAAGGAAATTGATGAACCAAATTAAGAATGCCTGTAGTCCCAGCTACTCAGGAGGCTGAGGGAGGAGGATTGTTTGGACCCAGGAGTTTGAGGTTGCTGTGAGCTAGGCTGATGCCACAGCACTCTACCCTGGGCAACAAAGTGAGACTCTGTCTAAAAAAAAAAAAACCAAACCAAACCAAAAAAAAAAAAGAATGCAGCACATTAAAATATAGTAACTTTGATAATTTCCAGTGAAAAATACACTCTGGAGAAATGTATTTATCTTTGTATACAGTCTGTCTCATATTCACATGTGCAGAGCACAAAACAAACACCAACAACTGAAAAACTGACAAAATCCCACATGACAGCAGGTGCAGTGCAAAGATAGGTAAGCTAACAAGTCAAAGCCGATGACCACTTGAGTGGCTATTTATTATGTTGCCACCAGATATAGGAAACATAGGCCTTCTTGGGGGCAATAAAAGCCGTGTTTCTTAAATTAACTTACTGGATCTCTATGATACTGGCAGCAGGGACACTTATTCTAGGGGCAAAAGTCTCTTTTGCCAGAGGGGTTCTGAGTGAGGCTTCTTGGATCCAGCAGTCTGCTCTGAAAAACCCTGATTCAACATCCCTGAGAATGTCAGCTCACCAGGAAGAGGCCAGTGGTAGGTAGCCATGCCAGCCTGCTGCTCTAATGATCTTGAGGATCCTACTTTTGTCGTGTAGTAAGACCGGCGTCCCCAACTATGCAGCCTAACGCAAGCACCTGCATTTCAAGGTGACCTGAAATATCTGTTTGAAAAGCATATAAATAGATTCTAATCCCAAAATCAATGAATGTACTTTTGGCCCTAGACATCTATACATTTAGCCAAATGGCTTTAGGACAGAATTTAATATTGTATGTTGTTTTGTCTCATCAATAGAAAGGGTAATGAAAGCCATAAGAGAGAAGTTTTCCTGTGCTCTGGGAATACCCCTATGTCCCACCATTAAAATAGATAAGATTCTTCTCTGTACAAAACTCACCCCTGAGTAATGAAGGAAGGCCCGTGTCAGCATGGGCTACACACATACCTACATCTCCTATGGCCATGACTCCTAACCTTGGCAGAGTTTGGGCATCTTCCATTTGCTATGGCTGCTGTCTAGCATGGCTTATCTTTGTAAAAATCAAAGTAAAAATTTGTCTAATGCATTTATTTCCCCTAGAAATTTATGACTGTTTTCCATCAATATAGAAATACCTAGACCAAACCGCAAAGTAAGGGATGGGAAAAAGTCAAATGTTTGACTGAATGCCTATTATATGAAAGGCATTGTGTTGTATATTTATAGTTCAGTAATTCTCACAACCACCTAATGAGTATATTATCCCATTTTATAGGTGCAAGTTGAGGAACTTTTCAAAGTCTGACAAAATTCTGAACTCTTCCCACCTTACCAAAACACCAGGCTCCTTGTGTCGTCTTTTTCCTTTCCCGCCCCCTTCTTTTTGGCACCACCTATGCCCTTTGCCAGGAACCTCGTTCTTAGATACTCAAGTTCCCTGATGAAGTCATTCAATCACTCATTTCCTCATTCCCTTGGGCATACAAGCATTCAAAAATTTTTAAGTATCTTCTATGCACTTCTCTAGGTACTGGGAATATAGCAATTATCAAAACAGAAAAAAAAAAAATTCTGCCCTTGCTGATGTTCTAGAAGAGAATGCTCAGTAAGTACACAGACAGTTAAGATGCAACGTGGTGAGTGTAATTATTAAGGGAAGTCTCACAGCTGTAGGAACAGAGAGACAGCCTGGAGTGGCCTGCAAGAAAGGAGAAAGGGGAGATGATTTCTTGGAAGAGGTGACATCTGAGGGGTGACCTGTGGTGCTGGGGGAATTAGCCTCATAGAGTGGACAAGGTGTGTTTCTGCTCAGTGAATGCCCATTCCTATGACAATAGTGTAGGGAGGCAGGAACGGAGGGTTGACAAGCAGAGATGAGGCAGGCGAGTAGGGGCCAGACTCTGAAGGGTCTTGTGTCTTTGGAGGTGCAATAATGAGTTTGGAATTTACCCTACAGGTGATGGGGAGCTGATAAAACGCAAACATGGGCAAATGTATGAACTCTGATTTATGCTTCTGTATAAAGAACCTTTTTTAAAGTTAAGACATCAAGTCAATAATGTAAAAATATGATAAAAAACTTATTCAGTTTTTGTGGAAAATTCTGTTGTATTTTTTTCTTGTGTCTAAAACCACCATTGTATATCCCATGTAAATTAATTATCTGGAAACTTGAAACTCTGAGACCACATCACTGCTGTGGGTTACATGGCACTTTGTCAGAGGAATATCTATTAATTACCCAGTGGTTTTATTTTTGTGACATGAAAAAGTATCTGTGAAAATTGAAAAACTTCTTTGACCAAAACAGACAAAAATCAACTTTGAAAAATTATTTTGTAAGAATTAGGGTGTTTCTGTAATTATTTTTGATTTTAAATGTCCAATTTTCACTTATGTACATACATATATAATTTTATATAAATGTATAAATGTGATATAGAAATATCAGAAATGATTAATAGTCTGACTATATATTAATAAAAAGCTATACCAAAGTATACAGGAAGGAACACTTGTAATCATCCTTTTTGAAACAATCACTGTGTACATTTTGATATGTTTCTATCCTTTCTATGAACATGTACACATATATATAACTGAGATCATGTTATACATATAGTTTTATATCCTGACTTTTTCCACTTAACCTTAATAATATGCTATATTTGACATCTCATCTATTTTTACATATTTTTGAGAAAATGATTTTAATAGCCACATAAAGTACATTCTATTAACATAATAGAATGCTTTTTTATTTGGGGGCATTTGAATTATGGCTAATTTTTTGGTAATGGAAATAATACTGCAATAATACTATAAACAAAATCTTTTCATATCTCTTGTTTTCTAAGGAACTAATGGATTAAAGGGTAGAAATATTTGTGAGGATATTGATATACACTGACAAATTGCCCTAGAAAAGATTATTATATTTTTTGCAAGGCAAATTGAAAATGTGCAACAGAGACATAAAATTTTTACACCCAAATGCAGTAATTGCACATCTAAAAATATATCCTAGGGAAATAACCCAAAGTACAGAAAAAGACTTACACATAAATGTGTTCATCACAGTGTTAAAATAACCAAAAATTGGAACTGGCTTAATTGTCTGATACTAGGAAATGCTAAAAGTTTACTTCTGTTGGACTTTTTTAACAGTTGTCACAATTATTAATAGTTACTTATGATATGGAAAATGTATTTGTTACAGTGGTAAGTGCAAACTTGGGATAAAAAATTTTATATATAGTTTATTGTATTTCTACTAGCATGCATTATTTTTATATTTCAGAAAGTGATGAAATAAAAGGCAACTCTTCCTTTGTTATACAGTTATACTTTTTCAGGTTTCCTTACCTTTTTAGTAAACATTCAGTCATTTTTTCATTTTCTAATGGTGTATACCAGTTTTTACATTTTGTTAAGTCATAATAGAAATCACACGAGCTTTCTAACTGCAGGCTACCTTGAAGTGAACAGGCTGAAAATTCCTACTAATTCCAGATTGCTTTCACAGATTCTACTCTAGAGATAGACATAGAGTTTGGGATCAGGAATTCTGATTTGGTTCCTGACTTGCCCAATTCTCTGCATTTATTAGAATGCAGCAGGGAAAGTTCTTGTCTGGACTATTATTGATCTGTGGAGAAGCAGGCAAGAAAGTACTTTCAAAAGAGAATGTTCAGCTTCAGACTGAGAAAGTATTTTTCATTCCAAATGACAGGCTTGATTTCCATCAGTCAATAATATGTTTTAGATTTTAGTTTGTTTTTATTTTTTAGCGTGGACAAGAACATTATTTGATGTAACACAAAACAAGAAATGTTTTAAAGGGTATTTAGTAGGGAAGTTATAAAATTTTTCTAAGAATTGGGGTGTCTTTGAAATTATTCTTATGTTTTAAATCTTATATTCCATTTCCATGTATTTACATATATAATTTTACCTATATGCATAAATGTGATATTTTTTAATGAAATATTTCTTTCTTTCTATTGTTTTTTCTTTTCTCCCCCAATCCTCTCACCCATGTAGCCTTAGTAGGAGACCTTTATAACTTCAGAACATTTCAAATGGATTAAAACACCCCTTTCCTACTCATATTTTGGGTGGTGTTACACTTCAAATGTTAGCCAGGTTTGGAAGCTCTGTGGCAACGGCTTCTCATTAGTGGCTAGTCTGTGCTAAACCTATTCTTAGAGAAGTGTTATCTGATTTTATGCAAAGAATTGAAGATCTAAACATTTTTTTCTGGCAAGTGAACAGATTTGTTTTTATGTTACCTCAATTTAAAATGTTCTAATAATGTCATGTTACTTTAAAAAAGATCATCCTGTGGGCAATTGATATGGAAGGGCATAAGGGACTTTTCTGGAGTGACAGAGCTGTTTTACATCTTGACTATGGTGGTGATGACATGTGTGTATAGCATCCATCAACCCCCATTGAACTATATGCTTAAAATGGGTGCCTTCTGGGAGGCTGAGGTGGGAAGATTGCTTGAGGCCAGGAGTTCAAGACCAGCCTGAGCAAGAGCGAGACCCTCTCTCTACAAAAAAATAGAAAAATTGTCCGGGCATAGGCCTGTAGTCCCAGCTACTTGGGAGGCTGAGGCAGGAGAATCTCTTGAGCCCAGGAGTTTGAGGTTTCAGTGAGCTATGATGATACCACTACACGCCAGCCTGGGCAACAGAGTGAGACCCTATCTGGGGGGGAGAGGGGGAAAGTGTGTTTTATTGCAGGTAAATTATACACAAATGAAGCTTAAACTCTGGGTTTTTAGAATTTGCTGTGAAGACATTGTTATTAATATTTATCACTACAGTGTTCATCCCTCCTCTATTCGTGGTGACATGTAGGTTTCAGATGATTTATTTTGTGGGGCCATTTAAGGACGGGGAAGGAATGGAGAAGCAAAAGTGGCTCCTTAAGTGACAGGGCATCACTCAAGGAAATGCCCTCAGAGCCGCTCACATGGCACCTCATTCTGCCACAGAAGCAGCTCAGCTCTCGGTTCTTCCACAAGCATCTCTCGGGCAGTAGGGAAAGATGTAGAAGGAGACAGTTCTTGATGTGGTGTGGTGGAGACAGAATTTAATTCTCTGTCTGAATCTCTCTCTCTCTCTCTCTCTCTCTCTGATATCAAATATAGGTCAGGCAGAGCAATTGGTACAAGTTAATAAAACATCATTATTTCTGAACCAAGCAACTCTCCAACTGCTTGTTACAGTCTCTTTTAAGGCAGTTTTTGGATAACCTTATGCTTTTTATTCTTTTGTCTACTTTAATCATGGCAACCAATAAACTATACTTCAAGGATTATTTCATAAGGCATCCCACTCTAAAGTACCCTTGGTTAGAAACGGTGACATTTAGACTATCAAAGGGCAAAGCAGGTAATCTCATTTCCCCCACTTTCCCAATTTTTGTTCTTAAAGTTGTATGTTGTCAGGGAGATGCTGCCTTTCATCTCAGTTTATGTTAAAAGCAACAAGCCTGTGTTCGTGTGCACTCTTCATTTGCTATTAAGTCCTAGAGAGGGTCCAGTAATTCTGTCTTTAGCCAAAGTAAAGGAACACAGTAGCATTCACCAGGGAGAGCAGGTGGGGCTCGGAAATGCAGAAGGAGGTGGAAAGTGTGGCAGTGATTGGGTATGACTGGCATGGGAAAGCACACTGTCTACCCAAAGGTCTCTGTCACCTCTGTTGAACCCTCTAAACCATGTTTCCTAATTTTTAATATTGACAGCTTCAGTTTACAAATGTCAAGTTTGAGAAATAATGTAAATTTGTGATCCAATATTGGGTGTTTGATGCTGAATAAGTGACTTTATTTATGTATATAACATTAAGTAAAATTTGACTAATTCAAATTTGTTGTATAAAATCTGGGACAGCTCGTGGGGGTGGGATTAAAGTTTTTGATGGTACTGTCATCCCTTTTTAAAAAGCTCTAGAGTCTAAACAATGATGTTAATGATATACATAAAATTAAAGAAGGATATTATAGGTACTTATGAGGAGAAACTTCAACTACTTTCAAGAAAGTCAGAATAAAGGATTTATGTATGTATTCCTGGTATGAATATATTTTTAAATATCTTCAACAAAGTCCTTTTGACAAAGTCCCTGGGAATGTCACTGGATAATTCTTTATTAGCCCAGTTTAACTAGTGTGACTTCTGTTACAAGAAATGTAACAAAAGGATGCAACTAACAACATGAAAACACATATAAAAGTATAAAATTCACCGTAAAGGTAAGAATAGAGTTAAATTCAGAATGCTTTAATAATGTAATGGTGATGCATAAACCACTTTCAACTCTTGTATAAAAGTCAAAAGACATAAGTATTAAAAATAACTGTAGTCATAATTTGTTAATGGAGAAACAGTAAAGATGTAAATAGTGACGTTAATAATAGGGGAAGAGAAGTTAAAGTATAGAGTTTCAGTATGTGCTCAAAGTTATCATCAGCTTAAAATGGATGGCTATAACTATAAGATGTTTTGTATAAGCCCTATGGTAACCACAAGGAAAAAGCTATAGTACATTCATATAAGATAAAGAGAAAGAAATCAAAGCATACAACTACAAAAAATAAATCACAAAGGAAGACAGCAAAAAGGAAGAATGGAACAAAGAAGCTACAAAACAGAAAACGATTAACAAAATATCAGTAATAAGTCCTTACCTAGCGATAATTATTTTAAATGTAAATGATTTAAATTCCCTAATCAAAAGGCATAGAGTGGCTGAATGGATAAAAAGCTAATATTCAACTATTTGCAACATACAAGAGACTCACTTTAGCCTTAAGGAACACATATAGGCTGAAAGTGAAGGAATAAAAAAAGAGATTTCATGCTAAGGTAACCAAAAAAGAGCAGAGATGGCTATACTTATATCAAACTAAAGAGACTTTAAGTCAAAAATTGTCACAAGAGACAAATAAGGACATAATATAATGAAATAAAGGTTAATTAATCAAGAGGATATAGCAATTATACATACATATGCACCCAACATTGGAGCTCCTAAATATGTAAACCAAATATTAACAGAAAGGAAGTGAGAAAAAGATAGCAATACAATAATGGTAGGAGACTTTAATACCCCACTTTAAACAATGGATAGACCATCCAGACAGAAAATCAATACAAAACAGAGGATTTGAGGAACACTGTGGATCAAATGGACCTAATAGAAATATACAGACCATTCTATTCAACAGCAACAAAATATACATTCTTCTCAAGCACACCCAGAATGTTCTCCAGGATAAATCATATGTTAAGCCACAAAACAAATTTAAGATGACTGAAATAATATTAAGTATCTTTTCTCATTTTAATGGTATGAAACTAGGAATCAATAGCAAGAGAAAAATTGGAAAATTTACAAATATATGAAAAATAAATGGCACATTGCTGAACAACAAATAGGTCAAGAAATCAAAAGAGAAAGAAAAAATCTTGAGACAAATGAAAATGGAAACACAACATACCAAAACTATGGGATACATCAAAAGCAGCTCAAAAAGGGAAGTTTATGGTGTCAAACTCTTACATTAAGAAAAAAGAAAGATCCCAAATAAACAACCTAACTTTTTACCTCAAGGAATTAAAAATAAGAAGAAAATTAAGCCCAAAGTTAGTAGAAGGAAGAAGATCATAAAGCTCAGAGAAGAATTAAATAAAATAGAGACAAGAAAAACAATAGAAAAGATCGATGAAACTAAGAGTTGGTTTTTCCAAAAGATAAACAAAATTGGCAAACATTTAGCTATACTAAGAAAAAAAAGAAGACTCAAATAAATAAAATGATAAGTGAAAGAGGACACTTACATCTGATACCACAGAAATACAAAGGATAAGAGACTACTATGAACAATTATAAACTAAAAGAAATGGACAGATTCCTAGGCACATGTCTCTTACCAAGAAGGAATCATGAAGAAACAACAACAAAAAAAATTGAACTGACCAGTAATGAATAAGGAAATTGAATTAGTTATCCAAAACCTCGCAACAAAGAAAAGTCCAGGACCTCATAGCTTCACTGCTGAATTTTACTAAAAATTTAAAAAATTGACACCAATGTTTTTCAATTTTTTCCAAAAAATCATAGAGGAGGGAACACTTCCCAACTCATTTTATTAGGCAAGCATTACCCTGATACCAAAGCCAGAAAAATGACACTACAAAAAAATTATAGGCCCATATCCCTGATGAACATAGCTATAAAAATCCTCAGCAAAATATTTAATACTATCAAACTGAATTCAACAGCATATTAAAAGGATCATACACCATGATCAAGTGAGATTTATCCCAGGGATGCAAGGACAGTTCAACATATGCAAATCAATAAATATGATACACTACATTAACAGAATAAAAGATAGAAATCATGTGATCATTTCAATAGATGCAGAAAAAGGCATTTGACAAAATTCAACATCTGTTCTTAATAAAACTCTCAACACACTAGGTATAGAAGGAATGTACCTCAACATAATGAAGGCCATATATGACAAGCCCATGGCTAACAACATACTTAATGGTGAAAAGCTGAAAGTTTTTGTTCTAAGATCAGGATCAAAATAAAAATGCATTCTCTTGCCAGTTCTATTTAACATAGCATTAGAAGTACTTGCCAGAGAAACTGGGAAAGAAAAAAGAAATAAAAGCATCCAAATTAGAAAGAAGGAAGTAAAAATTGACTCTGTCTTCAGATGACACATTCTTATATATATTAAGAAAACCCTAAAGACTCCACCAAAAAATGGTTAGAACTAATAAATTTAGTAAATTTGCAAGATACAAAATTAATATCAAAAAATCAGTTGCCTTTCTATATATCAACAATGAACTATCTGAAAAACAAATCAAGAAAAAATCCTATTAACAATAGCATCAAGAATAATAAAATACTTAGGAATAAATTTAACAAAGGAGGTGAAAGACCTTACACTAAAAACTATAAAACACTGATAAAGAGGTTGAATAAGTCACAAATAAATGAAAAGAGCCCAAACTAATATTGTTAAAATATCTATACTATCCAAAGAAATCTACAGAGTCAGTGAAATCCCTATCAAAATTTCATGACATTTGGAATTTTTTCCATACTTTTCACTGAAAGAGAAAAAAAGCCTTAAAATTTGTTTAGGATCCCAAAACACTCCAAATAGACAAAGCAATCTTGAGGAAAAAAACAAAGCTGGAAGGATCGAATTACCTTATTTCAAAATCTACAACATAACAGCATGATACTGGCATAAAAAAAGACATACAGACTAATGGAAAAAAATAAAGAGTCCAGAAATAAATCTACACATTTATGATGAACTGATCTTAAACAAAGGTGCCAAAACACACAATGAGGAAAACATAGTCTCTTTAATAAATGGTGTTGGGAAAACTATATATCCACCCATAGATAAATGAGATTAGACTTTATCTCACACCATATACAAGAACCAACTCAAAATGGATTGAAGACTTAAATATAAGACCTGGATCTGTAAAATCACTAAAAGAAAACATGTGAAAAAAAAAAATGTCTTGACATTGGTCTGGTCAATGATTTTTTGAACATAATACCAAAAGCACAGGCAACAGAAGCAAAAATAGACAAATCAGATTATATCAAACTAAAAAAAGCTCTGTACAACAAAATAAATAACTGAGCATAGAGACAGCCTATACAATGAGAGAAAGCATTTGCAAACCAGACATCTGATAAGGGGTTAATATCCAAAATATGTAAGTAACCCAAACAACTGAATAGCAAGAAAAAAAAAAATCCCATTAAAAAATGAGCTAAGGACCTGAATAAACATTTCCCAAAGAAGACATACAGATGGCCAAAAAGTTCATGAAAAAATGTTCAACATCACCCATCTTCCAGGAAATGCAAATTAAAACCACAGTCTGCTATCACTTCACACCTGTTTGAATGGCTATTATCAAAAAGACAAAAGATAAATGTTGGCAAGGATGTGGAGAAAAGGGAACCCTGCACTATGTGGAAATGTAAATTAGGACAGCCATTATGGAAAACAACATAAAGGTTGCTCAAAAGATTAAAAATAGAATTACCATATAATCAAACAGTCCTACTTCTGGGTATATATACAAAGGAAATGAGATCAATATATCAAAAAGATTTATGCACTTAGTTCATTGCAGCATTATTCACAATAGCCAAGATATAGAATTAACCTAAATTTCCATTGATGAATGAACAGATAAAAATATTCTCACCACTCACAAAAGAGAAAAACTATGTGAGTTGTTGGATATGTTAAATAGCTTGATTGTGGTAATCATTTCTCAGTGTGTACATATACCAAAACACATTGTATACCATAAATATGTACAATTTTTATTTGTCAGTCACACCTCAATAAACCTGAGGGGAAAAAAAGAGAAAATGCCTCCGTTACCTTTCGGAGAGGGTAAGTCAGCTAGTGTCCTGGCTCCAGAGGGGAAAAATCTACTCTGCAGGACTACCTGTGAGGACTAGCTCATTCCTGGGAGTGTATATGGGAGAGTTGAGAAGAGAGCATCCAGGTGGGGACCGTTTAGGGCTTAGGCACCTCCTCCTTTGAGTGCAAATCTTCAGGGGTTTCTAGATTGATTAAATGTCTGGGGAGAATGGTATTTTGTTTGTTTTTGGAAACCAGTAAATAGGGTTTTGTGAGTGGATTTACACAGGTGGAACAGAGATCCAAGCACACATATGGATCTGTGGACCCATGAGCGGATAGTGAAGAAGGTAGCCTTTATGATTTCACATGATCCAATTTTGGACAAAAAACCAATTTTTTTTCAGAGGTAATGACTCCAGTCTTAGGATGAAGCAAAAATGTGAAAGACACAGCAGAAGATGATAATAATATTGGATCCTGGGTAACTTCATTGAACCACTAGGTCAAGCATTTCTTAAAGACTTCTCTATTTTAGATTTTCAAGTTTTACAAAACAGGCGACTTCTCGGGTCTCTCTCTCTCTCCCAGGACCCGAGAATCTCGCCCGGACCCCTCTCTTGAGGCCCGTTAAAAAAAAAAAAAGTTTTACAAAACAATATAATCCCTTTATTGTATAAATCAACTGGAGTAGGATTGTCTGTTATTTGCAATAGAAACATCCTAATTGATAGAAGTAATAAAAAAGGTATTATTACCATATATATGGGTCATACTCTTTAGATCCTAGGTGTAAAAATAAGTGAATGACATATTTATTTTTAAAAACGCCTTGAATAAGCAAATCAAAGATGTAAAACTGCCCACTGACTTAGTAGTAGGATATATACTGACTTACTTTATATGGAATAGTTTTAATGTTATAAATATCTTTTACAAAAGGATATTTAAACATTAAAAAGTATAAAATATTTACTTTGTCTTGGCGATGTGTTTAGGTGTCAACTCCAAAATTATGTTTATATATTCACAGTTTTGAAAAACCATTGATAAAGCATGATCAACCTAGTCTGGAAAAACTGAAAAAAGCAAATTTATTTCAGAATTATTCATAATTGCTCATGCACCTGTGTTGCTTAAGGGATGCAAACTGAATTCTTTTTTTCTCATACCTTTAGTAATAACTCAGGTTTTTAAAGCTTCAGGGATGAAAATATTTCAACTAATCAAATAGTTATTAAGCTGAGAACGTAGATAAAAACCTTATTTCAAGTATAACAATTTAATTATTAATACAAACCATTTGGACATTGGTGAGCTTGTAATATTATTATATATGACTGAAAAAGCATAACACAAGTTGTCATGAAAGAAATTCAGAATATCACTTCTTTTCATGCAAACCCATCATTCTTGTCCCTTTGATATTTTCACCTTTAAACAGGAGAGTCAGTTGAGAATCTGAAAATACATCGATTTTTCCTTTGGCAACTTTCATTAACCTTTAAGATCCTTTTTCTTGTTTACTAAAGAACTGTGACTTGTCCTGTTGAAATGTTGCTCTTGCAACATGTCTGTATTACTGCCCCTAGTCTGAGAAACTTGCTGTAAGAGACAAAGAAATGGATAGAGAGAAGTTGACATATATGTGCATTCTGTTTTCTCTACTCAGCTAACATCTGTTGGTAGAACAGATGTTGGTAGAACAGATATGTATTTCTCTGTGTATACACAGAAGGGTGGGTTCAGGAAGCTATGAGTCAGCCAGCCAGTTCTGGAAGGAACTATACCAGACTGGGGGGGCTTATCAGCCCCATTGGTCTGTCACAAGCAAGAACTAGATAGAAAGAGGATCCACAGGTGTTACTGCAAGGAGATGGGGACCCCAGGGGGCATCTGACTGTGCTGACTCTATGTCCTGACTCCAGGGAGATAAAGTCTCTAGGTGATTTTCCTGTTTATAATGAGATGATAATAAGGCATGATGAAGGAAATAGTAAAACCAAGAAAGGACATTTTGTGACCAAGACTTGAGGGATATAGGGATGGAAAGAGGAAGCTTTAGGGGGAAGTTTGGAGGACCTGCAGGGGAGCAAAGAGGAAGGTGAGGAGCCAGAATCCTCGCCATGTCATTGAGTCTTAGCCAGGCTCCAGCTGGTTAGTAGGGCCCCTTGAGGCAAGAGCGTTTGAGTGGGAGTCACATGAAAGGAGGTTCTGCTACCCTGACTCTGCTCTTATAGCAAAAACCACTGCCAAAGGTGGCTTAGCTGAGAATGAGCAGGCCAATCCCAGTTTATCCAGGACTTTCCCAGCTTTAGCAGTTTCTGAAAGTCTTGGGAAACTCCTTAGTGGTTGGTCACCCTAGAACTCTGTGGAATTTGATTCAAAGCTGGTCATTAGGGACCTTGCAGAAAGCAGTGCTCTCTTGAACACATATTACTGGCCAGGGCAGGTCAAAGGACAATCAGTGGAAGAAAATTTAAAAAGCATGGTTTATATAGGATATTTACTTTTCTCTTCATTTTAATTTGGATTCCAGTTTCCCTTGGTCCCGGGAAAGAAGGACAAAGTTATTACTATTGAGATTCCAGATCATACCTCCAATCTTCCTCCAGGGTGGGTAAGGCATCGGAGAGCAGCAGACCTGTGTTCTGGGTTCAGGGAACAGAGACAGAGGGATTAGGGCCCCGAGGTACAGGGGTTGGAAGTGGAGGCCCAATTATGGAGTAGGTTTCTTCTACTCCCACCTCTGCCACAGCAAGAAGCTGGCTGTTTGTCTAACTTTACTCATTCTCCTAACAGGAAGCAAAGCACATGCCATAATTTTTGTTGGAAGAAGTCATCACTATTTGAAAATAAATATGGAAGAGGGAATCAAAGTATGTGAAAAAGTATTCCACTGATTTCAACTCAAAATATGTGTACACATGGGAAAGGCACCTGTGGGAAATAAATGAGATAAAATAGTGTGAAGGAACAAAGCAGAGTAATATTAACCTTTAGAAGCATCTACCTGTCATTTTGTAGGAATTAGAGAATTAAAAAAGTCATACCCTTTTACTACAGAAAAGGCTTTCCAACATATGGGCAAGCACCTGTTGGTGTTAATACATGGATGTAGAGCGGAGAAGGTAAAAAAAAAAAAAAATAAGAAGCCATACAGGTATAATGGAACAAGGGAAATGGGGTAGAGCAGAACATAGAAGGGGCAATTTACCTTTTTATTTATTTTTATTTTGAAAAAACTTTTGTAGAGATGGGATCTCACTATGTTGCCCAGGCTAGTCTTGAACTCTTAGCCTCAAGCGATCCTCCCACCTCAGCGTCCCAAAGTGCTGGGATTACAGACATGAGCTACTGCATCCAGCCAAAATTTATCTTTGAAGCTGCTTTGGTGGCTTCAAATTCTTCATTGGGACATTTAATAGTTTTTCCTTGAAGGAAGAGTTTGTGGTCAAATAATTTTGGAGAACAATGTGTCCCTCAGCTCCCATTTCAGTATACACTTTAGCATGTCAAGCTGCTTAAATTTGTTTAAATATTTCCAAAATTATTTAAAATGGTAATCTTATTTTATTTTAAATTGAGAAACAATTATCATCTCAGGAAAATAGTGACCCACAAAACACACTTTCAGAAATACTGTCTCAAAAGGTTTATTTCTAGAATAATCCCAGAGAAAAATATCAGAGAAGAATTTCCTTGAAATTCTTTTAGAGGTCAATGGCATCTTCATCAGTGGACTTCCAAAAGGAACCTCACCAACCCAAATGAGAGATAAGGACCAGTGTCAGTAACAACTACTCAGGAAATTTGCTCCCTCCACTAAAACTTTGTTACTGGAATGTCTGGGTTTTCGGAAAAGAAGCATTGTCTTATTTCATTGGAGTTCTGCATGCTTGAGTCTTTGTGAATTCTCTCACTGAGCGAACATTTTAAATCCAAAATCTAAAGAGAAACAAATCTTTTAGAAATGCTGTAAATGACAAAAGGGTTAAAGAGACAAATATCATTGAAGTGGTCTGTGCGATATTTCAAGGTCTATGTGATATTTCAGTTAAAAAAAAAAAACTTTAATCACTCAAGACAGGTGTTGAAATTCTTTCTAAAATTCGGATGAAAGAAAAAAAATAAAGATTATCATGTTGAATAAGGACCCACTGGGGAAAGATTGCTATTTACTTGGGGAAATGGTTGAACTAGTAAAATACAAATGTAGTTCCTACCTGAACACTACCCTTACAATTGTAAACCTGTTGAAAGGATGAAACATAGGAAAATTACTCTATAAATATTTTATAACTAGAGAACATTTTAGCTGAGCAGTCTAAACATAGCCTTTTAAGTTAGAGGCAATATCCTTCCTTCCATTTTCATGTGATATAAATAGGCCATCCATCATTATCTCAGAAAGTTTTTTGCACTTGACTAAAAAAAAAATAGCTTTGTTCAGATGAAACAGTAGGCACTAATTATCAATAATTAGAAAAAAGGTATATTATCTTTTAAGAATTCTTCTGAAGATCTGTCTTGATGGAATTGTCCTAAGATATATGACTCTTTGAAAAGATGTGTTACCACTTGACTGAAGTCTTCTAGAAAAGCAATTTCTCTCTGAGACATAGGGAGAAGAGTAGATATGTTGGTCTTAGATGAACCTATGTATTCTTTCTGGAATTTCCATATTCATACACAGGACTGTGCCCCGGAAAATTTGTGAATTGTCAGTTTTTCTTGGGGATTTCCATAGCCCTCCAAAATATTTTCCCTCCCCATCTTTTTCATGAGGTTCAGCACTTCAGTTCTCTGGCAGCCAGGAGCCCCTTCTTGGGTACCCTACCCTGGCCTGCTTATATAATGGATCTTATTGAAACTTTAAATCTTACCCTCCTATCTTGTTCACAAGAGTAAAACACTGGAAACAATTTAAATGTGAAACAGTAAGAAAAATTTTTAGAAAGATTTCGATGAAATACTAATCAATAATTAAATGGTGCTTTTGATTACTAAAGAAATGTTAAGTGAAAAAAACAAGATATAAATTCTGTGTATTATATAATCCATATATATATACATTCTACAAAAATATGTGAGAAGCCATATATATACACATACATATATACATACTACCTAAGTACTTTCTCTCTAAACACATTACATACATGCACACACACTAAAATGTTAATAGCACTTATCTCTCCATAATTATGGTCTTTTTGTTTTTATATGTTCTATTTATTCTAAATTTCCTACAAGGAATGTTTATTACTTTTTTAATAAAACAATAAAAATTGTTTAAAATAGTAGAACTATTTCTCTATGGTTCATCTCTTTGGATCCCTGTTTTTTTGCTAGACGATTGTTTGTGCAATTATGTTAACATCTGTCATGTGGACTTTGAATTTTTTGTCAAGTCTGGAGACTACACTTGGTTCTCTGCTGATTGGCTCTGTGGCCTTGGACAAGTTCCTTGGCCTCTCTGAGCCTCAGTTTCCTCATCTACAAAAGAAGAGGTTTGCAGAAGGTAACCCCTGAAGCACCTCTCTGGGTCTGTGAATCTGTGGCTGTGACTCCCCCAAGTAAGGTATGGTCACTTTAAGAGGCTTGTGCATTGATCCCAAGGAATAAAATTTAAATAAAAACACTTTTGTAACATAATCGGCAGTTTTGTGTCAGAAGAATTTATGGATGTGTGGGCTCTTCCGTATTTATTACCCTAGAAGAGCAATGGTTCTCAAACTTCTGTGTGAATCACAATCACCTGAAACTTGTTAGGATACAGACAGCTGGTTCCAATCCCAGAGCTTCTTATTCATTGGGTTTGGGGTGGGGCTAAAGAAGCTGAGTTTCTAGAGGGTCTCGAAGAACCTACCTAAAGAAAATATCCTGATTAGAGGAAGGCATTTCCACTATCTGTAAGTATTTTAGATTTCTTTTTATTTTTTTCCTTTCTAGAATTCTAAGAAAAGCGTTCTGAGTGTTACTCAAAGATATCTTGGAGGACCTTCTCATTTGAAAATAAATTTATTTGGGAATAATGAAAACATTATTCCTCTGGATGCTGTAAGTAGGAACAAAGGAAGGGATTAATGAGAGGCTCAGGTCTGGGGATGGAATAGAGAAGAGAAAGCTGTGGTTTCAGTTCACTGGCGTCCACTGCACGTAGGCATCACACGGTTTCTAGTCTTGACTAATGAATGAGACAAGAAAGCAAGATGGCTTTCTCTGAGGTGTACGTTTAATCTAAGCACCAGGATGGTTTCAGGATGTCACAGTTACTTGATGCGTTCCTGGGTAAGCCCTCACAGACATTTCCCCTTTCTCGTTACTTAGCTTACAAAACCCGTGGCAGCCTACAGGTGTGTCCATCAGAGTCAGCAAACTCAGACGGGGATGCTAACGAGGCAGCCTCCTCTGCCTATGCAACTAGTTCTTATTCCAGAAATAAATGTTATATTGTTATTTCCCATATCGTTGCACATACTCCCTTTGCCTAGAGTGACTCAGATGAAGCTACTTCTTTTTGTCCTAATAGCCCTTTGTAAGTGACTTTATCATAGTTCAATATAGTTTACTATAGTTCAATGATATGTTCGATGTGCTGCTTCCTTCATAGGACTGTAAATATCTCGAGTGCAGAGCTGGTCTTGGATTTATCTCTGTATCTCCAGAACCTAATACAGCATGTGGCAAATATTTGCTGTTGAAAATAGGGCCGCAGATATTCACAGACAAAATTTTATCTTTAATATAAGTGAAGTGATCAATAAACAAGACCACAACTCACAAGCAAGCAAAGCGTGAGAGATCAAATACCTGGTACTATTCTCCTGTTCAAACAAAGCATAACCACAAACTTCCTCCCGTCCCCAGGCGCTCTCGGCTCTCAGCCTCTCACTGGATCTCTTCACTCTGGTACCTGCCAATGCTCTTGTGGAGATTTCAGGAATCTACCTTGGATTTCTCACCTGACTTCTCCCAGCAATCACTGAAAGCTATTCCCTTTTTTCTTTTCTCAGACAAAATAGAGCCCCAATATTTTAAATCAGTAAAATACAGTATAAAGTACTTGATGCTTAGAAAGAAGCTTGGATGTATTTGATGCTCTGTTCAATTTTATTCTTGCTTTTAAAAGAAAGAATGAGATATTTCTCTCCATTTATCTGTCTAACTATTTAAACTAGCTATTTGTTTATATGTATATGTATATACATATGTATACACATGTTCTATACATATGTATAGAACAGTATCTGAAATGGTGTTTACCTAATGTTAACCATGGATATTCTAGATGGCGGGATTCAAGTGATTTTTAAAACACCGTTCAGTCCTGGTCAGTGTTGATATTTTAAAAAATGAGCATTTGTTATTTTTGCAATTCCTATTCCAAAATAATTGAAGAACCTACTTCCTCTGTAAGTAATTAGAAGACACCATGCCTCATCTAATGTCAAATCATGGACTTATCTGCCCTGTTATTTATGAGGCCCAAACAAGGACACATATACTCGAGTTACCAAACCCCTCAGCGGAAACCTGACTTGTATTTATTTATAGCAATTGTGACTCTTAAAATCCTGCAGAGGTGAA
Source organism: Eulemur rufifrons (assembly GCF_041146395.1). NCBI lineage: Eukaryota > Metazoa > Chordata > Mammalia > Primates > Lemuridae > Eulemur > Eulemur rufifrons. The sequence goes on along the minus strand of NC_090999.1, from coordinate 65,358,532 downwards.
CTTGGGTGCCTTTTCAATCTATAGTACCCAGAGCACTCTTTGGGGGAATGAATCTGACATTAGTCCAGATAGATCAAGGAGGGAGGAATGTCAGGCAGCCAAGTTGGCTGTGTCTTTGGAATGAGTCAAAGCAATGCTGTTTGTCAAGGTTTCCCTCACAAAGGCATGTAGCCTCAGAGGCAAAAACAGAGTACGAGATGGTCTTGAACTGATTGTTCTGCAGGTGAGATATGATAAAGCGTTGTTGTTTTAATGTGCTTGGTAAAGAATCTTCTTCTCTTTGTGACTTTATGAGGTTTTGGTGCTTCTATAGGCTAGTTATGTTAGTTTTTACTGGAAACAGAAAATTTTTTTTTTTTTTTTTTTTTGAGACAGAGTCTCACTCTGTTGCCCAGGCTAGAGTGAGTGCCGTGGCGTCAGCCTAGCTCACAGCAACCTCAAACTCCTGAGCTCAAGCGATCCTCCTGTCTCAGCCTCCCGAGTAGCTGGGACTACAGGCATGTGCCACCATGCCCGGCTAATTTTTTTTCTATATATATTTTTAGCTGTCCATATAATTTCTTTCTATTTTTAGTAGAGGTGGGGTCTTGCTCTTGCTCAGGCTGGTCTCGAACTCCTGAGCTCAAACGATCCGCCCACCTCGGCCTCCCAGAGTGCTAGGATTACAGGCGTGAGCCACCGCGCCCGGCCTAGAAACAGAAAATTAAAATGGAAGTTTTGGCTGAACTCTCAGGAAATAGATATCAGATGAAAATATGAGCTGTGAGACAAGGCATCCTATAGGAATTTCCAAGTAAGTATTCAAAAATTAGTTACATGATTCTAACATCTCTACCTCAAAGATAAAAAAGGGTCAGGAGTTGGAGATCAAGGAGAATTTGTGAGGAGAATTTCATCGGATACCTAGACCTTAAGGGAAAAAGTATATGTGTGTGTAGGTGCTTCCTTGCAGGCCAAGTCAGGAGAGCGAGACTTCAGGGGAAATCACTTAGAGGATATGTGTCCCCTTAAGTTAGGAGGACACACTGGACTGCTGTCTGACTCCTACCTAGAAAATATTCAGGGTGAGAGATGGGCTGAGTATGGCGTGGTCTCATGGATCCATGGGATGGAATAAAAGGCACCTGTCAGAATGAGAGGGAATGAAGATGGTCCCCGAACCTGAACTCTATGGGCTCCCTTTGGGATAGTTGCAGAACTATCAGAAAGTGAAGTCCCAGAGAAAACATCCTTTTGAGATAAGCCATGGCCCAGAGATAGCAGCTGCCCTAGAACTAGGATTCAATCTATGCAATGGCCTGCTCCAAGGCAGGGATGGCAGGGCAAGAAAGCATGTCAGTTGGGTTGCTAGTTTATAAGCCATGTTAAGACATACTTGAGATAAGTCAGAATGATGGCACCAGTTACTTCAGGTTTCCATATGCAACCTCTTACATAATTTTTGAAACAGTAATTGGTCTTACCTCTGCTGAAGAAAGCAGTACCCTGGAGTAGAAATTAAAATAACAATAACCACAACGTGGAATCCAGCAACCAATAAACAAAAACTGCTGGCTGCAGTTCACACATAACTAAATGCTGAGCAAATTTAAGGAGTATCAGTTAGAAAGGGTACCAGATGGTTAGTTTGACCTGGGATACCCACATGTCATGGTTTGCTTGTACCTGAGACTTTGGTGACTTATATGTTTGGTCCTAAACTCATTTCTCCACCCTGTAGACACAGGTCTTGTCCCTAAAACTGCATCCCACTCTCTGCTTGCTTCACAGAGAAAACACAAGATTGGGGCATTTTGAGTACAGACCTGTGAAATCAGAAAATTATAAGCATAAGTACTATTTTATTTAAATCAATTTAGGTTAAAGAGTATAACTGAATTTGATAGACCTTCAGTACCAATTAGCAAGTGTTCATAAAGAACCAGGAAAGAATGGGAGTCAGTTGATGCATGAGATTTGTGAAGATAAGACTTGAATCAGCCCTTACATCTTAGATGGATAGGGTAAAAGGGACAAATATTTTTACAACAATTACTATAAAATTTAAGTTAAAAATAAACCTATTCTGTATTTTTCATCATACAATTTAATACTTGTCTCTGCTATGGAGGACATTCAAATTTCCTAAAATATTGGGATGGTGATTTGAGTAGTTTCAAGGAATGTTGACTTGTAAGTTCCAGACTACAAGTGTATAAAATCCAATTTATTGGAGTATTCGTTGTACAAAAGTCCAATTTATTAGAGTATTCGTTGTACAAAAGTTGTTGTACAATTTATTAGAGTATTTGTTGGAGAAAACTGTGTTTTTCACTTAAATTTATAAACTGTATTTTTCATGGGAGGTCAATTTACCATAGGAGGTTGTGTGTTGGTGATAATTAACTGATGTTATTATTAACATAGCTTAAATTAACTCAGAAAAAAAAGAGCTGTGTAGGTTTTTCTTTAAAATTGGGAACATAGCTAAAGGCATGACTCTTCTTTGTACTATTTATTTACAATTAAAATAAAGAGTCTAACACATTAACTTTGAAACACTGTAATAATCTCAATTTCTTTTCTATAGCTTATAGTAAGTTTTACCCCTATTTATTTGACCAAATCTACCTCCAGGGTAGGAGCAGTAACAGATATGACCCTGAAACCCAGAGAATTCCATTGACTCATTTGGGCCTCTCCACTTGTCTATTATTCAGATTTTTTGTTGTTGTTGTTGTAATTTATAGGTATTTCAACTCAAAATGACTCAAGCAAATGAACTTAGTTCCCACAACTGTAAAGTCTAGGCAATATGTCGGGCAAGATCCCATGGTCAGAGGATGTCATCAGGATTGGCTCTCTAAATCCTGGTTCTGCTTCATTTATGGTGGCTTCATCTGAGGCAGCCTCTCCCCTCGTCATGGTCAGACAGCCACTAGTAGCTCTAGCTTTCATTTTCACAGTTCGGCAATCTCAGTGGGAACAGATCCAAAACTGATGGTTTCAGTTTGGGTCCACCCCACACCAATCACTGTCTCAGAGGGAGGCAGTGCTCCAATTGGCAAGGCCTGCGTTGCACCTCCCCACCCCACCAACAAGAGGAGGGCCTACGGGTTAGACAGATCTAAAGAGTGGTGCGCAGGGCTGGGGGTGGAGAGGACTCCCTGGTATATGTACAGCCTTGTCGGGCCTGGCCCTCTTTCATTCCTTCTTTCCTGGGTGGAGTTTGTCAGTGTGCCCCACACCATGTCCTCATGCCATGCCCTGCCCGTATCTGCTCCATTTCTCCCTCGTACCTCAGCCCCCCGGCCTTATAACCCTACTCCCACGTGAGACGTTACACAGGACACTTTAACTTTAAAAAATAATGGTACTCAGGCCCCACCCAAGAGATTCTGATTCAATTGGTGTAAGGTAGAGCCCTGGCAGCCATGTTTTGTGAAAGCTTCCCAGGTGATTTGTGCAGGCAGCGGTGAGAACTGCCGCCTCAAGCTAAGCCTGATGCTGGGAAGAACCTGTCCACCCTTCACACAGAGGAAGATGAAGAGTTGAAGTGTTAACCTTCCCTGGAGATACGAGCATTGTAACCAGATTCGATCCTCTTTCCTGGGTGGAGTTTGCCATTCCTGAAGGAATGAAACACGAATGGTGACATTTCAGTATTGACCAGGACAGAGAGAGAGCACGCGCATTTGGAGAAACATGGGGCCTTCGTACTCCTGAAATAGCATCAGCAGCCGTCCCTTGTTTTGTCCTTGCATAAAGTTTATCCAGTCTATAATTAACCTGGCTGAGATGAGCTACCAAATAGATATTGTTCATTGATTTTTAGAATGAGAGATATTTTAAACTGCAGGCTTTGTGTATATGTGTGTTTCCTTCATAAAAAAAAAAAAAAAAAAAAAAATTCGCTTAAGCAGGAAGAAATCTTCTTTACCACTGGTTTTTTATACTGATTCTTTTTGCATTTTCTGTCCCAGGATTGAATTGTCATTGCTTGGCTCTCAAGAATCAAGTTGTATATTTTCTGCTGCATGAATCATTATAAACAACAGCTTTGGAAGGCGCTCTAGGGCCAGTAATTATACTGATGAAACAGAAAGACTGTATTCCAAGTGCAGTTAATTTTAGCAGAAGTCAGATAAAAAATGTTGACAACTAACAGCAAACACGTTGGCAATAGAGCCAGCATCACTGTGGCAAGGACTGACTGTTTGGGCTGAGCATTTTCCAGGGTCACCACAAAAGCCAGACTGGACTTCCTGACAGTCCTAAGTTGCTTAAAAGTTTGAAGCAACATAAAGTGGAAAGTAATTCTGAATTGAAATATAACCAAGAATATAGAATGCAGTGTGTGTGTGTGTGTGTGTGTGTATTGGGGTTGGGGAGAGACTCATAAACCTACGTAGTGGAGAAAGGACCCAAACTTAAAACATTTATTTCTCCATGGAATAAGCTATTCTGTGAAGAAAACCTTGAATAAAGAAAAAGAATATTGCATCTTATAATGAAAGCAATTTAGATGCCTTTTAAAAAAAAATCCATGTTTAAATTTTGTTCAAAATTCTGTTTTCTGCAAAGAATACAGTTCCTTTAAGAAATTACATAGGTTCCTTGCAGCCAGTATTTTAATTCAGTTTACAGAAATGAGAGTTACTGGATAATTAAGCAAGAGTCTTCCTGGAAAAAAAAATTAAGGCTAAAAATGCAAAGGCAATTGGTAAAGAAGTCTGCCACTGAAGAGAATTTTGGCATAAGCAGTTCTTTTAAAAAAGCATGACTTAAAAAAGCCTCCAACAGACTCACAGATTTCCTCTGGAGGATACAAGGGAACAAATATGATAAATACGATAAATACAAGGAAAGAATCAAGCATTTACTTTTTCTTATAAGAACTAAACCTCATAGTAACCAAGTAGTTGAAAAAGAGTAGTTCCTCCTTATAAAAGTGTTCTAACTAGTTAAAAAGGAATGATAGAATTAAGAAATCACCATTTTACAACCCTTAGTAAATTAATAGATCTGTGAACTGACCATCAATTGTTGCTAACATTAAATGAAAAAAGGCAACCGGGCATCATGTACCTCCTTAATGAGTGTACACAGCACCGCTGGTCAAGCTGTCTTGCCAAAAAAGAGAAAACTGTCTCTATCTATCCATCCATCCATCCATCCATCCTGAATGTAATCAAACCTCTAGCTATTACCATCAACTTATAGGAAATGAAAAGCATAGAAGAACACGTTCAAAGAGACCTTGAGGATTCAAACAGCAGAAGTCAGACCCTGAGAAACTCCATAAGACAAACAACCTGGCTTCTTCACTAACAAAATTTCAAGAAAAAAGTATTAGATACATTAATAGTGGGACTTATAGATTTTTAAAGACATAAGGATCACATTAACTAATTGTAATTATGTTTCTTGTGTGGATTCCAATTCCAACACAAGAAACTAAAAAAATATTTATAAGCCAATTGTGAAAATATGAGTATAGAATGGATATTTGATAATATTAAAGAATTATTATTAGTTTTGAAAAAGAAAGTCCATATTTTGGAGACACATAGTGAAATATTTACAAACGAAATGCTCTAATCCTTTACCTCAAAATAATCTGATGTGGGTCGGGAAGTGGGAAGGAGTTTAGAAAAACAAAAAGTCACATGGTAATTTTTGAGGCTGTGAGGTACATGGGGGTACGTGGTACATGCTGCCTACTTTTGTATGTGTAATGAGGACTCTGACTCCATTTTTTGATGTTTGCTGACAGCTTTTCAGCCTCCTTCGTCCCTCTTTCCTTTGTCCCTGCATCTGGACAAGCTGATAAGAAAGCCTAGTGTTCCCTCCTTTGGCACAGGCGGGAGAGTCAAAGGCACAGGCCCCTTCTCAAGCATGTTGAACCCTCCTCCACGTCCCACCCAGGCGGGTCTCCTTTCCTGGCTCTACCAAGCCATTTCCAACCTGCTCGAGAGGCCTGCCCCACTCTCCCCAGAGAACTCAATTATGTAGCCTGTTGGTCAGAAGTGTGCCTGGCCCCGGGATCTCACTTGCAGCTGGTGTCCGAAGTGGGGGAAGTCTTGTTGGGGACTGTGCCCTTTAACTTGTGGGGTCTGTGCTAACTCTGGGTGTCTAGTGTCAGAATTGTATTGTAGTCCACAGCACACCAGTTGGTGTCGGAATAACTCTTCTTTCACTCTCTCTGAGAAACATCCGGGAGGAGGTCATGAAACTCATCTTTTCTAAATATATCTCATTGAGTGACTGGGATGCTTCCTTTATGCAAAAAAAGAAAATATGAAAGTTTGGGTAGATCAAAAATCATAAAATCAATTAAAGGATTCTAGAAAGCAAACCATGCCTGGGGAAACGAGGCAGTTTCTCAGAGGAGGAGAGAGTAAAAGTACACTGACTCGAGCACTGATTACTCTTGTAGATTTCTGCTTGCTTTCTGACAAGTCTAAAGCTATTTTTTAAAATGCACTAAAGGCTTCAATATTAAAAGCAACTTAAGCTAAAAGCAAAGGGACATAATTCAATCCATTCATACAACATGTCTTAATTGAATGTCTACATATGTCAGACACAGTTCTAGCCTCTGGGGATCCAACTATGGCCAAGGTCAACATGGCGTCTGTCCTTATGGAACTTATTGTCAAAAAGGGGTTGGGTGAAGGAGAGAGACCCAAAAAAGTAAGCAAATAAATGAGTTAATATTTAAAATTGTGACAGGTGCTATAAAGAAAATGTAAAAGGTAACTGAAAGGGAATAACTGGAAACGATGTTCTCAGGGATGACGAGCTGGTCATCAGCCAAGCAGGGACATAAGTCGCACCAGCTTTCCTGGGTGTAAGAACCGTGTCCTGCAGAGCCCAGCGCTTAGCAGGGTTCCATGCTTGGTGTAAAGTTTTGCTGTTGCCATCCTGAAATTCTTAAAATGTTTTGAACAAGAACACTTGCACTTTAATTTTGCACTGAGCCCTGCAAAGTATGGGGAAAAGCATTCCAATTAGAAAGAACAGAATGTGCTCAGACCCAAGGCAGGGAAGGAGAGGTTGTATGAGAAGAATTGAAAGACGGCTAAGGAGGCCGAGGACAAGGAGTGAGGAGCCAGGTGGCAGGAAGTGAGGCCAGAGGGAGGCAGAAGCTTTGGCAGCGGTGGGAGTGGGCTCTCTGCTGCAGCTATAAACTCAAAGACCACTCCCTTTAGAGATTCTCCAGGGGAGGGCTTTCGGACAACCTATCGCTAAATCTGGGAATGAAGGCTTGGGACACAGGCCAACAAGAGGTAGCAGGCGGTTGGAAGATGGCCAGCTGAGCAGAGGCTTCCTGCTGATGTTCTCACCTGGAGGCGGAGCCCCCTGGGGCCACTGCTGGGATGACCCTCTGTCAGAGGACCACCGTCAGGGGTCTGGGAAGGTGCAGGCACGGAGTGCAGGGATCTTCAAATGCCTATGAATTATTTTTCCCTACATTCTTACTGTAAAATAATGCCTCAAATCCCGTATTCTTTCTTTGAAGAAAATCTGGCATCTTAACAGAGTCTATTTTGATTTGAAGAAACAAAGTCAATTTCTAAAGCTGGTTGGCTGTTACTACGTTATGAATAGCAAATAACGCCCTCAAGTGGTGAGTATCTGAAATCATTTGTAAGTTTGAACTATTTTCCGCTCTATCTAGGACAGGGCACACTCTAGACCTTTTAATTGCATGAGAAGCAGCTATTTTTCATTTCTCTCAAACCTTGAGGTCGCCATATACCCAGGAGATAGGGGTTTGAAAGAGCTATCTTAGAATTGATGGAGGAAAGGAAATTGCAGCCATCTGTTTTCCTCTCCCACGTGGGAATCCAGGAGACCTTTGTAGCGAAGGCACAGGGCTGGAGGAAGGTCATGGTGGAACCACCCTGCTAAGTGTTTATTTAAAGTGTCTAAATCTCAGGTTCCTTACTGATGGGGGCCCTTATGCCAGTGGTCCTCCCTGACAAAGTCCTGGTCCTAGACAAGGGGGACAGGGTGGGTGCTGCGATTGAACTGGTACAAGATAGCGACGGTAGATTGCTGACCATACACCCTCAACACCTGCCGTATCTGTTGGGGACAGAAAGTTGCTTAGCAGGCAGGCATCCCTCCAGTCACTCGAGGAATAAACCTTATTAATTAAAAAGAATCATGGAAGTGATATCCGCTATTGTTGAATACCAGCGATGTGCCACACACTTTTTATACGCATTCTCTGGCTTCATTCTCACAACAAATCAAATAAGTAGTTCTTCATCTACAATGAAGCTTTAAGAAGTTATGTAAGTTACCTAAGGGCTAAGGTCTTCATGCCAGTGGGTGAGTGGGGGCCTAAAATTTGTACTTACTTGGTCTTCCTGAAGTCCGAGTCTACCCTCCCAGTGATTACCCCATCCCTCACTAAGGAAGCGTCTTCTCCCGTTGGCCACAGGACTGGAGCCGAGCTGGGGCGACAGTCGGCACTTTGTCCTCCACTGACGGCTTATTCCTGATTGGCCCAGCGCTGCCAGGGAGCAGATGGAGCAGACGCTAGGATCCTGCTGAGCTCAAAAGAGACACCCAAGCCCTGCTCCCTCAGACGTTTCTACGTGACATTTTGCTAGAGAGTTTGAAATGTTTTTAAAACCAAGGCACTAAAAAGCCAAGATTACAATGAATATATGCTGAGATTGGCTGCTTTTATGTTAAAACTGAGATTGGTGGTGGTTATGTTTAAAAAACGCTGTCCAGTTCAGCACAATGAGTTTTGCTTTAAATACCAGATGGCTGCAAATATCCAGCCAGATTCTCTCAGGGTAGGAAGAATTTCTTGGCAGTAAACTGGGCATTTGGGGAGATGTATTAACTCTTTCTGGCTTTTAATATGTTGACTATCAAAATGCATCTTTAGGGCTTTCAACGTGTTAAAGACAGACTCATTCAGAGAACTAAAAACTACCTAACGGTACATGAAAAATAAGCTTTTATTCAAGTTAGGAAGTAATTTACTAACCAGGAAACTAAAATAATGCATTAGATACAAGAAATAATGTCTCTAAATTGGGTTTAATTTGGCCACTGAGATAAGTGAAAATAATGATCTAGCCACACTGGCCTCCTCTTCCCTGACTTTGGGGAACATTTTCCAGCCTGCAGACTTTTGCAAATGTGTTCCCTCTGCCTGGAAGGCTCTCAACCCAACTCCATTGCATGACTGTCTTTTCTTATCCTCTTGGTCTCAGTTCAGATGTTATATCTTCAGAGAGCACTTCCTTAACCGTTCTGTGTCAGTCACTTTGAACCACTTTACCCAGTTGATTCCGTCTGCAGCATTTCTAACTGCATGGCATTTTTATTGTTGTTGTTTATATGTTTATTTCCTGTTTCCTCCTCTGGAATGTGATCTCTGTGAGATCAGGATCTCACGTGTTTGCTTTAGTGCTGTGTCCCCAGCTCCTAGCCCATAATACCTGGCACTTTCAGGGAGTCAATAAATATTGGTTAAAAGAATCAATGATGGACTATCTCTGGATATTTGATAATAATTTAAAATGTCAAACCTCTTAAGTAAAATAATCCAAATTTTGTCTTTATAATGGATCTTCCTCTTAATATAATAATTGTGAATATTTTATTTCTAAACCGGAAGTAGACACACATACATGAGACACAGCAAACAGATGTGTGGGACTATGGATTTTTTTTCTCTTTGAAAGAAAAAATGATAATACACTGTTACATGGAGACTCATGGCAAAGACAGTCTTGAAGCAATAAAGATGTTAATGAGCCTTTGTGTTTGCCTTAGAGAAAAAAACATGGGCAGAAAGAATATAAACAAACTTAATCTATTAGCATGTTGAGAACTCATATTGAAGGACTCTTGACTGAATTAACAGTAACAGAGAGGAAAAGAAAACTAGCCTGACAAATCCCAGGGAATGAAGAGTAATATTGTGGTTTTTATTGGAACCAGGTTTGAAAATTCTTCATTGTCTAATTATTTCCAGAAGATATATGTTGTGTTACATTTTATGAGACTTTAGCTAGATTGTTGGCAAAGAAAACAAATTCAGCATCCTGGTATAATTAGACTAAAAGAGACCAAAATGATGGCACAGGTCTTTCAAAGGATTTGGAGAGAGAGTAAATTCTACAGGATGTGGATTGAAAGCCTGAAACTTTGTACTGAGCTGGGTAAAGTGAAAGTATATTTATCTAAAAACTGCCAGTGAAGAAAGAGGAAGGGCACTAGACTTCCGGAGGGGCAAAAAATAAATAAATAAATAAATAAAATAAAATAAAATAAAATTGTGTGCCTTTGAGAATACTAAGTGCTGGATGTCTTTATTTTTAACTCTTTTCTTACAGATGGAATGATACTAATAGCATATAAAAATATGATAGATGGAGAAACTGAGTTTTTAATTATCCCAATTTATCTCATTGGTTCTCATTTTCCTAATAAAAACAAAGCTTACATTTTAAATCAATAAGCTTGTCCAACACCCAGAATTTGGCATCTGCATCTATCTTGGTATGGATGAGGGCACATCTTATTTGAAATATGTTGCCTGCTTGAATATTATTCATTTTTCTTTTGATTGTTGAAGTGCTTCATTGCAAACCAATTCTCCCACACTTTGTTTTAAATCCCACTGAAAAGCTGGGCAGATCCTTATTTAGGTCTTCTGCAGCATCATGGCAACCAACACAGAGCATTGCCCTGGGCTACTGTGATGTTCTCTGCTGTCCTGACCTCATGGGGCACATTTTCCTTCCTTTGGGTAACAGTACATGCATTTTTCTGGGGAACCAGCCAGATGTGACCTATGCCTGGCCACATCCTGTCCTCCTGGCTACATTGTTTGGTTAGGGGTGGGGACATGACCCAAGCTGATCCAATCAGAACTGGTCCTTGGATTTTTTCAGGAGTAAGAAGAAGGCTTTTTTGCCTCTCTTCCCCGTCCCGCCGGACTTGGATCTATGACCATGTTAACCTGGAGAAATGAAGCCCACCCTGAGGATTGAGCTTGCTGGAAATAAAGCACTACAAAGGATGACACAGCCATGAGACGGAGATAGGCTACTTCCTGAAAATTGTATCTGAGCAGGTAAATTCAGCCTGTCACTTGACGTCTGGATGGAGAGTCATCTGTCCCAGAGGTTCAATGTCAGTTCACGGGCCAATGAGAGTCTATGATAAAGTTATTACTCATTCCTGGTGAAATGAGAAAAGTCAGGTTAAATCAAAGAGTTTTCAAAAAAGGTAGCTTTTCAATGTGAGGAACTACTCTTGTTTCTAAGATTGTAGGCTTGCTACATTTTTGATGTTAAATTGTTCTTTCTTTGTGATAGTACATGGTGTTTTTAATGTCTATATTCAGAATATAAATTATGGTAAATAATGATAGTTGCTGTAATCCCCAGATATCAATGAATGAACCCGATAAATTTATGTCTTAAGTAAAATGTGAATATAGGGAGAATCCTCCTGTTCACTCAGGGCCCCAGCCTGGCTTCCATACTGTGGCTCTGCCCACACCCAAATTCCCCAAAGTCTTTTCCATCCAGCTGGCCAATGTAGGAAGAGAAAGAAGATTGCTGAAGGGAGGTTTTTATTGGCCAGGCCTGGAAGTGAAGTACAATTACTTCTATTCCTATTCCATTGCAAGAACTCACCATGTGGGCAAACCTAAAAGCAAATAAGCCTGGGAAATACAGTTTAGCTTTGTGCCCGGGAGGAAGAAGAAGCAGAATTAAAGACAATTTAGCCAGTCCTTCCCACATTTGGCAAAATTAAATTCCAAGCCTTCTGTTATATCTCCTTTTGTTCTTTGAAAATTCGGTAGTCTACAAAATCCCAAAATTTGGTAACTACTGATCTACTTCAACCCTTCCATTTTATAAATGAGAAGAGTTAATTAGAGAAGGTAAAATGACTTGCCCAAGGTAACACAGCTGTAAAATAGCACATCTGTACTTACATGAACCAAAGCCAGGATGGACAGCTTCCATTAAGCTAGCATTATCCAAATTTCAGTCATTCAAATCATTCCTTTGTTATCAGTTGAATTGTGGCTCCCCCAAAAGGTTTGTTAAAGTCCTCTAGTATCTCAGAATGTAACCTCTTTTGGAAATAGGGTATTCTCGAGGGTAATCAGGTTAAAATGACATCATTAGGGTGGGCCTTAATCCAATATGACTGGCGTCTTTGTAAAAAGAGGGAATTTGGACACAGAGACAGACACGCAGGGGTGGAAGATGATGTGAGGAAGACGCAGCTAGAATGCTGTCTGCAAGCCAAGGAATGCCTGAGGCTTCCAGAAGCTGGGGGAGAGACATGGAACAGATTCTGCCTCGCAGCCCTCAGGAGGAACCAACCCTGCTGATGCCTTGATTACAGACTTCGCAGACTCCAGAACTATGAGATAGTAAATTTGTGTTGTTTAAGACAGCCAGCTTGTGGCACTTTGTTATGGCAGATACCTCCATGATTTTTGCCATATTTGTGAACCTCTTGCAATTATAAATTATTACTTACATTTTTTCCCTAAGATGATTCACTTTTAAAATTTGAATAAATGTACAACCCTGAGTCCCTTGGCATATAGCTGGGCCTGTCTGCACCTGCATGCCCCCATGTCTTCCGTTTGGGTTGAGACCCCCAGCTGGCCTCTCTCCTAGGCAGAGTGTGGTGGAAGGATGTGAGGTCCCTCCAGTAAATGGGGAAATGCAGTGTAATGGCTGGTCTAGTCCTGGGATGGTTTTATTGCCGCACTGTATCAGAGTTTCCTTGATCCTTGAACTCACGTAGGTGCCGAGGGCTCTGGGGCCTCCCTGTGGACCTGAGGTGCCTGATGCAGTGCTGACTGCAGGGGACAGGAGCTGGTACACTGAGCTTTGTCCTTCTTACTCTTTCCTGTTGGAGGTAAGTCTGGCACTCCTTACATGTGTGGTTTTCAGCTATTAAAACCTAAAATAATTTTCCTCGTATCAACTAAAGTCATTGAATACCTCCGATGTTACATGGTCTACATTTTTGGGAACAATGCCCCAAACTGACAGCTCCTGGCTGAATGTGGTTTACATTTTCCGCTCTCTGTGCCTTTATTCACATTGCTCTCCTACCTGGGGTGGCCTCACTTCTTCATTCCATTATCCAAATCCTTTAATGCCCAACCATATCTCTTCCTTCATAAAAGCTTTCCAGGTCCTCAAAATAAGAGCATTTCTTCCTCTTGTTGGTCCACGGCACCTATTTTTTTCTTCACTCATTGGTTCTGTCTCCTGGACTGCACAGCTTCACCTTTTTGCCTTGTCTGGGGTTATTATTTACTTTTCCATTGGCCTGTGTTATAAACATCTCTATATCCTTATGCATGTTTTCATGATTAAACACTTATTGAGCAAGGGCATGGTAGATGTGATAAATGAAGTCAAAAGAAAAACAATCAGTGATAATCTATTTTTTTTAAACAATCAGCTTTCATAAAGACATAAGGTGCTATGGAGGCTGGTAATGTGAGAATTGAAATAGGAAATACCAAATGGGTCCAACCTATTCTGGTATCTAAATTGGTTTGGATTCTAAAATGGCCCAGGAAACAGAAAGGTGAAAAGTGGCAAGTAGTACGTACAGGGAGATCGCTTTAATCCTATAGAAAAATTGGAATAAAATTGAAGATATAATATAGCAAAATTTCTTTGTCCATCTTCCCAATTGTGTGAATTATTCAATTTGTGGCTTTGTTGGCCTCTTCCCTTTTCTGGGACGTTTCCTTGCGCCTCGGCAGTTCAATCAGGGAATTTCTCTTTGCTTCTCAAAGGTTGTCTGCAAAGGTCGGATGGGGAGAGGAAGCTGAAGTCAAACTATGACGTGGCTCGAGTTCTGCAGGAAGAGATTTCACCTTGTTCCCCTTCGGGAGGTACAGAGGTGTCTCAGGCTTGTTCTCTCATTTCCAATGTCCTTTAGTTCACTTTGGCTTTGAGATGGGCCCTTTTTTTGGAACCGGAATCTGCTGAAAAATGCAGTATTTTATTTCATTTCAATTGATGCCATTGGAAAATATGAATTTTAAAAAATAGCAGATTTGCTGTTCATTTTATTTCAACTAGGGAAGTGAATATTTAAAATGATTGGGAAAATTAGTAGGGTTAAAAAAATCTATACATTCAGTTTTAAAATAATTTAAGTAGGGAGAGTGAAGAATGAGAGCTAAGCACTTTTGAGCACTTATTTTATGCCAGATATTGTGATTCATGCATTCAATCATTATTTTTCAAATAGGCAATACATTTGATGGCTTGAAATGTGAAAGGTACAGAATGATTACGTAGGGGTTCTCTGTCTAATCTCTGTTCCACAGCCACCCAATTTCCCCCCTAAGAACTCACCAAAGTGATATGATCCTTGTATGTCCTTAGAGAAATATTTCCTGCATGTTGAAACTAATTTTTCTTTAAAAAAAAAAGACACACAAATGGTGATACATAACATACTCTTCTTTTTGTATCTTTCTTTTTCACGAAACAATTTATTTTGAAGATCATTCCATATCAGTACACAAAGAACATTCTCATTTTTTACAGCCTTATAATTTTTTTGTTATGTAGCTATAAATTTTTTGAGCCAGTTCTCTATTTTTGTTTATTTACGGTTATTTCTAAGCCTCTATAATTACAATACTGTAATGAACAACCATGTACATTTTTTTAATTGTGTGGAAACTGATAAATTTCTTGAAGTGGAATTGCTTGTTTAAAGTATATATATATTTTTTCTGATAGACGTTGCCACATATCCCTCCATGCACACATATCTTTCATTCCCTAAGCAGAGAGTTATTAGGACCATAACAGAATAATTTAATTAATATTTCTGACGACCCTATAAGGCCAGTAGTATTATCCCATTTTGCAGGTGAAGAAACTGAGGTTCAAAGGGATAAACATAGTTGACAAAGATGGCACAGCTAATAACGAGCAGAGCCAAGGTTTGAACCCAAGCAGCTTGTCTATGCACGAATCTGCCTTCTTCCAGTCACACCTTGCTCTTGGACCTTATTATTTGTATTGGATTGTAGGCACAAATTCCTTTACAAATGTTTATCAAATTCACATGCTTGTAACAAGAATGCTCACGGCTGTATGCAACTTTAGTATAGCACCTAACTTTGTAAAGTGCTTTCACATTTGTCATTATATTGTATAGTCACAAAAAGGCCCAAAAGACAGATTATGTATATGAGAATTTTGACACTGGCGAATTAAAAAAAACAGAATATTTAGTTACTTCTATAAGGTCACACAATGAGTGAGTGGTAGAACATGGTCTAGAAACTTGCCTTTCGACTATGTAGGACTGTGTTAGACATGAGGTATGCAGGTGGCTGACCCTGCCTCAAGTTCAAGTAGAGGAAACAGACAGGAAAACAAACAAGTGCGCCACTTCTCTCATTAGACCGTGATGATCCTTCGTCCTTTGGACTCAGGATAGGCAATCGCATGTGAGTTTGCAATGCTGTTGCAGCAAGGATTCTTTTTAAATTTAGGAGTATATATTTAATAGTATGATTATTTTCTCTAAAAAGAGGTGAGAGACACTTAAAAATGGAGGTGATGGAGGGCAATGGCTACAATGTAAGATGTAAGAACAATCAAGTTCTGGAGATCATACAAAAATACAAGCTTGTTAAAACAGAAATTGGTTCTTCCATTTTAAAATGTATATTTGATACATCGAAAGACTATGTGTCAAGCATGTGTATGCTACAAAGCATAATAATAGAACAAACACCGCAGATGTCACCAAACCCAGAACTCTAACTCCACCGTCACCACTGGGGCTACCTGTATTTCCTCGCTTTCTCATCTCCCTCCCTCCCCCAGAAGTGGACTGCTCTGAATTTTGTAGGTTTTAAAACCAGTTCAACCACATGTGTATATATTCCTAAACAATGCTTGATTTAGCTTTTGAGAGAGTTTTATAATTCCTGGGACACTGCAGAAACATTTGTTAAAATAGTGAATAAGCAAATGAACAAATGGCAGACAAAGAAGCTCAATCCACTCTTTCACTCACCATTGAAACAGGCAAAGATGTGTTGCATTACTAAAACCTCTTTTCCAAACAGTGCTCTTTGGCATTTTATTATGTATGTTGCTGTCAGTTACAATAAGAGAGATTCTTCTTATTAATGACCATTAAGAGTATGAGGGTGGGACTGTTCAGACTAATGCAGGAGAAGCTCTTTTTCAGAATTCATAGGAATGAAGATGGATGTTGTTTAGATTTGTGATCTCTGGGAGGATCCCAGAACCTATTAAAAATAAAGGGACTTTATGTTTTATGTATCTAAGAAGACTTTTCTCTTGTGGTATATTTTGGGAAAAGTAAATATGTAAGTTAATCAAATACTGCAACATCATTACATTTCCCAAATAAAATAGCTAGATGTACTGAATATATCAAACATAATATACTTCAAAAAGAATTAAAAGTTTAGGAACTGCCAAAATCTCTAATGACTATCAGGTCATTGGCAAGTGTGGCTAATTTTATCCCATTGCCATGGCACTCTTAAGCCGACAAGCTAATCAGAGAATGCACTTTCACTCAGTTGTATCAAGAACTGAAATGACTGTGTTTATTTCAAGGTCTTGGTTTCAAATGCAAAGTCATCAACCAGCAGCACTGTAATTAAGTCGTCAAGAAGTAGGAAAGTTCTTTTAAAAAATGGTGTTAGCACAGCTTGTTCTGGCAAGTTAGAAACAAGCAAGATAAGTTAGCTATTCAAGGCTAAAAACAAAACATTTTAAGAAGGTACTCTAGGCAATTCAGAATTCAGGCTTCAACATTAGAGCTATTAAACATTTAGTAGACATTTTTCTTGTGCTCTTTAAATGGAGATAGGAAAAAATATATTTGAAGTATGGTTCTTAAGTAGAAATCTCATGATAAAAATAAAAAAGGAAGGTAACAAATAACAATAAAATAACAATAATGACATTTAACATTTATTGAGCACTTACTAGATGTCAGGCATTATTCTAAGTATTCTATTTAATCCTCAAGTAGATGGTATTACTTGTCTAATTTTACAGATTAATGGGAATAGAAAAGTTAAGTAACTTTCCCAAAGTCCCATAGGTGAAAAGTCAAGATTTGAACCGTTAGTCTGTATAGTTTTCTACTGCTGCTATAATATATTGATATAATTTATTAGTGGCTTAAACAATACAAATTTTTTATCTTACATTTCTGTAGGACATAAGTCTGATAGGTCTCACTGAACTAAAATCAACATTCGACAGGGCTGCATTCCTTTCTGGAGGCTCTAGGAGAGAATCTGTTTTCTTGCTTTTTCCAGCTCTAGATGCTGCCTGCATTCTCTGATTCATGGCCCTCTTCCTCCATCTTCAAAGCCAACAAGGGGCAGGTGAAGATTTCTCATGTTGCATCACTCTGACTTCCACTTCTGCCTCCCTTGTTTACTCTTAAGGACCCTTGTGATTACATCGTCTACATGTATAATCCAGGAAAATCTCCCTTTCTAAAGGTCAGATGATTAGCAATCTTAATTCCATCTGCAACTTTAATTCCCCTTTGCAGAGGGGTAATTTCTTCATTTTCCAACATTTGGTTATAGACATCTTTTTTGGGGGATGGAGGTGGGATCACTCTTCTGCATACCACATGGTCTTAGTCCAAAGCTTATGCTCTTAACAATTTCACTCTACTTGTGGAATGCAGAAATGTTAACATTTATTATCTTGGGAAACCTGGTTTGCAGATTTTTGGTTATATATGATCCAAAGTGACTATATCTTAAGAGAAAAATCATTTGACATAATTAACTTGGTAATGTTACCTCAATGTTATTTTATTCAGAAATGTTAATTTGTTGTAGGCATTCAAACATTAACTATTTTCTGAGTGTTATCCATTAAGTATAGGGATGGAGACCTCTCCACTGGATAGAAAACCTGGGACAGCCAGGTTCTGTGGAGAGGGTCCTGTTTGTCCACCTGAGCAAGAGCAGTCATATGCATCTGAGTTATAGAGGATCCAACTCTGTACCTTCTCCTGGTTTGGCTGAACTAAGTTTACCTTTGCCCTTCCACCAACACCCCAACTTTGCAACTTTGATCTTGCCTATATAGGTAGATTTATCCCTATAGATTTGTTCCCTCCCTGACTTTGATAACTTCTTGGCAACTACCAATCTTCACTTACTGGTCCTGGCAACTAGACCCTATTTAAGTATAGGCCTCCTTCCCCAATACTGCCTTACACCCACATGCATTATTGCCTTGGCTCATGGCTATTAGGTCCTTCAGCTGGTTTAGTCCACTACCTGGCTGAGCATTGAATGTGGACATGACATGTGTAGACTATTTTCAAGAAGTATCAATTTAACAAGGAAAGTGTTAGGGCAATAACTAGAAGCTAAAAGAAGGAATTGGGATCAATCTGGTTGTGTTTATAGGCTGAAGAAAGGAGCCAGTGGAGAATGACGGTAACTGAGGATACAGAGAGATCAAAATCTTAAAAGAAGCAGGAAGGGATTAGATTAAGAAGGATAATTCTAAGAAAGGCCAGAGGGTCTATATCTTTAGGGAAGTCAAGGTTAAAGCTAATGGAAAAAATAGAGGGATCAGATTTTTGTCTGAAGTAGGAGACAAGATCACCCACAAAGAGAGAGAAGGAAACAAATGGGAGAAGTTGAACCATAGCAAGTAGAAAGATTTTTTTATTTGGTTGTTTATTGCTTGGTAACGAATCACCCAAAATTTGGTGGTATAAAAACCCCAGCCATTTATTATTTGTAATTCTGTAGTCAGGGCTAGGGCTCAGCTGTGCAGTTCTTCTCCATGTGGTGTCAGCTGTACTATTCAAGGTAGTTCCTGTGCTCAAGTGTATGGTGCCTCAGTTGGGGTACCTGGAACAGCTTGGACTCTCTTGCAGTATAATGGTTTCAGGATAACCAGACTTTTTACATGGTGGCTGGTTTCCAACAGGGAGGAAGCAGAAGGTGCCAAAATGCCAGGCCCAGAACTGGCACAGTGTCACTTCCCTCTCAGTCTATTGGTCAAGGCAAATGAGGAGGCCAGCCCAGAATCAAGGGGAAGGAAATAGATTCAACCTGTGGACGTGAAGCACAGCATGCTCATGGGAGGGAAGGCATTGGTAGCAATTATCTCTGGAGTAGCTCTACCACAATTTGAAGACTCATCTGAAATTAAAAACTATACAGTTTCTTATTCCTACTGCAACAAATTACCACAATCTTAGTGGCTTACAACAACACACATTTATTATCTTACAGTGATGGAGTACAGAAGTCTGAAATGAGTTTTACAGGGCTGAAATTAAGGTGTCAGCAGTGCTATGTTCTTTTCTGAAGATTCAGGGAGAAATTTTTTTCCTTGCTTTTTCCAGCTTCTAGAGGACACTGGCGTTACTTGGATCATGGCCCCTTAATTCATCTTCAAAGCACATTACTCCACCCTTTGCTTCTGTTGTAACATCTTTTCTTCTGATTCTGAGCCTTTTGATACCATTGGATTATCTCTACTTGAATATCCAGGTTAATCCCCTCATCTTAAAATACTTGACTTAATCACATCTACAAAGTCTCTTTTTCCCTGTAAGGTCATATATTCACAGATTTGGAGTATTGGGATGTGGGTCTCTTGAGGGGGAGGGCATTATTCTGTCTACAGAAACTTTATATTAATATGTATAATACTATCAATAAATTTCGGAGAGTTTCTCCAATGATACTCAACTTCCCAGCAGTAAAGGTAGAGAAAGTAAATTGTTGAATTGATCTGAGTTTAGGGATTTGTAGGGTAGGGTTAAGGTATAAGGCAAGGAGGTAAGTAAATTAAGGAAGCTGGTAGAGGTCATTGAGTTGATTGATCCAGGAGCCTGATAAGGAGAGAAGGAAACCCAGGGGCATCTGATAGCCTGGGAGAAGAGTGAGGGTTAGTGGATCTTGGTGAAGTCCAAGAAGATTTTTTTGAATAAAAGCAAAGGAAATGTGGAAGAGCAAATTGGTGGTGACTCTCCTTTTCTCCCTCTTTTTATTCCTTTCTTGTTTTTTTCCCCTCCCTCCCTTCCTTCCTTTCTCCTTTTCTTCCTTCAAAACAAATCGAGGTATCTTAACTTTCTTTTAGGAAAGTTCAACACAACTAAAGACAACACTTTGAGACAGAAAGAAAATTTTTTTTCTCCTCTAAAATGTAAGCTAATGGATGCCTTTGGGTAGGTTGCTCTAGTAATGTCTGTAAACTGTTTGATCTGTTACATTGATACCACCAGATCAATATTTCAATAGGAAATCCAATGAAAGGTGTCAATGGGTCTAAAAATAATGGCATTACTGATTTGACAATCAAAAAAAAAAAAAAACTCCAAAAAATTATTGGTAGTGAGCAAACAGAACAGTTTACAGCTAGATAAATATATTCTCAGTAATAGACCTCTTTAACTCTATTTTGGTTCCTTTTGATTTTCTAGAGCTCTATCTTACAAGGATTGAAGGTGAGGTCATCCCAGAATAGCATTTTAATCTGCTTTGATGGAGACAGAGTGTCTATGTTTAAAATTTCAGGGGAGTAACAGTTCTGGGGGAAGACCAGGTGAAGATGTGACCATGAGAATAGATAGCTAGCAGGATTGGAGGAGAAGGCCACTGGAGTGCAGGGGGTCAAAGAAGGAGTCATTTATCTGAGCACTGGGCTTGGGAGGAGGCAGAAGCTTCTGGCGGCAGCAGGCAGGAGCCAGGTCCTCACTGACTGTAGAGGCTGGTGCATAGAAACAGCGAAAGACTGGAATGGATCAATATCTCCAACACTAGTTTGGCAAGATTCATAAATGTTTTATAAGGAATAAGAAGGGTTCTGTAGTCTTGTCTGTTTGAGAACATTGAGTTAAACAAATTTAAATTGGCCTCTGCCACATGGTCTCTCTGAGCCTTCGTTACACTCAGGTGTACTCTGTACCCCAAGTTAGGGGAGTGGGGAGCCTACAGTCTTCAGAATTTATCAAAATGATTTGACCAAAGTTCCAAAGCTGTGGAACATCTTGAGGAACTTGTGCTTCCTGGGAAAATGCTGGTGTCGAAATTCTGGGTGAATCCAGGGAGAAGCACCATCTCTCTTCTGTGCTGGCCCACACACTGTGCTCTGCCCATCTGCTTGTATCTTCCCTATCATTTTTGGAAGATTGTCCCTCAACACCTTAATTCTATTTCCTCTTTGCTGTGGCTTTGTATTCATTAGCCTCCCCATTCAGAGAGTTTCTAAACCACTTCAGTGAAAGGACTTTATTTGATTCCCATTGCACAATCTTTTCCCCTTTGTTGGAGCCTTAGTCCTTTCGGGCTGCTACAACAAAGTGCTATAGACTGGATAGCTTTTAAACAGCAGAACTTTATTTCTCACAGTTTGGAGGCTGGGAAGTGTAGTAACAACTGCAAATGGTTGTATGCAGGTTAGAGCAGCAATTTTTGAACTCACATGTAATTTCCATGGCAGATTATGTAGGATGCGGGATTCTATACTCAGTACAGATTTCACTGTGTCCTGAGAGAGCTAATGGATATTAGACAAGGGAATATAAGTTCTTTAGTTGGACATGAGGTTAACTCTCTTCATACATTTTTCCTGAATTGTTTTTATTCCTCTTAAGATGAAATCCAGTAAAACTAGAACATCTTGACAGATGTTTTATGAATCATAAAAGGTCAATTTGTCAGGGTGGCAGTCTGCTCTCCATTCTTGGTGTGCTCTTGGCCGAAAAATGACCAGACACACCAAAGTGTAGGGTTCAGCCTCTTGGAGGACTATTGTCCTAGTACTTTGGCTCCCTGCTTGGAAAAAAAAAATCACAAGCAAGGCCGGTGCAACAGAGTGACCACAAGCAGGAAGTAGTTTCACAGGAGTAGCTTTTTATTATAAAAGGAAATAGATCTGTCTCCACGACTGGAGAGAGACAGACTGACTCACTGACTCACTGACTGACGCTCTATCTGGGAATTCTGGAGTTGTTTCCTTTTATTGGCCTGTTCTGGGGACGGGCTTTCGGGAGGTGTGGGATGTTACCAAATGATTAACACATGTTCTTAAGGTTGTATCTGCCTATGTGGGCTCCTTCTCTAAAAGCTCTACCTGGGGGTATGAATCACAATATAGATTTAAGCTAATGACATAATAATTAGCCTTAGGTTACTCTAGGTCACTTTCCAAATCTTAGGCTGGGGAATTCCCAGATTGGTAAAGGGTACCTCGCTTCCCCAGGTGTAGCAGCTGCTCCGGATAGCATTAAGGGTGGGGCAACATTAAAACAGAGGGCCCGCCCTTATCCTTCTTCCCAGGTGGGGCAATTGCTTGAGGCAGCACCAAAGCAGGCTGCCTTTGTCCCTAAAAGAGCCAGAGATCCTAGCTATCTACCTAACATATTTGCTGGCAGTTTCATAAATCTTGACCATGAGGCTTTAACCTTCCCCTCTACTTGACTAGACTTTAGAAAGTCTTCTTACCTACTCTGGGCCCCCCTCCCATCTTCCTTATCTTAGAGCATTTACTTTAGAATACTTATAATTGTAAACCCTTTCTCAGCCCCTTTGAAATGCAAATCTTTTTAAAAGCCTCTTGCCAGTTTCAAAACCCGAGAATGTCTTCTCAAGGGCTAAGGAGCACCTTTGAAATGTAATCTCAAGGAAGCCCGCACTCTTCTCAGTGTCTGCAAGAGGATAGGAGCCTAACTTTGGTGGGCTCCTTATTCCAACATGTAAAAATATCTCTTTTCGCGAAGATGTGAGAAAGTTTACTTTTCCTTTGGGGAAGGCCAGTTAGTATACACAAAGGACCTGTGATCTGCCCACCCCAGCTCTTACTAGCTCTCTCTGTGGAACAGGGTGTCCTGCCTGTCTTGCTCTGCATTCTCTCCCCTATTGCTGGCAATACTATTACTAAGAGAATAAAATCAACTTCTGTTTTGCTCATCTTCTCTAGTGGGATTTTTTTCTTTGACAATCTCCAGAGAAAGTTGATTCAACAACTGTAAGGGATGCAGGAGGTATAAATGGAGCAAATGGTTTCATGAGTTGTAAGGAGCGACTGACTAAGGAAAGAGCTGTGATTTCTAATTCAGGTTGGGGACAGCTGCATGTTGATTTACTCCACCCACAAGAAGGGTGGGTAAAATGTTGTACAAGTTAATGAGCATAGGCTTTGCTAGGGAAGGAGTAGCTAAGTAATATTTTATTTTGTTGGGATTTTTGAGAAGGATAGGTTTATTTAGAAGGATGATAACTCAGTTGGGACCTTAGTTGCTAATCACAGAAACCTGACTCCAGATGACTTAGCTGTAAAAGAAAATTTATCGGTCCATGTAATTGAAAAGCCTAAGGATAAGGCTGTACCTGGGGCTCAAATGATATGTTCAACAAATATGTACCAAGTGTTACTGTGTATCAGATATTGTTATAGGCACTGATGATACAAATTTTTGTCAACAAAACAGGTAGCATTCTGTGCCCTCATGGAGCTTAGAGTCCAGTGTCAATGTCACCAGGACCTCATCCATCTCCATGTCATTGGGGCCTCATCAGCCTCCATTTGTTGAGTCAGTTACGCTTTGCCTTCCTCTGTACTGTAGCTCTCACGTCAGCACCCATGTGCTGGCCAGATGGTTACAAGAGCCTCAGTCTCATATTACTACAGGTTCAAGTCTGGGCAAAAAGAGCAAGAATCTTTGTTAATAGCTTGTAAAGTGTCTGAGAGTCACTGGGATTGGACTAGCTTAGATCATGAGTCGGTTCCTGAACTAATCACTGAACAAAGGAGGAAGCTGTGTTTTGATTGGCCAGGCCTGTGTCACCAGGTGTTTCACCTCCAGTGCCCATGATAGAACCCTACCTTCACTGAGAGTGGGCAGAGGGTGTGGGTCCCCCACATGAAAGTCTTGGGGTGCTACTACCACCAGAGGGAAATCAATGTGTGGGAAGTGAAATATAAATAACTCCTACGGGGGCAATGTGGTTAAAAACACAGAACCTGGCATCAGACTCAGTTAATGAATCCATCATATACTAGTTATATATTCTTGAGTGTGTTATTTAACCTGTTTGTGCACCAGTTAACTCATCTATAAAATAATACTAACCTTGTTGGCTTGTTATGAGGATTAAATGAGTTAGAACAAGAACAGTAAGTTCATGATCCAAAAGGAAGGTGGGTAAAGATCTTCTCTCTAGCACCCTATTTAATAAATGTCAGAGAGAAATAGTTTATACTGCTTTTGTCACATGCTCATCCCTGTGGCTGGACTTGGGGAAGGATGTGTGTGTAATACTCTGGTTTTGTAGCCCTGATACATTTAGGTAGTGAGGGAGAAGGAAGGGTCAGTGCCACCTCAACTCTGGGATATACGATTATCAGCAGAAGGAAGGAAGGGACTCTGGACAGGTAAAAACAATAGATCTCCATTATATTAAGGTAAACTCATCTGTGAGCAACTATGTCATGAACTTAAAAAAATTCACTGTATGAACTTGAGGACTGGCTTGGGGAAGTATTGCAAATAGACCAGAACACCTAGGTTCTGTCTGGACCTGTCTGTCCGCTTAACCTCTCTTGGTCAGAATTTCCTTATGAATAAAATAAAGTCAAGGAAGATTGTATCTGAGATAACTTACTGCTGTAATAGTGAATATCCATAAGCATTATTTTAATTTTTAATTTTAAAAAATATTTTGTTAATTTAGAAATCAAAGTTATATGTGGACATAGTATAAATGGTCAAAGGGTCTCACAAGAATTGTTAGGAAAAATGGCCTTCTTCCCTCCTCTTCCCATCATTTTAATTCATCAGTGGTAACCAACTTTAACTCTCTTACCTGATTCTTTTGCTATTTACCTCTATGTTTTTAATCAGTATGCTAATTTTGCTAATTCATGATATTACAGACGTAGGCATTATCCATTGATTTCCCACTATGGAAGAAGAAGATTTAGTTCTCTTTTTGCAACCTCTTCTTCTAAAGCCCACATTATACACACCCAACCCACGTTTTTTTTTTTTCTGTTTCCTATCTTCCCAGCAGTTTATCATATGTTTCCTTTGGGCTGGTCGGAGTCCACAGAGGATTTTTCAGTCTCCTGGCTGCCATTGTTTTGTGAGCCCAGCACAAGAAGTGGGCTGGGGAGCTTCTGATGGTCAATGTATAAATATTCACTTCATGCATTCCCTGTTCTTCTGAGCATAGCCCTCCATTTTCCTGTGTCTGGTATCGCCCGATTCAGAGACCCACTTTTACCCTCTCTAGAACCTCCACTTCCAGCCTTCTACTGGCCTCAAAAGGAAGAGAAGCTGGACTGTGCAGAAAGGGGAAGGAGAGAATAGGAGTCCTAACTTCTTAAACAGGCTTTCAAGCCATCTTCCTGTTATTAGGGCCCCTACATCTATTTGAAAGGTGCCTGGTCCAGTTAATCCCTAAGACTTTGAGGGACTCCGTGATGTAAATCTGGTTGCTTTTTGGCTTTCCCCACTGTCCATTTCATTCAGCTTTCTTGAGTCTGTTAAGTTTCTTACCAATGATCCAGATGCTTTTCAGCTTCCAAAAGTTTGTGGCTATCATCGCTTACCTTTATTCCTTTATTCTTGCAGGTTTATGCAGTAAAACACTTCCTTTCCTGTCATTTTAGTGGCGGTTTCCTGAGGGAATGAGATAAATGCAATTGTTAAATTCATTACTGTAATCAGAATGACCATTAATTTATTTTAATAAAGTAAAATAAAATTTACTGTACCAATGCTTATTGTAGATAATACAGAAGTGTATAAAGAGAAAGAAAACAATCCCTCCAAATCCCAGAAATGCCATAGTTATCTGACCACTCACTTGCTGAACATTAGGTTATTTCTAATTTTCTGATACTACAAACAACATGTGTTGAACATCTTTACAGCTAAATCTTTGCAAACATTCACATATATTTTTTAGAATCAATTTCCATAAAAGAACTGCAGTGTAGAAGGGACTGCATAATTTTATTGCCTTGAAAACGTCTATATCATGCATTAATTTCTAATGGTAGAATTTTCAAACCTGCAGCAGACAGGGTAATGTCAAACAACATATATGATCAGTCTGTTTTTCTTTTTGAATTACAATCAGCTTTTGTAAAATTTTTTATGTGGGTGTTATATTTAAAAATTATCCTGAATAGTAAAAATGAAATTTCAAATGACTATTGTTAACTGCAAAAGGAAGATATATATATATATATATATATATATATATATATATGTATTTTAGTAGAAACAATTAGTTAAAATATCAACAAATGGATATTTTAGCTTTTGCATTTTTTTTAATTCAGAATATTATGGGGGTACAAATGCTTTGGTTACATAAATTGTCTTTGCACTGCCCAAGTCAAGCTACAAGCATGCCCATCCCCCAGACAGTGCATACTGTACCCATTAGGTGTGAGTTTACCCCTCCTCTCCTCCCCCCACCCACCTCCCCGACACCTGACGAATGTTACTTCCATATATGCACATAAGTTTTGAACGATTAGTAACAATGTAATGGTGAGCATATGTGATATTTGTTTTTCCATTCTTGTAATACTTCACTTATAAGAATGGGCTCCAGCTCCATCCAGGATAATACAAGAGGTAGTTCATCGTTTTTTTATGGCTGAGTAGTACTCCATGGTATACATATACCACATTTTATTAATCCATTCATATATTGATGGGCACTTGGGTTGTTTCCACATCTTTGCAATTGTGAATTGTGCTGCTATAAACTTTCGAGTGTAGATGTCTTTTTTAAAGAATGTTTTTTTCTCCTTTGAGTAAATACCCAGTAGTGGGATTGCTGGATCAAATAGTAGTTCTACTTTTAGTTCTTTGAGGTATCTCCATACTACTTTCCATAGAGGTTGTACTAGTTTGCAGTACCACCAGCAGTGTATGAGTGTTCCTGTCTCTCCACATCCATGCCAATATTTGTTATTTTGGGATGTTTTTATAAAAGCCATTCTCACTGAAGTTAAGTGATATCTCATTGTGGTTTTCATTTGCATTTCCCTGGTGATTAGAGATATTGAGCATTGTCCCAGCTTACAAAATCAATGTACACAAATCAGTAACATTCATAAATGCCAACAACATTCAAGCTGAGAATTAAATCAAAGACTCAATACGCATATATTTAACTAAGGAGGTAAAAGACCTCTACCGGGAGAACTACAAAACAGTAAGGAAATTGCAGAGGATGTAAACAGATGGAAAACCATATCATACTCATGGAGCAGCAGAATCAACATTGTTAAAATGTCTGTACTACCCAAAGTGATCTACAGATTGAACGTAATCCCTATTGAAATACCAACATCATTTTTTGCAAATATAGAAAAAATAATTCTATGCTTCTTACGGAACCAGAGAAAACCCCATATATCCAAAGCAACCTTAAGCAAAAAGAACAAATTGGGAGACATCAATTTACCAGACTTCAAGCTATACTACAAGGTTCTAGTAACCCAAGCAGCATGGTATCGGCACAAGAACAGAGACAGACCAATGGAACAGGACTGAAAACCCAGATATAAAATCATCCTCATGTAGCCATTGATCTTTGAAAGCAGACAAAAATATACACTGGGGAAAAAAATCACTATTCGATAAATTGTGCTGGGAAAATTGGATAGCTACAAGTAGAAGACTTAAACAGGATCCGTACCTCTCACCACTCACAAAAATCAACTCATGATGGATAACAGACTTAAACATAAGGCATGAAACCATAAGAATTCTAGAAGAAAATGTTAGAAAACTCTTATAGACATCTGCCTAGGCAAAGAATTTATGAGGAAGACCCCCAAAGTAATCACAGCAACAATAAAAATAAATACGTGGGACCTGATCAAATTAAAAAGCTTCTGCACAGCCAAGGAAACTATCATTAGAGTAAATAGACAACCTACAGAATGGGAGAAAATATTTGTATGTTATGCATCCAATAAAGGCTGATAACTAGAATCTATATAGAACTCAGGAAAATCAGTAAGAAAAAAATCACACACACCCATTAAAAAGTGGGCAAAGGACATGAAAAGAAACTTTTCAAAAGAAGATAGACTAATGGCCAAAAAACATATGAAAAAGCTTTTGCATTTTAATTTTTCTTTTTTTTTTTTTTTTTACTATTTGTTATCCATATAGGAAACTTTATCCCACTTTTCCTTTGGAAAGTACATTTTGTTTATCTGAGGAGCAGACTTCTCAACCTAGAGTAAGTACAAGATGGATGGAATTTGTGCCTCTTGGTGGAATGCCAATGTCTTAATGTGGATGTCATTTCTATGAGGGCAGGGCTGTGGTACCGCCTTCTTTTTCATCGACACCACCATTGTTATCATCACTATTTTTAACATCATCCCTTAACATTTACTTTCACAATCACTATCACATTTTAATCTTCAGAGCAACCCCATGAAGTAGATAGGACATATTATTTTATGATATCCATTTTATGAATGGAGACCATGAGGAACCAAGGTGAGGTGGTTCATTCCCCAGCTAGAAAGAGATAGAGGAAAGAATTTAATCTGAATCTTCTGGCTTCAAAAGTCACTGCAATTTCTATCATGCAGTGTGTGTTCTACCCTGCCTAGCACCGGGCCTTAAGGTAATAATATTTAAATGGATATATTTGAAAGGTTCTCTAGACAGAACTGGTGTTCATAAAGCAATAACCATAAGAATAAAATGGAAGAGTGCCAAACACTAAACTGTACAATGTTTTTCCTGGCATCTCTGCTCCAACTGATCGTCTATATTGGCTCCGAGAATAATATCATGTTTCCTAATAAATGGCTGAAACAGAAATCACTGCAGATTTGATGCAGAGCATTATCCCTAATGGTAGGAGGAATGCATATTTTCTCTTTCCATTATATTTGCCCATTTAAATTGTCTGGAAAGAAAATCCATTTTTATAGAGACGAACTGCTATATTGGATTTGCTATGCCAAATGATTTTTCTAGTTGGTAACTAGTTCCTGAAAGGTGAAAATTTACCAAAGATGTTCTTTGGGCTTGCACAGATAGCAAAGGGCTTTTCATTCTTTACTGCTGGTTAATAGATTTGGTGGCAATCAATGAATGTCTGAAATGCATATTAGGAATGGGTTTGGGCTCCAGAATCAATGTCATGAAGCCTCTCAGGACCATTGGTGTTAATTGCCCATGTATCACTATACATTATAAAATTAGTCAAAGTAGTGGACCAATGCTACATTTAACAGGAATGTCACACTGTCCCTAGTGTGGTAGAAACGTAGTACTTTGAAATATTTCAGACTCTGAGCAGTCTCACACTGAAGACATGGCTATGTAGGATGACCTCAAGGGCTCCTTCCAACTCCAGACTTCTGTGGGTCTCAGTGGAAATCTTCCTTGAGCTGATGTTCTCACACAGGAAGAAAGTGTTTTGTGGAGAAAAACGTGAGACTTGATGTAGGGCAGACCTGGATTTGAATCCCGTTTATTCATTTTCAGATCATGTGACCACACTCAAGTCCCTTACCTTTCCTATCAGTCTTCTGTCTTTAAAATGGGCATAATACCTATCTCATTGTGTTGTTGGGAGAATAGTTGAGAGTATGTACATAAATACTTAGTAGAGAGCCCAGCATGTAGTTGGTGCAGAGTATATGCACTTAAACCAAATACACTTAGGCCACCTTGATTTTAGGTGAACACTGAGTTATAGTTCAGAGGAAGATCTTAAGAGTAGGAATGACCTTGGATGTCTAAAAAGAGCACAAGAGAGAAAAAAAGGAGAAAGAGAGAGAAGAGGAAAGAAGAAGAGAGAAGGGGCAAGGGGAGGGGAGGAGAATGAGATCTTCGCCCTAGAGAAAGCCTTGGGTTGCTGGTTGCTTTGATGTTAGTATAATAATCTGGGAACAAGGAGTAGGATGGTGGGACCCGATTCAAGTTCACCCCCTGATATTTGCCTTAATGTTGACTGGTAGGAGAAGATTTTTCTCTGACATTAACTCATCTATCAGCTGAAATAATTTTCAGATTATCTATAATCAATCTTTGTTTTACTGGGAAATTAAAACCCTTGTAAAACTGCAACTGCAGTTTATTCTCAGAGCGGATATATGACGGCAGGCAATGGATTGCAGAAGCGTGTAGCACATAGCTGGGCTCCTGTCCAGCTCGGTTCTCCTCCCTGAGAGAAAGAAGCAAACAACATAAGTGAGATAGAGCAGCATCCCTTACTGCTGGGGAGTGGGGAGGATATTTTCAGCTCTGGAATGTGAGGATTTGCCTAATATTTCTAACTATGTACTTGCCAGCAAATGTGGCATTCAGTGGGACCAGGAAACGCAGCACCTGGTGGCAGAGTGTGCTGCTCTGAGCTCCAGCGAGGCATGTCAGCTACTGGCTGTGAGTGAATGTTGGCTACAGTGGCTTGGTGGTGCCCTTATTAATTCCCCTCCCAGTGGAAATTCCTTGTGGTTAATAACATTATCGGCTACCATTTGGCAAGCGTGATGCTGGCTTTTATGTTTAATCTTCAGAGCAATATTCCTTGGTGAGGAAACCAAGGCTCAGATAAATTAATTGGCTTGCACACATTTGTGTGGCTATTATCATGAAAAGGATTAAATGCTATTGAAAAGGATGACTGTAGTCTTTGCAATAACATTCCAGGGCATCCATATCATCAATTTCATGGGAAGAGAGCCTATTTTTGGTTAGGTAAAGAACCAACAAACCATCAAGGATGGAGTTTGAGAAACTAATTTGCTCTGCATAATACAGTAACTATTTTAGATTGTCTGTTAGTGACTTGAGAGGAAGACAGGATTTCTGGAAGACAGAGGAAGGAATAGAATGGAGAGAGTCCTTTGGAGGCTGAGCAGGGCTGGCCACCTGGTGGCAAGTCTGAGTCTGAGGAAGAAAAGAACCCTCCCCTGATTGAAGCGTTCCGTGTATGTTTAGGGACAGTACGAGCTACATTCAATTCAAAGCTGCTTTTTGCACTGTGTTGGGTTACCCTCAGTTGTAGTCAAAGCTTAGTAAAATTGCATTACATTTGAGAGTCTTATGTTATGGCACTTTTGTTGTAGACCGTGTTTGGATAAAGTGAGGAAGAGAAAGTAGGACAGTTACGGCAGGGAAGATGTGAATGGGAGTTGACAATCAACCCGGGAGTGAGGATTTTAGAGCAAGGAGGAGTAGGAACACATATGTCCCGCCTCCTAAATCCCTCAGGAATACTGGGAAGGTGCAGGACTTCTCTTAGAGCATGAGGCATTTTATTTAAATAATGAAAGAAAGGCTAATCCCAGAAAGTGAGAGTTGTGGGGCTGTTTGGTATTACCGAGTGACAATGAAGAATTTTGAGCCCAGGTGTGCCTGACCCCAAAGCCCAGCTCCTTGCTGGTTGTTCACTGCTCCGCACTCGCTGACAGCACTAGCACAGGGTGAACTGTAGGCAGATCAACTGCACTGGTCTCAGACTCCCCGTGTTGATGTCCCAGAAGGAGTGCACCCAATGCTAGGGACTTCGTTGTTCCTCTCGGCATGTAAGAATTTTTGTCCTTCTATACACCACTCCAGTGTCCGTCTTCATTAGAACTTTCTGGTGTTAAAGGAATTGTTTTTTTTTTTTTTTTTTTTTTTTGAGACAGAGTCTCACTCTGTTGCCCAGGCTAGAGTGAGTGCCGTGGCGTCAGCCTAGCTCACAGCAACCTCAAACTCCTGAGCTCAAGCGATCCTCCTGTCTCAGCCTCCCGAGTAGCTGGGACTACAGGCATGCGCCACCATGCCCGGCTAATTTTTTCTATATATATTTTTAGCTGTCCATATAATTTCTTTCTATTTTTAGTAGAGATGGGGTCTCGCTCTTGCTCAGGCTGGTCTCGAACTCCTGAGCTCAAACGATCCACCCACCTCGGCCTCCCAGAGTGCTAGGATTACAGGCATGAGCCACCGCGCCCAGCCAAAGGAATTGTTACTGGACAGTAAGGAAAAACTGAAGGAAGAGAGTCATAGTTTAACAGCCACAAAGTTCAGATTAACTGAAAGTAGGTTTATTAGCTAAAAGTGGATTTATTGCCTGCAAGAAAGGGCTACTTTAAAGCTGAGTTTATTCCATTATATATTTAGCAGAATCCCCACATCCCAGTTAAATAGGAGCTGACACTTCACAGTATGAAGTGGATGGACTAAGAGGATGGAGGTGACTTGACTGATCAGAGGATTGTGTGGCTAACAAATAATTTCGTAAGAGTTGGGTTGATGACAAATACAGATTGAGCACTATGAATTAATGTCATATCTTCATTCTCTTAATAAGGAAATGTCTCTTATATAGCAATATCTCTATGGCAATGGCATTCTAACCCTTTCTTTAATTTTGCAGATATATTTTAGACTACATGTTGTCTAAGTGACTATTATAGATATGTCTCACTTATTCCACATTTATGTGAAAATAATACCTTTTTGCAGCAGAGACAGAAAACAAAATAAGCAAGACAAGCAAATAGTCAAAATAGGTACAACTCAGGCCTTTAAGTGACGGCCCAGGGGAAAACTCAAATGCATGATGGTTCAATGAACAAGGAATAAATGAATGAATGAGCCTATTTATGAATTTATTTTATTTTATTTTATTTTATTTTATTTTTTTTTTTTTTGAGACAGAGTCTCACTCTGTTGCCCAGGCTAGAGTGAGTGCCGTGGCGTCAGCCTAGCTCACAGCAACCTCAAACTCCTGGGCTCAAGCGATCCTCCTGTCTCAGCCTCCCGAGTAGCTGGGACTACAGGCATGCACCACCATGCCCGGCTAATTTTTTCTATATATATTTTTAGCTGTCCATATAATTTCTTTCTATTTTTAGAGGTGGGGTCTCGCTCTTGCTCAGGCTGGTCTCGAACTCCTGAGCTCAAACGATCCGCCCACCTCGGCCTCCCAGAGAGCTAGGATTACAGGCGTGAGCCACCGCGCCCGGCCTTATGAATTTATTTTAAAGAAGAGTTCTAGTACGATTGAATATTCTTCCAATTCAACAGGAGATTAGAAAGAATACTTTAAAAGAAATTAGTAGAATAAGATTTTTAGGAACAGGTATACTGATAACATGAGGGTGGGAGGGGAGACAGCTGAGAACCTGATGCTGAAGCCACACAGTGCAGATGCAAGAATGAAGAAAGGCACGGCCGTCTGAGGCCACCACTAACTGCAAAGCAGGGCTCCTTAACGTGTGGTGCCTGAACTGGCAGCATCAGGATCACTTGGGAATTCAGAAATGCAAACCCTCAGCCCCATCTCAGGCCTACCGAATCAGAAACTCTGAGAGTGGGGGTCAGCAATCTGTTCTAACACAGTGAGTGGGTCTAATGCCCACTACAGTGTGAGGTCCACTGGTGTGGTGTATCGAACATTCTAGGCCCAGGGGCATTGCTGCATTTCAATAGAGTGAAATGAGTATTTGTGACTTGGATCATAGTGGATCACACTTTATATGGGATACCATGTCCAAGAATCTAGGAAAGTTACTGTTGGGTGACCCTACATCTTGTTTTCCTGGGACAGTCCTAATTTAGACACATTGTCCTGGCAGTTATAAATTGCATCCCTTTTCACTCTTGAAAGTGTCCCCATTTGGTTGATAAATTGTGTGGTTACTCTATTAGTAGGCTTTAGAAAGATTACAGTCAAAATTGTTAAAATCATGAGATGTATTGGAATTTAATTGGGAGAGTTGAGTTATTTGGTAAATTCCCATTGCTCATGACTTGATAATGACAGATAATGAAGTTTTAGCTTCTCCATATTTTTATTGCCTAGATTTATAACCAACTTTCTTTCGTTAGGGTGGATTTTCACTGTTCTCCAAACCAAGTTTTAGGCTATTTTTATCCTTTGCTGAGCAGGACCTAGAGACCCCCATTGTATCCGTGCAGTGTCCCAGCATTCAGTCGAAGAGAAGGACTAATAATCACTGCATCTTGCCCAACTCACTTAACTCTAAGTCCCAGTGTAGGTATACTTTCTTGCAAGTAGGTATAGTCACTGAACTCTTTCTTTTGTCTCAGGTCTTCAATCTCCCTTTTCCTCCCCAGACCTGATCAAATAAATTCTTCCTAATGTCAAAATGATAAATGGACTTGATTGAATCTGTAAATGGAGTTGTTTCACTGAGTTGGCTGTTAAAAATTATTTGAGCATGATGGATTTTGATGGCTAGAGGAGTGGCAATTCGGGAGGATCAAGTTCAATTCTTTCATTTTGCAGATGTGGAAACTGAGGCACAGAGGGGTTAAGTGACTTGCCTGTGCCCACACAAATAGTTATCTCAAGAACTAAGATGAGAACCTGGGTCTCCTGATATGATTTCTTTTCTTCTTGCTCCTACTTGGATGCCAGGGGCGGAGGGTGGGGGTGGCGGAATCTAATGGTTACTTCAATTCTGGTTTATAACCTGAAATAGAAGTAAAATGTTGAAAATGGATACTGTGGGACAGCTTTTATGGGTGAAGCTATGGAAATACTTTTCCGAAGCCTCTTTTGTAATGATAAAAGTGGAAACGCCATTATGTAGAACCTTATTTTTAGTTAAAAATATGTATTGATTTAACAGAATACACTCTGTAGTCCAGTTGACTTTCATGTTCACGTGAAACAATACAATAAGTTTCTTTATGCACAATTTTTTACAGCTCTCTTTATAACAACAGGAATTCCATTTTAGCCAAATGTTTTTTTCTCAAATGAATAAGCAACTTCTTCCCATTTCAGGTAAAAGGGGAGGCTGCCCATTTCACAGTTAATGCTGCCAAGGAGGAACTGAGGGAGCAGGATGGTTTGGTACTTAACAATAGTGATGCAACTAGTTGTATTTATCAGTTCCCTCCACTTGCTCCTGGGTCTAGGAGGTAGGGCAATTGTTCCTTGCTAGAGCTGTCACTTTGAGCTGTTCTGCTACCCACAGGTATTAATACATGGTGCAAGGCCAGGCGAGGTGGCTCACGCCTGTAATCCTAGCACTCTGGGAGGCTGAGGCAGGAGTATTGCTCAAGGTCAGGAGTTCGAGGCCAGCCTGAGCAAGAGCGAGACCCCATCTCTACTAAAAATAGAAAGAAATGATCTGGACAGCTAAAAATATATAGAAAAAATTAGCCGGGCATGGTGGCACATGCCTGTAGTCCCAGCTACTCGGGAGGCTGAGGCAGAAGGATCCCTTGAGCCCAGGAGTTTGAGGTTGCTGTGAGCTAGGCTGATGCCACGGTGCTCTAGCCCGGGGAACAGAGCAAGACTGTGTCTCAAAAAAATAAATAAATAAATAAATAAAATAAAATCATGGTGCAAGAGCATCATCTGCACCAACAGCAAACAAAGAACTGGGAGCAAGGACGAGGACGTAAACATGTTTAAGGTGCAGAGTTCCATATAGCAAAATTTTCTATTTTGTCCTATGAGAAAATATAGATATTGGGTTGAGATTTAATATATTATAAAATTTATACTTTGATTAATAGATAAAAAGTGTTACTATTAAAGTGCTAATACTTCATTAAGTTTTAAAACATCAACCACCCAACAGAGTATAGTTAAATAATTATCTGACATGAAGAGAGAGGAATATTTCTTTCGAGGAAGTATATTTTCCAACTGACTTTTTTCGTCAGAAAGATCACTGGTTAAAGTACATCCTATTGTGCTACTCTATGCTATTTTTTATAAGCTCTTATAAGTGCCACAGCAATATAAATGGCTATGTTTTTTAGTATATGTTCATATGGAAACAGATTTTGTATCTGTGAAAAAACTTAGAGCTCATTTATTCAACATCTTCTTCAACAAAACAAAACAAAATAAACACCAAGATCCAAAGAGGTTTACATGCCCAGTGCTGAAGAGATCAGGAGAGAACTGAGATACATCCTGGGTTTGCAACACCCAAGCAAGACATAAATGGATTTTTGTTCCTAGCTTGGATTGCTAGAGGGTCATTTGTTCCTATCATTTTTATTTCCAAACATTAAAAAAAAGTATTTAAATTTAACCACAAGTTCTCTGTTTAATTTTTGTATTTAAAATGCAATGTAGAGAAGAATATAAAAACAGAAGAGTAATAACAGGAAAGGTCGTGACAAGGCAAGAGAACCAAGAATTCCTCAGGATCTAGTTTATTGGGAACAATATAAACAGATTTGTTATTCCTCTTAGGATCCTTCTTTAGTTTTATTAGATGTAGCGAAAACTAGTGAAGATTAATTCTTGTAGCTACAAATGTTGAAGCAATTCAGAAAACAGTAAAAAAAAAAAATCAGGAAATAGTAAAAAAGAGGCGGGATGGTATGACAAGTAAACCAGCCCTTAGGAGTAAAACTGGTAAGGAAAAAGCCAAAGGGCAAGAAACTATCTCTTCAAGTCTCAAGAATCTATTTACTGTTTAAAGGATGGTTTCTCATTGATGTGAACTTAAGAAAAGAGAAAAAAAAAAAAAAAGAAAAAGAAAAAAGAAAGGAAAGGAAACAAAAAGAAGTGAAAACCCTAAGAGGGAATATTTATGGCTTAAAAATACCCTGAAGAGTAAATTCAGTTTTGCTCACGAGGAGAAAGGCAATTTTTAACAGAAGTAATGTTTAAAATAGTCCCAAAGAAATAGAAAAATACTCAAAATAGATAACTCATTAATCAGTATCATGCTTATAAACTTTATCTTGCTGCTATATCACATATTATTAAACCATAAAAAATAGTAAAGCAGTAACCAAGAAAGAGTAGTTTATGTCAATATTTTGTATTATTCAGTTTAGTAAAGATACATGAAAAGAGAATTGAACTATATGTACCAAAACCAATCTGAAATAGACTTGGAAATGTAATAAATCAATTAGTATGCTTTGAGGTATATCAGTAATATTAACCTAGTTTATTTGTAACAAAGAAGATAAAATAGCCTGATTCAAACCTTTTAAAATAGTTAGTCAATGGCTAACATATATTGAGTATTTACCATATTTAATGAGCATTTATTATATATTAACATTTATCATAGACATTGTGATAAATGTTTTGTATGAATAGCCATTCTATCTTTCCAACAGTTCTTTGAGATAGATACTATTATCATTATTATCCTCATTTTGTTAATAAGGAAACTGAGCCCAGAGGGCTTCCTTAACTCATACAAAGATTGCACAGATCATAGTAGTAAACTTGGTATTTGGACTAGTCAACTTGACTCAAGAATCTAAATGTTGAGTCACTGTTTTATCAACATTCTGCTAAGTGATCCCTATGCAGTAGTGAATAAAACATATATTGTCCCTGACCTCTTGGAGCTTAAAGTTTAACAGAATTTTTTTTAAATTATAAAGGCTAGAGGGAAAACATTGAATTAGATTTGTCCTCTAAGACAGAGGCTAGAAATTAAACCATGGCTCTCTTCATAGGCATTTTTCCCATTTAGTATAGTGGAGACCACATATTTCAAATTTCACGGTAAGGATGGATGTCAACCCTGTTGCCACTCAAAAAAACAAGGAGACAAAGAAAAAAAAATTGATAGTCTACAATTGAAAAAGTCCAGGGAACCCAAGCAGATATAAATGGTCAGCATGTTGGTATTCAAGGAGATGCCTGAGACTGGTGTCAGTAAATTAATTCTTCTGCGGTAGAATGAACTGCAAGGATCCTGGCTGGAGACTATATTGTCAGGCAGATTTGACCAGGCCAGTTGACCTGGGCTGAAGTGGGCCATATCTGCTGTGTGGAAAAAACAGTTTTTTCTCTGCTCTCACACCACAACAATCAACACAAAAGACCTCTGTAACCAAACGTGTGTGCATTTTCCCCCACACACCAAGCAAGCAAGAAATTCTGCAGTGGACACCAGCTGGATTGTCTTCTAACTCAGTTCAACCCAGATAGTGACACTATCTACCTGGAGATAGTGTCATATCCCACAGGTTGAGGGCTTAGTCCCCAAGAATGCCCCCCACTTCTGATGCAAAATGCAAACTCCAGGTTGTTTTATCTGTGCTTCTGGCTGGCTGGCTATAAATTGGGGTTCCCACAACCCCTTCCTTTAATATGCTAGAGCAGCTCACAGAACTTAGGGAAACTCACATATTTACCAGTTTATTACAAAGATATTACAAAGGATGGAGGGGAAGAGATACATAGGGCGAGGTATGGGGGAAGACACATAGAGCTTCCAGGCCCTCCCCAGGCGTGCCACCATTCAGGAACCTCCACAAGTTCAGCTCTTCGGAAGCTCTCTGTACCTAGTCCTCTTGAGCTTTTTATGGAGACTTCATTGGATAGGCATGACTGAAGCATGGACAACTGTGTAGAAATGTGATTTGACAAAAAGGATAAGATTTCATACTAATAGACTGGGTGGGGAGAAACCCAGCAAGGTCTGTCTGTTCAGATTCTTCTTCGCCTCTCTCGTTGGCATTCCTCCAGGCTATGGGGCAGGACCCCTCCCAAAATGGGGGTCTTATGACCTACAAAATAGACAAGGTAGGTCAGAGAATTTTGTTATGGCCAGCTCCAGGAAAAAAAGGTGGGGGAAGATAAGAGTGTATTTTTAGTTTCTATGGTCTGCCTTGGGGAGAAAAAGGAGTAGGTGAAAGGAGGGCAGGAGGGAGTCAGAGAGAGATTCTGTTTTCTGTGCCCTGCTTCTGAGGTCTAAAGCACCCAAACATTATAACAAAGGACTGTAACAAGGGCTATGGGAGTTATGAGCCAAGAACCATGGATGAAAACCAATATACTATATATATATCATCATATCACTCCTGCCCATTCTCCCTCGCCTGCTGGGTTCCCTGTCTGATGTCCCTGTCTTTACCCCCCGCTGCTGGCGTTCTCCTTTCTTTGTTGCTTCCCTGGTATCAGAAGGATTTTTTTGGAAGATGCTGAACTTTCTCACAGGCCTTTGTCCTCCCCTCAGGTCTCCCAAAAGCCAGCTGGCTTCTTAAAAGGAAAATGATACTAATTTATTAAAGGTAAGAAACAAACCTAAGGGGACTTAGTGATCTTGTAGACAGTCAAATATATTAGAAGCTGTGAGTCATTTTCTCCTCTTACTTAATTTGACTAAAATGCAATTAGTGTGGAATAAATGCCAAGATTGTAGTGATATATATTTTAGCCACACTTCCCTGGAACTCTTTCATTGGATTAAAGTACTTTACAGAGGTATTGTGAATCCCAGCTCTTAAGAGCTAGAAACATTTATTTTCTGTTCATTGTTGTAGATTATCTAGATAAATTTAGCACTTAATGCTATTTGCTCAGGCAATTGTAATTTACCTCTAAATGTGCTGTGCTTTGTGGGAATCAGGAATAGCAAAGGGGGAATAATTATCCCCTTTGTGTGAAGGGGACACTAATCATTATTAACGGCATCTTTTATGGAGAGGGAGATGGGGAATAGTGTCCTATATAGAATGGATCTTCATGCCTATTGATTTAGCTTGATGAAATTCACATTCCAAAAGAAGAGACCACAACCCAGAGAATTACACTTACACCAGTGCATTAGTCTTCTCATGTCCAAATAATATACCCCAGAAACACTAGTCTTATGAGCTCAGAGCACATCTTCAGTCTCAGACAACTTCCTTCATGCAGCTATCTTGGCCAGTGATTTTCATGAACTATGGCTGAAAGACATCTTATTATGCATTTGAATTTATAAAAAACAATAACTAATGGAACGTAAAACTTTATATTTCACTAAATTAAATTCTGACCTTTGTCAGCTTAGATATGTTTTACATAGCTGTACCTTATTTCTTTTTATATTAAAAATTTTCCCTGATTTATATTATCTTGTTATGTGTTATATTTTCTCTAAGTTGCCATTTTTTAAGAAAGTAGAGGTTTTTTTCTTTTATAATTGATATTTTATTGGTTGTGTTGAGGATCAGTACACAGACATTTCAATTTGTATACAATTCTTAACATATGTACTGAAAATCAAAAAAGCCATATATTGTCATTATTTTTTTATTCTAGTGACCTTCCAGCTTAAAATTTGGAGGCAAATTTCCCCTAAGAGTATGTCAAGTACTAGTATCTTCCAATGTTGATAGGCTGTTACATAAGTCCCACTAATTCACAATTTATCATCATGTATACTACATAGTCAAATTTTCAATCTTTCACAGCACATTGACAAAGTTATTAGGAAAACAGGGCTGCCACGACCAAAGATGTTAGAAACTGCACATAATTCCTTTTTTTTTTTTTTTAATTATGGGTACATTATTGTTGTATATCTGGCTACATGTGATGTTTTGA
Source organism: Eulemur rufifrons (assembly GCF_041146395.1). NCBI lineage: Eukaryota > Metazoa > Chordata > Mammalia > Primates > Lemuridae > Eulemur > Eulemur rufifrons. The sequence continues at coordinate 65,318,169 of NC_090999.1, read as the reverse complement.
TACAGGCATACAATGTGAATTAATCAAATCAGCATAATTGGGGTAGCCATCACCTCAGGCATTTATCATTTCTTTGTGTTAGGAAATTCCAATTCCACTCTTTTAGTTATTTGAAAGTATACTGTAACTTATTGTTGACTATAGTCACTTTGTTGTACTATCAACATTCTATCTAACTAACTATATTTCTGTATCCATTAACCATCCCCACTTTATGCCCCTCCTCCCCGCTACCCTTCCCAGCCTATGGTAACCATCATTCTACTCTCTGTGTCCATGAAATCAATTGTTTTTAATATTTAGCTCCCACAAATGAGTGAGAATATGTGAGATTTGTCTGTGTTTGACTTATTTCACTTAATGTAATGTTCTCCAGTTTCATCCATGTTGTTTCAAGTGAAAGGATTTAATTTATTTTTGTGGCTATAAAATAGTCTACTGTGTATATGTAGCACAATTTCTTTATCCATTCATCCTTTGATAGACACTTAGGTTGATTCCATATGTTGGCTATTGTGAATAGTGCTACAATCAACATTGGGGGTGTAAATACCTTTTCGATATATTGAATTCCTATCCTTTGGATATATACCTAGAAGTGGAATTTCTGGGTCATATGGTAGTTCTATTTTCAGTTTTTTGAGGAACCTCTATACTATTTTTCATAGTGGCTGCACTAATTTACATTCCCACCAACAGTGTAGGAGTGTTCCCCTTTCTCCACATCCTCGCCAGCATTTGTTATTGCCTATCTTTTTGATAAAAGCCATTTTAACTGGGGCGAGATGATATCTCATTGTAGTTTTGATTTGTATTTTTCTGATGACTAATGACATTGAGCATTTTTTCATGTACTTGTTGGCCATTTGTATGTCTTCTTTTGAGAAATGTCTATTCAGATCCTTTGCCCATTTTTAATTGGATTATTTGATTTTTTCCTATCAAGTTGTTGGAGCTTCTTATATATTCTAGTTATTAATCCCTTGTCAGATGGGTAGTTTGCAAATATTTTCTCTCATTCTGTGGGTTGTCTTTTCCCTTTGTTGATTGTTTCCTTTGCTGTTGCTTTTTAGCTTGGTATGATCACATTTGTTCAATTTTGCTTTGGTTGCTGGAGTGCACACAGTTCTGACAGGGAGAGCCATGATCAAGGAGTAGTTTTCTTTAGGAAACAATTCTACTAAAAAACAACATGGGAATAAAAGTAATTTAAAATGTTCAAGACATTAAATCCAGGACTGGAATTCCACATTGCCATTTAGTATAACTTGTATTATAAGATATAAAAACTAACCTCGCATCTATGGGATGTTAAGCTGACACCCAAGACAGTCAAAGCCTCCTGTAATTCAATATCCCACACTCTTTTCTGGTTGTGCCAAAAGATAAACAACCAGCAAATGATTTCACTGTTTAAAAAAAGCATTTACACTTGAAAAATGGGATGAGATGGGATTTTCTCCTTCTTAAAAATGTTTCTAGAGCTACTAAAAATCCTGCATTTACAAAATAGTTTATAAAAATATTCCTGTGATTGTACAAGAAAGGAAACAGGGACCACTGATGAGATATTAATCAGACTTGGCTTCTCTCTCCCCTGCTTCATCAGAGGCTGGATTTTCCTCAGTTTTAGTTTCTCCATTTTCTGCAGGGAAATCTTTAGTTCTTGGTTAGTCACTTCCAACTGTTTTTCCTTTGCTCCCCGTTTCTCTTTGGTTTGTACTCCTTTGTCTGAAGATTTATTCTTTCCTGCTGCCTTTTCTTGGCTTCGTTTCCACTTTTGCTGGAGCAGGTTTATGTGATGACCATGCTGATCTCTTGGGCTCTTCCTTCCCCGCGCCCTCGGCTGAGCTGACCTTCCTCTGGGAAGTCCTGGCAGCAGGGAGGGTGCGAGCCAGGTGCCTGTAGGCTGTGGAGCATGGAGAGCCTTGGTGAAGCTGGGCTACCTGGTCACTGCCCAAGAAATCAGAGTTTAAATAAATTAATAATTTTAAATAGTATGTACATTATATTTTGAAGTTACTGTAAAACAAACACTATTTTGTATATACATGTTCATTTATAGTATTAGTATAGTTTACGTATTTGTCATTTTAATGAAAATGCTGTATTTTACCGGTTGATGTATCATTATTTGTTTAACCATCTTCCTCCATCCCATGTTAAGTCACAGCCATGGTGTGCAGGTTTGGTGAAAAGAATAATGATCATCACCATTAAAAATATTGTGTGTCATGTTTTATTTTGAATTATATAATTGAACATTTTCTCATGAAAGTAGAGCCACTATGTATAGATCTTTGGCAAGAGAAAATAGAATGCTTGTATGTGCTTCTTTAGACAGGAAACGTCCTATTTCAAATGATAAAATATGGACTTGAGTGGATAATAATATTGCAGACGAACAGAAGTGAAGGATAAAAGTATAATAAAACCCATAGGACTATTTCTCAAAGGTAAACTGCTGCCTAATTGTACAATCAAGCTGGGGAACTTGGAGGGCTTAGAGTGAAAGTCTTTGGAATTCATACACTTTTGAAAGAAAGATATGGCTTATTTATCTTCTCTGAAATGTATTTGAAACTTCTTGATGATCTATAGTAAAGAGAGAGATTTCAAAGGAGACAAAAATTACTTGGAAATTTTTACCACTGAGAAATACTTTGGAGTAGAGGGCATGGACTTACTTTTTAACTCCACATGGGTTTGTTTCATCACTTGTTTTTATTTTAGTACCCATCAACACCGTCTTTGTGTTACTATGCAGAACTATAGCATATTAATAGTTCCAGATTAAATTATGGGAAAAGTACTGACCTGTGCTTAGAACAATCATACGCCTCAGGGGTAGAAAGGGAATTTTTGCTGGTGAAAACACCAATTATTGCCAAGTATGAGAAACCAATTTGTGGATGATGAAGATGACTATCTTCTTTTGAACTGAGGTATGTGGCATGCTGTAGATCAAAAGGCCAAGGTGTCCAGGGGGGAGGGAATATGTGCTTGTCCCCCATACAAATCATCAGTTTTCATGACTAGTAATTTTGGCATCAAAGACTGAGAAAGGCTAACATTTTGGTATAAAGCAATCCCACATCCCATTATATCAATTTGTTCATCAATGTTCAAATACCCACTCCAATTTTAAACACATAAAATGATAATAGTATTGGTTACCTACTTTCTGATTACACTGTTGCTGTTAGGAAAACAGCTTCTGGAACTTTCCTATTTGGAGGAATGACCATCCTTTCTAGTAGAGGTCAAGAGTGAGGCCCAGGGGCCTGGGAGGAAGGGGACATAAGGAGATATTAATAAAAGGGATATTAGTAAAAAGGAGATATTAGTAAAATTTCAGTTATGCAAGGTGAAAAAGCTCTGGAGACCTAATGTACAGCATGGTGACTATGGCTAGTAATAAAATATTGTATACTTGAAATTGGCTAAGAGGGTAGATCTTACATTTTCTCACCACATGTATACTAGAAAAGTAACTATGAAAGTGATGGATATGTTAATTAGCTTGATTATGGTGACCATTTCACAACATATGCATATATCAAAACATTGATCTGTCCAGATTAAATGTTTATAATTTTTATTTTCCAATCATACCTTAATAAAACTGAGAAAAAAATGTGAGGCCCAGGAACTCAGAAATATAGCCCATCCTCTCCCACACTTCCAGGCCTCCATCAGCAAGAATGAAGGTGGGGTGCCATCTTCTTTTTCTCCCTTTCTACTCTTACACCCCCACAACACTCCCCGTCTTGTCACTCTCTGCCTCATGACATGAACGCTGAATGCAGCAGAATCACCTTGGGAACTTATTCCAAACGTAGGGTCCCAGGCCCTTCTCCAGAGTACTGACCGAGAATTTCTGGGGAAGGGTCTGTGGAATCTTCATTCTTACCAAGCTCCCCAGGTGATTTTTATGCACACTAGAGTTTGAGAACCACTGTCCCCAGACTCTTAAACACAAGGAATCTGAGATATTTCCTTACAAATGTATATATTTTACAGTTTGCAAAGTTCTTTTATACGTCATCTCATTCGACGCTTAGAACCATCAAAGGAGATAAATAAGGCAGGTGTTGACATTTTTATTTGACACATGAGACAATGGGTACCTGGAATGCCCAGTGGCCTGGTCAAGCTGTAGGTGAGCTGAAGAAGAAATAGGTTCTCGTAACCCAGCGTCCTGCCTGCAGATAATATTGGCCCTGGAATGAAGGGACTTATAGTTCACACCTTCTCTTACACTGTTTCCTTTATTCTCCCCAGTAAGCCTGTCAGGTCAATAAGGCAAATATTTTTGAGCCTATGTGACAGAAGAGAAAACTGAGACACACAGAGCTGAAGTGAATTGTCCAAAGTCATAAGCTAGAAAGCGGCAGAACTTGGACTTAAACTCAGGCTTTTCCAAGTACAAGTGCTGCCTGCCATCTGCTTTTCACTGCTGCTAAAATGACTGACAAACGAAGAAGTTGTGATGAAGTATAAAATTTTAAGATTTTTCTTATTGTTTAATATTTAATAAATATTGTTTATACCCTAAAATATTTCTTAGGTATGCTTGGCTTTCTCACTTAGCAAATAAAATATTTTCTGGAGCCCATCAACACTATTTTTATAACTGGGCATCATGAAAAACTTTTTCTGAGATAATTGCCTTAATAATGATTCTCTTGAAGGTCACGGTAACTTTTGAAATATAATCGCCAAATCCATTTATCATTTCTCTGTCCTTGTCCTTCTCTCCTCTTCACAGCATTTGACACTGTTGTATGCCCCCTTTCTTCCTGAAAACCTTCTTTTCTGTGAAGTGGCGTGCTCATGATTCTGAGTTCTCAATCAACTCTTTGCTGGCTTCTCTTTTCTCTAATCCTTAAAGAGCACTACTTCACACCAAAGTCCTTTTTTTTTTTTAAATCAAAGATTTTCAAATGGAAGGAATAAGGAAATACCCCATCTTGGATAGTCAATGGAAACAAATTGAGATTACTTCCATGTAGTATCTGTGATTCAAAGATATGTCTCAAGGTTGTAATATAAAAATTATCACTTTATTACTGAAAACTGAGTCATGAACATGTAGATTTGGACAGCTCAGAGACCAAATGCATCATCCGGAAATCCTTCATACTGTAAGCTTGGGCAACCAATTACTCTTTTAAGATCCCTAAAGAATAGACTTGATTCTGGAGGACGCTGGTGTATGATTACTAGTAAAAGAAACAAAAGGATTCAATGAATCCAAAATTGTCACACAATTCAAATGGTCTCTCTGGGCCATAGAGCCTTAGTTCAAAAAAGTTGGTGGGCACTGCACATGGCAGGCCTTTTGACGGTTCTACTGAAGAAACAAGGTATCAAGTAGTGTTTGGATTTAAATCTGCCAGCATCACCAATTTATTTTACTTGTTCAGCTGGTATAGACAGAAAAACAGATAAAGGCCTGAGGTTTTTCTGGTGATTTATGCAGTGACAGATTAGGTTCAAGCAAAACATAATTCTATGAATCAAGGGAAAAGTACAATGTTTTACATGCACTGATGTTGAAAGTTTCATTCCAGGGAGATTAAACAGGAAATATGTATTTCATACTGAATGAAAATCGCAGGAAGAATTTTGTGTTCAATAGCACAGAAAGAACTGTGATTGTCTCTGGAAACTTCTTGCTTCTTTGGAAACAAAAGAGAACGTCTATACCCAAATTTCATCTTTTACACCCATATTTTATCTTCTATACCCAAGTTTTCTTAGTTGCCTTTCTTTCGCCTTCATGGATTTCCCCCAGTAGTACATAATAATACGATGTGGATGTTTGGCCCTTCCAAATCTCATGTTGAAATTTGGTTTCCAGTGTTGGGGGTGGGGCCCAAAACCCAGAGAGGTGTTTGGGTCACGGGGCAGATCCTTCATGAATGGTATGGTGCTCTCCCCATAATAATGAGTGAGTTCTGGCTTTATTAGTTCATGTGAGAGCTGGTTGTTCAAAGGAGCCTGGCACCACCTCCTCCCTCTCTTCCTCCCTCTCTCGCCATGTGACACACTTGTCACATGCCTGCTCCCCCTTCTCCTTCTATATTGATTGGAAGCTCCCTGAAGCCCTCACCAGAAGCAGATCTGGCATCATGCTTACAGAAGTGTGAGACAAATAAACCTCTTTTCTTTATAAATTTCTCAGCCTCAGATATTTCCTTTATGTTACCACCCCACTGGGTCCCTTGCCCACTGCCTAGGAAAGGCCAATATACTGAGACAGCAGGAGTTGCAGCAGAGAAAGAGTTTAATATTGTCAGGTGCCTGGTGAGAAGATGGGAGTAATTTCTTAAATCTATCTCCCCAAGAATTTGGGGGCTAAGATTTTTAAAGGTCGTTTGGCAATCAAAAGACTAGGGAATTGGGTCTGCTGATTGGCTGGGGATGAATTCATAGGGTTGGGAAACAGAAATTGTTTTCTTGGATGAGACATTTCTTGGGTAGGGGGCCTCAGAACTTGTTGGATTTGTTCCCACACATGTCCACAGGTCTGCTTGATGTCAGTGGGTCCTCCCAAATGCAGAATCTGGAAGATATCTCAAAGGTCAGTCTTAGGTTTTATAACGGTGATGCTATCTATAGAAGCCGTTGCAGAAGTCATAAATCTTGACCTTGTCAAGGAGGATACATGTCATTTAAGCAGTAAGCAGTTAGCAGTAGTGAAAGCCGTGAACAATGGCTGGTTAACTTTTGGCTATATGTATACTTTCATAGAAATCAGACTTTTATCACTATTTTTGGCTTATTGCCTTACATTTTAGTATAGTTGGTTTCATTTATAGCAGTGTGAATTGGACTAACACACATACACATCCACAATTTTGGCTACTATAATTATGTTATCTTTTACTTTTTCCTTGAGCTCCAGATCAACTTAGAATCTTTAACATAATACATACTCACTAATGTTTCTTAAATTTATGTTTGCTAAATATCTAATTTCTTCAACAACATTTTTTGTGTGTCTACTATTGCCAGGCAATGTTCTAGGAGCTTGTGATATATCAGTTACCCTACAAAGTTACCATCACATGAACCTTACTATTTATTTATTTTTAATTGAAAAATAAAAAATGCATGTATTTATCATGTACACCATGGTTTTGAAATATGTGTATATTGTGAAATGGCTAAATTGAGCTAGTTAACACATATGTTACCTCATACTTACAAGGGCTGTCCAGAAAGAATCCAGCCATTGTTAATATAACGAGAATGGTTACATTGCTGGATACTTTCCAGACAGCCCCTTTTTGGTTTTCTGTTACATTGCTGGATACTTTCCAGACAGCTCTCTTTTGTTTTTTGGTGCAAACACTTAAAATCTCTCTTTGCAATTTTTAAGAATACACTGTTATTAACTATAGTCACCACATTGTACAGTAGAGCTCTTGAACTTATTCCTCCTGTCTAACTGAAATTTTGTATCCTTTGAACACCATCTCCTCCCCTACCCCAGCTCTTCCCACCAACCCCTGGTAACCACCATTCTACTCTCTACTTCTATGAGTTCAACTTTCTCAAATTCCACACATAAGTGCGATCATGCAGTATTTGTCTTTATGTGCCTGGCATATTTCACTTAACATAATGTCCTCTAGGTTCATTCGTGTTGCAAATGACAGAATTTCCTTCTTTTTTATGGCCAAATAGTAATCTATTGTGTATATATACACCACATTTTCTTTATTTATTCATCTGCTGATGAACACTTGAGTTGATTCCACATCTTGGCTATTATGAATAACAATATTCATATGAATAACAATAACAATAGCTACAATGAACACATAAAGGAGTACAGATGTTTCTTCAACATGCTAATTTCATTTCCTTTGGATATATGCCCAGAAGCGGGATTTTTGGACCTTAATTTTCAGTGGCAGAAGACAGACAGGAAACCATAAATATAAAAAATGTAAAAATTAGATTTTATGAGACAAACACTATGAAAAAGAGAGAGAAAAATATCAGGATAAACAGGGTTAAGAATGCTCTTAGCAGATGTGGTGATTGATGGGAGTGGAGCTCTTTTCTATAAGGTGGTCTTGGTTGGCTTTGTTGTGAAAGTCTTAAAGGATATGAAGGAGTTGGTCCTGCAGATATCCCAGGGAAATGCATTTTAGGCAGAGCAGTAGCCTTTGCATAGACCTTAAGGAACAAGTGTACCTGGGGAATTCAAGGAATAGTGGTAGGAGAGAATCAGAGAGGAAATGAGAGGTCCAATTATGGAGAGTCTTCTCAACCCTTGTAAGGACTTTGGCTTTTACACAAAATATGGAGCTTTTGGTGAGTTTTGAGCACTGGAATGACATGATATATTTTATATGTTTAAAGGATCATTCTGCCTACTGTACTATAGGGTGGTAAGAGCAGAACTAGAGAGAGCAATTATAAAGCTATTGTATTAATCTGGGCAAGGTGTAATAGTGACTTGGACCAGAGTGGTAGTAGTAGAGTTAAAGAGAGATGGGCAGGTTCTAGGTATATTTTGAAGGTCATTCAATTCCCATCATATTAGATATAGTTAGCCTGAGCAACTAGAAGGATGGAGTTGCCATGAACTGAGATTGGAAAGGGTGCAGGTGACATAGGTTGGATGGGGAAGATCAGATGATCAGATCTGACATATTAAATTTAAAGCAACTATTTTTCTCTCCTCTAGCCCTAAGCATTTTTTTGTTTTTCTTAAAGAACATATATCATCCTTTATTATTTAATACTTATTTATACATGTGTCATAGCTCCCTTTCTAGAATATATTCCCTGCAAGGGTAAAGATCAGGCATAATCCATCTTTGCATCCACTTAGCACTTAGGACAGTTCTCTGTATTTTGGAAGCGCTCGGAAGATATACACTGAATTGAATTATTGGTTCCTTTTATTGCATTTTTGGCTTTAAAGTAGACGTTATTGACTTAAAAATTACTCTTTCACTTTATCTTCTTAGTTGTTCATTTACTACCAGGGAAAATAAAATAACAAGAATAATCCAAAAACACCAAAAAAAAAAAAAAAAAAAAAGCCTTGGCTGAAATAAACGCAATCCCTCTTTGCCATGTCTACCACAGTAAAACAGAAGGGTCATCTCTGATTCAAGTTGACCAGGTGATTTCCAAACTGATATGTATTTTCAATCATTATATATAAGAGTTATATTGATAAGAGTTTTTGGACAAGAACATGGAAGCACAGGCAACAAAAGCAAAAATAGACAAATGGGATTTGATCAAACTAAAAAGCTTCTGCTCAGGAAAGGAAACAATCAACAAAATGAAAAGAGAACCTACAGAGTCAGAGAAAATATTTGCAAACTTTACATCTGACAAGAAGTTATCCAGAATATATAAGGAACTCAGCTTAATAGCAAACAAACAAAGAAACAGACAAATAATCCAACTTAAAAATGGGAAAAAGACCTGAATAGACAGCTCTCAAAAGAAGACATACAACGGTCAACAGGTATATGAAAAGATGCACAACATCACTAATTATTAGGTATATGCAAACCAAAACCACAATTGAGATATCCCCTTACCCCACTTAGAATGGCTATTATCAAAAGGACAAAGGATAACAAATGCTGGTGAGGATGTAGAAAAAGGGGAACTCTTATACACTGTTGGTGAGAATGCAAATTAGTTGCAGCAACTATGGAAAACAGTACAAAGTTTCCTTAGAAATTTAAAAACCGAACTACCATATGATCCAGCAATTCCACTACTAGGTATGTATCCAAAAGAAATTAAATCAGTATATTAAAGAGATATATGCACTCCAGTGTCTATTGCAACACTGTTCACAATAGCCAAGATATGGAATCAACCCAAGTGTCCATCAACAGATGAATGGATAAAGAGAATGTAGTATACATAGACTATGGAATACTATTCAGCCATAAAAGAGATGGAAATCCTGTCATTTGAGGCAACAATGATGAACCTGGAGGACATCATGTTAATTGAAGTGAGCCAGGCATAGAAAGACAAATACTGCATGATATCACTCATATATGAATCTTAAAAAGCTGGTCTAATAAAAGTAGAGAGAATAGTGGTTACCAGAGGATGGTAAAGGGAATAGGGAGAGGGGATGGGGAGAAATTAGTTAATGGGTGCAGGGTCACAGTTAGATAGAGGAATAAGCTCTGGTGTGCAATTGTGCAGAAGGATGATTATAGCTAACAATATTGTACAATATGTTTCAAGATAGCTAGAAGCAAGGATGTTAAATGTTCTCAGGGCAAAGAAACAATGAATGTTTGAGATGCTAGAAATGCTAACTCTCCTGACTTGATCATTACACAGTATACATGTATCAAATCATCCCACTGTACCCCATAAATATGTACAATTATTATATGTCAACTAAAAAAAGAGTTATATTGGTAGAGAAGCAGTTATCTTTGCTGTTCTCAATGACTTAACGTATTAGCTATTACCTCTTCCCCTTTATCTCCTTATTGATTTCATCTCTTTTCACTGTCAATTTAGTTGAACAAATCAATGAAAAATAGTTGCTTCAAAATTATTTGCAACAATATCATAAACAAAGATTGTTGAAATACATTTAAAATAAATATTTTAAAATCAAAGTCAGGTTAGTCAATATTTTAACAAAATTAAGCGTTGCCAATTCTGTCATCTTGCATTTACAGATTCAAGCTGGGAATTCCAGGATGTGAGCCTGGCAATAATGAGCAAACCCAACACATCTCAAGAGCTTTTCTTGTAATGACATATGCCAGTTTGACATACCAAAATGATCTTTCTGTTCACAAGATCACTGACAGATTCATGCTAACAAAATTTTCTATCTTAGCTGACTTTTAAAAGGGAACAATATCCTCTCATGCAAGCCGTGTATGAGAATTGGTATCTATACATCATTTATTTTCAAACCAAAAATAGTTTTGTGGTCTATTTTTACCAAAAGCCCAGGATAGTGAAGTAAGTTGTGACTGCACATACTTCACATTCAGCAAACATTCATTGAGTGCTCATTGTATTCTGGGCACTATCTTGGTGCTTTCTCACATGTTAACTTAGTTGCTTCTCACAGTAATCTGGGAGGTGGTCCTTGCTATTTCCATTTTTTCGGATGGGGAAATTACAGTCTAGGTAGGTTAAGAGACACAACTAGTAAATGGGATCATTGGCTCCATAAATGGGAGTAACTGTTCTGTCACATTCACTGCTAGAATTCCAGGAGTTAGCACAGAGGTACTAGTATCTCAGTAAATATGGGTTTGATGAATGAATAAGAGTAAGTAAGGGTAAAAGCTGAATTCAAACACAGCTCTTCTAATGCCCAAGCCTGATTTTACCCCACTATATTAGGCTGTATATTCATTCTTTATGTTAGCAATGTTAAAGCTTTTCTATGTCATCTTAAAATTCTAACCAGAAAAACCATTTTTTAAAAAGTTTTTCTCATAAAGCTAACAAATGGTTGTTATAAAGATCTGACAGCTCAAAATAGTGTGATGTAAAAAATTCTCTGTGCCCCATATCCAAAGAAGCCACTAATAAGCAGATGTGTTTCCTTCCAGATGGCCTAAATGCACGTGTGGTATATGCATATTTACCTATGTGTATTAGCCAGGGTTCTCCAAAGAAACAACCAGTGGGAAGTCAAGTTTTTAAATTCCTAGTATTTTGATTAGAATCACATTGATTTAATAGAATCATTTAGTTAGAAATGACATCTATTCAATATTGAATCTCCCCATCCATGTATGTTTCATTTATTCCAGTCTTCTTTCATGCCCTATAGTAGAGTTTAAACCCGTCCTCATATAGCTGTTGGATTTATCTTATGAAGTTTATTAACTTGGTTTTATTTTTGGTTATTACTTTTATTGGCTTTTCTTATTATTTCTATGGTCTTCCCTTGAGTTTTTCAAGTACACAATAATATAATCTATAAATAATGGAAAATTTTCCTCTTCTTTCCAAACATTTACATGTCTTATTTCCTTATTTAAATGCATTGGCTCACTCTTGCAGATACTTTTAAGTAACCATGCCCTTATTTGGCATTCTTGCTTTGTTCTTGACACGAACAGGATTGCTTCCAATATTACTTAGCTATAAAGAATATTATTGGCTTTGGGTTTATACACATGTTATTATATCACATTAAGGAATTATCTACCTTTTTCTATTTTGATAAGATTTAAAAACTTTAATTTAGAAAAGGATATTGAATTTTGTTACATGTCTTCTGAGTATTATTTTATATCATTTGACCAATAAGGTGTCCAATAAGGCATATTATTTTAATAAACTCCCCAGGATCAAACTATTATGACACCATGGAGTTGAATCTAAATGTGTTGTGGTGTGTTATTTTTTTTAATGTACTGCTGATTTCTATTTGCAAATTTATTTATTAATGTCAATAGGCAAAATCAGTTTACACCAGAATAGGAATTTATTCTGTTGAGTTGATTGTGTTGTTAGCAGCTGTCTTAATATGTGAAATTGTGATGATGGGTTCTTGGTTTCAAAAGGTTCAAAATACTTTATTCCATACAGGCATGGTTTTTTCCATGTAAGATGGAACAAATCAGTCTGGTAGCTTTTCTTGTTTTAGGTTACAAAGTGACGATAATATCTTTCTTTTGGACAGGATTTTCTCATCAAAAATGCTGCTTACATTTGTCTTTGAATTGAGTCCTTGTCAGATGGGTCAGGTGGATGGATGTTCTTATCCCCATTTCAGAGACAGAGAGAGAAAATGAGGGCCTGAAGGCATCTGGCCCAGTGCTGGGAGCTGGGACAGCAGCCAGGGCTCCACTGACAATAGGGCTCCTTAAGTGCCATTTAGTTGGCCTTTAACTCAATTAGTCCCAGAAATGTTGTTTTTGTGCATGCATTTATGTCCTTGATCTCATTCAGTGGAAGTTGTGGTTCTGTCCAAGAGGTCTTGTTGCTCACTCAAGGCAAGGGCATGGATCAGTTCACCTTTTGAGGCTTCTTTCCATTGTTTATTCTATTTATCTATACATATCTGTACATATTAAGAAGCCATGTGGCTGTGGGATCCCATGGACCTGGCTTCTTGCCAGATCTGATTACTCAATGAGTGACCTCGCAAGTCACTGAACCTGCCTTACACTTGGTTTCTTCATCTATTGAATGGCATTGCTGTAAGAATTACATATGATAAGTGATACAAACAACTTAGCATAATGCATGGGTACCAACTATGGCAAATCCTGTCTGTCCTATCTTCAGAATATTGTGTATTTAGCAGTCACAACTTTTCACTTACCATCTCAGTGGAAGCCACTATTGTTCCTCATGTATTACGGTGATGGCTCTGTGGAAACTCTATTCCCTCCCATGCCCTCTTCTCTGTTTTCAACACAGAGACCAGAGTGAGTCTTTTAAAATGCAATTGGATTGTAAAGAAACCGTACTAAAGCCCTCCAATGGCTTCCCCTCTTACCCAAGTCAGAAGTTCTTACTTTTGTCTACAGAATCCTACAGGATCTGGCCCAGAGTCATCTCTGTAATATCTTCTCTTCCCCCAACCCCCTCTTGCTCTCTCTGCTGCAGCTACTTTACCCTCCTTGCCATTGCTCAAGTTGAGTATGTTCCTACGTCAGCCTCTTTACATTAAGTGTTGCTTGTTCCTGGAAAAAATTTCCCTCAGATTTGCTATTTAGCTCCCTCTGTCACTTCCTTTGGGTTTCTGCTCAAATATTACCTTATATATCACCTTCCAAACCTCCTATATGTTAATGTTTGATGCATATATTAATTTAATATTAATCCTAACAATAGATGCTCAAGATAGTAAATTATAATAATAAAACTGATACCTAACGTTTATTGAAGTCTTGCTATGGGAGTGTGAATTTTGCTTTCCCTTGCTGGTGGCAATCCATCTTCGTGTTATACCTTGTCACCTACACTAGATCTCGGCTCAGATGATGCCTCTTTGATTAGTCAAGCCAGAAGTGCTTCTTCACTCCTCTGTATTCCCTCTGTGATCAATTTGTTCCATGCTCTTTCCACTTGTGTTGTAGAGTTTTTGTATCTTCTCAAATATAATAAGACATTTGTCAGTAGAGACCATGTCTAGTGCATAACATGTGTAGCACAGTCTTTTGTAATCCACTTCAGATATTTAGGAAAAGTTACATATGTTTTTTCAAGTTGTGTAAATAAATTCACATTGATGGGTAAGTGTTATTTGGGATCATAGATTTTGGAACTCAAAATCTCACAGTATTTTAAGACAAAATTAAGTAGAAGAAAAAATGAAAATATTAAACTATGAAAGTCAATTAAATGCATCATTGAAAGCCTATATGAATGTAAGGTTGAATTGTGTAGACTTATCTCCAGGCTATAGCTGGAGTGACAAACCTGATGTATTTGCAAAGAGTTCTGGTAAGAAGTGGTCATTTCTTCTTATTTTTTTATGGTAATCCTATATTTTTTACTTGTCTTTTCTGTGCTTCTGTTTTACCCGGTCATTGGAAAAACTAGTATTTTTCTTAATTTAGAGAGAATAAGATTTCTGGGTACTGCAGTTTCTTTTATCGGCTATCAGAGTAACTGTATATTGAGAAAATTTATTGTGGTCTTGATATTAATACTTTCACCTTAATTGTCTGATGTGGAAAAGATGGTTTGCTTTGGGCTTTAAAATGATCATCATCATGATTAAATAAGGAATTGAGGCAGATTTAGAGGAAAAGCCTGGTTGTGTAGCTGTTTGTAAGACTAACAATACCCTGAATAGCCAAGTCCTTAATGAAGATTTCTACTTATTTTGATGGAGACTTTCAGCTTTATAAAGCCCCCATTAGCTAATATATACTCTAGAGAGAGGGCACACGTAAGCCTCTAAGCTGCGTAGTTTGACTTAACTATGATATTCATAATTTGACACTTTAAAAAGTTTAAGTCAAACTTTTACAGTGAAAAGTAAGGACTCAAGGAAATAAAATATAAAGATAGAAAATGGGAGTGAAGAGGAAGGAAATGAAACATGCCACCACCTCTGCTTTCGCGTGTGGTGAGGTACTTACACAATGGCAACTGCGGTCAGGTTGTGTTATTTGGTGTGGAGAGGGCTTCACAGCCTTTGTGTCTGCATTTGCAGCTGGTAGCCTGCCCTAACGTGGACTCGGTCTCAAGAACCTTGGACTTTCCCCACGTTTGCTCCTCAGAGGCTTCCTGGGGATTACCTGGGGTTGGTGAGAGCAGAGCTACAGGGAAAGAGTAGTCCACTGTGGTTCTGAGACTGTTTGGTTCTCTAACAATTAAGGCTCCAAAGGAAAACTTTCAGCAGCTCACAATTTTTTAAAAGCATACTTTATTATTAATGTTTTGCTTTCTATTTATACTATTTATTTTGAAATAATTATAGATTTACAGGAAGTTGCAAATATGTAGAGGTCCCATGTGAACTTCACCCAATTTCCCCCAATGGTATCATCATAAATAACTATAGTTCAATATCAAAACCAGGAAATTGCCATTGGTACAACTCATTGACCTTATTCAGATTTTACCTGTTTTTATGTGCATGCGTGCACACATGCGTGTGTGTGTGTGTGTGCGCGCACGCGTGCAGTTCTATGCAGTTTTATCTCGTGTATAGTGTAGATCCGTGTAACTACCACCACAATGAAGAATCTACCCCATCACATCCCATCACATCATTCCCATGCTTAAGAAACTTCGAATGGCTCCCTATTTCACTCATAAGATCCTCAAACTCTTACCATGGCTATAGGATCCACCCCACTGGGACCCTGCCCATGTTCCACTCCATCTCTTGCCAACCCCACCCACTTTGCTCCACTCTATTTGGGGTGGTCTCCATCTGACTTTGAACATGCCTAATCAAGCCACTTTGTACCTCAGGGAGTTTGCACTTTCTGTTCCTGATGCCTGGAATGCTGGAGTTGGATCCTTCAATAGCTGGTTCTTTGTCCTCATTAAGCCTTAACTCAAATTTTATCTTTTCAGAGAGACTCTCCTTGTACACATAATGTAAAAAACAAACAACTCCCCCTGCCAAAAAACCCTCCACACAGGGTAACTAGATTTAGCAAATAAAACCACAAAACACCTAGTTAAATTTGAATTTTGGACAGACAACAAATAGTATTTTAGTATAAGTATGTCCCATG
The DNA here is from genome assembly GCF_041146395.1 of Eulemur rufifrons. Lineage (NCBI taxonomy): Eukaryota > Metazoa > Chordata > Mammalia > Primates > Lemuridae > Eulemur > Eulemur rufifrons. Next base: position 65,301,964 of record NC_090999.1, on the reverse strand, counting down.
CAATATTTGGGACATATACTAAAAATCGTTGTTTATCTGAAATTCAAATTTAAATGCGTGTCCTGCATTTTATTCGGCAGCCCTTCCTCCATAGCCACTCTGTTATGGTACCTTGTGTGTTTCCATGGGACTTTTCATTACTAGAAATTCTCTGTTTATTGTCTAACTCCCCTTCCACTGGCCCCAAGATAAGCTCCATGTGGGCGGGACCCTGCTGTCTTGTTCACAGCTGCATCCCCACAGCCTACCATAGTGCCTATAGCACATAGTAGGTGCTCAATAATTATTTGTTCTAAAACCCCCAAAACTTAGGTTGGTAACACGGTAAGGGCGTACTGCTAGCCAGACAAGACTGTAATCAAATAGCGTGGTGCCAAAGCTTAGCGAACTCTCCCTTGTTTTCCACATTTAGGGGTGCAATGGAGGAAGGAAGGGGCACTTTGTCACTGGCCTTTCAGAAGCCTCTCTTGGTAGAATCAGAAGACCCCGGAGGAGTAGATTTTTGGGAGAAGTCAAGTCTGAATGAGCTAAAAAGCCTTTTCATTTGCCTTGCAACGAAGCAAATGGAATAACCAAAGAAAAACGTACTTGAAAGAAAAGAACAAGATTCTCTGCGTACCAAATGGGGTCTGAGGCAGTGCGCATTCCGCCCATCTTCGTCCACAGTAAACTCCCTGCAACTTAAGGGCTGGCTTTATTGTGAGACTCTGGAAACTGCTAGATCCTGGTAATAAGAGTAGTCACCAAAGTAGATGCAAATAAAAAGAGCTGGGAGGGGTGGATGAGGATGAAGTCAAGACAGAAGAAATCAAACTCTTGGACCCAGGGCGCACAACGGGGCGGAGGCAGCCGCGTTCATCATTAGAACTCAGTCCGGGTTCACTGCTCAGTGTGGACGCTCAGTGGGGATCCACTGAGGGCGCAAAGTCTCCAGTCTAGCTCACTTCGTTGGACTCAGACGATCGCCAGCTCGTCCAGCGGCCGGCCCCGAGCGAGCTGCGTGGGCAACTGTGGCCGGATCCCAGGGAGCAAGCTGGCTCGGGGCCCTACCCAGCTCCACCCGGCTCTCGCCGGCCCTCCCGCCTAGGAGCTGGAGGATGGTCCCGGGGCTCTCCGACGGGGCTGCTAGTCCCCGGAGCCTTCAGCCGAACGCGCCAGGTTGTGTGAGCCGCGTGTGCGCCCAGTTTGGAGGCAGCCACCCCCGCCGCTGACAGGTGCTGCCCTGAGGGCGCCGGGTGCGGTCCCTGGCGCAGCTGGACGCGCACGCCCGGGTGCGTACAGCTTCCTGAGCTCGGAGCCAGCAAGGAAAGGGAGCCAGGGCGCGGCCTGGGGAACTCCAGTGGACTGGAGCCGCGTAGCTTGGGGCTAGAAACTTTGCAGGCGCAGCGGCCGGGATTCGGTGACAGCGCCAGATCACCCCAGCAGGTGCCTGAGGAAGAGGCGGCGCCGGAGTCCCGAGGCCGGAGAGCCTCGGCGGCCGCGGCGGCATCTTTCCCGAGAGCTGGCCTGAAGCCGCTGGGCACTCCCGGGTTCTGCTGCTGCGCCCGCCGCCGCCGTCGCCACCACCGCGGGGCTCCGGGGGGAGGCGCAGCCGGAGAGGGCGGAGGAGAAGCAGGAGGAGGAGGAGGAGGAGGGGAGAGGAGCAGGGGGTGGAGGATGGAGCCCCGGGCTGGCGCGACGGGCCAGCCGGATCCTGCGCCGGCGTCCTCCTCCTTCCAGGCCCGGCTCTGGAGGAACCTACAGCTGGGGGTGGGCAAGAGCAAGGGCGGCGGGGGCGGGCGCGCGGGGGGTCCGGAGCGCCGCACTGCGGACACCCCGTCGGCCTCCCCGCCGCCCCCGGGGGGCACGCGGGACGCCCTGGTTGGCGTGGGTGGAGCAGGCAGCAGGTGGATCGGCTTCAAGAAGCGGAAGCAGGTGCTGGACCGAGTCTTCTCCTCCTCCCAGCCCAACCTGTGTTGCTCTTCGCCGGAGCCCCTAGAGTCCGGCGACGCCGGCAGAGCAGAACAGGGGTCCACGCTGCGCCGCCGGATCCGGGAGCATTTGCTCCCCGCCGGAAAGGGGCTCTCACCAGCCGCGGGAGCAGCCGGAGTGACGCCTCCTGGCGGACGCTCTCCAGACTCGGCTCCGTCTTCTTCCTCCGCCTCATCCTCCCTGTCCTCCTCGCCCCAGCCACCACCGAGGGTGGACCGTTGCCGGGATGAGGGTGCACGGCACAGGGGCCCTGGGGCGCACTTGTGCCATCAGAAGAGCTCCTCTCTGCCGGGAACTGCCTGCCTGGAACAGCTCCTGGAGCCAGCACCACCTCCCGCAGAGCCAGCGCGGAGCCCTGCGGAGTCCCGGTCCTCGGAGAAGGGCGAGGAGCGCGACAGCAGCCAGGTGAGTGCCAGGTGGGCGCGCCAGAGACCAGGTGCGCGGGGCCACGCCTCCAGCTTCAGGCGATCTCCACCCTGATTGTGTGTGGGGGGGCGGGGGGGGGGCGCCATCAAGTAGATGAAACAATGGAAAGAATACTTCTCGCTCCTGTTTAGCAAAGATTAGAGTTCTGACTTGCACCCCGACTTGACTTTTGGTAGAAATAACACCTGTCGCCAGAAGCTTTATGAGTGGTCAGCGAAAAGTTAGAAATAAAATGGGTACTTTTTGAAGATCTCCTGGAAGGAGATGTCCAGCTAAGTCTCACCTTGGCAAAAGGAAAAAACTAAAAAATCCAACAACTTAAAAAAATTACAACCACGTATGGTGGGGTGGAGGCGGCACGATTTGAAGCAAATGCCTGGCAGGAAGGAATAGAAATGTGGAGAGGTGAATCAATGGCAAATGTGAGGTCATGTGCTGGGGAAAGCCTTATTGCAGCAATGCGCTCATTTTCCCGCGCTTCCTTCTGAAAATTTCCTGCTGCAGCAAGTGGCTCACTGCCCCGCAGGTGGACGTCGTAAACATCTCATCAGCGTTAGTCAAAACAAATGTTCCTATGACCCATGCTTGGTTTCAGTAGTCAACAGACGCGCTTGCTTTTTAAGTATGATGCTTTTACATCATGTTGACGCTTTACTCACAAAGGAGTCAAGGTTTTTGTGTGCTTTTATCAAAAATGGTACTTGTAGGACCCATAAGGCATCCCACTGAGCGGCGTTTTTTACTTTGTGTTTTGAAAAGGTGATCCTTTTTTCGTAAATGTTTACCAAATCATGTTAACGCTAGGAAATATTTTGTAAGTTCCATTCTGCCGGAGACCTAAAGAATTCTTTTCTCCCAATACATTAGTTTATTTACACTTTCTCATTATTTCGACTCTGATTAATTATGTTAGATGAATGATGCATACATTAAAATTTTAATTAGATTAAAAGCTGAGTTACAAAGAAACATCAGGTCATGTTTTGAAGGGTAAGATATGAGAATGGATGGGCTTTCAGTTGAAAATTTTTGTAGTTTATTGACTAATGTATTGTAATTCCTAAAAGTTAGAATGTGAGTATGTTTTATTGCTTAATAAACCCAATTGCTTATAGTACACAAACACCTGATGTTCTAGAAAAAGTTTTATTCTCAAAAGAGTAGGTAGAGATAAAATTGACAAAAAGACTAAGTCATTTACCTTTCCTGTCATCTTGAAACTGAACTGGATAAAACCGTTGTTTTTGTTTTCAAAAGTAAAGTGAAAAATGGTTTTAAAAGAATATTTTTAAATCAGTACAGATGAATATTATATATTAAAGGAAATATTTATTGTTGAGTGTGTACATAATCCTAATATATAAGAATTTTGGAGTTGGAGAACTGTTTACATTTTATTTTTGTTAACTTTCGTTATCAAGAATAGAACAACAAATAATAATTGAATTATTTTGAAAGGATTATATTATATTACTGTGAATGTTAACTTACTGAATCACTTTGCAGTCACTTCACTGAACCAAGCTCTTTTCAAAGCAAAAGTAGAGAATGCTGAACTCTTTATATTCCTTTTTGCCAAAAAGTTTTCAGAAACTATCAATTTTTATTTTAAAAAATACTACGTTAGTATGAATTTTGTATACAAAAGACCTAAACTTATTCTGGAAAAGATACTAAAGTGACATTACTGTGTGTGCCTTCACTGTATGCTGGGCACTCTGTATATGGCCTTACATGGTTTAATCCTCCTGGCAGTCCTATGTGATGGAATTCTTCTTGTCATTTTATAGATTAAGAAACCAATGCTCAAAGAAGTTACATAACCTTCTGGGTCATACAGTTAGTAAATGACAGAGAGAAGGCTTTGTGCTCAAGTCAGTCTCCAGAATCTTTTTTCTATTATTACAGCAGCTACCTTTGATAACTTTTGGAACTTATTTAGTTTTTGAGATGACTTTCTTCTCATTGATTAATACTTGAGACTTGCAAGTTTACATGCATTCTAAAGGTTTTTTCCCCCATCCCTACATACAATCAGTTCTATGATGGATTAGCTGTATTACTTTGTAATTTGTTCTGTGATGCATTGTTACATGTCTATTTTTATCACATTGACAAATGACATTATTAATCATAATCTATCATTCTAAAGAAGCTTTTCATTATGAAGAACCAGCATTTCAGTGTAAATATAAGAGGAATAAAAAAGCTAAAATATCTTTAAAAAAAATAGGTGAAAAATGGGATATAGGCAGAAAGAACGATAAGCTCTTTGGGGCTTGCCTGATGCCATAAGGTCCCAGGAAGAGACACTATTGTTGGTCCCTAGCATCCGCTGCTCATGGGGCCTTGCTCCTTGTGAACTGGAGCATTTTCCCTGTTATGAGTTATAAAGACAGCTTTTATCATCAGCGCCCTCTCACCATTGTAGAAAAGAGAAAGATTTCTTGGTCCTTTAGATACTTCTCTGCCCAACTCAAAGGAGCCCAGCTCACCTCTGAATGGGGAAGAGGAAGAAATGGAATTGGACCCTGGAACTGGAAGAGGACTCACTAAAGTGTTCAGAAGTAGGCTTAGCTTTGCAGCACCCTTCCACGCATCCTGCATATCTCAGACATCTTTCCTCGCTCTCTCAGCACCTCATCTCCAGAGATACCTGGGCATGGGGAGGGAGCTCTTAGCACATGCAGATTTTGGTTTTATTCACAGTTCACAAGCACAGATGGTACACATGAAAGAAAAAGCAATAAAAGCATTTAATAGAATCCATCTTCAGACTGCTTAGAAAAAAAGAACTTTCTCTCAAGGCAGAAAGAAAAATTGTTGCAAAAATAGGCAAATTGTTTAATTTCTCTCGTGTTCTCTGCTTGATCCTGGCATCAGCCACGTTCTCCAACACATTCCCCACTTCTCCACCCCCTAGCCCAGCATGAGGCCCCAACAACATATGTGCACATATTCTGACACTGGGTGGAGATGTTAAGCAAAAGCAAAAAATCCATTTGGACTGCTGAGGAAAGAGATTTGGGAGTCACTGGTGTACGATGATTAAAAGTGAACAAACTGGGCTACCTCCCATGCCCCTGCCAGCCCCCTCACTGTTATGTTTTCTTTAGCCAAATATACCTTTGAAACATACGCTAACAGACTTAATAATGCCTTGCTGTTGGGGCGTGTGCATTATTTAAAATGTTCTGCTTTGAGAATAAGAAGGAAAAGAAAAGAAACCCCTTTCTTCCCACTGATTCTAGTTCACGTGTTGGGCCATATTGTCGTACCAGATGCATTTCATTTTCTGCAACACAGTTGGGAAAGATGCTTTCTCGATTTGTGCGCATATCAAAAATATGCCAATTTTATGTATTCCGTCTTGATGAGTTACTAAAATTATATTTTGCTAGAATCAGAAAGTCAGTGTTTTAAGATAAAGAGAAATGAATATGTTGCATTTTTTTGTGTTTTAACAAAAGCCTGTAGTATTTATGAATGTTAAACTTTTATTGTTTTTTCTCTTAAATTATTTTTTTATAAATTGCTTTCACATAAGAGAAATATTTTTGAAAAGATGTGGGTAAATTAGTCAATGTATGATAGAAATGTTTTGCAACATAGCTCAAGGACTATCCATTCATTGGAATAAAATTCCTAAAACACATCTGTAAGCCCTGACAAAAAGTGGAAGACTGTTTTCTACAATTGTCTACACATGAAGTACATCTTGCTTTATTAATTACCTGAGCTTTTAAAGAAAGCCTGTATATTTAAAAATAGTTCAAAAATGAGATTTGGGTTAATTTTTGCTATCATTTTCCATGTGTTTTTAATATTACTTCAAGGAACACACCTTAATCTTGGGGAAGCCACAGATTTAAAAATATAATTCCTAACGTAAATAACTAAAACCACTAAAAAAATCTCAAAATCAATCCCCTAAAAGCACTATTAGCTTCATACTGGTCTAGCTTCAGAAATGACCCCTTCCAAATTCAAAGTGAGAGAGGGTGGATGAGATCTTAGAATATTTTGGAGCAGGGTATAAAGTGCAATTTGATGTGGGATAGCTATTCTTGAAAAATACTGGTATCATCAGTTTATTCCAAAGAAAGGGAGTAAATAGAGTAATTGGTTTACCTTGGTATAGAATGTTTCCCTTTAACCTTTAATTCTGATGGTAGCTATCTGGCAGATTTGAGTAGAGTTACAATCCTATATCAGTAGTCGTGTTATCATTTAGATGTTATGAGAGATTGGTCTAAAACATAGCGAGTGCTCAATATACATTAGCAATTGCTGTTATTACTATTGCACAATATGTTGAAGTTTTGCAAATGCCTCCGTTACAAATAAATGGTGGTTGAAAAAAAATAAACAGGGGGATTTTCCAGTCCTTTTCATTTACTTTAAGATATAAATTATTTTACTTGTAGTGATAATAAAAGTAGCCCAACATTAACCAAGGTAGTACTGGTGACATTACAGACAGACTTCACACAATAATGGAAAAAACCTTATAGCAAGTAAGTCAAATCTAATTTTAACAAGTATGTGTGCATTATCGTGGAAGAATGGATAAGCACTTTGAGGGAGAAAACAGGACTAGTAGATTCATAACAAAATGGGGCAAATATGTCCCCCTTCTTTCTTTTGCCTCATTGTTTGAAAATAATGATTTCACTAAATAAAGGTTAGTAATATATCTTTGGTATCTAAAGGAAACATGTAGTGTGGTTTCTTTGCTCATAGTGATTATTAAATCATTTTCCAACCCTAGATTATTGAGGCATAAATAGCATGTCTAGATAGCTTCATAAGCATTGACAAAATCTGCAGATTCAGAAGTTAGCTTCATATATTTTTTCTTCTTGATCCATATCTAGTTATAATATCATAGCAGACATCTCTTTAAGCAAAAATTAATTTTTTGAAATTACAAACTCTGTTTTTACTTTTTTTTTTTGCTGCTGGAAAACTTATGAAAAATTACATATTTTTGTGCCTCAGTAAACCAAGCATCCTAAATAAAACTGTTTCTTGATAGCTGAGGGTTATTATTTGCACACTGTTTTTTTGTTTGTTTGTTTTTTTGTTTAATGTGAATGAAGTAGATATTAGCCTAGAAGTTGCTTTATATAAGCTTGGTTGCTTTCATAAAATTAGAGTATAAACCATACCTATTTACAAGATATATACCTTGCTGTAAAGTGAATTATTGAATCAAAGGTGAGGCACCCTTTCTCAAGTCATTTGTTCACTAGGCAAATAATCTTTACTGCCTTTGTGAATTTTGATTTGTCAAGACCACTGGAAATAACACCTATTTTTTTCTGCGTCATTAACTTTATGTGCCATTTTAATATCCTTGTCACCATCAATCTTTTTTTCTAACTCACATTGATTTTTATAAATCAAAAGTGGGAAGTGATTACTGCCCCCCAACAATTCAAGATTTTATCCAAACATGTTTTCCCCTCCAATATGTATGAGTTTTTTATCATTAGAAACTTTTTTTTCCAGCAGAATATCAGGATACAATTTCCCTAATGTCTCCAAATATTTGTATTTAACTTTAGTCTCAGCACAACATGAAAAACTATATTTTTATTATAATGGGATTTAAAAGTCTTGCATAATGCCTTCTTGAGAGGACAATTTTCCTGGGAAGTCTTTTATGAGATATTTTATATAAGCCTTATTTCCCATTCTCTTGGGTCCTAGCTGATCTGGAAAATTACACGAGATGATGGACAAGTGGACCTCTGTACATTTTAGAGTCATTGCATCCTCCTAATCTCCCTGGTTTTATTTAGAGGGGCCTTTCAGTGTGAGCAATCTGAACCCATTTTGCTTAAACCTGAGCTGCCTTCACTCACCTCACCAGCTCTGCTAGAGTGGCATTTGGCAAGCCTTAGTACAATCGACCTGTTAAATCAGTAAAACAGTTCAGGGAAAGACTACTCAATAAACCATTGCTGAATGAATGAGTGGATGAATGGATGGGCTACAGCTGTTCAGAGATAAGATCCCTGGAAAAGCTTCAAAATCACTTTACGTTTGTGTAATGACATTCTTGCCTTCTTGATTCCAAGTCCTTTTAAGCCTGGCAGATCTAGTTGACTTTCTCCTCTTCCCCCAGCTGGTGGCTTGGCTTTTCCCAGCCTAGACTTTACTTCTGGTTCTCGTCTTTGGTCATGTCACCTACTAAATGGCTGCCAAATTGTGCTCACATGGAGGGGAGAGGAGAGAGTCCTATTTCTGAGGTGTCTGGCTCAGGGATGTATTTCTTGGTGCTGGTCTTGACTCTGAGTATCCATTTTCGCACCCTGTCTGGCCTCTGACATGGCACCTGCACATCTGGGTTCCTGATTCCTGCTGACTTATCCTCACTCAGAATACCTGAGTCTTGAATTCTGCTTGGATCCTGGGTCAAGACACTCTCCTGCCTGCTTCACTGCTACCTGTCTTCAACCCATCTCCTTGACCTGCCTTTTGTGCTTAAAACTGTTCTCCTGTATTCCATACCCATCATTTGAGAAATGTCTCCTGTTTTCCCTCTTCTCCCAGCCATGACTCAGATACAAATCCCAATCTTGACCAAGAATTCTGTTCTCTTCCTCCTTGTCCATTCTGCTGCCTCTTAAGCACCAGGTGTGTACCAAGTACCAAGTGGAGTGCAGACAGGTGGCCAGATGATATTCATAGTGACCTCCTGTGTCATGCTGAGCCTAGTTAAAAACACCAGAGCCTCCCTCCAGGAAATCTACATTACTGGTCAACTGTATTTGCTTATAAAGGACATTTCTTCCCCTGGAGGACTAGACTCGGGCTGATTTTTCACTGAACACCATTCATTGTCTCTGTGTCCCTACTCTCTTCCCTCCTATTTTTAAACATCTCTCATGCCTACTCTTTAACATCCACGCCTTCTTTCTTCATCGTGCCTTATTTCTTCTTTCTCCTTAATATTCTGTCCCACCCCCACTCTCTCTCTGCTTGCAAGACTTGATTTTTGTAACTAACCATTAAGCATCCAAAGATGTGCCATCCATGTGGCAACCTCTAGCCCCATTTGGCCATTGCATGCTGGAAATGTGGCTTGTTACAATTGAGATGTGCCGTAAGTGTAAAATGTACATTGGATTGTGAAGACTTAGTACAAACAAAAGAATGTGAATTATCTCATTACTGAATTTATATTGATTGCATGTTGTGTTGATATTTTGGATATATTGGATTAAGTTAAATATAATAATAAAGTTAATTTTACCTGTTAATTTTACAGGTAAAATGACATACGTAGCTCACATTTGTATTTCTATCAGTGCTAATCTAAAGCAGGGATTTCAAACTCCAAACTCCAAGGCCCACAGGAGCTACCAAAGTAAGGACAGGGAGGCAAGAGGGTTTGGTGGGGTCATGGTGACCCAGATAGCCCATGACTCCTTGAAGGAGCAGGTGCTTCTCAGCTCTAGGTGATTATTGCTACTCAGGAAAAAAACACATGTTGTCACAGCTTCTAGATTCCTTAATAGAAGCCAATACCCCAGATTTTTGTGTGACACATCCAGATTCTTGAATTTTTGGCCAACTGTATATTTTTAAAAGCAAGGCTAAATCAAATATATCTCTGGACTGAATTTAGCTATCAGCTTGACTTCTGATTCAGAGAGCTCATGTCTGATTTCTCCTCTCCTGTCCTTTCCCTTCCCCAAGTACTAGGCATAGTTATCTGGGACACAGCAGGTGTCAGTATATTTTACAAAATAATGGGGGGGTTCACCAGCTAGGAGAAATGAGTGGCAGGATGAAAGTCAGGATGCTGTGGGGTGGGGGAGATGCAGAAAGAGGGGAGGCGGGGACAAGGGAGAGTGGCCAAGCAAGTTGGCTCTAAACAGGGGATAAAAGAAAGTGGTAGTGGGAGAAGGAGAACAATGTTGGTTGTGGGAAGGTTTGTTTTCCAGATGGAGATCACCTGAGTGGGTTGATGGAAAGAGAGAGGTTGAAGATAAAGGAGAAGAGGGAGAAGGGGTGGGTAAGGTCCCTCAGGACATAGGTTGGGGTGAGTCCCACAGACCAGGGGGAGGTGGTCCCCCTTGGCCTTAAGCCAGAAGAAGCACCCCTCTTCCATTGCAGACAGAATGAGACAGCATGGAAGTGGATGCAGGGAAGTCTGTAGGTTTGGTGGCAACAATCTGAGGATGTTCCACCAGGTGACCTCTACCTTGTTTTGAAGTGTGATTAGGATTTGGACACAAGGACGAGAAGACAGTGAAAGAGTATTGCCACAGGCACAGAGGTGAATCAGTGTCATGTGTGTGAAAAACAGGGAGTCAGTAGTGGGACTGGAACCTAGGGTGTAGCAAGCGTGTAGAGGGAATAAAGGTGAAAATGCAGGTGTGGCCAGATGTGAGGGTTGAGGAATGTCCTCTCAGGCACTGTAGGAACCCTGGAGGCAGTTGAATGGGGGGTGATGGGTCAAGCTGGCAGAGGAGACAGAAGACCACGTGGAGACCGCCATTGTCTCAGTGAGAGCCTGGAGTTGGGCAGTGCCCTGACCTTGGTGCTGGGAAGACAGAAAGATTTGACAGAGCAGGGAGTTGGCTGAACCTCCAGGAAAAGGGAGAGTAGAAAGAGTTAATCACAGCGTGTTTTCCCCTTCACTTATGTCTCAGATTTTTCCTGGTTCTGTTCAGAAATGCTTTCATTGAAAGGTCTTTTTTGGGGGGCAAGGGTGGGGATTCGGTTGAGTCTTGAGCTTGCAATGCGTGAGAATGGTTGAGGGTGCCAGGATCATGAGTGCCACATTGTCACCTATTTACTGTAGCAGCTCCTAGTCTTTGAATTATTTTGGGTTCTTCAGAATAAAATAGTTCTCCTTTTCTCTGCAGTGTGAGGCACTGAAGTAGTATTAATAGAGCAAAAGAAAAGGGTAAAACATGTTTGTCAGTTTAAAAAATCGAAAACATCACATTGTATATTGTAAATATACAAAATTTTTGTTTGTCGATTATATCTTAATAAAGCTGGGGGGGGATAAAAAATGGAGTAAAATAAGAAAGAGTAAAGAGTAAAATAAGGAGAGAGGAGAAGGCGCAGCCCATGTCTGCTCTCAACCAGAGACAGTGTGGCCCCTGTTGACACAGGAGGTCAGTCCCTCAGGGCACGTGAAGCTTGGCAGCAGCTCTGCAGTGACACAGAACTTGTCTCCAAGATCTATTCCAATCCCAAAAGATATTTTGGAAAACACTCAGACTTCTAATTTAGTATGGTGGAAATACTATTCAAAGTATTCAAAGGCAACTATAAAAGTGCTGAATTATTCTTTTATCACAAGCAATTTTAGATTGCAAAGAAGAACAAGAGTCAAATATGGCTTATGTCCCTGTTACCTGAATTCTTATGGGGCCTGATGTCAGAGTGGCTAAGTATTTGGAGAAATAGTTATAATGAAAGGGTTTGGGATCCAAGGGCTCTGTTGGAAATTTTCATTCTTAATTAAGGCAGTATGCTGCAAACATGTTAAAATATGATTCTCTCTCAGATGCAAGGTCAATCTGTGCTTGGCAAATGGTCAACTTCTGAAAATTGCCAATAGATATCTTCTCAAAATAGAAATGCTATTCTATCCAGACCCTTAAGCCATATTTGACTCTTGTTCTTCTATTGCAATCTAAAATTGCTTGTGATACAAGAAGAATTCAGCATTTTTATAGTTGCCTTTGAATACTTTGAATAGTATTTCCACCATACCAAATTAGAAGTCTGAGTGTTTTCCAAAATATCTCTTGGGATTGGAATAGATTTTGGAGACAAGTTCTGTGTCACTGCAGAGCTGTTTGCAAGCCTCCTGTGCCCCGAGAGACTGATCCCCTGAGTCAACAGGGGCCAGGCTGTCTCTGGCTGAGAGCAGACATGGGCTGCACCTTCTCCTCCCTCCTTCTTTGCTTCCCTTTACTTTTGGAAGGAAGCTAGAGATGAGGGGCAATGATGGGGTCTAGCTGTGATTGGGACCTTGCCTAGTTCTGCCTGGCCTTGCACACATGCCAGTTCAACTAAAAAAAAAACATTACTTGACCATTTGGGTCACTCCCCTCAGCCTCTCTCTGCTGCCTTTGCCCCACTACGTAGCAGTCATTGACTCCGTACTCAGGCTGGTGCTCTTGCAATTAATTTCCTTGCTTCCTACGTGGGAAGCAGCAGAGTAAGACTGAGGGGGCCAGGTAGAGACCGGAGAGAGACCTGCAGTTTGCAGAGCTTCCCAGGCCTTGTGCTCTCTGCCTTTTCAAGGAAGATGCAGCTTTGTAAAGTGTTCTTGTACCGATTCCTCTCTATCTGACATTTTCACTTTCTTTGACTTCTACGTTTTTCCTCCTGTGCATTTGTCAGAAATGAGGAATAGCGATATTGAACGTGCCGTGAGAGGATCTTTGTGTATCTCAGATGACCAACTATGGTTAGTCTACTCTCTGTTGCAGGGCTGTCTGGGTGGTATATTACTTAGGTCTTGGTTCTTTCTTCTTTGCCCTCCTGCTACCTGCCTTTCAGGTATTTCACTTTTCTTTGCTTTGAAAATGGGCAGGGAAAATAAAGAAATGACAGTCAGGCAATTTTTTTTATTAGCGGCTTTCATAATTTTTTTTTCCTGGTGAAGTTTAAGTAATTGGCTCCTATGATGTTTGTGGCATTTTGTGTTGCTTTGACACATGCTTTACATGTGCATTTGTGCACACACACATGCGCACAGTGTGCCTTTGTCAGGTGTAGTTTATGCACATACTTGCTCTTTCACACATATCATATTTTCCACTTGAGCCAAGATAACCAGAAGGACTCCAAAATTCTTTCACTTCTCGATCTTTCACTTTGATACTACTAAATTTCAATGATGATATAATCTTTACAGATGGTTTTCGTTTATCTAATCTGAGTAGATGTACAAAAAGTAGCTCAGCCAAAGAGGAAAAAAACAATTAGAAGGCAGCGTTTGTGGTTTACTATGCGGTATGTTCCACAAAGGAAATGAGTAATCATACTTTGCATCCAAACTGATATATAAGGAATGACTTTTCTTCGGGAGAATATTTATCCTCCTGTAAGCACACATCAGATTTACAGCCATCATGGAAGAGAGAGCTCATTGACTTATTCCCTTAATCCTTTCACACCCAGATGTCACAATAACTGATATCTATTATTAATATTTTCATGGACGGCCAGGTTTAACTCTTGCAAAATGATCTTTACAGATAAAAAATGGGGAGGCATTTTGGTGAGCTTCTTTATTGATGTACTTCATTTTTTTTTCTAATTTGAGGAAAGGTAATACTTTTAGGAAAATAAAGATATATTTTCATAATCACAGGAATCTCATTGTTTGAAATTACCTCAAAAGAGTTGGTGAATAACTGAATTAGGAACAAATGGATCTGGGACAGCAGAGCCTTCATTTGTGGTGACTGCTTAAAAAGTGTTTTATTTTCTGTTAATGCTGTCATGCTAATGCCTTTCCATGGCTCTATTTGAAAAAAATTTTACACAATTGTGTTACTTTACCATCCTCTTAATTATATCTGTACTATATCCTGAGTAGTGTATTTACAAATGCCCATTTCATTTTTAAAGCTATCTTATTTTTTTTCTTTCTAGGAGTATAACTTTAACGTGATTTTTAAGCAACTACACAAATTTTATTTGTACTTGTTGCTGGGAATTTGTTGTGTGAACTGGTTTTACATTAAGTGGGCATGAACATCTTTATAATGGTATCTATTGTGGTAGGGCTTGGTCTTTACTACCCTGCCTTTGAATTATAATAACTTTTGTTAAATCACAGTACACATTCCCTCTGCTAAAGCATTGTCAGAATGTGTGATGTGCTGACTGAGCTCTTCCCAGCCCACCTTGAGCTGGGCTCTCTCTGCTCAGTTGTGCCCTCTCCCCTCTAGCCTGAGGCAACTGACATGTGGGGCTTCTTACCCGGTGCCATTGTAAAATGACCCTTTGTAACTGATATCAATAACAGCTAAATATACATAACATTTATCTACTGGGCAGGGTTCTAAGTGCTATATATATATATATATATATATTCATTTATTTACTACAACACTTAGGTTGATTGTCTTCCACATTTTCCAAATGAGGAAACTGAGCCATGGGAGATTAACTGACTTGCCCAGAGTTATTCATTGTATGATTTGGATCCGTCTCTGTCACCAGAGTCTGTGCCTTTAAGCACCACAAAGTAGGTTGTCCGAAGTAGGCTGTGCCTGAGTAACCCAGCTTAAGACAATATAATCCCAAGTGGAAGTTTGGAATGAAGTTTTCAAGTCCCATCTTCCTGCCCATCTCAGTGGTGACATCACAGCCCTTCCTTGCCATTATATTTTCCCCAACTTTCTTATTTCTGAAGAGTATCTTATAAAAAATAAATTTAATAAAAACAGATTTTGTATAGTGGTTAGAAGATTTGGTGTCAGACATAATCCTCTGCTTACTACTTACTGGTGGTAAGCCACCTAAGCTCTCTTTGATTGCTAGAAAAAGATGTAGCTGGCAACTTTTAAATGACAGTTCTACTTAAGAAAAAATTATTCCTTACCTGGTACCATACTAGATCATCATCATTTTTTTCTGTTATTGATGTTATCATTAGGAACATCTTATAAATTATAAGACTCTTATGATTTTGCATTTTCTGTATTCTATAGCCTCATCTGGTTTCTGTCATTAATGCTTTCTTGTCCCATGAAAAGCATGGTATTAGGGGAAATAAATGAAATAAATCTACCTGCTAGGCATTCTATACACAGTATCTCAAATGAACTTTGTAGATTATGTACATTATCTCACTTAAACTTCACAGCAATTGTGACAGAAAAGTACTGTTGCATTTTATATATGGGAAATTCTTCGAGAGGCTCAGTAACTCTTCTGCAATCCTGGTTCTGTCCACAGTTAGTAAGTGGCAAAGCTGGGTATTAGTGGACATCTGATTTCTGCCAAGACCATAATTTCCAGGGCCACTGCTCCACCACTAGAGGCCACATCACTGCACCAAAGCTACGTACATGATTGGTGCCCAAACCCGTGTTTCATGGTTGACTGTGGCTCTCCCTTGACACCAGCCTTGCCTGTGGGTCTGAGTCTCACCATTGTTTTGTAGAGACAGCTAGAGGAAGGTGTCATTATTAGTTGCAGAAAAGTATCCAGTGAATGGGAGTCAGTTAAGTTTGTTTATTTGCAGATTTTGTTCTAATAACTCACAAGTGAATATTTTTCAGGACTTTCCTTTTGTGAGTTCTGTAGTGTATCATGACTTCAGATCACATTGTTAGACTCCTCTGAAAAATAAAGCTGTACATTCTGTATTTAGTCTAGGAGTTATGATCTACAAATAGGCAAATATCCAGTTAAAATGTTCTACATAATGAATTAGCCCCAGATATATATGTATACCTGGAAAATGTCCTTTTGATCCAAAACCAATGATTTCAGTAGTTCATCTCTCTCCCTTCCTCAAATATTTATTAAATATCTACACTGTGGTGGACATGGTATCTTGTTAACACCTTGATAAAGAAGACAGACCAATTCGTGCTCAAATAGAGCTTATGATCTAATAAAAGAAACTTCCATTATATTTTTAAGAATACACAAATCATTATCAATTACACTTGTGATAACTGAATCAGAGGAGTACATAGAACTACAGAAATGAATTGTAAGAAGTCCCAACCTAATCTTTAGAGAAGGGGATGATCAGGGAACGTTTTCCTGCAGAAGTGACATTTAGGATGGAATGCAAAGGATGAGTAGGAGTTGGCGGGTTTTGGGAAGGAGGGGCAGTAAGGGATGTGGCAGATAGTTCTGGGCAGAAGAAACCACAGCAGAAGGCACTTGGAGAAAGATTGCCTGGGCAGCTGGGATTTGGTGATTAAGAGGGAAGCTGTGTGTGAGGGGGATGGGTCTGGGATTGTTTGAAGGCCAGATTATGCAGGACCTTGTGGGTCGTGGGGGGATTTTGGGCTTTAGCAAGTACTACAGCAATCTTGAGAGCCCACATCCTCTGCCGTGAAGAAGAGAACCATCTTCAGGAAACCTCATGTCTTTGGTCTGGGAATAGCTTTTCTTTGCTGCTGTGTGTGGAACCACATTACACTCACAGAGTTGTTTTG
This sequence comes from Eulemur rufifrons, assembly GCF_041146395.1. Classification (NCBI taxonomy): domain Eukaryota; kingdom Metazoa; phylum Chordata; class Mammalia; order Primates; family Lemuridae; genus Eulemur; species Eulemur rufifrons. The sequence goes on along the minus strand of NC_090999.1, from coordinate 65,285,393 downwards.
TAAAAAAGGAAGTAGGTTGGGGCTACATTTTCTTTTCTAGAATATGATATTTTTAAAATGTCTGTAAGAAATAGAAATACCTAGAGGTTGAAAATATATTTCCCCCTGGAAAAACATGCCATTTAATTCTCCCTATTGCTTTTTTATTGAGTACCATTGTAAGGTAAATGAAGGCAAGAAAAGCAATCTAAAGTCCCATTATCAGTGCTCAGGGGAGAGATTCTGTAGACAGCACATTTCAGAGCCTACCTAGAGACGAAAATTAGATAAAGCCCAGTGATCCAGATGTTACAGCTTTACATTATGGAAAACATATTTTTCATGAGCTTCCAGCTTCTTTCCTGAAGTTAAGGTAGGTAAAAAATGAGGAACTTTGGAAAGCGATTTTATAAGGAGGTGTACATTTAAAAATCTGTATTGTTTGTTAATATAATCATGGGGTAATTGGGAAGACTGCCTGTTGAACAAATCTAAAGCATGGTGAAGGAGATTTAAGTTTTATATTTTCCCAGATATAAAATCTAAATTTTATATTTTCACGTACAGTCAATATTCATGTTTATAAAACAGATTTGCAGCAATGGTCCCAAACAAGAAGGAAAACTTAAAGTGTGTAAAAGCTTATATTAATACAATGCTATAGGAGAAAAAAAGGAAATGTAAAAATGTCTCATGGAAACTGTAGTATGTCAAACAATCAAACCTGAAGTGGCAACATAAGCCACCCTACCTGCCACTCTGTGAAAGATCAGGGTATAGATTCTAGCATGTCTAGCAAGTGTGAGTGATCAGAAATTATATCAAGCCCTGCCCAAGTCAGGCCTGCCAATCTGCTTTGACCTCCCCAGCCAACTACGACAGTGACCAATACCCAGGCAACCTGGGCTGCCCTAAGCAACCAAGCATTACTGCCATCTGGAGTAGGAAATAGCATTTAGTAAAAATTCTCAATGACACAAGCCATGCCCAAGTCAAAAGCGTAGCAAGAACTTACATCTTCTTTATCTGCTATAATGGAAAAATGTGATATAGTCATCTTTTTTTTGTTTGTTCTTTATGTAGCATTTTATTGGAGTCATAACAAAGTAAACACTGTACTATTCCAACCATAAAGGGATTTAACAATAATTCTAAATTCTGTCTGGGCATTATAAATCCTTTTCAGAAACTAACAAAAGTTGTGGCATTGTCATAAAGAAACACAAGTATACAAAAAGCCAAAATTCTTTGAAGGAGAATGACTTCCAAACCATGGATTCTAGAACCTTCAGTTAGTACCCTTGGGATAAAAGGAGAACTCAGTGATAATGCTCATGAAAATCAGATGGCCCCATTAGCATTACAAAAATCAAACTTTAGTTTCTGAATTTTCAACCACAATCTTGTGTATTTATTTATACTAGAATCTTGCAGGGTGCATGGATTGATTCTTAGAAGGAAAGATATGTAGATTGGCCTCCTAAGAAGAGGGGTAGATGCATCCAGAAATAAAGAGGCAGCTGTGCCCTGCAAATTTATACTAGGATACGAGTGGAAACCAAATTTGGTCACAATTGGAGTTCCTTGTTAATATGGGGTACTCTGTCCTCGAAGTTCCCTTTTTATACATTCTTATATTGGGACTCTTCTTTGGGTCTGAAACATTGAGAAGCAAGATTCCTTTACCAGAGAATATGGTATCTAATAGAAGCTCTCTCCGATTATCCTCCTCAGTGGTCAACGGTTGCTGACCATCAGCTACACATACAGGGAATCTAAAACTGTTCTAGAGGCGGACCCAAGGCCCCTAACCTCCAGAAATTTTTCCTTTTAGATGGGAAGATGGTGGATATACATAAAAGATAAATGTCTCTACCAGGTAGTATAGACATCCCACTGTTCAGTAAATAAAACCACGAGAATTCCTTTTTCTCAGGAGATAAACACAGAGGCTTAATTAGCTCATTTGTAACAGCTGTAGGGATAGTTAGTCTGGTTTGCACCAGCAGAAATGTGAACAGACCTTGGTCCTCTCAGCTCTCTCTGTTCATTTCCTCTCAATGATCTCATGGCCACCTTAGAAATAAATATGCTAGAAAACGTAGAAGCCCACAGTCTGAAATCCTTGTGAAGAAAGAGCTTTGTTAGAGGGCAGTTCTCAAACTCAAGAGGTAGATAATTCAGAGGGATATGAATCTGTGCTTGTGTGCTCTGGGCATTCAAAAATAGAAGCACAAATAATTACTTCATTTAAAATAAACAAACCCACCACAGGCCTAACTCGGAGCTCCTCGCCTGGAAGCCTGGCTCTCTGCTCGGGACAGCGGCCTGTGAGAAGGCAGTGCAGGGAGCTGGGCTGGGATGTGAGCACCTGTTGGAGAGCTGTGGTTGGTGCACCACAAGGCAGGAGACCGATCTGCTGCTGGGCCGGCCCCACAGGTCCTGCCAGCTGGGCCATGCTTGGGAGCTAAATAGGCACACGGTTGCTCCCGACAGGATAATGGGAACGTCTGGGGAGAAGTGGGTAGGAGTGGAGATTTCTAATGAAACTATGGAGCAGAGCCCAGGCATCAGGGATATCTTATTTAGGAGTCTTTCATTGCAAGCTACAGGAGCTCAGCTCTTCCTGGCTTAGGCACCTGAAAAGACCCAGAGCAGGCTGGATCCAGGGACTCAGACAGTGTTATCAGGTCTCTCTGTCTCTACACGCCTACCTTCTTTTCCTTCCTCCTCCCAGAAATACTTGGCTTTGGGCATCTTGTCTCTCAGGCAGGCTCCCTCTACATGGCAGCCCCCAGCAGCTCTTGGCACACGTCCTCCTTACAGCTACACCCACGTCGTGGGAAGACAGTGCTGGGGAGGGAGTCTCACTGGAGTGAATTGGGTCCTCTCTCTGCCTACTGTGGCCGGGTCACATGTGTTTTTCTGGAGCCCAGGAGTGAGGGGCAGCCAACCTACACTGTGAACTGAGAGTGGAACAGAGGTGGGTCTTTAAAGGCAAATCAAATTGCTGTGGGCAGGCAGAAATTTCCAGGGCCCACATGCGGTTTAGTCGATAACCAGCAGCTGGGAAGATGAATAATCGTCCATCCAGAAAACCTGTCTGTGAGCTGCCAGACTCCGCTGCTGGCCCAGAGCACAGGCTTGCTCCAGCCCCACAGAGGGAGACTATTTTTCTATGTTTTTAATATAAAATGAGCATACAGTACAGAATTTTTAAAAAGTATATCAACTAGGTTCATTTTTTATGCCTTTCTTCTTGAATGGGTTTTAGTATTTGTAAAGCCATAGTGATGAGATATACAGCAGTACAAATGATAGGACCTGAGTCAACCTAGAGCCTGTACCATTGACCAAGTCCTAGAATGTTGGTAAAAGCTTATAAAACATACTTTATAGGAGCAGATACTAATGCTCAGGGGATAACGACATTGAAGAAGTTAAGAAGATTCTCTTCTTCCTCTCTCAGAGCCTGGCATACAAGCAGTTCCCGATCCATGCCTCACTTACAAATAGCTTCATTTATACAAATATACTTTAGTAGTATTTACCCGTGGCTGCCTCAGTTTCTCTTGCTGCCCCTGCCATCACACTCTGGAAAAAAAATGGTGCTTTTAGAGGATCTGCGGTTTCAGTACAAAGGCAGAGAAGAAATAGTGCAAGAGAAGAATGGTCTAGAAGAGCTGCCTGCCCCTTGGGTGCAGAGCAGACTGGTTGCCTTTGCCATGGGGGAGAGAGGACTAGGTAGACTGTCTTCCAGAGCTTGAGTAAGTTGCTTAACCTCTCTAAACCTTGCATTTCTCTTCTGTAAGACTAGGGAAATAACTTACCTACTTGATGGCGTTCAGAGGGTCCAGTGAAGCCACATAAGATTCTGGCACATGAACGGTGCTCAATACATGTTCATTATTCTCCTCCACTCCATCACTGCTGATAGCCTGTTCATCTCCACATTTGGGTTAATAAATATCTTCCAAAGTTATATGAGTGTCTCTTGGAACCTTAAGGAATAGCCATTTACATGTTAGCATGAATTAATTCAGCTAGGTTCTTTCTTCCTAATCCTGGATAGAAAACTGTAAATTTCGAGTAGGGAGTGAATAAGCTTCATCTGTAGAATTTGTAGCAGCAACCTGGGCCTGGATGGCTGCCACAGGACTGAGTGTAAGATGATAAGAGGCTGGAAAATAGTGGAGCTTTGAATGGAGGCACATAGGAGTGGAGGTGGGAGATGCTAACTGAAGACTTACTTTGATCCAGAGCTTTGCTGAAGAATGGCTCTGGGTCTGGCAAGGGAATGGGAAACTGCCATGTCCTCCTCTGTCCTCCTGTCCCTCATGATTTCTTGCTTCAGAACTTGGGCTGGAGCTACTAGTCCTGCCTTAGGAGGCCTCATCTGGAAACCAACCCACATTAATGATCTTACTTCTCTGGGCAAATGAAGGCAGTAAACAGACAGCTTTCTAGTGAACTGGACCCTTACTAGTGCAGGAAGTCAGCGCTGCCTGCACTTTATAGATAATATTTTCATAATGTTTAGCCTTTCTACACTTGCAGAATTTCTCTTTGTCATATCTTAAAGTGGAGGGTCTAAAGAGTCACTTATAGTCACTTCCTTTGCTTCATATATGCATTGCACACAGTAAATGCCCCATAAATGTGAAATCAAACTGAATAACTAATATATCCTTTTTCTGTTATTGAAGAAAAGCTTTTGATTCTTAAAGTATTAGGCAGAATAATTAGGGATAGATAATATAGTTTGACATAAATGAAGTTCACCTTTAATTTTTTTATACTTATTGAATAGTTTCGGTATTTCATTTTATTAAAAGATTATATCAAGGAGCTGAGTAGCCATACTTTTTTGAGTTCATGAGTTTTTGAGTTAAGCTACTTTTTAATCCTTCTGAGAATTTCCTACATTGCTACAGCTACATTTATAGGGATTTTATTTTTCAAAGTTAAATAGACTTAATCAGTTTCTCAAATATAGATGTTCTAACTTGATTCCTAATCTTCTAAGCACACAGCTATCCATACAGTTCTCCCTCAGATTTTTGTTCTGAGAACTGATTTAGGCATCTTTATCTCATTGTTCTTGTATATTATTTTTATGTCTCTTTTGCTTTCACTTACTAAAAATGGGTGTAATGCTTAAGAATAATGATGCTTTTGGTCTCTTTTAAAGGCATTTAAGTAGTGCCTACCCTATAGGAGGCACTGTGCTTGGAACTGTGAATAGGAGGTACCAACCTTCCCTGACAATTTCACACCTAAAATGCACTACATGATCTCAGAAGTCATCTGTGATCAAAAAGTATGTGTATGGCTTGTAGAGTTGATTTTCAAGAGCTAGATCCCCTTAATGTAAGATCTATTCATGCAGGTAAATGAGCAGGCAAGGACTCAGTGAGGATGGACCCATGGTGGATATGTGATGCTTTACCCATCCCCTGGCTATGTCCCCTGATAGCTGTGTCCCCACGGGGCATCACCCTCAGCCCCAGCAAACAGCCTCCCCAAAAGCTCTGTCCCTCCAGCCAGCCAATGACTGGTTGATGAGGAGATATAAAGGCCCAAGCCCTCTTTCCTCTACTTGGGGAATTTTGCACTCCCAGCTCCAGAGCTCCTAGTAGGATTGAGGGAGGCCTCAGTTGAAACCACACTGTGGACCACCATCTCCCTCTGCCGAATCCTGCTTCTTTACTTCCTTATGAGTGTATCTCCTGGGGCACCCTGCTCCACCCCAATAAACCAGCTGCATGTGGCTGTGTATTGCAGAGAACATTTATAAGGAACTTGGTTTGACTGACATCATTGTTGAATTTCTTGAAGTGATCTGTAAATTTTAGGAAGAAACAATCGGATGTCAAGGAAACAGTGGCAACAATTTTGAAGGGCTTGGTGGCAGATGGACATTTTGAAAACAATGAAGGAAGTTTGGCTGGTAGCGTTACAGCCAGGCTTCAAATATTAGTGACATTTATGGGAGGGAATGAAGAAGCATAGATGTGCCGGAGGAGATGAGCGTTAGGTGGCACCAGAGCACAGTGAAATCAAGCAGAGATTGCAAGTACTACAACAAATCATTTATTATAGAAAAAAGAATTTTAAATTTTTTTAAAGGCTTTTTTTTTTTTAAATCACCAAATGCTAATGTGAGAAGAATCTGTTTTTTTTTCTTTTTTTCAGCTACAGAATCACATGGCAGCCTGCAGATTCAAATGCTACAGAAAATTAGTGTTTTCTAATTTGCCTACTGTTTGCTATTTATTCCTAGGTGTACTGCCTCATTGCAAGGATCAGTGATGAAATGTAAGAATTTCTTTAGTGATGAAATGTAAGAATTCTGTGAATTAAGGGGATGGCTGATATTTTTTTATTTATGGATCAGAGTATAAGGTCTTAATGTGGTTAAACAACTTTCCAAAAGGTGCATTTGTCTGGTACATAGCAGCTACTCAGATATTTATTGAATGAAAGCATAAGTCAATGAATAAGGCTGAGAGCAAATTCTGGATATTTTCCTTCCTATCTGGAGGAATGGAATTTACCTCAGAAAAGTTACACAGTCTAATGGGACTTTTTAAAAAGTGGAATGAACTTCTAGGAATCTATTGCAAGGACATAATCAAAGGTGTGAATCAAGAATATCTATAGAATTGTTCATCGTTCTGTGACTTATAATGGAAAAATTGGAAATGGCTCCAAATTTCTGATAATAGGGGAATGCTTAACTGATTACAATAATTACACTCTCTGAGTTATTGCATGGTCATTTAAAATGTTTTCAGAATATTTTGGTATCCATTTTTAAATAAAATTTATTTTTGAGAACAGTTTTATATTTAAAGAAAAATTGCAAAGGTAGAACAGAGGGGTTCCCATATATTTTGCATCTAGTTTCCCCTATTGTTAATATCTTACATTACTATGGTAAATTGTCACAGTTAATGAACCAACATAGATTCATTATTATTAACTTAAAGCCCATACTTTATTCAGATCTTGTTAGTTTTTACCTTATGTCCTTTTTCTGTTCCAGGGTCCTGTCCAGGATACTACATTTCATTTAGTCGTGTCTCCTTAAGCTCCTCTTGGCTGTGACAGTTTCTCAGACTTTTCTTGTTTTTGATAACCTTGATAGATTTGGGGAATGCCAGTCAGATATTTTGAAGAATGTATCTCCATTCGGATTTGTCTGTTGTTTTTCTCATGATTAGACTGGAGTTACAGGATTTAGGAAGGAAGACCACAAAGGTAAAGTGCCGTTTTCATAGCATCACGTTAAGGGTACATGCTATCAACACGACTTACCACTGTTGATGTTAACCTTGGTCACTTGGCCGAGGTGGTGTTTGTCAGGTTTCTCCACTGTAAAGTTCCCCGCTCACCCCACTTCCTTTCCCGTGCTGTAATCTTTGGAAGGAAGTCACTATGCCAGGCTTATGCTTATGAGGTGGAAAGTTATGCTCCACCTCTTTGAGGGTGGAATATTTACATAAATTATTTGGAATTCAGCACAGATTTGTCTATTCTCCCTCATTATTTATTTATTCAATCATCTATTTATATCAATTTGGACTCATGGGTCTTTATTACATACTTTGGGTTACAACCGAATACTACTGTTCATATTTGTTTGCTCAGATTTTTACAGCCTTGGCCATTGGGAACTCTTTCATTTTGTTTCTCTGTCTCTTTAGCATACTCCCATGATGTGTGTGTGTGTGGGGGGGGGGTGTATGTTTTCTTGAGCACTTCTCTACTTTCTTCAAGTAGAGAAGATGCTCCAGGATCATCTTGTATATTCCCTGCCCTAGAAATAGCCATTTCTCCAAGGATCCATGGTTCCTTGTATTGGAGAATGGCATTAGAATCTAAGATCTGGGCACTAGGTGTGCTCATCGTTATTGAGAATTTTTAATATCATAGAACAATGTTTATTATAATCTGAAATTTAACCACAAAATTGGATAAGCTGTGATATGAATTGTATGTATATATAATCTATAAATATAAGTTTATAGAAAAAAATAAATATCAAAATGTAAATAGTTCATTTATCAAAGGGTTGTGAGATTTTTTTAATATGCTTTTTTGTTTTTCCCATGTTCTGGGTCATGAATTATGTAACTTGTAATTAGAAAAAAGAAACAGTGGCAACTGGTGTTTTTAAACATTATATTTATTTTTAGGAAGTAATTGTTAATTTTACTCATCTCCTCAGACTATATTTTTGGTAATCACTAAGCTCCTGTGTCTCACAAGTTCTCATCATATACATGAGGAATTGAGCCAGAAACTGTTACCAACATCTGTTTTGAGGGGAGTTTGAGGACAGTAATGTAATGATGGAAATTTCCTGGCAAATCCCAGTATTGTTAAATGTCCTTACCAGTACTGAAATGATTCAAGAATATTATTATTTCTTATGCCAAGTTTTCCTAAACTTCAGCCATATCTACCCACCACCTGCATGAGATTTATTTAACAATTTCTCTAATTTGATTTTCAAAAATTTAAATGTGCATTTCAGAAAAACTCTTTTACTACCCTAAGTAAAAATCCCATGTCATGATTATAACATAAACATAAAACACAATGGAACAAAACAATGTTATTAAAATTAAAAAATAAAGTGAAGGACGTCCCAATGCAAAGTCAGAGTATAAATATGGCCTAAAAGTCCTGCTTGGTTTTGGCGCCGACTTCACCACCTTATCTTGCTTTTTCTTGTTTCCTGCAACTAACGCAAGTCTCTTCCCTCTTTTTCTCTTTTTCTAGCCATGTTTCTGAAAAGTTGTATTAGTCAGGGTCTAGTCAGGAAAATGTAAACAACTCTGAATATGTAAAGCAGAGAGAATACAGTGGGGGAGGGATTGAGTACACAGGTGTGGAAGGGCTAAGAAGCCAAAAAGGGACTTTGAGGCCACCCAGAGTTTGGCAACAGCAGGAGGTCATTATTACCCCTGGGCCAGAGGGACAGAGGGTGGGATGTCCTCGGAGCCCAGTGAAGCTGGTGCCAAATACTCTGGCTTTCCAGTTACCTCTGTTGTTGAACACAGTCAGATGTCAGCTGACATACAGGTGACAGTCTGAGATGGAGGGAGGACAAGGACGGGATCTGCCCCACCGCTAGGTGGAGGGGGAAATTCTTCCTTTCTCCCAGCACCTCTTTAGGATACTTTCTTAATACCTGCCAGAAAAGAAACCCTCATTTATTTTCCCTATTCTTTCTTCCTTTCCTCTCTCTCTTTCTCCTTCCCTCTCGTTCTTCCTTCTTCTCTTTTCTGAGATATATCAAAGAATAAATCAAGGAAGAAAGCAAAGGAGGAAATATGTAACATGATTCAAACTAGGGCTCTCCACATTTAAGTGTGACGCGGCAGGACTTGGTGTGGAGTTTTACCAGCAGATTTTCATGAAGTATGATGTTTAACCCTTTATTTAAGAGTGTCCAGTACCTCTGATTAGGGGCTCGTCACCCGAGCTACAGATGAACACCTTCCCTTGTGCTGGTTTATGGCTGAACTTCTGCCTGGTTCAGTGCTGGGATGCACACATTGCTTACAGGTGGGCAGTAACTTACTGACTTTTCTGGAAAAATCCTTGAGAAGTTCTGGGGCCCAATCCTTGAAGGCAGGATGCAGTTAGATGCTTGATTGGGAATTGGCTTAGGTCTTTAATTCCGGGTTCTCTGGCCCTCTGCTTTTTAATTGATATCTAACCTGTGTTCTCTACACTCTTGTTTAAAATAGGAAACAGGAATCACAGTCCTCTACTTTTACATTGTCTAAGAAAAGGTTTAACATTGGCCCTTCTCAGTTGTGCTCAGCGTACCTTTTCAGCTGTAGGCTCCAGGACCTGTAACCTTCTCATTATTCAGGGTGGGGTGAGATCAGTGCACCAGCGAACCGTCCTGGTTTTGCAGTGCCAGTCAGTCTATTGTGTCCCTGTTCTGAGCAGAAAGCTTTTTGTTTGGTTTTCCTTCCCAGCCCTATTATATGATCAGAAAATGAAAGAATGAATTCTAAGAATGGCTGCTACTCTCTTCTGTAAATTATTCAAATCCTACCATTTCTTTTAAATCTAGGTAAATTCTAATTTCTTAAAATTTCTCTGGCTTTTTGCATTTATCCATCATTTATTGAAGACTGGCTCTTTGTCAGGCACTGTGCTAGTGCCGGGGATACAAATATTAGCAATACATGGTTGCTGCTCTTGAGGAGTTTGCATGTAGAGAAAGCTGTTGATTCACCTTTGGAAAGGTCTTTACATGAAGAAGAGCTTCTGACTAATATAATCTCCTGCAAACCCTATTAATTTGGAATAAATCATTGGCTTTCAAACTTGTATGACCATGCCCATATTAAGAAATACATTCTGTCTACACATTTACACACACACATGTACTTTAATAAAAACTTGAATGTTTCAAGAAACATGAAGTAAACTTTGATGTTTTCCATTCCATTTTTTTAATAAACTTGCTGGTTTTGACCCATTTGATTGATTTCATGACTCACTAATGTGTTGTAACCCACAATCTGAAGAGCTAATATCAGTAGAATTTGTAATTGTTATATAAATTGGTATACCAATGCTCCCGGAAACTAATTGGCTTGGCCAAGTCACAGAGCTGGTGAGTGAATTGTCAGAATAGGAGCTCACATCCAGTTCTCTCTCCTGCCTTTAGCATATCTATATGGGACATAGAGATAATTAACTTGGCAATCAATATGTGCAGTGGTTTTGGAAATACATTTTTATTGTCTTAAACTCTGATTAATTTTTTTTACTATTACTTTGTCTTTTTTCATTACATTTTGGACATCTAGGCATAGTATCCATCTCTACATTTCTTTTTTTTTAAATTTTTATTTATTTATTTATTTTACTTTACCTTTTTTTTTATTTCAGCTTATTATGGGGGTACAAAAGTTCAGGTTATATATATTGCCCATGTACCATCCATCCCCCTGAGTCAGAGCTTCAAGCGTGTCCATTCCCCTCTACATAATGACTTACATAGAAAAAAGTCAGTGTTAATTTATTTGAGATTAAGTACTGAAAGGCATCATTTGTAGATGATCAGAAAGGACAAAATGCTTTATTGACTGTTAAACTTATGGGTAAGATGTAGGTTCTGGAGCCAGACTGCCTGGGGCTAGAATTCTGGCTCCACCATGTACTTGCTATATGACTTTAGATAAGGTACTTTCCTCTGTTCCTGCATTTTCTCATCTGGAAATTGGGATAATTATACTAATGATCTCAGAGGAGTGCTTTGAGAATTAAATGCATGTAAAGCACTTAGAACAGCGGTTGGTACGTAGTAAGCCCTCAACAAATGCTGGCTGCTTATAATTATCACTATCAACATCATCGTTTCTGGTTACATTATAGGTAGCTTATAGAGAAATATTATCAGTGGAAAATTTAGGATGTTGAACATAATACTGATAGGAATACAACAGGGAAGGGAATTATTTGAAGCTCTATTAGTCTATTATGAATGAAATGCTTCAGTAGTTTGCGGTTTAGAAGACTAAGTTATTGACATTTTTATTGACTGAATTTTTAGCAGGCGTAGTAAAATTGCTTGACTTGAGTTTAAAAAATCTAGGAATTTATTGCTGATTCAATAAAAAGTTAATACGATAACAGCTGTTTTGTGGCCCAGACTACAAGTATATTTAGCAATCATGAAAATAGCAAACCGCGCAATAGACTGTCTGATATTAGGATATTGGTTTATGCTTTCAAATTTAGCAACTTGCAATTTCCTCTTCCCTCCTCAGCCCATATCCATCCATCAAGACTTCATATATATTGAAATGGGAATGTCTTTTTATCAGAACTTTAATAGTCTTATCTTTTTATGTTAGTTTGGATTTGCATATTTATTATTTTCTTAGTGTTTACCTATACCTTTATTTTATTCTAATGGTATGTCCTGTAGTTATAAAGGGTTGTATGTCAATTTGGCCCTCTCTTTAGTAATTCTTCTCATTCATTTTCATTGGGAAAGGGCAAAGAAAAATATTCACTGCATTGTTTAATTGCATCTTAGTTAATTTTCTATTAAATTTGAACTAATATATGTCATACATTATCCCCTTTTCTTGTTTTGAATGGAGTTATTGAAGTTATTGTAATCTGAGGGAACTCTTTGATTTATACCAGGTAAGTGGTTATCCCATCCCCTGGCAATAATTTTATAAAGTATATGCATAAAAATTCTTGTACAGTATATGGATAAAAAGGGATATTTTTATTTTTTAAACAATTGGAAAATAATTTTTATTTATTTTTAATTTTGAAACATCTATTTTGCTTCCTTGAAATCCCTTTCTGGTTTATTTTTTTGTACTTAAATAGATTTAGGGGTACAAATGGTTTTTTGTTACACGACTGAATTGCATAGTAGAGAAGTCTAGGCTTTTAGTATACCCATCACCTGAATAGTGTACATTGTACCCAATAGGTAATTTTTTATCCCACAGTCCCCGCCTCCTGCCTACTTTCCCCCTTCTGAGTCTCCGATGTTCATTAAGTCTCTTTGTATGACCATGCATACCCAATGCTTAGCTCCCACTTGTGAGAATATGCGGTATTTGGTTTTTTGTTCCTGGGTTACTTCACTTAGAATAATGGCCTCCAGTTCCATCCAAGTTGCTGCGAAAGACATTATTTCATTCTTTTTGATGGCTGAGTAGGATTCCATGGTGTGTATGTGTGTGTGCGCACGTGCGCATGCACTTATGCATATATACACATGGAGATATATGTATATATATAAAGAAATATATATTTATATATATCACATTTTCTTTATCCATTCATCCATTGGAGGGCACTTAGGTTGGTTCCATATCTTTGCAATTGTGAATTGTGCTATAGTAAACATATGGGTGCAGGTTGTCTTTTTTATAAAATGACTTCTTTTCCTTTGGGTAAACCGCCAGTAGTGAGATTGCTGGATCAAATGGTAGATCTACTTTTAGTTCTTTGAGAAATCTCCATACTGTTTTCCACAGAGACTGTACTACTTTACATTCCCACCAAGGATGTATTATAAGCATTCTCTTTTCACTGCATCCACTGTTTTTTGACTTTTTGGTAACAGCCATTCTGACAGGGGTAAGTTTGTATCTCATTGCGGTTTTAATTTGCCTTTTCCTAATGATTAGTGATAGTGAACATTTTTTCATATGTTTTTGGCCATTTCTCTTCTTTTGAAAACTGTCTGTTCATGTCTTTTACCCACTTTTTAATGGGGTTATTTGTTTTTTCTTGCTGATTTGTTTGAGTTCCTTATAGATTATGGATATTAGGCCTTTGTCAGATGTATACATTGTGAATATTTTCTCCCATTACGTAGTTGTATATTTACTCTGTTGGTTATATCTTTTGCTGTGCAGAAGCTTGTTAGTTTAATTAAGTTTCATTTATTTGTTTTTGTTGTATATGCTTTTGGGGTCTTACCTAGGCCAATGCTGAGGATAGTTTTTCCTTGGTTTTCTTCTACTAGTTTTATGGTTTTAGGTCTTACATTAAGTCTTTAATCTATCTTGAGTTAATTTTTGTTTATGCTGAGAGATAGAGATCCAGTTTCGTTCTTCTGCGTGAGGCTGTCCAATTTTCCCAGAACGATTTATTGAATAGAGTATCCTTTCCCCAGTGTATGCTTTTGTCTGCTTTGTTGAAGATCAGTTGATTGTAGGTATTTGGCTTTGTTTCTGGGTTCTCTGTTCTCTTCTATTGGTTTATGTGTCTGCTTTTAAATTAGTAACATGCTGTTTTGGTTACTATAGCCTTGTATAATTTGAAGTTGGGTAATGTGATGCCTTCAGATTTGTTGTTTTTGCTTAGGATTGCTTTGGCCATTCATGTTCTTTTTTGGTTCCATATGAATTTTAGGGTTGTTTTTCCTAATTCTATGAAAAATGATATTGGTATTTTGATAGGAATTGCATTGAATCTGTAGATTACTTTGGACAGTATGGACATTTTAACAATATTGATTCTTCCAACCTATGAATATGGAATACTTTTCCATTTACTTGTGTCATCTATGATTTCTTTCGTCAGTGTTTTGTAGTTCTCCTTGTGGAGGTATTTCACTTCCTTGATTAGTATATTCCAAGACAAAAAAGTGATATTTTAGAAAAAAAGTTTTGTTTCTAAGAAAAGGAATAATTTTCATGTACACGGAATTAAGAAAATCCATCTTATGTGTTCTCACTCTCATCTTAGATTCTTGCATATTCTGCTAGTTACCTTGTAATCTGTTGTACTTATTATACCAGTTGCTGGTTTTCATTTTCCAAACACACCAAGTATTATTTCCTTGAATGATTTATATGTTAGACAGCATTGGTACATGGCTACAAACTGTTTTTAAAAATCATGTGTACTGTACATAAAATATCCTTATTTATCCTGCCTAAGTTATTAATGCATCATTAGATGGGCAAATTGCCAAATTATTGATAGAATTGTGCTACTTTTGCTATAGTGCTTAATCCTTGGGAATTACATCAGTCTCACTGACAGTATGGGGTCTCATATTTATGATTTTAGCTTGCTCTGCCTCATCTGTTTATTATTTAACTCCCATAATAATTCTAGGAACAACAGTAGTAATAGGTATTATTATCCACAATTAACAGATGAGGAAACTGAGGTGCAAAGAGATTCAGAAACTTGCCTCAAATCTTATATCTGATGTGACTAAATATATACAAAATGCTTAGAACAGAACCAGGCACTGGTAGACACCAAATATTACCTATTATTATTACTATAAGTAGAAATTTAAAATGCTTACTAATATTATTATAAAAGAGAAATTTTAGTTGTTTTCAATTCTGATTCTCTCTCAACTATAATGTACTTCCAGACATATTTCAAGAGCAAATGTAAAGGCCATTAAAATAGGGAATCTACCAGCAAGATACAAAATCTCCACTCAAATGTAACCATCCACATGAAAATTATGAAGTTAAGTGTTTTCCCTATATTTGAGAAATGTGGGAAAAAATACTCTTCTAGTGAGTAATGTCTTTCTTAATCTCTTTCAAAATTTCTGTCATTCTTTTATAATGTCTTCTGAAATCCAAATCTGTACCATGGTATATGAGGCCTGCAGGATCTGGCCTCTGCCTGCTTCTTCAACCTGAACTTCCTACCATTCTCCTTGCTTACTAGAAGGTAGTTGTACTGACATTCTTTAGGTTCCTTTAATAGCCAGGCTTGGTCTCACCTCAGTGCTTTTGCACTCACTTTTAGCTCTGCTTGGAATGCATTCCCTTCATATTCTTGCATTGTTAGCTCCTTCCCATGGTTCAGGTGGCAGATAAAGTAACACCTCTTAGAAGCTTCTCTTAAACTTCACTAATCACCTGTACTCTTTCACTTTCTAGCTATGTTTTATAGCACTTGTCACTATCTGAAATTCTTGTCTGTGTTTGCAATATCTGTGTTTACCGAAAGTTAATTTAACTTCATGAGAACATGGGCCTTCTTTACTGAACCCCTGCTTCCTAGATTAGTTTCTGGAGCATAGTAACATCTCAGTAAGTGGTGCATAAATTAGTGAATGAATAACATAAACTATCCTTATCAACTAATTCTATACTAATTTAACAGATATTTGTTGGGGAGCTCATGCACTATACATACTGAGAGGATTTAGCATTGTCCATATAAGCCTCACTATTAGTGGTGTTAAGAAATGTATATAAAACAGCTTTAAAGATATCATAGAACTATAGAAACATAAAAAAAAGTAGAAAATGAAGATATCATAAAAAAGAAAAGGATTTTTTGCTAAGCATTTTGCTAGGCACTTCACATAAGCTATTCTATTTAAATTATACTCAACAACTCTTCCATTATATATTATTATATTCATTTTTATGAAGGAGGAAAAGAACCTTAGAAGTTAAATAATTGGCACACAGTTGCCCAGTTAGGATGTGGGTGGGCCAAAATTCACTTATATCAGTGTGACTTCAAATTTTATTTTCTTTCCATTTCACTAAAAATGAAAACCCTCTCCTTTCCTCTGTCAAAAGCTGTAAAGGGACTGAGATTTTACTGTACTTGCAAGCTAACAGGTTAGTCGCCAAGGTTTCACGGATGCTGACAGACAACACAAGATCCCTGGATCAGAGACAAAAGACTTGATGACTTCCAACACAGCAACAGCATGAGCTTTACATCCTTGTCAGTTCCCTTAGCCCCCGATTCACATGGGGCAATGCAAAGAGACTCTGTCTTTTTTTTTTTTTTTTTTCTTGAGACGGAGTTTCACTCTGTTGCCTGGGCTAGAGTGCTGTGGCATCAGCCTAGCTCACAACAACCTCAAACTCCTGTGCTCCAGCGATCCTACTGCCTCAGCCTCCCGAGTAGCTGGGACTACAGGTGCATGCCACAAGACCCAGCTATTTTTTTCTATTTTTAGTAGAGACTGGGTCTCACTCTTGCTCAGGCTGGTCTCGAACTCCTGAGCTCAAGTGATCCTCACACCTTGGCCTCCCAGAGTGCTAGGATTACACAGACATGAACCACTGAGCCCAGCTGAGACTCTGTCTCAAAAAAAGAAAAAAAAAACTGTACAGTTTGATGAGTTTTCAAATTTGTACACTCCTGTAAAATCACAATCACATGAAGATAACAAACATTTCAATGGCTCTAGAAAGTTCCTTGTGCTCTTTTGTCCCCCCTTTCCTAAGCTGCCATTGATTTGATGTCATCTAGATTTAATTTTCATTTTCTAGAATTTTATATAAGTGAGATCATGAAGTGTTCTTTTTATTAGAGGGTCTGGATTTTTTCCACTCAGTATAATGATTCTGAGATTTATTCATGGTACTAATAGTTCATTCCTTTTTATTGCTGAGTAGTCTTCCATTGTATGGATATACTTCAATTTGTTCATCCACTTACCTGTTAATGAACATTTGGGTTGTTTCCACTTTTATGCTATCACAAATAAGGCCAGAAATATAAAATTTATTACTGTTTCCATTAAAGTATTCCCTTACGATCTACTCACAATTTAGTAATTAGGAACTTGTTTGAACACAAGCTTTCAAAAGATGTCAACCATTAGCACGTTTTCAGAATCCCAATTAAATCTCCAAATGACTGAGTTTGCATAGTACTTTTCCTCTCTCTTTTTCCTTTCTCTCTTTACAGTAATGCCTCTCCAGAAATAAAGTGGGGGGAAAAGGGAAATAAAAAAAAGGGGGGGAGAAAAGCAAAGAAGAATGTCACAAATTAGAAAAATCTATTTTTTGTTAGAAGCTAAATCTATTCATTTCTTAGTCTAAAATAGCTATCAGGTTTGGGTTTTAAGTGAATAAGGGCTGCTTCATTTAAGTGAAGTGATTATAAGCATTTCTCTGGAGACTTTCTTTCCTCATTAAGGCTTTGCATGGGCGTTTTGATTCATAAAGGTGTTGGTGTTCATTAAACCTTATACTCAGTTTATATTTTTATTTTTCCTGCCTATTTTCACTCAGTGAGAGACTATGGTTCAGTGTTTCCTTTTTTGGTAAGTATGTAACTTTCTAGCTTTTCAGATTATTTTGCTTGGCGGAGTTGTGCTTTAAATCTCCCCCAGAAGAGGAAGTGACTCATTTCTATACAGTGGCATGTAGGTGTTTGATGAATGTTGCTGCCAGGTAGAAATAGGCTGGAATGCCAGTGTAAATGGAGTTTTACAGCTACTAAAATGTGAAAGATTTCAATTTTCTTAGGTATTTAAATTGGGGGAAAATTACTTCAGAAGTTGCTAAGGGTTCTGTGTTCCGAGGGAGAACTTTGGGCAAATAAAAATGTGTAAATGTTATGGAACTGCTGACAGCCTAATGCAAGAATGATGTGTTCTCTGAGATGCTTTCTCCTTCTGAAATATTGGCTTGGGACTGTATAAGCTTGATCAGGATGATACCCCGGGTGTAGCGTAGGCCTGATATGTGAGATCACCTAGACCAATTTTCAGGACTTCTGGCTGTTGGGAATTCACAGAAATCTCCAAGTCTATGTGTTTTTCAAACTGCTGTGGTATAAAGAAATGAGGAAGTGAATTGTACAGTTATCTTCCTCTGCAGACTTCTTAATGTTCTAAAAATAATGGCATTATCCTCATTTTGGCCACGATGAGAAGTTGAGTTGCGAATACCACATTGTCCTGCAAAGCAGCTGCCATATATGAAACACGAGAATGATCTTCACTTGTGTGGAAAGACTGATGTCAGTATTTTTAGGCACATTTCCCACATGGATAGGGATTATTACATATTAAGGACAATAATATGTAGAAGATACATGGCTAATTAAAAACTTCTTTTCCTAATAAAGCCAGAGTCTACTAGTTATGGCAGTGCCTAGAGCAGCACCTTATGTACGTACAGTGTCTACTTAATAAAGTTTCACAAAAATGGGTGAATTTAAAACTGCAAGATAGTGTTGTTCAACTTAAAATACTTTCTTCAGGTGAAACTATCTATGTTTTACAGTTTGTAGTTCATGAAAAAATGTAAGCAGCTTGATTTTTTAAAAATTTTACATTTTTATTATCTTATTTTGATCATTGTTTTAATGCACAATATATTATAGAACCTCCTTGGATTTTTGAAACCTGATCAAGAATTTGTATTTGAGAGAAAACTTCCCAAAAATTAGAATATCTTGTTGGTTTAGAATAAAATATGAAAAATAATATTTATAGTATAAAATATACTACTGGGATATTTTCTAATATGTGGTCTCTCTCAATTAAAATGAAGAAAGGGATGTCTCTCTGTGTGTGTGTGTGTGTGTGTGTGTTTGTGTGTGTGTTAGACAACAAAGAAGGAAATATGAAGATTTAACTGGTTAGAATGTAAGCTACAAACATGAAAAGAAATGTGGATGATAAAAGGAAGGTATGAGATTCTAAAGCTGGAGGGTTGTTTTGATTAAACCCAAAATGGTATGCTGCTAGGACTTCAATGTGCTTGACCAAGTTTAAATCTGCCTAGGTATTCATATAGGCAGGTAACAAAGATATCACAAAAATAAGCCTGCACTGATTTAATAGATCAGTCTACTGAATATTTTTAAAGTTCATTGAATATTCACTATTTGTCAAATGCTATCCTAGAAAATTAATATAGAGCATCTTCCCTCAAAAGGTCTATAGTATGGAGGGGGAGACAGAGAAGTAGACCAAAAATTACAGTCTAGGGCTTAGGGATGCATCAAAGTTCTGCCTTGGTCTCACTATTCAACCCAAACCTACTATCAGGTCTCAGCCATTGGAGCTAAAAAGGAAATATCTATTTTAACATTATCTCTGCCATCCCTGAACTCATGTGTGAACACCAGGTTAGCATCATATCTAATCTATACAACTATGTCTCTTATATGTGCAAGGAATGACATTCAAACTTGGGATTAATGTTTGAATATTAACTTCTAAATGTAGATAAACATTGTATATATAACCTAAAATCAAAATCTCCTTATATTCTTTTTATATTGAATATTGAATTCCAAAAAATTACACTGGGCATGGTGGCTCACACCTGTAATCCTAGCACTCTGGGAGCCCAAAGTGGAAGGATCGCTGGAGGTCAGGAGTTCGAGACCAACCTGAGCAAGAGTGAGATCCCATCTCTACTAAAAATAAAAAAAATTAGCCTGCCATCTAAACATAGAAACAAAAAAATTAGCTAGGCGTGGTGGCGAGTACTTGTAGTCCCAGCTACTCGGGAGGCTGAGGCAGAAGGATCACTTGAGCCCAGGAGTTTGAGGTTGCTGTGAGCTAGGCTGATGCCATGGCACTCTAGCCCAGGCAGCAGAGTGAAACTATTTCAAAAAAAAAAAATCCAAAAAATTAAATAAACAGAGGAATAGATGAACAAATAGTACAAGTACTAAGAAATGCTGCTTTTGCTAGATAACTTTTTGAAGAACATTATGTTTTCAATAAATAAATGTTTATAAAAATTATAAAATTGACATATAAATAAACATATACATTATAACATTTTTTTTTTTTTTTTTTTTTTGAGACAGAGTCTCGCTTTGTTGCCCGGGCTAGAGTGAGTGCCGTGGCGTCAGCCTAGCTCACAGCAACCTCAAACTCCTGGGTTTAAGCGATCCTACTGCCTCAGCCTCCCGAGTAGCTGGGACTACAGGCATGCACCCTATGCCCGGCTAATTTTTTCTATATATAATTTTAGCTGTCCATATAATTTCTTTCTATTTTTAGTAGAGACGGGGGTCTCACTCTTGCTCAGGCTGGTCTCGAACTCCTGACCTTGAGCGATCCACCCACCTCGGCCTTCCAGAGTGCTAGGATTACAGGCGTGAGCCACCGCGCCCGGCCACATTATAACATTTTAGCTACCAATACCAAGAGAAGAAGAATACAGTTGAGATTATATTTCTAATCTTTGTAGAATTCTTAACTTTATAGACAACTTTATGACTCCAAATTTTATGAGAAGGAAAACTTGCATCATAATGTGTAATGACATCCGTTGGAAATCTTCTTCCATCAGACATACTAAAAAGCATACAAAGTGTGAAGAGGAAAGTGTTAGAAAAAGTAGATGTACCCTAAAATATCAGCGATCTCAGTCAAAAGTGAGTATGTACTTAGTAAAACAGATGTGTAGCATGGACACTTCAGGAGAAGCTAGTAACTAACAAGAGTGAGCAAAAAAAATTAAATAATTTTAAATGAAATTTGAATACTTGTAATACTAATTAACATATCTGATAAAGTTTCATCATTATTCTTCTAGTCTCTAAATGTATTCCGTTATGTTGAAATCAACTCCAGCCTCAGCTGTGGCGTAACAGATTTTAGAACTTGGCTTCCACGAGATAATCAGGGTATTAGGTAATCAGGGTATTAGGGGCACATAAAAGAAGGGTCTTTGACTCAGTTTGGGGTCAGGGGAGGTTTCCTGAGTTGTCTCACAAGAAGAGTGGGAATCCATGAGATAAAGAAGGGTGTGGTGAGTACAGGGGACGGGGGGACCATAGGAGGTGTAGTGTCCCTGGGGTGTAGAGTATGAGACTGGCATTGTGGGTGGTGGGGCTGGGGAGGAGCTGGGCCAGGAGGGTTTCTCTGCCAGGCTAGTAGTTTAGCCTTTTACTTTTGAAGAGTTTTAAGGAGAGTGGTGACTTGCTCAAATTTGCATCACTGGTGATTCGAGTGGCAAAAATGTGGAGATTGGATGTGACAGAGGCAAACCCATGTAGGGGGCTCCTGGAGCAGTGAAGGGACACGAACCAGACTGAGACATTGGTAGGGTTGAGAAAGGTCTCAGAAGTAAAGTCAGTAAGATTGGTGATGGCTGGATCTGAGAAGACAGAGGGAGTTCTAAGAAGCTGCCTGAGCTTTGCCGTGGGGTGACCAACTGAATTGTGGTGCAGTTACAGACCTGAATGTAGGAGGATGTCAAGTTTATGGTAAAGGACGGTGGATGTTGAGCTTTGGTGTCGGTGAGTCTCAAGGTGGTTGGGCTGGCAGGCATGGGGATACATGCTTCTAGAGCTCGATCATACCACACCCTAAGGGAGATGTAGGTAGATAAAATGATGCGAGTAGACGTAATCACTCAGGAAAGCGGCAGAGTGTTAGAAGGTGAGCAGCATCATGAATAAAAGAAAAATAGAACATGGTAAGGGAGATGAAGAATGCTGGGGTTAGGGAAAGGGTTTTAATTTGGGTGAACATGTAGCCTTGATTAAGAAGCAAAAGACTTGAAGCATTGGAGTAAAGACTCGAAGGCCTCACCATCCACAATGCCAGCCTCAGACTCTATGCCCCAGTGACACTAAACCTCCTGTGGTCCACCCCCTTCTCACAGCGGATGTCTGGGGGAAGAGTACTGCAGGCAGAGGAAACAGCCAGAACAAAGACACTGACTTGGGGGTCTGTCTGGGGGGTGATGGAACATGCAGGAGGCTGCAGTGGCTTGGATGGGTGAGTGAGGGGGGAAGAGGAAGGAGGTGAGGCCACAGAGATAACACGTGGCCAGAGCATGTAGGACTTTATTGGCCATGGTGAGGACTTGGCTTTTCCTCTGTATGAAATATGGAATGTTGGAGGGTTTTGAGCAAAGTAATGACATGATCTGACTTAGATTTTAATGGAATCACTATGGCAGCTGGGTTGGGAAAAGACTGGGGGTGGGAACAATACTGTAAGCAAAGACTCCCTAAGGAGGCTATGCAGCGATCCAGGGAGAGCTTCCAGCTTCATCTCCTGCTGGTCCCTCGGCTCATGGCATATATGCCCCACACACCCCTTAGGGCCCTGTACATGCTGGTCTTCCACATGGGATGCCCTCTGCTTGCCATTTGTCTTTGCCTAATTGATTCCTCCTGCTCTTTCAGATCTTTCTCAAAACAGAGGTCTTCCCTGTTGGTCTCCTGGTCTACATTAGGTCCCCACTGTTATATGTTCTCAAGGCTTTTAGTATTTTTCCTTCTTGTAGTTTGTTTGTAAATATTCGAGTAAATGAGTCTACACTCCACTCTATATTTTATGAGGGCAGAAACTTATGACAACCAATAAATACTTGCCGGATGAGTTTACTCCTGCAGTAAATGTGACTGAATGGATGAACAAAGAGGTAGAAAGAAGACTAAGCTGTGACTGAAGTATTCAGTAAATTAGGCTCTTGACTTGGTAATTGTAATGAGGAGAGAGCAGGGTTGCATAATAAAATGTCAGGAGCTTCAGGGGAGGAGAGGTCATCTGTCTTGACCAGCTATCAAAAGCCAGTGCTCCTTGCCTCTTTCCATACCCTCAGTCCTTTAGAAATTAGAAAAGCAGAGAAGAGAGTTGTAAACATGTACCCAAGAGTCTGTGGGCCACCGGAAAATGCCTATATCAAGAGAAAATAGCATGTAATCCTAGCACTCTGGGAGGCCGAGGCAGGTGGATCACTCGAGGTCAGGAGTTCAAGACCAGCCTGAGCAAGAACGAGACCCAGTCTCTACTAAAAATAGAAAAAAATTATCTGGCCAACTAAAAATATATATATAAAAAAAATTAGCCGGGCATGGTGGCCCATGCCTGTAGTCCCAGCTACTCGAGAGGCTGAGGCAGTAGTCTCGCTTAAGCCCAGGAGTTTGAGGTTGCTGTGAGCTAGGCTGATGGCACTCACTCTAGCCCGGGCAACAAAGTGAGACTCAGTCTCAAAAAAAAAAAAAAGAAAAAAAAAAAAAGAGAGAAAATAGCAAATTCATTGAACATCTTTAACCCAAGCCAGATAGTCTCTCAATTAAGACATTCAGTCTCCGACTACAGCCCTCTAGGAACGACTACTGTTTGCATTTTATGTTT
Organism: Eulemur rufifrons; assembly: GCF_041146395.1. Classification (NCBI taxonomy): domain Eukaryota; kingdom Metazoa; phylum Chordata; class Mammalia; order Primates; family Lemuridae; genus Eulemur; species Eulemur rufifrons. Next base: position 65,262,040 of record NC_090999.1, on the reverse strand, counting down.
GAATTTCACAAGTCATAATTTGTCCCCAGAACTGGACTCATCAGATATGTCTTGTGGTAACACCTTTAATTAAACTGTTTATTAAAATCTACAGCTATGAAAATAAAGAAACCTTAAAGCACAGGAAATAAACTTGAGAAGACTTTTCTGGCATAGACATTACTTAGAAGATACTTTTCCAGAAAATGGAATATTTGGACAATGGTCACCATAATAATTTGGGCTATCTGTGGTCATAAAAAGTCCAGGAACTGGAAAACCCCCAAAGCGTAAATTTATTTAATTTTGTGTATTCTCTTTCCACCTGTCTTCAAGAGAGTTCTCTAGGGTACATGGATGTGCATCATAACATTTTCATAATTTTGCCACTGGAGGGCTCAATGGCCTTTTTAATGTTTCTTTTAGGAGACCAAATCTTATGTTTGCATAACAGACTTTGAGACAAAGTTTTTTTCTCCCTCTTTTGAGAAAACCTGTTTTGAGGGGTACAGTTAGGTTTCCAAGTAGATGGGTGACTACAGCCAAAAAGCTTTCATAAATACCCTCAAAGATGGAAATTCTTGTCATTGCTGCATGTAAACTGAAATCAAATAGGATGCACTCATCTCTCTCCCAGGGAATACAATGGATTTGAGACTATACTGAGCAAGGCTTTTGCTCAGTTAGAGGTGCATGTGCACATGTGGTGTGCTTGTGTGTGTATTCTGGTAGCAGTGTGTAAAGCAGTGGAATAGTGAGGGCTTCGAGGAATTGTATGAGTAATGTAGTTGGGATGGGAATGGGAATATTTTAAAGGAAAAATTGAAAGAATATGCGGGTGGCTGTCAGTGGTCATGGATTGTTCCAGGATTCCTGCTGCATGTTCTGTTGTAAATATTGTGGTAGTGGATCTTTTTTCTGGATGTGCTATATGCCTGTGGTCCAATCTCTCTGAGGCTGGTGATGGAGCATGGATTGAGCAAAGGAACTTTGATGTGAGTGACATATCGATCTGGCATCTGCATACTTTTTTGTAATGTTTAGGAGGCATCAGGGGTACCAATGAATTGTTATGCAAAAAGCTAGAAACAGTGTTAGCCCCCAAGTGAAGTTATAAAATCCACATAAAACAGAAATGGAAATAACAGAATGGTTCTCCCCAAATGTAGCAGAAACCCAATTCTCCTACATTTAGCTTATGATTTAATAAGACTTAACTATAAACTAGTTGAAGGATAAACATATTTAATGATGAATAATATGCCAATCAGAAAGGAGATGATTGCTCAGACTGAAACCTACTTGGAGGTAGGGGAGAGTTTGAGAAAGTAACTTTGGAGGCGCCTGGCTAAGAGCTGCTGAGGAAGACTGGCATAGAAACTTCAGTTCTTTTGACTTCCTCACATGGTGATGGATGCTCATTGCCTCTAAAATTTGGAATCACTAAGGAATTTCCCTTGTTACAATTTCATACTTATTCTACATTTGGTTTATGATTTGGCCTTTTATGGATATGCTGTTGCAGAGAATGTACTGGACATATCAGTGTGAGCATTCAGATCTGCATGTCAGGTATGGTTTTCGGATTGGCTCCGCATCTACGTGTGTGGTGTGCTGCGGGAATCAGGCTGTATGTCCTAGCAGAGTCAAGAACAAGGCTCTGGACCGTGGTGGATTCCCCGAGGCAAATGCTCCCTTCTGAGGCTGCTTTCAGCCTGCCAGTCAGCCTGTTCTAGCAATGCCTCTCACCTTCCTTCCAATCTCTACAAATCCCACTAAATATTTTACAGAGTAAAGCAGAGAGAGAGAGACAGGGACCAGGAAAACTGTAATTTTTAAAGGGAAATGCTAAGTATTATAAATTTGTTAATCATGTTTTATTAACAAATCCAAGAAGGAGTTATTGTGCATTTACTAGGTGCTTAACATTTTATATTTTCCTCTCTTATGCTCCACTGCAATTTACCAAGGAAATAAAGTGGAATATTTTTCTCCCTTTGAAGCCTGGTTTTCTTGCTGTGAAACAGCAGCCACAACTTCTAGCAAAGCCTCCCCAGAGAGGCAGAAAACAGCAAGCAAGGGGCTTAGTATTGGGGCTCCCTGCCTTGGTCGTGCCTAGAGGAATGAAGCAGTTTATTCACAGGTCTAGGGTCCATCCTACCAGTGTTATCTCTTCTGGGGGGATTCCAAGCTTGCTCTAACTCACCCCATGTCCCTGATGGTCTCCTTTACATTAGAATCAACAGGTAATTCTGGGGAACTTTAGGCTCAGCCATGGTGCCTGCTGGTTCTGGGAAAAGGTTAAGGGGCTGAGAGGTGGCAGACACCACTTCCTCCAGCTGTCCTTGCTATAGATATCTCTGGAATCCCCATGATTGGCTTGGCAGAGTGCCACCTTGCCAGTCCTTAGAGAATCGTTGGGGTTTCTGGCTCAGGAACAGGCTGAAAATAGAGACTAAAGGTAACTGCTACACACCCAAGCATTCCTAGGAACTTTCTGGGAATGTTAATTGATATGAAAGTGGCTTAGACTACAAGAATTATGAGGAAATATCAGAATACCCAACTAAAAATGGCTTAAAGGAGAAGGCTACTTTAAAGCTAACTTAATGAGGAATTTTGAAATAGGCAGCTCCAGGGTCGGTTTGGCTACTCAACAGAGTCTTCAAGGACCCAGGCACTCTTCATATTTCTCTTCTGCTGTCATTAGGATGTCAGTGAAGTCTCCCGCTGTGGTCACAGGATGACTCCAGCAATTTGCTAATTCTGTGTTCCTGGATGTGTATACACATCTGTGGTCCAACCTCTCTGAGGCTGGTGCTGGAGAATGGATTGAGCAAAGAAATTGTGACATGAGTGACTTATGAGTTTGCAATCTGCATAACTTTTTTGGTGATTTTTTTTTTTTTTAGGAGGGAGACAAATGGTAGTTATCTCTTTGTAAATCTTTTATTTTACCAAGGAGGAAAATGTTTCCCATGATCACCCAGCAGGCTTTATCTTAAGTCTTTTTGGTCAGAACTAAATTGTATGCCCACCTGTTATCCAATAAGCAGCAAAGACTATATATAACCTCTATCTACACCAATCCCAATTGCCCTCTTGGAATAGGCACATTGCTTCTCAGCAGTCCTCACAGGAAATAATGAATAAAACTTACAGGAAGATGGCTAGCTATTAATATATTTTCCAAGATCGGAAAAGAGAAAAACAACTTAAATTACATCAAAGAGAATTTAGAATGGCTTTTGGAAAAAATACATAGGCAAGAAAGTGGTATTGTACACTGGATCATATTATTGAGATCATGGATATGTATTCACTAAATATCTTCTGAAATAGAATGAATGGATTTTGACTAGAACATAATTCAGTCTTGCTTGGAGGCTGGAAGATGCACCAAATGACTGTAAGTGTTTCTTTCATCATGTTGATAAGGGGAAATGTCATTAGCAAGGAATTAGCTAAGAACTGTGTTGAAATTGTTGTAGATGGGCATGGCCTCCCAGGCTTTGAGAGACAAATTCGGAAGTACAATCTGTTCCATTTTCATGATCATGTTCTTCTAGTTCAGTTAGTCTTAAACTTTACTGTATATAAAAATTAATTGGGAGCTTATTAACCATACAAATTCTTGGCCACCACTTTCCATAAATGTTGACTCAGTAGATGTATTAGTTTTCTGTTGCTGGATAACAAATGATCAAACTTAGTGGCATAAAACAGTACCAATTTATTATTTCACAGTTCTGTAGTCAGAAGTAGTTCAGATGGGCTTGACAAGTTTCTCTATTTAGGGCCTCACAAGGTTGAGATCAAGGTGTCAGCTGGACTGGGCTTTTATCTGAAGACTCTAGGTAACAATCTGCTTCCAAGCTCACTATAGTTGTTGATTTACTTCCTTGTGGTTGTAGGAACGAGGCCCACTTGCCTTGCTAGTGGTTGACTGATGACCACTCTCAGCCCCAGAAGCTGCTTCCCGGTCCTTTCCATAGGATCCTCCCATAACAGCAGCAGAGAATCCCCCTCACATCAAGTCCCTCTCATGTTCAAATCCCTCTGCCTTCCCTTTCTGCATCTAGTTGTAGAAACTCTTTGCTTTTAAAGAGCTTATATAATTAGGTTAGACCACCTGGATAATCTATCCTAGAATCAAATGATTGGTAACCTTAATTACATGTGAAAAATCCTTTTTGCCATATACTATAACATAATCATGGGAGTAACACCAGGGGGTAGATATTGCAGGGGGGAATCTTAAAATTATCCTACCACAGTATGTCTGGAGTGGGACCCATAGATCTGCATGTTTAACAGACTCCTTATAAGATTCTGATGCAGTGCACAAATTGAGTGACAGAGACCTCCCTGAGACTTGGCCACAGCAATCCTTGTGGATTAAATTGAACCTGTTCAAATAAGAAATGGAGGCAAAAAAAAAAAAAAAAAGAAAGAAAAACTTCAGTTTTCCATTGTTTGTTGCTAATGACGTATGAAGATTGCAATAGATTTTTGAATATTGATGTTTTGTCCTAAAACCTTACCAAACTCATTTATTAGGTTTAGTTTCTTTTTTGTAGAGTAGTTGGATTTTCTACAAAAACAATTATGTCATCTGTGAATAAGACATTTTTACTTCTTCCAATCTAGATGCCTTTATTTCTTTTTCTTTCCATATTGCACTGGCTTAAACTGTGAGAAAAATACTGAATAGAAGTGATGAGAAGGAAAATCCGTGTTTTATCCTAATCTTCAGGAGAAAGCATTTAGTCTTTCATCATTATGATGTTAGCTGTAAGTTTTTTATAATGCCCTTTTTAGCTTGAGGGAGTTTCTGTTATTCTTAGTTTGGTGAGAGTTTTTATCAGGAATAAATGTTGAATTTTTGTCAAATGCTTTTTCTGCACCTATAGACATTGTTATTTGGATTTTCTTTTTGAGTTTGTTAATGTAATGAATTACAGTGATTTTTTAAAATGTTAAATCAATCTTGGATTTCTGAGGACAACCTCACTTGATATTTAATTTTTATATATTTGATTTTATATTCTAAATTTTTTAAAAATTTTTGAATATATTCTCATGAGAGATATTGGTCTGTAGTTTTCTTATAATGTCTTTAGTTTATTATCAGGGAAATTCTGGATATATAGAATTAGTTGGGAAGTATTTCTTCCTCCTCAAATTTTTTGGAAGAGTTTGTGTAGAATTCATATTATTATATCTTTAATATTTGGTAAAGTTCACTAGTGAAGCTATCTGGGCTTTGAATTTTTTGTGGGGTAGTCTTTGGCAAATTCAATTTATTTACTTAGTTATGGGGCTATTCAGGTTATGTATTTCTTCTCGAGTCAGCTTTGGTGGTTTGCATCTTTTGAGGAATTTGTCCATTTCTTCTAAGTATCAATTTTGATTGAGATTGTCATTTATATTCCCTCATTATCCTTTTAATAATTATAGAATGTGTAATAATGTCACTTGTAAATTTTAAATATCTATGTTTATTCATATTATCCCAAAAGTAGACATGAGGTTTCTAGAGCAGGGATAGACTATTATTAGTTACAGCAATAACTGCAATGATCCCCCTTTCCTAAGTCTTTCCCCCTTCTCGGAGGATGAGAAGTCACCCAGCATGTACTGGGGTCTAAACTATAGGCAAAGAACTGCAAAAATTTGAATCTGGGAATTTATGTAAATGATGATAACCCTTCTACTCCTGAAAGAGGGAAAGAGAGAAACTTAAGCTTCTCAATGCAAACAAATTCTTTTTGGGAGGAGAGGGGAAGATACCTGGGTTATTACCCTTTGGAATGTAAATAAATGTCTCCCTGGGAGGAAGATAAAACAAGTGTTTTTTTTTTTTTTTTTTTTGAGACAGAGTCTCACTCTGTTGCCCAGGCTAGAGTGAGTGCCATGGCGTCAGCCTAGCTCACAGCAACCTCAAACTCCTGAGCTCAACCGATCCTCCTGTCTCAGCCTCCCGAGTAGCTGGGACTACAAGCATGCACCACCATGCCCGGCTAATTTTTTCTATATATATTTTTAGCTGTCCATATAATTTCTTTCTATTTTTAGTAGAGATGGGGTCTCGCTCTTGCTCAGGCTGGTCTCGAATTCCTGAGCTCAAACGATCCGCCCACCTCGGCCTCCCAGAGTGCTAGGATTACAGGCGTGAGCCACCACGCCCGGCCAAAACAAGTGTTTTTGAGTTTACAACCTCTGAAATGTCTCTATGGCTTCCAGTGAGTCTCCTCCCTCTTTGAAACTTAAATGCATACCTTTGGAGAAGTAAATCTTTCTGGATGGTCTCTCACTATCTATTCACCCTTTAACTTCCAAAATTTGTCTGTTGACCCAAGTTTCAAGTTTATTCCTCAGAAAGCCCTAACTGTACAAAAAATTAAATATACTCACTCTCTGAAAGTCATTTCTCTTACTGTAACATTAGAAATTTGTGTCTTCTCTCTTTTTTTCCTGATCAGTCCGGTCTGTCTAGAGGTTTATCAATTGTATTCGTAGTCTCAAAAAACTAGCTTTTGGTTTCGTTGATTTTTCCATTGTTTTTCTGTTTTCTATTTTATTAATTTCCCGTCTGCTTTTTATTGTTTCCTTTATTCTGCTTATTTTGGGTTTAATTTATTCTTCATTTTTTTAGTTTACAAATATAATACCTGGAGGATTTATTAATATTTGAGACCTTTTTTCTTTTCTATTTATTTTTTATTTGTTTATAGCATTAAACAAATTAAGAAATCAACAAATTTTCATGTTATGTTTCCATTGTTATTCAGTTTAAAATCCCTCCTAATTTACTGATTGTTTTATTCTTTTACCCATGGTTTATTTAGAAATATGTGCGAACTAAAATAAAATCTTAAGCCTACCAGCTGACTGAATGGACCCTCTCTTCACCAAGGGAACCCCAGAAATACCCTAAAGCTGAGTTGCTGGCCATGAGAAGGGAGGTCAGACCTGCCTCATCATGCCCCCCTTCCATCTTGGAGATATTCTTTGTAACTCATCAACAGGCCTAAGGCTATATAAGATAAAGCTTAAACCACACTTGTAGGTCATCCATTTACTTAACAGATCACTTGAGTCTGGGTATATGTCTAGTATATGTCCAATAGCTTGTCTCTGATTAACAGACTTCCTTATCTTAACTGAAAACATTCCAAGCCTTTAGACAAATCTTCATTTCTTTAACACATTAACTGCCATGTGAGTTGTATTTAACTCACACTAGTTTTGAGCCTGGACCTCGTGAAGCCTATGTAACTCACATATCTTTTCACTTGGGAGCTGTGAGAACTATTTTTCAAGTTGCATATAACTCATGCACAGAAAACAATAAAAAATAACAAATTTTTCAATAAATTAGAAAGAATTGTTTTGTTTTAAAAGTTTTTATTCTATTTTTGTAACAAAACACTATGGCCCCAAGGAAAAAAATTTTTTTCTAGTGTGGCAGTCAATGTGTTAAACAATCACAAATCAAAGAATCTTTAAACCCACCTATAACCTGTAATGCCCCACTTTGAGATGCCCTGCCTGTTGGGGCCAAACCAATGTATACCTTTCATGTATTGGTTTATGACTTTATGTGTAATTCCTGTCTCCCTGAAATGTATAAAACCAAATTGTAACCCAACCAACGGTAAAACCACCTTCTCAAGGCTTCTTGGGCGTGGCTCTCCAGGCCATGGTCACACACAGTTTGTATTCTTTTCCACTGACATGTGTCATTTAGTTTCTAAATATTTGGGATTTTCCAGAGATCTTTCTGTTCTTAATTTCTAATTTAGCTATGTTGTGATTAGACAATGTTTTTTGCATAACTAGGATCCTTTAAAATATATTGAGGCTAGTTTTATGGCTCAGAATATTGTCTATCTTGGTAAATGTTCTATATGCACTTGAAAAGAATGTGTATTCTGCAGTTGTTGAAGGGTCAGGTTCAACAAATATCAGTTAGTTCAAGTTGTGTTGTTCAAGTCTTCTATACTTTTACTGGGTTTCTGTCTGTTTATTCTATTAATTACTGGAAAACAGTTGTTGAATTCTCTGACTGTAATTGTGGCTTGTCTATTTCTTCTCACAATTTTGCTTCATGTATTTTGAAGCTCTGCTATTAGGCTCATAAACATTTAGGATTATTATGTCCTCTTGATAAGATTGATTACTTTATTGTTTTAAAATAAACTTTTTCCCTTATACTATTGAATATTCTGAAATCTACTTTGTCTCATATTAATATAGCCACTTCAGCTTTCTTTGGATTAGTATCAGCATGATATATCTTTTTCATAATTATGTTTTTAACCCATTGTGCTTTTAAATGTAACTTTTATTTTTTGTATCTAGCATATAATTGGGGCCTTTTATCCAATCTGACAGTCTATACCTTTTAATTGGGAGTATTTAAACCATTTGAATTTAATGTAATTATTGATATGGTTCAGTTAAAGCCTGTTATCATCACCATGCTATTTGTTTTTATGTATTTATCCTATGTCTTCTTTCTTCCTCTTTTCCTCGGTATTTGCTTTCTTTTGAATTGATCTAGTATTTTTATGATATAATTTTATTGTCTTTGTTTATTAGCTATGACTCTTTGTTTTATTATTTTAGCTATTATTTTAATGATTCTTACCTGGGAGCAATTTTTTCCTCCAGGGGTTATTTGGCAATGTCTGAAGATATTTTTAATTGTTACAACTGGGAGGATGTTGCTGGCTTCTACTAGGTAGAGTCCAGGGATTGTTACTAAACATCCTACAGTGCACATAATAGCTCCCTATGACAAAGAACTATCTCTCCCAAACTGTTAGAAGTGCTAAGGTTTAAAAACAATGCTTTAGGTTTTATATTCTATGACTTTAACTCATAAAAGTCTACCTTCAAATGATACTGTAACCCTTCATGTTTAATATAAAAGCCTTACAGTAGTATGCTTCCAATTCTGCCCTCCTGACCTTTATGCTAGTGTTGCTGTAAATTTTATTTATATCTGTGTTATAACCCCAAAATATATTGCTATTATATTTGTTTAAATAGACAACTATCTTTGAAAGTTATTTAAATAATAAGAAAAAATTTATCTGTTTACCAACGTAGCTATTATTTCTGGTGCTGTTCATTCATTTGTGTAGATCCATACTCCATCTGGTATCACCACCAGGCTGCTACAGATACCCCGAGTTGTGCTGTGGCCTGGCATCTCCCCCAAGGCAATAAGTTGGGTCAATTAGAGACTACCTTGTATATTTCTTATCTTTCAGGGATGACTGTCTTTTGTTGCCTGCTATCTTTATCTTAAAAACTATTGTCTCATATCATATATTTGGTCTGTTTTTGTTTTTGTGGCTATTGTTTCTTCAAATGGGAAGGTAAATCTGATTCCTGTTACCTCACCTTTCCCAGAAGCAGAAGTCCATTTAAATACATCTCTATGATAGTTAAAATCATCTTTATTATAAATATGTGAAGATGTTATTAGGGTATAGAGCTGTTTATTTACTAAATGGTCCTAAGTTACTCTAGTTTTTAATTATTGTTATTTAAATTTTTTCAATTTTTTAATGACATTTAGGACATGTTTGAGTGCCTTCTGTATGCAAGGAGCAATTATGAGATTTCTATAGACAATATTACCACTTGCTATTGTATTTTTTCACTTCTCTAGTAGCAGTGTCAGTAGCCATTTCAATCCTCTACCCCAATCTCTGTTCTCCACAAACAGTTTGAAATTTTGCTTTTATTAAGAGCAACGTTTCCAGATAAGATTAAATCTAAAGAATGGTAAGTTTTTTTTCAACATGTGCTAATGAGAAATTATGAAAGAACTAAGTATAGAATTTCAGTTTAAATAAAAGGTGTGTGGGGATGTTCTTACAGCTGTCAGTGTCAATTCACATCAAATTCTCTTCTTCATTGAAGTTAAAGTTTTTCAAAAAATGTATTTCTTGTGCATATACTGATTAGGAGTGAGATTGTGGTCGTATTATGGACAGGGAACCTGGGAATTGCCATATTGTGTCCTTTCAATCTTCCACCCCCAGGGCTCACTGAAAGTCATTTTTTGAGGAACAAAAGCAGGATGGGAATAAAGATGCAGCACAAGGCAGTGGTTAAAAGCAGGAGTCTAGGATAGGATGCCTGGTTTCACCGCAGCCCTAAAACTTACAAACTTTGGGCAAGTCACTTAACCTTCCGTTGCCCCAGTTTCCTCGTTTGTGAAACGGGGTTAATAGTAAGATCTATCTCATGTGTCATCATAAGGGTTAAATTATATATATGTATACATGTATATAATTATATACATGTGTGTGTGTGTGTGTGTGTATATATATATATATCTCAGTACCTGTCACATAGAAAATGCTCTATAAGAATTTTTTATTAATACTTCATTATTATTGTGTATGCCCAAGGGATCTTCTCTGTTAGAAGAGGTATTGGAACTTGTAGCTTAGTTCTGGAGACCTCCTTCTCTTCTCCCTAACACTGGGGGCAGAGTGACTAGCAAGGGGGTGGACAGAAATGGGTAAAGGTATGAGAAAAGAAAAGAAAGAAGTTATGTGAGAGATCACTTCTCTAGTCCTTCCTTCTTGAGAAAGGAAGTCTGTTCCCAGGCACCGTTCCTACTTAGCTGCGGAGTATGCAGGCACAGGCTCTCAAATATCCTTTGACACATAATCTTTTAAAGCATCACCAGTCAGCTCTTTGCCACTGTATCACCCGCTCCCATCTTTTCTCTCATCATTGGGACAAAACAAGACCCAGGGAAGGAATGGTGGCAGACTTGCAAATGGTGTGCGGCATCTTAGAGGAGGAATTGTGGATACACTGTCCAAGATTTTAGGAGAAAACTAATCAAGTTGACATCACCATATGGGGTGTAGTTCATTAGTGTTTTAGATCAACAATTACCCCTGAAATTCTGCCAAGTCACCTCACTGCTCAAAAAATTTTAATGGTTCCACATTGCCTTTAGGATGAAACTTACACTCCTTAGTGAGATTCATGGATCTCCACACCTGAGCCTAATTGTACCTTTGTAAATCTATGTCTTGTTCGTGTCAGATAAAATTGCTTGTTCTGGCTTTGGTCAGCTCTTGGTGTCCTCCAAATTTCCTCTGTTTTATGGCTTTCATTTATTAATGCACACAAAAGCCATTACTTATAATACTCTCTGTTTTCTTCTCCATTAATCTAGGTTCTGCACTCTTTAAGACTCAGCTGAAATTTTATATCTTGTGGCAAACCTTCCCTGGTGACCCTTTGGAAACTGGCTTGGGTTTCTCATTCCTTTGGCAAGACGGAGGGTTTTCCAAGTTTTTTGGCACAAACTTTCTTATCTTCCCTCTTGGCTGATAGGTTCTTCTATCTCTTCCTCTATGAGACTGATTCTCAAATTAAACCTCTACTCCCATCTAGCATTGGCAGTACTTCCAGAACCTCATTTCAGAATGTATAAAATTTAGCTTATCACAAATGTCCTCTCTGTGCTGGACAAGCTGAACTACTTAATACCTAAATATTTATATTCATTGTCATCTTTGCCCTTATTCTTTTGGATGGGCCATTTCTTCAACTAAGAACATCTTATCTTTGGATTCTTTTTAAATCTTGCCTTTTCTTCAAAATCTGAATCAAATACCACCTTCTCCCTGAGGTTATGTCTGATCAACTTATTGGCAGTCTCTCCATTTTTTTAATGTTTTGTTTGAATTACTATAATAGCAATTTTTATAATCCATTAATTCTTATTGTTATCTATGTATTTGTTTTACCCATTTCATTAGATTATAAACTCTTAGGAAGCAGGGATGGCTGTAAAAGTGCTTACCATAGTGCCTTATATGTAGTATATTTTAAGTTAAGTATTTTAATGAATGATATGACCCTGCCCTCTTTTGAGCTTCTCAAGCATGCGTTGTCTGAACTATTTTGGTTAACACACTGAACTTTTTGCTTAACTAGATCATAAGCTTTTGCGAATAGAGAGGCATGCTTCATACTTCTTTGTATTTTTTTACAGTTCAATAAATGTTTTGCATCCTTTTTTGAAGCAAAGATTTATTGATTGATAATGTTAATATAAGGGAGTGACCTAGTGATGAAAAATAGAATGAAGTATATTATAAAATATCTTTCCACTATGCCCTCCACCTTTGGAAAGGTATACAGACACAGCCCATCACCCCAAAGGAAATAATGTTACTCTATGGCAATTGCACGTGTGCATCAATTCTAGAAGACAGTATAATTATTTTTTATGATTCTCATCAAGGTGCTTTTTAGCTAATATGAAGTCTGTCTCAGATGGGGATATGATCTCTCCTTGACCTCTCTCATTTTCTCCCTGTTGTCTTTCCTGATTTCTGGAAGCTGTTGGGTTCTGAGCTTTGTACTGGGTTCCATCTTGAAAGGGGTGATGACTGATTGTGTCAGGAAATATTTTAAGCCTCTGTTTATACTGGAGTAGAACATCTACAAACATAGCAAGCTTTTCTTTTGCTAATACTAATCACCATCTTTCAGGGGATAACTTCAAGATGTTGTTATGTTTAAAAAGTTGCTGTCTCTACTCTGCTTTACCTGTTGGAGTTTGGGGGTAAGGAACAAAGAAAGGAGCTGAGGAGAAAAGAAAACCTAGTGGTGCCACAGTAGGGTAGGATTTCCATGTGATACGGGCTGAATCAAATCTTCTGAGCTTGAATTTACCAGGTATACCAGGATTCGAGGTGTCAGGTTTTTTATTTTTTCCTAAAACTAAAGAAATGAATCGAATTCTGCCTTGGTGGCCTCAAGTCTGTTTGTCCAGGAGGCTGGCAAAGACTGGAAGAGATCTTAGAGACCTGCTAACCCAGATCCTCTCTCTGTATAGTTATCTAATCCCTTCTTTTGCCAGTGGCTTAAAATTCATCATATTTTGTAGTTTGCCTTTTGTTGAACTTGCATAGATGTTCTGTCAATTGCCTCAGAAAATGAAGTATTCTTTCTTGACTTCCTGTGGAAAATAACCTCAAATTAATTTTTTCTTTGTTTACTATTCCTCTTGACATCAGCATAATTTAAAATGGGACTGCTATTTTAAGCCCAGTTATTAGATTTTGGTGCACATTTAGAATTTTCTTAAAAATTTGCATTTTTTACTTAACAGTAAATATTTTCACACACACAAAAAAAATCCCAAATCTATAAAACTTAACAAAATCCTCTCATGGAAAATAGAGAAAGGAGCCTGCTATAATTGTCAAGTTAAAAAAAAAAAAAAAAAAAAAGAAGTGTTCTTGAGGCAGTAGTAAATTGTGAGAGGGACATTAGTTAACCAGGAGAAGAATTACAAACAGCATTTACTGTGGACACAGCCACTGACCAAAATTCACTCCCAGAATGAAAAATTCCATGTCCTTCACACAGAGATTCTTCATGCTATTTTTGCTAATTTAACAGCCTACACAATATTCCGTAGTGTTGTTTCAGTGGGCTGGAATGCACGTTCAAGGCAGGGGGAGGAAAACTCACAATGGGGGGAGGTTCTGTTTCAGTTAAACAACTTTAAAAAATAACACAGCTGGATTACTGTGTTTGAATATATACAACATACTTTCCTAAAAACAACAGTAAGAACAAACACATTGATAATAAATATGCCCTAGGTCTAGATTATATGGCCAGGTGAGAGAGGTGAGGAAAAGAGGGAGGAAGGGAGCTGGTGAGCAGAGGATGTGGGATGGACTGAGGAGGAGAGAATGGAAAGGGAATTACCCATAAACACAAACAAAAAAATAAAACTGAGGATCAGAGCAAGGAGATTTAGAGGAGAGAGACAAAACCCTGTGGAAGATGGGAAGACTAGCAAGCAATATAAACTCTCAGTGGAATATAAAGTAAAAGTGGAAGGAATTCTTTTTCACTTGAACTTGGAGCATTCACCACTCTTGGAATCTTAAGTCCTGATTAATAGTATAGACAATGTGAGATATATATATATGTTCTTTGTTTTCAAGCTCTAGTGTTTATTTATTCATTTGCTCCTGGTTGTTGAAGGTTATGCATATTTTTTAGCTAATCCCTTTTGGAGCTGGTACCTTGAGGTTCCTGGTATGTTCTCATATCCTGGGTCAGAAGCCATCACTACTTTGTCTGGAGTTGGGAGATGTCCAACTTGTCATGAAAAGTTTTGGTAAGAGGGAAATGAACTAAATTATTCCAACATTATTAATATCTATACTGCTGACATCGCTATCAGGTAATGAATAAATGATCTTTTTAACTGCTGTGTTTTAGAAGAAGCTTTTAAAATGGTAGCCAAGAAATAGGCTGTCAGGTGTTATTAATAGCAGGCTGAGTCCATAGAGAATCCAGAGGAAACATTATCATGTAAGAGCTCATTATTCTACTGGTATGAGACACCTAGGAGCTATTTTTGCATACTTATCTGAGAAATGAGGAAAAACTTCTTCTTGTAAGTTAAAAAAAAAAAAAAAAACCTCTGTAGTTGACTGGTTTAATTTTTAGGTTTTAGTTTATATTCTATTTTTGGCAAAAGCCTTTTATTATGTTCTTCACTACCATTCAGGAACGTATTCTGGTACATGTTGTCATTTATACACAGCAAAGAAGAAGCTGAAAGAAGTAACGTTTTCTCAATTCATAAGTTAAAGATCTTCATTTTTCTCTTGAAACATTTGAATTGAGGAGATGTTCAGAGGACACATGGTTGGGGGTGTTACAGAGGCAGTCTGTGTTGAAACAATTGTCATGAAACCAACCAATCTCAGTTGGTTTCATGACAGTTGTTAAAACACAGGGAAATTGGACTGTGGCCTGATTTTTTAGGATGCTTTTGAGTCTATGCATTATTTTCTTATAGTCAAATCTAAGTATCCCTATAGATATTGATAAGACAAAAATGAATCTTGGAACTTCTTTTGGTTTTATCAGGCCAACAGAGGAAGAGACATCTAGAAGATGAATTCCCTTCTCTGTGGACTGTACAAAGCTGCAGTACAACATGGAACCTTTATTCCAGGCAGTGATTGCTTACCCCCTTTCAGGCCTGTGGAGTACTCAGTGATGCTGGGGCCCACTGTGAGTGTCATAAAATTCCACACTGTGCTGACACTTCACCACAGTCCTTGCATTTCCCATGTTGCTAGGATCAGAGTTTCCCCTGTTTGTACTGTATTCTCCAAAGTTGGTATGGGATTTCCTCTTATTCAGGTACATTTCTTATAAATGTTTTTCAAATAGTCTTATGGGTTACTATGAAAAGAATCTAGAAAGACAGAAAAATGTTTCTATTCAAGCTGATCAGATATGTTTGGTATGACTTTAAAAAACACATAGACAAATAGTTTTAGGTGCAATATAAGTCATAGCTTAGAGACTTTAGAAGTGACTTTTAGACTGAGGCTCAAGTTAACTTTGAAGAAGGAACTATAATCCTCTCTGTTACACCGGAGGGAAAATCTCTTCTGATGTTACAATGTTTGATATTCTTTCCCTTTAAGTCCCCTAGTCAGTTAATTTTTTCAGACTTTAGATTTTTCTATCATTGTAATAATTTTTCTAGTTCCTAGAAATATGCAAAAATGATTTGTGGAATTATTAGTAATTAAATCATAATTATTAACATAATAATTAATGTCCTTGGTTAATGATCATAACAATAGTGAGCCACTTGTTAAGCAAATGTACGTGTTAAAGGGGTCCACTCCCCCTTTAAAAGGAGTGTGATGATTAATTTTATGTGTCAACTAGGAAAGTGTTTTGGATGAGATTCACATTTAAATTGGTGAACTTTGAGTAAGTAGATTGTCCTCCCTAATATGGATGGGCCTCATCAGTTGAAGATTTTAATAGAACAAAAGACTGTTCTCCCTGAGCAAGAGGGAATTCTCCAGAGAACTGTACTTTGAACTTCATCTTGCACCATCAGCTCTCCTGGGTCTCCAGGCTGCTGGCCCACACTGCAGATTTTGGACTTGTCAGCCTCCGTAACCGAGTGAGCCATTTCCTTACGATAAATCTCATTCTAGTCTGCCTCCTGTAGTGTCTTAATTAAAAAAAAAAAAATCCCTTTCTATATCTATACATCCTGT
Source organism: Eulemur rufifrons (assembly GCF_041146395.1). NCBI lineage: Eukaryota > Metazoa > Chordata > Mammalia > Primates > Lemuridae > Eulemur > Eulemur rufifrons. The sequence continues at coordinate 65,245,943 of NC_090999.1, read as the reverse complement.
TGGTTCCATTCCTCCAGAGAACCCTAATACAGGGGTTAAATGAATAGTCATTCATATAAAGTGATAGGCTATATAAAAAAGTACAATCTATATGTATTAATTATATTTTAAATGTGAAGAGATATACATAAAACTGTTTAATGTGAATAAAATGTTTAAAATATTCCATACTAAAGTGCTTATTTTAACTGGCCCTAAAATTCTATCTTTAAAAATTTAAAGGTCTTAGAAAAAGGAAAAGCCTTAAAGTTTATTATTTATAATTTCATAAACATTTTTCATTTTGTGATAGCATAAATAAAGAAATCCCTATGTTAAAAAAAATCTATAAACCATGAGGCAAAATTCTTTATTAATACAAGTTGAAGGAAAAATTAGGAAATTTTATTTAGATATCAAGCTCAAAGAAACTGTTGAATAAAGAATTGAGAGTTGATGCTTATTTTGTTAACCAAGGACTAATGTTAAAAGAATCTTTATGATTAAAAAGCTTTGAATATTAAAATATGATTCTTAATTAAAGCAGAGACTACTAATTTCATGAGCCTGGTTCCTGAAAAAAGAGAGAACCTATGCTGGGTTCATCAGGACCTTATATTCAGCTAGCAAAATCTAGTCTTTCTTTTCTTATTCAGTAATAGACATAATAGAATCCCTCACTTTTACGTGGGCACGTGGATGCCTGGAATAAAGACTTTATTTTCCAGTCTGCTTCCAGCTAGGCATGGCCATGTGACCAACTCCTGGCCAATGGGCTGCAATGTGGACACAACAGATTACAGGCAGCCATTTTGGCCTGGAAGCTGCATGCTCAGGGGGCAAAAGAGCAAGCTGGACAGAAACTGGGTACCTGAATCATGGAATGTCATCCCAGCCCTGGGCTGGTGACCTCTAGTCTTTTTTCTTTTTTTGAAAAAGAGAAATACTGTTATGTTTAATCAGTTTATTTTCAGTTACTGGATTTAGACCCATTTTTAGGGTCTAGGGTTAGCCCTCACAGATACATCAAAGTATTTTTCTTTTCAATCACTTGCAAAACAATTGTCTGTGCAAATAAATTCCTTGGGGTAATAAAGTTCAGTGCAATGGTCTCAGATCTGTAACAGCAGATCTATGAAATCCTCTTTTATTGTAAGAGCTCATGTGTCTAATCTCAGTGATTAGAGAATGTGGTTGGGTAGGAACAGGATTCCTGGTTCCTGAAAAAAAGATAGAACCTGTGCTGGCCTCATCAAGACCTTATTGTCTGTCACCTGAACAAATGAAATAAACAATCAATAAGTATATTGGGAGCCAAGGGGGAATAAATATATTTTAACATTAAAATATTTTGATATTAAAAAATGTTTAAATTTTCCAAAAGGCACAGATTAGAACATAAAAGATAGAAGCATGGTGATGGTGGTGATGTCAATATCTCCATTATTCTGTCACCACCATTGCAGACTGTATTCTAACCGTGTGTCTCACATGTGCCCCATTAGTCACCATGGGAAGTAAAAGACAAGCTCGAAGCCACCTGCAACCGCAAGCACAGGCCCCATAACATGCATTATTTCTGTTTTGGTCCATATGCAAAATCTGTCCAGACAGATGGCTCTGCCCAAGTGGGAGGCAAATTTAGGCTTATAAAAATGCTGAGGATGAAGCAGGTTTACTTGGAATAAGCTTCCCAAATGGAACTTTGTGTTCTTTCAAAGTTACAGATATACAAACCTGAACTTCTCATTGGCACTTTTTAATGAAATCATGATGAGTTTTTTTCCTGTTTAGTATAAGTTTTATATTTGTGTGACTATCAGCCCCCTTCAATGCATGTTGGCATGTTATTAATTAATAATTGATTTTAAAAAATTAAAAATGATTCTAGTTGGCATATTTTTATATACCGGTTGTGGCATTTATTCTGGACAGCATATCTTGGGCACCCTTAAAACGTGACATTTTCTTTTCCTCATAAAGTTAAAAATGCCTTGTTTTAAGCACGTTAGGTCTTTTTTGCATAAATTTTTCCTGCCTTTACTGATGTTTGCAACACTTCTCAATTTAGTACCATCTGTGATTCCATCAGCTTGCTATTTACTGCCTTTTCTAGATCATTAAGGGAGATGTTATGGCAATAATGCTTTATTTACATGTCACTTTTCCAGGAAGCTCAAAGTATATTTGTAGGAGTTATTGTTTTAAACAATGGTACCCATGTGAGGTGAAGAATTGTACATTTAGAGAGCATTTCAACACTAGTATGAATTATTTTACATAGAAAAATATATTTTTGTGCTTCGGGAGTTTAAGCATGCCTGTTATTAGGTATTGGTGTTGCTCTGAGCCAGTAAGGAAGTTGTTGCAGTACTTTCTGGTTGTTGTGTCATGACATGAGAGGTGAGAGTAATTGAATTAGATTGATGAATGAGTTTTACTTTTTTTTCAATTCCTTCTTGGCCTCAACATCAAAGTCTTAATTATTGTGAAGTGGCCAAAAGCCAATAAAATTAGAAGAAGAAGGAGAAACAAAAGAATCAGGTAAAGTGAATTATTAAGGATGATGAGAAATTCACCCTAGTGTCTCTCTTCCTTTTTTTTTTTGAGACAGAGTCTCGCTCTGTTGCCTGGGCTAGAGTGCCGTGGTGTCAAGCTCACAGCAACCTCAAACTCCTGGGCTTAAGCGATCCTGCCTTAGCCTCCTGAGTAGCTGGGACTACAGGGATGTGCCACCATGCCCAGCTAATTTTTTTCTATATATATTTTTAGCTGTCCAGATCATTTCTTTCTATTTTTAGTAGAGACGGGGTCTCGCTCTTGCTCAGGCTGGTCTCGAACTCTTCACCTCCAGCGATCCTTCCACCTCGGCCTCCCAGAGTGCTAGGATTACAGGTGTGAGCCACTGTGCCCAGCCTCTCTTCCTTTTAAATTGTGTAGTTCTATTAATGTTTGTACATGCTTCTAGAGGCCTGGAGACTAAGGAATCCTTTGTAAAAATGGGGAAAAGGAGAATCCATTTTGATTACTGAATGTGTAGATTTTATTTCATTGTTTTATTTTTAAATAGTATTATACCACGACAATCAGGTTGTGCTTGGTTAAACACAGAAAAAAACCTCTTATGTAGTTAGTATTTTTACTAATTATTCAATGACATAGGTTATTAACAGTTGTTTAGGGAACATCAGCTCTGTTTTAGTCCTTTTTTTTTTTATTAATCCCTGGTTTTGCAAGTTGGGAGTTAAATGTCATTTGTTAGCAGTTCATACTACCTTTGCAAGTTAGTTCAAGAACTTTGGGCTCCTAATTTAGATAATGCAGGCTGTTGCTGAATTTAGCATGAGTTCTATCAGTTGCTTATTATGGAATTAGAATTATGATCATCCAAAAGAATTTGCAGGGCTTAACAGGATCTCCAGCTGATTTTTGACTTCTAAATTTATCATTTCTCTTACTTCTTAGATCCATTAATTCATTACCTTAGTACCTTAGTATTTATTTCTAAATTATTTAATGAGGAGAGTCAAATGAATAAATATAAAGGGACAGTTACAGGCATCTCTCTCAATAAGAATATAAAATTTATGGCAGATTTTGGAAAATGGAATTTTTACATTTGCGTTTAAGTTGCTCACCAGGAAACCGAAGACAATGTTTGGATTTGTTTGATTGACTATTGCCTCAGGTTGCTATATCTCCTTGGGGAAGGGAGTTGGGAGGTACACCCAAAGCTGACAGCTATATTAGGTCTTCATTGTAGGAACAGCAATGAGACCTAAAGACCACATGGAGCCCAAGGCAATGAGAGCAGAGGTTCCCCAATTTAATTCATTTGAATATAATCATCTGATTTTTGCCATATGTACACATGACTTTATTATTGTTTGCCTAATGTTTTTCTTTTAAATCAACTCAATTTTGTAATTTAAATAAATTGCTTTAAAAGACAAATTTTGTAATACTACCACAAAGTAGAAAAATCAGTATCTTTTCCTAAAACAGGTGGTAACTATAAAAATAACAAGTATGACAACCAAAGTATAGTCATATAGTGCATAATGATGTTTCAGTCAACAATGGAATGCATATACAACGGGGCTGCCAAAAGATCATAATACCATATTTTTTCTGTATCTTTTCTATGTCTAGATATATTTAGCTACACAAGTATTTACCATTATGCTACAATTGCCTATAATACTCAGTATGATAGCATGTTGTATAGGTTTGTAGCCTAGGCACAATAGGCTACATCATATAGGCCCGGTGTATCATAGGCTGTGCCCTCTAGGTTTGTGTAAATACACTCCATGATGTTCACACAGTGATGAAATGGCCTAAGGGTGCCTTTCTCAGAACGAATCTCAGTTGTTAAGGGACGTATGACTATCAGTTTTAGCTAGATGATGTGCCTGAGAACATGTATCTCCTATTTGAACAGGAATGGAGAGGTGTAAAAGACCTACGAGTACCAAACTGAAATTTTCCCCTTGATATTGGAAAATTGAAAAGGGAAAAACTTTGTCATTACCCGATTTAGGGTTTTTAATGTACTGTACCAACCTAAAATGATGTCCCAGACTACCTGATGAAGAATCCCACACTCCGGGAATCATTAAAGAACCAAATAATAAAGAAAAAGAATCAAAAAGCCTTACCTTCTCATTTATTCATTCCTCTTATCATGTCCCCTAAACTGGGCATGTGTGTAGTGTTGAACGAAACACACAAATCCCTGCCACCACGGACTTAACTACTGAGCACACATTTTCCCTTTCAACCTGCTCCATGGTGTATCCAGTCTTACTCCCTCTAACTCTTTTCATCCCAGCTCTTCTCTCATTGCTACCCCAGTACAGTATAACTTATGCTGGGGACTAGAAACTCCTTAGGGTCCTTGTTCTCTTCTGACATCAGTCTAGTCCCTTTGTCTAAGGTTTAGCCTTGGAATGTGCCTGGAAGTTTCTGTCTCTTGCCCACAGGCTAGATCTTCTCCCGACCTCTAGCAAATCTGAACAATATATCAGGTTTTTTATGCACTTCTGAAATTCCTGCATGACCGGAGAAATTAGTGAGCCAGGGTGCACATCTTATTTTAGGAGGTCCTGGGTACTGATTATTCTTTCCTTTGTGCTACTATTTAGCAGCAAGTTTGGTTTTCATTTCAAAATGTGGTCTGAGGCCTCGAGCACACAATCAGACTTCATCAATTGTCAATTGCCTGGTAGAACCACTTCACTGAGGGTGGTTAATGCAAAAGATATTTATTTTATTAATATCATTTGGTATACTAGTAAGTGCTTTCATAGGTTTCCATGTAAATTCTAACCTCCAGTGTTATTACCATGCCTCAGGACTTCGGAGTTGATACCTGTGAACTGCCCAGTTAATGTCCCATTATCCACAGAAATTAATCACAGTGTATATTATCTGTTTCACGGGTGTTTAATGACAGAGGTTATGGCCTCACATTCTGTTAGACAGAAGGAAGACAGTTGTGGCTAAGACCAGCTTTACTAAAAGCCTCCCCTCTCCACAAATGTAAAGAATTATCTGTAGTTAGAATGTGGAACTCCCAAATTATATTTGTTGTTCTGACTGAATTTTAGTTAAATTATATAAAGTGCTTTGATAAGGAGTCATACATCTTCCATTACCCTTCTAAATTTAGAAATGATAAATTTTGACATCCTCTAGGGGAAGAAAATTCTTGAAAACTCTGATGAAAGCAAACTCATGAACGAATTTAAAAGGTAATATCAATGTTAAATTCCAGGAAAGAAAAGCTATTTACAGTATATGCTAGAAATATTTGGAAACAATACTAGGAAATATGAATGTGCTAGAGTGCATGATTAATAGACGTTTTCTTAAGTTTGTAAATAGCGTTGGTGGTCTTACTTAGAAGTGAATCTGTCTTGTTGCTTTCTGAAATCTTTACTGTGCTTGTCTTCAGTTGTGGATTCTACTAGGGCTGTATATAACCTCATGCATCTGCTAGAGTCGTGTACCCTTTGGGTAGTCGATAAAAATGCTAACCAAGAAGAGTTGAAATTCTCTCTTTTTATTTAGTCTTTTCCTTCCACAGAGCTTCAGGAGAAAGGATACTTCTGTACTCTTGTACTTTACTAATGATAGTAATTTGGTGATGAAGTCTTTGAAAAGCTTGGCATGTAAGTCAGGAGGAGACATTTGCACGGTTTAGATTGAAAAGACAGTAAATATCTGTTTGCTTGCTGCCATATTATCCATCAGCCTAATGCAACTGCAGTTTCTCACTTTGGTATGGCAGTGTGTTTATAATAAGAATATATAATTTTTCCATCTCACTTATCAGGGTGTGTGACCTTATGTCTCTTGTACATGGCTGCGTCTGAGAGTGTGTGATACTGGGCACCTTTGACATCTGGTAGGATTTCCTCTGAATACCTCTTTTTAGGAGAAACCCCTATAGACATTTCTGGGGGCCATCTCAACAGGTACCTGTCAGGCTTGGGAGCCTCATTCTCCTCTGAGCTGGAGAAATGCCAATACAACACAGTAGCAGAGGAACAATGCCAAGAAAATATTCTTTAGCTGTGGAAAAAGGACAGCCTACAGGATGGGGTAGTTTCTTAGTAATTCTCTGGAAAGACAAGGGCTGACTTTTCCAGCTCTAGCTCCTTGGATCAAAGCCCAGGCTTCCTACAGATGTATCATAGCAAGAGTTCCTGGCAACATAGCAATATCTACAATTCTGCCAGCACATACGTATAGAATTATCTATAAATAGGAAGGTCATGACACCAGGGCATTTACAAAGTCAAGACTATTTTTTAGGTAACATTTAATATGTATTTTTCTTCATTGAAAAAGAAACCCTATTTATCTTAGGCTCTCTTAGAGTACCATAAAAAATGTTTACAATAAATGTCAAAGATCAAAGAGTTAATTTATTTATAATGTGTTCCACAAACATATCAAAATCAAAGAAGGTAAACTATTGGTTTATAAAATCCAGAAATATATTAATTTGTGTTCATAGACATTAAGCAAATATGGAATCGTTTCAAAATGTTATCCCTTCAGGTAGTATAAAGGTTTTTTGTTTGTGTGTTGTTTTTGTCTTTTAACTTGTTAGATAGTAAAGTGTACACAGGCTAATGGTAATTAAAGTAGTATTAGAATACCCCCCCCCCGCCAAAAAAAAAACTGAGTGGCCTAAATATTTTATAAGTTTTATTTTTCTTACTTAATTAGAAGTTGAGAGGTAGGTAGTTGCTTGGCTCAAGGATTTCAGAGTTTAGGTTTTGCAAATTCTCTTTCCTCTTTCCTTTATGGTCTTCTTATGGTTACAAGATAGCTGTTCCATCTTCAACATCACATTCGTATTTCAGGCAGTAAAAAAGGGAGGGAAAAAAATCAGAAAAGCTCATGCTAGTTGAGTTTACTCTCTTGTTGAGTAACTACTCAACGTACTTATATCTCATTGGCCAGAATTGTGCTGTATGGCTGCTCCTCTCTGCCAGGCAGGCTGACTGTTGCTTTCTAGATGAGAACATTATCATCTCCCATGCACCAAAATGACATTCTCTTAGGAAGGAGGACAGAAAGGGTAGGAAATCAGTTTATCACAAAAATCCATCTTTAATGTTACCTCTTAAATAATTCTCAAATCTATTCATATTTCTGTAATTCCATTTTATCGTATTTAACAAATGAGAAGTAAGAGGAAATCAGTTAATTGAATTGATCAAGGAGGATTTCTGAGAGGAGATGGGATTCAAAAATGTGTTTTGAGTTCGACATCTCTAATCATTAGAGAAATGCAAATCAAAACCACAATGAGATATCGCCTAACCCCAGTGAGATTGGCCTCTATCAAAAAAAATCCCAAAACAACAAATGCTGGCGAGGATGTGGAGAGATGGGAACATTCTTACACTGCTGGTGGGACTGCAAATTGGTGCAACCTCTGTGGAAAAGAATCTGGAGATACCTCAAAGAGCTAAAAATAGAAATACCATTCAATCCAGCAGTAGCACTATTAGGCATCTACCCCAAAGAGCAAAAGTCATTCTATAATAAAGACATCTGCACCCAAATGTTTATGGCAGCACAATTCACTATTGCAAGGATGTGAAGAAAACCCAAGTGCCCGTCAATTCATGAGTGGATTACTAAAATTTGGTATATGTATACAATGGAATATTACTCAATTATAAGAAATGACAGTGATCTAGCACCTCTTATATTTTCCTGGATTGAGCTTGAGCCCATTATCCGCAGTGAGGTATCACAAGATTGGAGGAATAGTCTTCACATGTACTTGCCGTCAAATTGGTACTAACTGATCAACATTATGGTGCTCACACAGTAGTAATATTCTCCAGGGATTAGACGGTTGCGGGGGGTAAACTCACAACTAAGGGTCACAGACACAGTGAGCATTGTAGAGGGGAAGGGCATGCCTCTAAACCTTGCTTGGGTGAGGCAAAGACATAAAATGTAACCAGAAGATATTTATACTTTAGTGTTTATTGCAGCATTATTCACAATGGCTAAAATGTGGAATCAGCTTGAGTGTTTATCAAGGGACGAATGGATAAAAAAGATGTGATGTATGTATACAATGGAATATTATTTAGCCATGCAAAAGAAAGAAATTTTGTCATTTGCAGAAACATGGATGGATCTGGAAGACATTATTTTAAGTGAAATAAACCAGGCACAGAAAGATAAAAAAAGAAAAAAAAGAAATTTGTATGGTTAATACCAGGTTAAACAAAAATAAATAGGTTGTTTTCTGAAGGAAAAAAAAAATGGGTTTTGAGGTTTAGCTATAGTTTGGAGAAGAAAGTAGGGTAGGAATTCCAAACAAAAGGACAGAAGGGATAAAAGTCCCAACCTGGAAATGAACATGGTACATATGAGTGTGGTTATGGTTATGGGAAAAGAGATAAGTAGGAGATAAGACTTGCTTGAGCTGAGATGTTTAAGCTATTTCTTTAAAAAATAGAATGGATGGAGATAACTATGTCAGATACTCAGATTTGGATGTTATATAGCATCATGGAAAAGCATGAAGCAATCCAAACTGAGTCCAAGGAAAGCTCTAATCCTAGAGGTCTAAAAAAGAATAGAAAAAGAAATTCATCATTAAATGTAGCCTCCATCAATGCCTGTTTAATACATATTCTCTATTTCTATAGCCCATATTGTTTGAGGCTATCCTAGAATTTTGTAAGTTTGTAGGTGATTTATTAATACATTTCACTGCCTGCCTGGAACATGGGAAGTAATCATGTATTTTCAGAATCAAATTAAAGTGAATTTCCACTACTCAGCAACACTGTTGGGATGGCCCCACCCCATAGCTCCCGCTGAAGAGTCAGACCTAAGCTGCCAGGTTGGTTTCTCCAGAAGTGTCTTTTTTCCCACCCCACCTGAGTCAGAGGAAGCACATTCATAGCATATGATCTGTGCCAAATATATTTGCTCTTGAAAATTTAAGATAAGGGTTTTTGAGAGTCTTGATAATTTAATTGTCAGGAACAAAACAACCAGACGATGTGGAAACTGGGATCACTGACAGCTAAAGCTATAAGCAGACCAAAGTGATGAGGGGAGGGAGGTCATAAGCCAGGAACAACCAGGGGAAGCTGGTTTGCATGGAGAGAAAATGCAGAGAGAAGCAAATGGGAAGGCGTCACCCAAAAGACATTAAAGATTCCCATTCCCAGAGGTTTGGCTTGACTTCACATTTCCTTCCATGAAAATCTGCAGTGTACTTTCAGTAAATTTTTTAATAAATTGGTTTATATGTGTCTCTGTTTCTTGCTATCAGTTATACCTAACAAAACCAAAAATACATTTGAATAATATTCCTATAATTTCCTATGGGAGGAATGAGATTACATTAAATAAGGGAGGTGCTTTGATATGTTCTAGCTCTTTAAGTGGCAATATAAAATCAGTGCAATCACATTGAACTGCCTTATTCTTGCATCATTAGATGCAAATAAAAAAGTTGAAAATAGAAAAGTTGTAGGAATGATAGACTGATATTAATAGTTAATTTTTTTTAAATGAAAGTCTGTATTATCTCTGAGTTAGTACAGATTGTCTTAATCTATTATTTACTTATTAGTCCGATTAATGATCACAATTTACCCAATCATGGGAGCTCTAATAACATAGGATAGGAAGGATATAAGCGGATTTTCTATATTTTTATCAGGAAAATCAGAAGGTTCTGTAGGGGCCAATCAGAAGTGTGTTTAGTAAAAAGGCCACAAAGCCATGGTTATGTGGCACCTTCCTTATTCTTGTTAGACTTTTGGTCTTCCCACAGATACCAGAATCACCTTCTTAATCTTTTTGATGAGCCAAACTTGACCTTTGATGGTTCATCAGAGTGGATCCAAGGTTGCTGCAGAACAAGCAGTGATCACAAGAGAAGGTGTTGCCTCCACAGCTCAGTTTAAGCAGCTGCCTGAGATGAAGAATGAAGGTGAGGAGACCTCAGCAAGTGTCAAAAGAAACACCATTATCAGGGTCATATAATTTTGCTTGGTTTGATTTTGTCTTATGAAAGTCCTCTCTGCAGTAATAAGCATGTTTTAGGAGGAAAGGACTTGTTTTGAATTCTGGCGAATTTGAGGATATCCTCCATCGGTGGGTTTGAATGGTGTCTGTGCTGGCCCATGCCTGTGTCTCAGTCAGAGACCCCTAGAAAGGGGAGGCAGATAGGGTGTTGGGTGAGTGGATACAAACGTCCAGTGTTTCACCCCTTAACACATTACTGGGACTGTATTTTCTGGGATAAAAGAGATTGCAGCAGGCTGATGAAAGAAGATAGTGCTACCATTGGGTTAGGCAAAGAACATCTGGAGGTCACAGCTCAGTGGGATGGGGAATGCATAGGGGCATGAGATGTATTGAGGTGATGAAAACTCAAGGGATGAGAAGAATCCTCCTTTCTCAGTCTTCTGCTTGTTCTACTAAAGAACAGTGAAGGATCATGGTGTATTGAGCGGCTCTATGCTAGGCGATCTTGTATCCAACTCCTGACCAATGCGTCCATTAGTCCTGAGAGAAATGGATGACTCTGCCTGGCAAAATGATCTGGGGTGGTCTAATTAGCATGAACTCATAGCACCAACCATGGTGATTGTGGAATCAGAAAAGAAATATCTATTAGAAGACTTAGAAATAACGTATAGAGAAATTGTCATTTGCTGTGGCTGGGCACATTTATTTTTGATAATTTATACTGGATTTATTATTTCTTTTGTAAGTATTTTTTCAAAAGAGAGGCAGAGATACAATGAGTTTCTGAAAACCTTATTACTTTAAGAATTATCTCATTAATGAACACTAGCAAACATCAAATTTGGGGACTTTACAAGAATCATCAATAATATATTACAGGTGGTTCTCAGGCTATAGTTCTAGCATGTTATACATGAATCTAGTCTGTTTTCTGCATCCTAGAGTGTGAACTGTTGATAATTAGTTTTATGCTAACTTTGCACCAAATAATATGTGTGGTATTCCTTTGTATGCAGTACAAATGGATTATTTGATTGTAGGAGTTAGCAGTTCAGTCTAACTGCTTTGCTTTAAGAAGAGGGAACCATTATCTTCTCTTAGGAGGTATCAGCTTTTGCTCCTAGTCTATAGTGTTACAAATTGTTTCTCTTAGAGATATCTGGTATAGCAAAATATTCAATTTATATTATGATGTGATTTTAGAACTTGAAAGAATTTTATTGGAGAGTTTCAGGGTTTTGATTAAAATTAAAATTTATTATAATTTACTAGGTGCAAATTATTGTGATAATTATTTCCTTTAGAAGTAATATATGAAATGAAATATTACTAATGTTAGTTCATTATTTGCACTCTGTGTTATAGTTTTTATTTTCTTTAGTTTTTTATTTAGTGTTCTGAAATAATCCTGAAAGATACTGTACTTTGTTAAAAGAATTAATTAAGCACCCAAGAAAATCTATTTTTATATTAGAGGAAAAATATTCTAGTTATCTACTTAACATTGAGAGAAATTGTGAATGATAAGGTTAGGTATGTTTGGATTTTTTGAATAAGAAAATAAGATTAGTTTTCCACATGAATCCTTAAAATTTATTATACATAGAGAAAATTGTTGAATAACAATGTGGTTTGTTATTTTATGGATCAGATATTATTTGGAAAGTAGACAAATAGATGAATGACATATTTTCTGTGTCAAAAACACTAAAAATAAAGGTAACAGTAACCACAAATCAATGAACTTTATGTAATTCAAAGGGAATCTGCTGTGAAATTTACAATAGATAATCTAACATGAATTGCTTCATTGGAGAGTAAGTTTTCCCCTCCCTCTGGTTGTGAGTTATTAGTAGAGATAACTCAAATGGTCATTGAGTCAAAGGAAATTTATGGAATTGATGCCAGTGATGTCTTGACATTCATAAATTTATATTTCTTGACAAGAAAATTAACACATTGTAAGAGAGATTTCATTTTTTAATATAGTAATACTTTATAACATCATTTGATATAGCAGAGGGTTTTGATTTTCCAAATGGCCTCAAATTAAGGGCAATTAGTGCTTACAATTAGTCTTTCCCCTCTTCAAACTAGTGAAGCTAAATTTATTACATTTGAAAATTGAGCATTACAGGAAAGGATGCTCCTGCTTACTATTTTGTGTTGTTTCATTTTTATCCACTTCTAACATACTTTGCCAAAAGAGCACAAGGAAGCAGGTCATAATACTGGTTGTATCTGAGGGTCAAAGTTAGGAACTTTGTATAGAAACAGCATCATAACTGGTCTTCTTTTACTCCCTCAAACTTGTGTTTCTCTTACAGAGTTCATTCTGATTATATGATGATCTACAAGTGGAATAAACATGGTTACATGTTTTTTTGCACTGTAATGAAAGTGGCAAAACAATTTTGTTTTATTACCTACAAATTAACCTTCAGAATCTTTATTAAGACATATGCTTATTTCCTTATAACTTCTACACTAGACATTTTATTTAGCAATAAAGGTAAAAAGTACATTGTTTTTGCCAGAAGTCAATGTTGTATAATGTCATATACTACTTGTTAGTCTAGTGTGTTTTTAGTTTTTAATTTAAATACTTTTCAGTTGGTGATGCCAAAGTTCACTAGACATTTGTGCAGCATTCATATGCTAAGAGCGGCGTGGAATAAAAAAAAAAGAGAGATCATAGTCTAGTGGGGAGATACCCACATCTGTTGACTATGGGAAAAGTATGGGTAAAATAAGTAAAAGAGGTAAAAGAAAATAGAACTATTAAGAAAGGTAGCATTAATTTTGCTTGATGCTTTGAAGTAGAGATAGTATTCAAAGGAGCTTCCTAGAGTGAGTCATGTTCAACTAGGACCTTAAAAGATAATTGGGACAGAGGTGGGAATATTCTGGGTGCAGGGGTGTGATAAGGTAGCTAAACATAAGCTAAAGTGTAGCCATCTGTGAGCCTCAGTTATGTTTAGCAGCATCAAATAATCCATCCATAGGGGGAGCCTAAAAGGGTAAATTGAAACCAGACTATGGAAGGCATTGAAGATCGTCCTAAGAAATCTGGACTTCTTCATTCTGTGGATTATGGGGATTCTCTGAAAACCTTTGAGTAAAGGAATAATCTTTAAGAACAATAACTCTGATGGCAGCAGGAAGGGTGTAAGTGAGAAAGAGAGAGGGAAGGGACAGACACGTGGAGATATTTCGTGGGAAGCTACAGGAGTTCAGAGACAATGGACTCAATTGAGAAGTCATGGTATGAAAGGATTTCTGAGTAATGTTAACTGTGTCTCGTGGCTGATTGGTCAGGGAAGGGGGAAAGAGAAGTCAAAACTTTCTCCCCCCAATATTTTGATTTAGTTACTGGAAGAATGGTGCTGCTAGTAGTTAGAGTTGGGAATGTTGGAAGACAATTGAGAAAGATAAAATTCCATTTTGGTCATGTTTTATGAGGATTAGTGGGATGTTTCTGTGGGGCAATCAAGCTCAAGAGCCGTGGTTGGAGCAAGAGTGATAAAGGTCTGGATATGTTACATGTCTTCATAAAACTGAAGGAAACTCTTATGTAGATGTAGCAATTGCAGGAGAAAGGCAAAGAGGAGATGGCAGAGAACAGGGTCATGAAAAGAAACAGAGATTAAAGGAAGGAGTAAAAGTGTTGAATGCTATGGATTGGAAAAGTAGATTGAAATTGAAAATTCATGGGCTTTTTTTTTTTTTTTTTTTCAGTTTTGGACATGTTAGAAAGTGACTGCATATCTTACTTTGTGCAGGAAAGTCCTGGGGTTGTGTTTCCTGTACTTTCTGTCTCCCCAGGTTTCCTCATTGTTAAAGTTTACTTTCATTCATATTGTCTCCCTCATCTTCTCTCTCCATCTCACCCTTGGGATGTGGGTACATGCTAGTCTGCAGCCTTTGTAGTTATGTGTGTTTACCAGGGCAATTTCACAAGAATTTTCATTTACTTCTCCAGGTTAATGTATCTCACTCTGACAATACTCATTATTCATATCCTGGACTTTGGTGTACTTCACGTTTACTATGCTCTGATCTACCTCATTTTGTTCAAACTCTGATCAATTTAGTCAGAATTAGCAAAGATAGTTAACTAGCATTTTGAAGAGTGTGCAGAAAATTTTGATATTATTTATACAGTGATTCTTACTAGATTGGGGTAAACCCAGCTCCCTATATGTGTTTTTTAGCATTTGAGGGGAGAAAAATTTTCCAAAATATATGTTTCAACTTGAAGGTGATCAAACACTCCATTCCCCTTCCCTATCCCTAGTTTAATTTTCTCAGTGACAAACTGTGGCCTTGTAGATAAGGGGTAGGAAGAAAAGCAGAATATTTGAAGTGAAGCTTTATACTTGCATCACATAGGTTTCTTACTAATGACCCAGGGAGAAGTGCTTTGAAATATGCAGTGATCGGATACCCAGTTGGCTATAGTGCCCAAAACAAAAGCCAATCATCAATCACTTCACATCAATCTGAGAGTCTTTATTGAAGCTCTTCTGGTTTAATAATCTTAATTTTAAAAAAAATCAACCTATTGAATGGATTAAAAAGCAGGCTTAATAAAACCTGAAGATAGCTTGAGAATGATAATGGCCTGACTTATTTTGAAAAGTGACCATTAAAACTAGAATCTTCCTCATTGGTGATTCCATTCAGTGATTCAGTCCAGCGATGTTTAGATGGAGTCAATCAGCTTGCAAGAGGCTGTCTCATGGCTGAGCACTTTTCACCCCAGCTATCTACGGCCCTCACACCTGCCAAACTGTTCCTCATTTTAAAACCCGGTGCAAACACTGCCCCTCACTGTTCATAGTCAGGGTATTAGTTGCTAAGTCTTCATATTCTTGTAGAATTTCCTCATACTGTTATGGGTTATATCTGTTCTTTCTCCTCTCTTCACTGTCCATGTGGACTCCTTGAAGACTGAACCATGACTTATTCATTATCCTATTCCCAGCTGGCAGCACTGTGCTCAGGAGCCTACTTATTGGTGAAGGATGTGGGCTTCAGACAGATCTGTGTTCAAACCTCATTTCTGCCACTTTCCAGCCCTGTGTATTCTTGGGGAAATTATTTAATATAACTAGGCCTCAATTTCCTTTTCTGTAAATTGTGGCTATCTACCTTAAAGGATTGTTTGGGGAAGATTAATATTAATATTTGTGTGCTTGGCATAGTATAGACAGTGAAATGATAGCTGCTATTAGTAACATCACTATTATTGAAATGCAGTTGAATATACTTAAGGCTAAGTAAAAGAGGGATAATATGTTATAAAAATATAACCCACATTTTTCAGTCTCTTTTATTTTCCAATATAGAGACTATATAGAAGTTTACTTTGTTTTTGTCAGGTATAACCTATACCTCTCTGCATTTATTCAGCACGGACTCAGGGAGCTCAGCATAGAATATAGTCATTTCCAGATATTTGCCTTCTCAGATGCTTAAAAATTTGGCAGAGGGCACAGCATTTGCTCTTAGTAGTGAAGAAGATACTCAGGAATCAGCTAGTATAATGAGTTCAGTGGTCTCCTGTTCGGCCCAGTGTAGAGATTTCAGAAAGGCGGGAGGCCACATTTAAAGGAAATAATTGAGCATTTTCAGAATGCAGTCTCACGGCCAGCTTTATCATCTTCCCAGGAATGTGTGCTTAATAAAAATAAGTCCTGGAGAACATTTCAACACTGGAAATGTATTAGAGAAAGATCTTTAATCTCCCTTTGGAAATTAACACATGTATCATTTTTACTTCTATACATCTAAAATTTTATTCCTCCCGCCAAGAGGCATACTGCTACCACTGAAATCTGGGTCTAGGAATTATTACTAACCTCCCAGCCTAGTCTCTGTGTGCCCCCTCTTCCCTACGTTCATTTTGAAGTTTCTACTCGGTGCTCTATCGACTGGGCATTTGGATCCAAACCCATAACTTTTATAGTGTCTGGCTGTCAAATTGCACTCAGTGTACTGTCTGCTCCTGAAATCCTTTCTGCTCCCTCCTTTCCTCCTCTGATTTTATGTGTCCTTTAATTCCCCCTTTCTTCTGGAAAAATACAGGTCACTAAGAGAAACCCTTTCTAGGAGCCGCTGCCCGGGGAGCTCCATTTGCTGGGCTTCCCACCGTCGCTGAGCAAATCCTCGTCTGCCACAGGAGCCTGCCTCTGTCTCTCTCTTCTCTTAGAGATAGATGGGAAGCACTATCTTGCTCTTTTTGAAGACTGAATTTTTGTTTTAACATCCCTTCTGAGCTTCTGTGGGTAGTAGCAAAATAGGAAGCAGATATTGTGTGTCAAAACTGTCACCTCCAGTCAAGTTGCCCCTGGGGCAAAACTCAAGATTCTCTGAGGCTGCTGTGTCCCCCATCTTTTCTGGAAACGTCGTATGCAAGAACCTGTTTTCTGTCATGGATCATTCTGAATCCCCGGAGCATATTCTAGGGTGTGCTGTGAACAAGGACTGGTGCCACCTTGTGCACGCCGCTTGCCTGCCATCTCCCGTTTTGAGATTCAAGGGCTCTTAGGCCTGGCTAGACTCCACACTGTTCTTCTCCTGCTGGTGCCAAACTAACCAACCTGCCTTTCTATTTTGAACCTCCTCTGAAAGCTTGCCAGCATGTTCTCACTGGCAAGGTCTCTGTCCCCAGTTCTAAAGCTGTGACGACTTCCCTTTTCCCTCTCATCCCTCCAGCCTCATTTGACCTATGACGGCCCTGGTCTGTGTCTCTGTGGGTGCTATTCTGTGTGTTTGGAGGTTCCATTCTAGGCCATCCAATTCCTACGCTGGTCCTCAGCCCAAATTTGAAGAGGCCATTTTTGTTGCTTTTTCCCACCAGGCAGGCTCAGGTCTAGGCACTGCCCTGGACGTGAGTTTTATTTTCCGTCATGTGGGTGTCACAAGATTCATCGTTACCCCATGATATCAGTTCAGAACTAAGTGTTGGATGGTGACTGTATGTATCCCTAAATACCTGCCTCAGGTAGGGGGTTTTGGAAAACAGATCCTAAAAAGAAAACTCTTTATGGCAGAAAGTCAGTGAGGTGAATATTTTTAAGATATTTTACTTGTTTTTCCCTCAGATCATGTACTGCCCCTATCTTTCATACAGTTTCAAGTTCCTGTTCTCCACAGCAGGTGACTTCTTCAGGCAGCTGAGGGAGGCTAGGGCAGGCTGCAGGGGGCCAAGCTGCCTGGGTGTGAATCCCCCACTTTGGCCATTGATTAGGTGTGTGATCTTGAGTGGCATTTCTTAATCTTTGTTCCTTAGTTTCCTCATGCATAAAATGGGCATAAAAATAGTACCTACCTCATAGGAGGTTCTTGCAGAGGTTATGTAAGTTAAAATCTATCTTATTATTATCCTGAATTAAAAAAGAAAAGTGATAAATTCTGTCCACCTACTCTTACTCCTATGCATCTGGGCTTTGACTGAAAAAAGACAAAATTTTTTTCTAATTGTTATATACATTAATCATACCTTTATTCTCTACCTGTGTGCTCCTTGTATGTTTTTCTGTGTTTACAGTTTATCCTAGAGAACAGTGCTCCATCCAAATGTTACCTAATAAAAAGTTTTCAGTGAGCCTGATGATAAGGGCATTGTCTTAAGTTTTTAAAGCCTTCAAAATGTTTAAATTCTATATTCTTAATCAGCCTGGTTTAACTTCATTTTTGTCTTTGGTAGTCTATTTGTTAACTTCATTCTATGCTTTTTAATGGGAATATAATCTGTTCTCCCAGAATAATGAGGCACAAATGAGATAATCTCTAAATGAAAGTCCTTTGTAAAGAGAAAAGTGCTATCCAAATATAAAATATATTAGTAATAAATAGCCTTATGGACTCACAAAACAGTGTGTTGTTTTCAGGTGAAAATAAGGCAGCTGTGGTTAGATTCAGGGAGTAGAAAGAGCCTTGAAGAAGATGTAAAGTGCATGAGATGTTTGCCTCTAATTTGTTAATCAATGACAATGACTACTTACTAATATTTGCTTTTAAATCTCTTTGGATCTTTATTAAATTTCAATTATGATTTTTAAAAATATATCCAGTTAAATAAAGCATAATAAATCCTAATGCTTGTTTGGACAGTTTATACAGTTTTGAGGAAAAGTGATGACCATGCAAAGTAAACCCACTTACCTGATAGGTGAAATGTTACAAGCTTTGCGTTTCTAGTTTTCTAGTTTCTAGTTTTCTTCATTTTCTAGTTTCTCATCTGGCCTCCAGCTTAGCCTGTCTTTGCTGTCAGAAGATCTCATTGGCAAATAGCAATCCGTTTCCTCAAGAAATGTTTCTGCTGAAATGGAAAAATAGGAAGGGGATGTCACTGGAACCATAATAGGCCTTTATAAATGTTGGCTGTGATATTGACACAAACAGCCATTATTATCTTAAATACTCTGATATTCTTTAATTAAAGCCATTTAGGAGGCCTGAAAATTGCCAATATGTAAGCTAAAATAAAATTTATTTTATATGATTAAATGTGGTTTTAAACACCTTCTCAAGACATATTTATATATGTTTGTCAACTTCGGTTAATTTTTACTAAAATCATAATTTACCCCCTTGATCTTAAGATTGTGTGCATTTTTTTTATATCCTACCTATTCCCTGGAAGAGATTTAAAAAAGATTGTGATACGTAACATACACCCAATAAAACCAATGATTTATTACCACACAATACTCTGGAAGTAGGGATTAAAAAACAAATTTTTTCAAAAAGAGACTAATACAGTTATGTAACGAGTAGCTGATTATTTGACTCTCAGTTTTCTGGCATCCGGGGAAAAGATGGAAATAGGCTAAATTATATATTCTCGATATCATAAAGGAAAAAGCATGTCAAATCCTTAATGCACTGTATTATGAATATGGTTATACGTACATGATTTATCACATATTGGAAAAGATTTGCTAAGGCAAAGCATGTCTGTTTTACTAAATTTATCTTTTTTAATTACTTTGCTTAGGTTAATCTGAAAAGCTTTTTTCGTCCCCTGGGCACACTCTTTCTGTGCACACAATTTTGGGTAGCAGCAGGGTATAGGTGATAAAAAAAAAAATTGCCATAAAGAAAATGGTGAAAATTTTGGGTATATCTAATTTTTAAAATATTGGCTATATAGTTAGAATTCTGACTCGTTGCTTAGTGACTAGCTGTCTCAATAATTGGGAAGTAAGGTTGAACAAAAACAAATTGGTTTCAAAGTTTAGAATTTGTCTAGAGAATGAAGACCTATATCTTCAACGTATCTACTTGAGTTTGCCAAAGTTCAAGTCCCTTTAAAATCTTAGCCTAGGAAAATATTTTTATGCAATAGGAGAGGAAGACAAATGAGTTACTCAACTATAATAGTATACTTATAACAGGAATGAGAGTTAGTTCAGGAAATAGGCATGCTTCTTGGTTGAAATGCATCTGTTGGTAAAATACTATTGACCACTTGAGAAAGAATAGTAGAGAAAATATTTTCAAACAAATCAATATAATTATTTTTTACCTTCCTAGAAATGTTTAAAAAAAATAAAACAAAGTGACTCAGTGGGATTCATAACTGAGAACCATGAGATGCATAAACAGGTATAGTGATAGAAAATAAAAACAAATTGCTTCCTGGGGTGAAGTCACGGAGACTCTGGCCGATGGTTTCTAAATCAATAGCTTCCTTTTCAGAGTCACATGTGATAGAAGTTAGTGTAAATATAGATTGTAATATACTCTTTTATTTTTATTAGCATTATGAAACCTTTTGGCTTGAAACCTACGGGCATTTTGAAGACGTTTCTATTTTCAGAAGTTTTATTCTCTCTAAGTTTTAGTAAACACAGATATGTTTAATGTGATCCCTTTGTACAGATATTTGAATGGAGTTCCCTGGCCTATTTTAATATATAATGATGGGTAGATTTTATGTTTTCATTATTAAAGTAAAATGGAAAAACATAAAGAACATGTAGTTAAGAATTTGTATTTGTTTTTGTATGTTATGTGCTTTGATCTGCAGTATCAAATAACCTGTAATAAAGTTGTGAGAATTCATGAACTAGCTTAGTTATTTAATTGTACAAGACTTTTCTTTGTGTTTGGCTGACTGGTTTCACAGCATTATCATACTTCAGAAAACCAAATACATAGGTTATTTTTCAACTCTATTGGAACTTTGCAGATTTCAGATTTTAGTTCTATAGAATAGTGTTATTTATTTTGGGTGGCTCATGATGTTAAAAGTTAATTCTCAAACTTTACAGAGTATCCATATTGTAAATCTATCTCTTCTATCAAGTCTCTTCTCAAACGTATATCAAATAGCATTTATATAATGTGTGAAGGACACTTTGTGTTTTAGATACATTCATTCATTTATTTGCTCTTCTGAACAGCCTTATCAGGAAGATAGGGAAGGAACTATTTTTCTTCTTGTTTTCCCAGTAAGGAAACTTGGAAGCAGGCAGCTAGTAGGTAACATGTATTTCTAGTTTCAACAGCTCAACTCTTTCAAGGGTTCCACATTGGAAGTTAACATTTAATGGATTTTCTCCCAAGTTTGCATGGGAGGAGACTCAAAAAATCAGTAAATGGGGCCTGGCATGATGACACATGTTGTAATCCCAGCACTTTGGGAGGATGAGGCAGGAGGATTGCTTGAGGCCAGGAGTTCAAGACCAGCCTCAGCAATATAGTGAGACCCCCGTCTCTACAAAAAATAAAAGAATTAGCCAGATTTGGTGGCACATGCCTGTAGTTCCAGCTACTTGGGAGGCTGAGGCAGGCTTAAGCCCAGACATTCAAGGCTGCAGTGAGCTACGGTGATGCTACTGTACTCCAGCAACAGAGACTCTGTCTCAAAAAATAGATGGGGAATGTGCCCCAATAAGTGAATTCATCTTTCCAAAAGAAAGAAAAAAAAATCAATAATTCTACAGTATAAATGTCTAAAAAGAAACGGTTTAGGAGAGAAAACATACATAAAGAGATAGGTGCATTGCTTTTGATAGTGAAAAATTTACCCTTTAAATTAGATAACCAATCCAGAATAATTGCATGCTGTCATTATATTCAGCAAATTACACATCTTTTCTCATGTCTTAATTTATTTTTTTCAAAAATTAAGGTGAGGATGCAATTTCCTAGAATTGGCTTCTCTGCAAGCTAGTTGGATATTCCCAGTGTTGGGCATCAGAATTCAATGGCAGTTCCAGAAGGCATAAATGATACAGAGCTATTTGTATCCTTACCAGATTTCCTTTGCAGGCTGTAGTGTGCTTCTGGAGTGTTTGTGTTAGAAACGCATTATTTTGCTTTATTGAGGCAATTGAAGGCCATTAATAAGGAGGCCGATAGCTTCCTGTTCCAAGCTCACTTTTCTATGGAGCATGCTTCAGTCTCTTTGCATATATGTCTTTCCTGCCAAATGTGGAGACTAAGACCACCAATCAATATTTTCCATAGCATTTAATCTCCTGATCTATTTGTTGATTCTCTGGAAATGCTCCGTAATCAAAAACGTACAGTCAAGGGAGGGTGTGATAAGTTAGGTGTGTTCCTCAACCAAAAAGCTTCTTTCGTTTACTTAAACCTCAAAGATAACACTAATTAATCGTGTGCATAAAAATGCAAATTATGTCCTGTGCAAATTATAAGTCATCATTAACAGTGTCTGACTGCAGTGTAGGCCTTGGGATTCTCATTCCCCACACACCGTGCAGTGTAAAGAGGTGTTGTAACAGAGAAAAGAGGCTTTACCTCTCCCTGTGTTTTGGCTTTCTGTTCAATGTTCCCTATTTCCTTGACTGGTGTGTCTTTCTCTTTAAGGACATGTGACCAGGATCAAAGATGTCTACAGTTACAACCTCCCCAAGCACTTCTTGCCTCCATCCTCCTAGACTCCTCTTTTCTCTGTCCTACAACCATGCTGATACATTTTTCATAAGACTTATTGGATGTGGAGAGATAGGAACACTCATATACTACTGGTGGGACTGCAAACTAGTACAACTTCTGTGGAAAGTAAAATGGAGATACCTCAAAGAGCTACAAGTAGAACTACCATTTGATCCAGCAATCCCATAACTGGGCATCTAACCAAAAGAACAAAAGACATTCCATAAAAAAGACATCTGCACTAGAATGTTTATAGCAGCACAATTCACAAATGAAAAGATGTGGAAACAACCCAAGTGCCCATCAATACATAAGTGTATTAATAAAATGTGGTATATGTATACCATGGAGTACTACTCAGCCACAAAAAGCAATGGTGATCTAGCACCTCTTGTATTTTCCTGGATAGAGCTGGAACCCATTCTACTAAGTGAAGTATCACAAGAATGGAAAAACAAGCACCACATATACTCACCATCAAATTGGTATTCACTGATCAACACTTAAGTGCACATATAGTAATGACATTCATCAGGTGTTGGACAGATGGGAGAGGGGAGAAGGGGATGGGCATATACACACATAACTTATTGGGATATAATTTGCATACACAATAAAAAGCACAGATTTAAAGGATACACTTTGATGAGTTTTGATAAATGTGTGTCCCATTTAACCACCACTCTAATCAAGATGCCTTTACATTTCCATCATCCTGGAGAGCCCCGCAGCTCTCTTTGCAGTCACTCCACTCCTCCCTTTTCCCCAGCCAACCACTGCTCTCATTTTTTTCTCATCATTGATTAGTTATGTTTGCTTTAGAACTTCATTTACATGAAATACTGACTTCTTTCTTCAAAATAACATCTGGGAGATTATGGTGTTGCATGTACAAATAGTTGTTTCATTTTTATTGCTGAGTAGGTTACCACAAGTTGTTTCTCCGCTCACCTGCTGATGAACATTTGGGTTATTCCCAGTTTAGGACTGTTATGAACAATGCTACTATGAGACTGTACAAATATTTTTGCTTTGATAAAACTTTCTATTTTGAAACATTTGTAGGCTCATATGTAGTGGTAAGACATAATATGGAGAGAGTCCATGTACCCTTTATTTAATTCTCTCTAATGGTAATTAGTCTTGCAAAATTATAGTACAATATCACTACCAGGAAATTGACATTGATATGATCCACTGATCTTACTCAGATTTCCCAGTTTTACATGTACTCGTTTGTGTGTGTGTGTGTGTGTGTGTGTGTGTATTTAGTTGTAGGCAGTTTTATCCCATGAGTAGTTTTGTGAATCTACCGCCACTGTCAGAAACAGAACAGTTCTGTCACCACAAGGATCTCTTATATTGCCCTTTTATAACCACACACATCTCCTCCATCCCTTAGCCCTGGAAGCCACTAATATGTTCTCCATCTCTATAATCTTATCATTTCAAGAATGTGATATAAATGGAATTATACAGCATGCAACTTGTAAGATTGGCATTTCTCATTTAGCTTCATTCTCTTGAGATTTAAATCTGTGTGTGTAACAATGATTTTTTTCTTCCCATTGAAGAGTGTCTCTAGTTTTTAGCTATTACTAAGAAAGCTGTCATGAACGTTACTGTACAGGTTTTGGTGTGAACATATGTTTTTATTTCCTTGGCATAAATGCCCAAGAGCATGATTGCCTGGGATATATGGTAATAGAATGTTTAGTTTTATATGAAACTGCCAAACTATTTTCCAGAGTGACTGACTATACCACTTTACATTCCCTGGATCAGTGTGCGAGTGATCCAACTTCTCTGCACCTTCATCAGCCTTTGATATTGTCTAATGTTGTCGCTATTTCTTATTTAGCTACTCTTATAGTTATGTAGTGATATCTCTTTGTAGTTTTGTTTCATTAATGGTTAATGACGTTGGACACCCTTTCATGTGCCTATGTGCCATCTGTATATCTGTTTTTGGTGAAATACCTCTTTATGCTTTTTGCCCATTTTCTGGTTGGATTATCTGTTTCTTTACTGTTGAGTTATGAGGATTCTTTATATATTCTGGACCCTAGTCCTTAGTTGGATAAGAGCTTTGTAAATATTTTCTTCCAGTCTGCAGCTTATCTTTTCATCCTCTTAAGAAGGTCTTTTACAGAGAAAACACTTTAATTTTGATGAAGTCTATTTTATCAATTTTTTTCTTTTAAGGATGGTGTTTTGGTGTCAAGTGTGAGTACTATTTGCGTAGCCCTAGATCTCAAAGATTTTCTCCTATATTTGTTTCCAAAATGTTTTTTTTCCCTCCAAAGGTTTTATATTTTTATGTTTTACATTTAAGACTGAGATCTATTTTTAGTTAATTTTGTAAAAGATGTGTGGTCAAAGTTCTTGTTTTCTTCTTTTCAGTGTATTTTGTGGCTCTGTTTCTGGGTTCTGGGTTGTCTTCTATTAATCCAGTGTCTGTTCCTCCAACAACACCTCACTGTCTTGATTATTGCAGCTAATAATGCAAACATTATTAAGTTGAGTAATTTTTCTCCCACTTTACTCTTCTTTATCAAGATTGTTTCAGCTATTCTAGGGCCTGTGACTTCCCATGTAAATTTTAGAATAAATTTATCTATGTCACAAAGCAGGCATTTTGCTAGGAATTATATTAAACCTATACATCAATTGGGGGGAGAATTAATATCTTTACTGTGTTGAGTTTTCCTCCATGAGCAAGGTATATCTCTCCATTTATTTATATCTTTGTTTTATTTAATCAGCATCTTGCAATTTTCAGCATAAGATCCTATACATGTTGGGTTAATTTTATATTTAAGTATTTCAATTTCTTTGAAGTGATCTTAAATAGTATTGTGTTTTAAATTTTGGTTTTTGCATATTCATTGCTAATACATAGAAATGAGATGGATTTTGTGGCTTGATCTTTTATCCTGCAACCTGCAAAACTCACTTATTCTAGGAGATTTTTTTTTTTATACTCCTTGAGATTTTCTACATAGACAATTGTTTTATCTGCAAGTAGAGATGGATTTAGTTCTCCCTTCCCAATGTAAATATCTTTTATTTCTTTCTCTTGGTTTATTTCAGTGGCTAGAACTGAGAGTTTTGGTTTTTTTAAATCATGAATAGTCTTGAATTTTGTTTGCCACTTTTACTGTGTCAACTGATACTATTTTTTCGTCACTAGCCTGTTGTTATGGTGGATTTCATTAATTTTCAAATATTGAACTAGCATTGCTCATATGGAACAAATACAACTTGTTCATGGTATATAATTCTTTTTATATATTACTAGATTTGAATTTGCTAATATTTTGTTGAAGATTTCTGCATCTAAATCCATGGAAGATATTTATATTTCCCATGAGATAAATAACATCTGTTATTCTGAAACATTTCTTCCACTTCTGTTTTCTGATAATGATTGTAAAATTAGTGTTAATTCTTCTTTAAATGTTTGGTAGAATTCTTCAGTGAAACTATTTGAACATGGATATTTCCCTTTGGGGAGCATTTTTTTGAATCCAATTTCTTTATTGTCACTGAATGTATAATTCTTTTTGTGGACATACATTTTCTTTTGGGTAAATACCTATAAGGTGGAAATTCTGTGTCATATGGTCAGTGGATGTTAAACTTCATTAAAAAAAACAAAACAAAACAAAACTGTTTTTCAAAGTGGTTGCACCATATTGCACTCCCAAGAACAATGTGAGGTTCAGTTGCTCCTCACCAATCTTTGGCATTATCAGTTTAACTTTAGCCATTCCAGTGGGTGTGAAGTGGTATCTAATTGTGATTTTAATTTTTATTTTTCTGATTATTAATGGAAGTGGACATCTTTTTACATAATGGCCATTCTCATAAATTTTTCTGTGAATATCTTTTCAATCTTTGCCCAATCATGCTTTTTTGTACATTTTTTTTAAATCAATAGTTTGTCTTTTTTTGAATTGTAAGGATACAAAACCTTTGTCAGATATATGTATTTCAAATATGCTCTAAATTTCCGGCTTTCTGTTGCATTTCCTCAGTGGCATAATTTGAAAAGTAAAAGTTTTTAATTTTGATAAATTTCAATTGTTTTTTCCTTATATGTTTGTGCTTTCATGTTCTTATTAAGAAATGTTTAATTCTAATAAAGACAAGTTATTTTTATTATAAATTAGTAAATCTAATAAGCTTCCTCCATGGCTGTAAAATTTTTCACCTATATTTTTTTCTAGAAGTTTTAAAGTCTATATTTAGATTTATGTTTCAGATTATGATTCATTCTAAATAGATTCTTTGTATGGTGTGAGATTGAGGTTCATTACTTTTCATAAAGATATCCAGTTGATTCAGCACCATTTTTTTTCCCTGAGCTATTCTCTGTAGAAAATCAGCATCATTTTTTGAGAACACTCATTATTCTTTGAATTACTTTAGCACATTTGTCAAATATCAATTGATATGTACATACAGCCTATTTCTAGACTCTGTTCTGTTCCACTGATGTTTTTTTCCTTATGCCAATGACTCCCTGATTTGATTATTGTAGCTTTATAGTATTATTGAGATCAGTTAATATAAGTCCTCCAATTTTTTTATTTGTTTTCAAAACTATTTTGACTATTCTAGGCCATTTTTATTTTTTTATACAAGCTTTGCTTTGCACAATAGTGTGGGACTGTAAAAATGGCCATGCAAGCTGAAACCATGCAAAATGTTTGTAAAAATCAATGAGAAATATTATGATTATTCCATGTCCTTTAAACATTTTTATAAATATCTAGGGAAATGGAAAAAATAGTACAACTAATATTTATTGAGCATACTATAGTTTAAACATTGGAAATATTTAGAATTAAAGTGTTTTATGTTCTGGGAAAAAAGTATCAGTTTGAACAGTGCTTGCCTTCTTCTCATTGTATAACCTATTGTACAGAGTAAGCGTCTTCTATCTTGACCAATTGTCATGTTCCTTTCTAAGTGTGGATCAACTTGCAGTGTTTTATCCTTTGTGCCTTCAATGTTATGACATGTCTCTGAGAATTCCTTTAAGGGGACATTTTTGGCAAGCATGACTTCTGGGACATCTTCATCCTTTACATTGCAACCACTTTTCTCATGCGTGTTGGTAACTATGCTTCACGCTTCACTAAGTTCCTCTGGCTACATTTCTAGAGCTTCTCAAATGATAGCAGTGTCCATATTCCCATAGTTAGAAATTTCTTCTATTACTCCATTTACATTTAATTCAAATTTCACTGCCAGTGTTATCATTTATTTGTTTCTTTGCTGCTTTTTGATCACTGTTAGCCAATTCTCTTTTTCAATTATTTAGTTTTATAAAATGTCATGTGGGTTTATCAGTGGGAGACAAGGAGGCATCCAAAGTACATGCTCTGCTGTCTATGTGTCATCAGAATAGCAGATACAATAGTCCAGTCACTATTGGACTTTGAAAGAAGTGATGTGATTACTGATCATGATGCACAAATCTTTTTTACATGGTGATTGGTGGACTGAAGATCTGGAAGCAAAGTTTGTACTTTATGCAATTACTTATGGTTAATCTACCATGGGAACCAAAATTTGAACCATGTTGTTGAGGGACTGGTGTTTTTATCTAAATTGTGGTAACTGAACCCCATGCAGATTGGAAGTGTGCAAAGTAAGGACTGCCTCTGTGTCTGTGAGCATATGTGTGTTTATAATGGAACATCAAGGTATGTGATAATTGCTATCAAGTGAAATGAAGAGAGAATGGGGGTATTGAATGTGAATGAAAAGTGTAATTTTTATATACAGTAACTGTAGAAGGCCTCCTGATGAGCTGATCTTTGGGCAAAACAAAAAATAAAGCATTGCTAAGATGTGTGTGGGGGGGAATATTATGTGGAAGGAATAGCAAATGCAAAGCCCCAAAGACGGTAATGAGCTTAGAGTGTTCAAAGAGCAGAATGTAGAAGAGTACGCAAGATGGAGAGAATTAGAAGATGAACTTGAAGAAGCAGGCAGAGTAAAATTATTTTTTCTATATCTGTGAAAAATGATGTTGGTAATTTAATAGGGATTGCATTGAATCTGTAGATAACTTTGGGCAGTATAGACATTTTAACAATGTTGATTCTACCGATCGATGAGCATGGTATGGTTTTCCACCTATTTACATGTTCTGTGATTTTCTTCCTCAGTGTTTCATAGTTCTCCCTATAGAGGTCCTTTACCTCTTTAGTTAAATATATTCCTAGGTATTTTATTTTCTTTGTTGCTATTTTGAAGGGTATTGAGTCCTTAATTTGGTTCTCCATTTGACTGTTATTGGCATATATGATTGCCTCTGATTTGTGTGTATTGATTTTGTATCCTGAAACTTTACTGAATTCATTGATCAATTCCAGGAGTCTCTTGGTTGAATCCTTGGGGTTTTCTAGATATAACATCATATCATCAGCAAAGAGTGAGAATTTGATCTCTTCTGTCCCTATTTGGACT
Source organism: Eulemur rufifrons (assembly GCF_041146395.1). NCBI lineage: Eukaryota > Metazoa > Chordata > Mammalia > Primates > Lemuridae > Eulemur > Eulemur rufifrons. The sequence goes on along the minus strand of NC_090999.1, from coordinate 65,217,023 downwards.
CCCTTGATTCTGCTCTCTTGCTTGATAGCTCTCGCAAGGACTTCCAATACTATGTTGAAAAGTAATGGGGACAGTGGGCAGCCTTGTCTGGTTCCAGTTCGAAGTGGGAATGCTTTCAGTTTTTCCCCATTCAGTATGATGTTGGCTGTGGGTTTGTCATATATGGCTTGTATCATTTTTAGATAGGCCCCATCTATGCCTATTTTGTTAAGTGTTCTTATCATAAAAGGGTGTTGAATTTTGTCAAATGCTTTTTCTGCATCTATTGAGAGGATCATATGATCTTTATTTTTGCTTCTATTTATGTGGTGAATTACATTTATAGATTTGCGTATGTTAAACCATCCCTGCATCTCTGGGATGAAGCCCACTTGGTCGTGATGGATTATTTTTTTGATAAGCACTTGGATTCGATTTGCTAGGATTTTATTGAGAATTTTTGCATCTATATTCATGAGGGATATTGGTCTGTAGTTTTCTTTTTTTGTTGCATCCTTTCCTGGTTTTGGTATCAAGATTATGTTGGCTTGGTAAAAAGTGTTGGGGAGAATCCCATCCTTCTCGATATTGGAGAATAGTTTATGTAGGAGGGGATGGGTGCATACCTACATGATGAATGCCATGTGCACTGTCTAGGGAATGGACATGCTTGAAGCTCAGACTCGGGGGGGATGGGGAGGCATGGGCAATATATATAACCTGAAATTTTGTACCCCCATAATGAGCTGAAATAAAAAAAAGTAAAAAAAAAAAAAAAAGAAGAAGAAGCAGGCAGAGGACAGATCCCATAAAGCCTTGTAGGCTATGGTAAGGAATTTGGATTTTACACTTTGCGTGTGAAGCCACCAGAAAGTTTTAGTCAGAGGAGCAATATAATTTGATTTGCATTTTTAGATGATCATTCTGGAAGCTGAGCTAAAAATTGACTATGGAGCAGCTATAGTGTAAACAAGAAAACCAGTTGGGAGGCTTTTGCAGCAGTTCAGGTAAGAGATAATGATGATTTGGACCAGGGTTTTAACAATGGAGTTGGAAGAAGAAGTCAGCTCCAGGATATATCCCAAAGATGGAACTGAGCAGACTTGGGTACGGGCTATGAGGCAAAGAAAGGAATTATAGATCATTCCTAAATTTTTGGCTAGGACAACTAAGGGAAGATGAAGATGATGGGGAAGCTGCAGCTGAGAAGGGAAGATTAAAGTTCTCTTTTAGGCGTGATAATAAAAAGTATCTATTATTGCCTATTCTAGAGCTCAGGGAAGAGATGGGGCTAGAGATACAAATTTGGGAGTCATCAATATATAGATGCTACTGAAAGCCCCAAACTGGTTGAGATCTTATAGGGAGTTACTAAATAAAGAATAGGAGGAGGCTGAGGACTGTTCCAGGTGGCACCCCAAACTGTAGAGGTGAGATAGAGAGGGAAAATCCAGCAAAAAAGATTATAAAAGAGCAGCCAGTGTAGTGGTGGGGAAACCAACAAAGTGTGGTGTCCAGAAACCAAATTTCAGTAGTGTTTCAAGAAAGATGTTGTCCCATTTGGTCAAAATGCTCCTAAGAGGTCAAGTAATGTAGATGAATTAGCCATTGAATTTGGTAGTATTAAGATCAGTCAGGAGCTACACAGGGAATGTTTTGGTGGACTAATAGGGCCTCAGGCCCAATTGGAATGTCTGAGAACAGACAAGCAGGAGGAAATGGAGACAGCAAATATTGAAAGCCCTTCAATGAGGTTTGCTATAAGAGGGAGGAAAGAAAATAGGATTACTATTTGGAGCAAGATGTTAGATCTAAAGAGAGGTTATATTTATATGTGTGTGTGTGTTTAGAATATGTTTGTATGTATGAGTTCAGTTACCGCAGGTTAGTTAAATAACACCAGGCCCCCAACAACATGATTCAAGTTTCAGTTCCCATCGTGTATTAACTGTGATTCATTGCAAGAGTACAAACTTTGCTGCTTGTTACCTCTTCAGCCCACAAATCACTATGTAAATAACAGCTTGATCAGTGACAGCTTGATCAGTGACATCAGAAAAGAGTGACATCACTGCTTTCACTGCTTATCTGTTACTAAGCACATGCGCAGAGGACAGAGCATATGGGGGTGTTGCTCATCTCTTAGTGATATAATCATATCATTGAGCTTTTAAAGTACTATTCTGTTGTTTCAATGGTCAAGACCACCCTGACTGATTCTCTTGGAAACTTAAATGAAAATGAGAACATTTGCTTTTTACCATCAAACACAACTTCATTAATCCAGCCAGTGGCCCATAGAATTATTTCAACTTCCAAATCTCAAATGGATTTTCAGACAGAGTATTGAATTGGATGTCATGCAATTTCTTTCACTGAGTTTTGGAAAAAATAAGACAAAAAGCAGGCAACTGGAAACATGCATGCACCATGGGAGGAAGTAATGGTAACGTGTGCAGTGTGGCAGGACCTTCTACCTCACTCACTGGAAAACTAACTTTGCAGGGTTTGAATTGAATATAAACAGAGCTTTAGAAGAAAGAACTGGCCTGGAAATGTTGACACTACTGCCATTTGTGAGACTCGAGGTATGCAGCCGGAGGAACCTTAGCAAAGGCAAACTTAACTACACAAATGAGAAAAATGGCTGTGACAAAAACTGTACATGGAAGGAACTCTTGGAGGCATTTCACGACTTTGAAAATGCAATGGATAAAATGTTGGAGGCTGATCCAAACTTAGAAACAAGAATGATAATTCACCAAGACACAGAAAAGATTCTTGCTCTGTAATGTAAGTTATGTGACAAGAAGGCAAGTTTGAAGTATAGTTCAAACGACTCTTGATAAATTTTTACAAAGAAATAACATTTTAATTTTCAATGCTTCTAATGTCTTAAACTAATATACTAAATATTAGGTTTACTGTTTTTTCATTTTCTTATACATGTATAACTGACAGTAAGAGAATTTTTTAATGTTTTGATAAAAATTTTAAAAATCATGGAAAAATTATCATTTTTTCTATTAATTATTTAATTGCTTTGCATGGTTTCAACTTTCCTGGTCCTTCTTATGGTCCCACGGTACCATGCCAAACAAGATCTGCATATATTTCTATAATGTGGTAGTCAATTGCATGTGTCAATTTGACTGAGCCATGGGGCCCAGATATTTGGTCAAACATTATTCTGCCTGTTTCTGTGAACATGCTTTTTGGATGACATTAACGTTTAAATCAGTGGATTTTGAGTAAAGTGGATGACTCTCTGTAATATGGGTGGGTCTCATCCAATCAGTTGAAGGCCTAATAGAACAAAACCTGACCTTCCCTGAGCAAGAGGGAGTTCTGGGAGCAGACTGCCTTTGGAGTCTTCCCTGCAACTCTTCCCTGTGCCTGCCTCATCAGATTTTGGACTTGCTAAACCTCCACAATCATGTGAGCCAATTCCTTAAAATAAACTACCCCTCTCTATACACACGTGTGTGTGTGTGTGTGCGCGCGCGTGCGTGCATGTGTGTACACATCCTATTGACTCTGTTTCTCTGGAGAACCCTGACTATTGCATATTATATATATATATACATATATATATATGTATTATGCACATGCATTTTATTTCTCTCTCTTTCTGTATATATGAATGTATGTATTTTTTTTAAATGAAAGCTGATTGGAGAAAAGGATTTTATACTGCTCGTTGTTGTGTGACCCAGACCTAGAATAGTGCTGGGAATACTCAACCAATGTTGTTAAAGAAGTATTTTTTATCAATTGGAATCACAAAAGATAGTTTCTAAGTCCTTTCACATCACTTAACTTATTTGATTTTCTAAAGGATGCAACAAGGTCTATAAATAGGAAGCTCTACTATTTTACAGATAAGAAATGTAGACCCAGAAATAGTAAATCAATTTTTGGTGTTAGAACTAGGTTTCTTGACTCTTAGCCTGTGTTTTGTCTATTGTATCCTGATGTTCTGGTAGCACTCCTAGAAAACAAATGGGTAATATAAATGTCAGTTTTTTCCAGTTTTGTTTGGTTTTGAGAAGAGCCTTTTCTCATTTTTCTTTCTTTTGGATGGAACTAAATTCACGGGGAGTGTTGTATGGTGGATGCCAGCAGCTCCTGGCAGGTGCTAGTGGGTGGAGCCTTTGAGAGCTATCCTGAGGACACCTTGTTTATGTAGAGGAAATGTAACTTCAGAAAGGCATTTCCCCTTACACTTAAAGTGCAATTTTACTGAAAATCTGTACCTAGCCAGAAGCTATTTCAAGCAGGCTTTGCTAAAGCCATCCTTTAGAATGCTTTAGAATTTGATTTGAAAGTATATTTCTCTATGGTACAAGAGTCAAGCTATTTTATATGTGGTAGGAGAATTTATTTTGGATATTTTTCTAGCTCTTTCTGCATGCCCCCAATTCTAAATGTTCTTCTATTTTCTCCTCAGCTGAAAAAATAGCTTCACGAAGGAATAGAGTTGAAGGGTATCCGTGTTTGTTGAAGCAGGTGCTAATCAGCCACACTGAGGGAAAAACAAACTGAGTCTAAGAATATGAAGTTGGTTTAAAGCTTCTGTGCCATTTGCTGCATGTGTGCTCTGCTAAAGGGCAGCAAGTGTTCAAAGCTATCCCTTGCAGTTTAAAACGTGTCTGACAATAATGAATCATGTCAGTTCAGAAAGGCACTAAGAGCTGGAGAGATAGCTGAGTGCTTGTATTCAACATCGAGGAAGGAATTGTAAACTTACAGAATAATTTTCACTTAAAATTTTTAACTCAGAAAACTAGTTTTTAACTACGTGAGTTTAATCCTATTTTTTCCGATTGTGTCTGGAGAACAAATGTTTTCTTGTGTTCTTTTCTTCAGTGGTACTAAAGTTATTTATTTAAGCATAGATCTATGTCATTCTCTCCTCCTTATTCACCAAAAACTTAGCAGTTGTACCAATATCATCCAATCATGTAATAAATGTCAAAGTAAGGAAGACAGAAAAAATGGGGAAAAATAAAACAGAATGCAAAAAGGCATGGCTAACATTATGCAAGTAGAAAAATACAAATGGCTTTGTAATAACCAAATAAAAGGTATACATGAACTTAGTAAATATCGTATTGATTTGTAGAGGACTTATTTTTATTTTAGAATAATTAAAAATAGTAATTAACAATTTATTGAGTGCTTGCTTTATGCCCAGCTCTGTCCTCAGTACTATTCATGAAATAACTCACAGAATCCACACACCAATCTCATAAAGTAGGTATCAGAATGGTCCCCATTTTACATATGAATTGAGTGAGGCAAGCAAGGTGAAGTAATTTGCCTAAGATCAGACTGCTAGTAAGTAGTGGAACAAAGATTCAAATAGACAGGGGGAGTGGCTCTGGATTGAATATTGTTGTATAAGGACTGCACGCTAACTGTGCCACTGGAGTTCCAGAATATTGTTAACCACCGGGCTATACCAAACACTGATGTGATTTTTCTTGTTGCTTAACACGTTGGTGCTTTTTCAGGTGGTTGTATATGGAAACAAATAGATATTTTGAAATTGTTGTGATAAGCAGTTTCTGGCTAAATTTAATGAAACTTCTAATGTCTAAATCCAACGGATACTGTATTTGATGGTTAAATATGATTTTGAAAATTAGTTGCCAGTCTGTTCATTGCATTGTAGCACTTTTTAAAAATGTATTTATTAGCTTTCAACATTATAATCAAAGTAATCTATATGCATGGATTAAAAGATCAAATAATGATAGATGGCTTAGAATAAAAAGCTGCAGGTCTCTTCTTATCTTTCCTAGAGTACCCACAGCTTCCTTTCTTCCTCTAGTGCTAAAATGAGGATTTTAGCTTTTCTCATCTCCTCCACACTTTCTCCCAGTATACATAGGATACGTTTTTATTAAATGTATCTTCAGTGTTTTTAATGATTGTGAAAATATATTTCATAGTTGATCCATGATTAATTTTCTTTTATGTGTTAACTTATTTTTCCTAAAATGTTTTTCATTAGCTTAGTTTTTCTTGAATCTATGCTAGGTCTTCCCACATTCTGCAATAGCTCTATAATTTTCCACATGGTCAAACTTGTCAAATCTATAGTTCCCACTATTTTCTTTTTTCTTAGAGATACTCCTGAAATCTTCCATTCTCTGGCTTTGATCTGGATTAATTGCGCTTTAGGCTTAGTGTAGCACTGCCATCCAGGGACTTCTCTTTACTGTCATCCTGGGAATTTCTATTGCTTCTTTCTTATGTTCTGTTTCATGGAGTTTCTTTCTTAGTTTAACTCTTTGTTTTGGCGGAAGATATCCTCTAGTAGTTTTTTGAGAAAAGATATTTGAGACCGATATTTTCTGTTACTTTTCACGTACAGAAATGTCTGTATTCTACTCCATTGATTAATAGTTCTAGGCTAAGAAATAATTTCTCTTAAAATTTGAAGGCTTGTTCTTTTAACTTTTAAATTCTAATATTTCTTTGAGAAATTCAGGCTATTCTGATTTCTAACTCTTTGTATGTGGCCAGTTTTGCTCTTGGGTTTAGAATCTTTTCTTTATCCCTGAGTTTGAAATTTCATGATAATGAGCATTGATACGGGTTTTTTTTTTTCAAAAAAAAATTGTGCTGGACACTTGGTGGGCCACTTCACATGATACATGTTCTTCATTTAGGGGAAGGTTTGTTTTCTTCTTCATTTGGTCCCATCCCTATCTCTGTGTTCTCTCTTTGGAGCACTCATTGTTCATTTAACAAATAGTTATTGTGCCATTCCTCTGTGCCAGGCATTGTAATTCTGTGCTATAGGGCACAGCAGTGAAAAAAACACTGCCCTCATGGAGCCAATTAATCAGATATTGGGCCTTATTTATTAAGCCCTAATTTTCTTAATTTATTTCTCCTGTCGTCTATCTTTTCAATTAATTTGTTCTACTTTCTGAAAGATTTCCCTGCTTTTATCTTCCAATTCTGTAACTGATTTATTTTTAATTTCAGGTTTTTAATCTTTTTTACAATTACTCTTTCTTGTTCTTTGATTATTCCCTTTTTATAGTATCCTGTTTTTGTTTCTTATCTCTCTCTGAGAAAATTAGTTGTTATTGTCATTTTTAAAACTATTCTCTATTTTCTGTGGGGTCTCCATTTACTCCAAATTCATTTTGTGGTTTGTTCATTTGGGTCTCTTTCATGTTGGTGGCTTTTCCTCAATGTCTGATGATCTATATCTCTGTGTTCATATTTAAGAATTAAGCACTAAATACTGATTATTTAATAGACGCTCTGCCATCATGTGTGAGTTTATAGTCTGGCAAACTGCTCTAAAGGTCAACCATATGGCCAGGAGGCAAAGGGGAGAAGAAAGTGGAATTGAGACTGAATGTAATTGTTAGGATCAGAGTGTAGCATGCCTTGTGTACCAAGGTAAGCAGTTTGACCTTTCTCTGTAAATACTAAGAATCTAGATGATGGCCATATTTGAGATAAGTCTTTTGTAATCTCTGCCTTTAGTCCTAGGGTGAAAATTTCCTATCTTCCTTTTATTCTCTGATAAATATTTTTTCCTGCTATGATTATATTTTACTGTTAGTGACTAAGCATCTATTGCTTCCACTTATTATGTCTGTTGCTAATATAATTTAGTTCCTACATTCTGAATAGAGGCATCAAGTAATAACTCTAGCCAGTTATTCTTTTGTTATCCAGGAACTCATTGTGTTCTAATCGATTGAAATCACTTGTGGCCTCATTGGCTCCAACATGAGTCAGTTAATAATGTATATTTTCAGGGTAGATGTTTTAGTAACTATTCTTTTGATAAAGTAGCATTGTGAGTCTTTGTTTTCCATAGGACATAATAACTTTTATTTGTTTTAGGTAATTCCAAGTAAATAGGTGACAGTGTTCATTTTAACAGATTATACAAAATACCTTAAAACACAATTTCCTTTCCTAAAAATGAATAAAAGTTTAAAAAAAATACATAGTATATAATATATGCAAATTACTGTGCATGAGTGAAGAGGGAATATGTTACTGTTCAATTAATGCATGTACTTACTGTAAGGCTCTGCGGGTGTTTATTGTGATCTCTCAGAGTCATTTGCACCCATGAGCTCTTAGAGATTTGCCCTATGGTAATATCACTCCTACCCATAAGCAATGGGGTCATTGGCTTTAAAGCAAGGAAATAGCACACAACAGCATGAGAGATACGATAGTTCTCCTTGCTCACTTCCTTACTCAGCAAGTGTGTGTGTGTGTGTGTGTGTGTGTATGGACCACACACATATCACTGATAAAAGGCAAAATTCACATCTTTCATACGGGCTCCAAATAAATGAAGAATGTAATAATTCATATATGCCTGTGAGGAAACCCAGGGCGGACTTTATACCCCTTCTGGCTACCAGCACAGGAAGCTACCAGTGCAGGAAGGAGTCTTAAAAGTGATATGAATTATCATCTGCTTCTGACAAGAAAATAAGAGTCTAGCTAAGTGACAGTGGGATGTTGTGAGAGGCCAGCTCTTAAGTGTTTTCATGAAGGACACACTTACCTGCATTTTGATCACATTGCTGTTGGAGAGGAATGTTTGGATGTGAAGAGCTAAATGCCTATAGAGCAAACTAATCTGTTAGGAACATTTAAAACTCTTAGGAAAGAAGAAAAATGAGAGCAAAGTCCTTTGAATGGCGTAGAAAAAAGTAAACACACTAAGTTCATGTTCTTCTTGGGGGGAAAAGTGTGAAAAGCCAGGTCTTGAGTCATTTTCCCTTCCATACAGGACAAGAGCTCACTGTTAGAGGTACAGTGAACAAGGTGTAACCCTCTGTCACTTCAAAGAGGTCAGGAGAATGCTTTCATGAAGACAGTTTGGACCATGCAGCTTATCAATAGTGGCCACAGATTTATGATCAAGTGCTCATGGGGACTGAGCAAAGGGCAAACCTTGATCAGGACCCCAGTTACACAGGAGAGAGTGTGACTATGGTCAGCACAAGTCCTGACGGGGAGGCAGCTCTAACAGCAGGTCAAATGCAAAATTCTGGGCCCACCGGCAAGGTCAGAGTCAGGGAGTAGAGATCCAAGACGGGCAAGGACATAGGAAGCAGCCAGACAGAATCAGAATGTACAAAATTATAAGTCTTTGTCTCAGTTCAGACCAGACATGACCAAACAAGTAAGAAACTGAGGCTCTCTCAGAGGTGGACAGGCAGAGACTCACAGGGAGGGAAAGGGAACCTGTGGCCTTCTGATTTCAAGATTGTTCTTTTTTAAGCACCAAAGGAGGCAAGAAAAGCTTCATCTTTCTCGGCTACACCCCTTTTATTAAAAGGATTTGTTCTGTAAAATTTGGATTTAACCAAAAGGCCACACTTAAGGACCTAGAAGGCCATATGTGGCCTTAAGGCCACAAGTTCCCCACCCCACCTGGTTGAGTTTTGAGCAGCCTTCAGGCTAGCGTTACATCGCAGAGTGAGGGAGAATTTGGCTGCTGGTGGTCTGTGTAGCAGACAGCTAGATCCTCTGAGGAGTCCCCAGTTGTAACATGTATTCTGACTTTATCTATGCATGGCATTTGAATTCCCCAAAACAATTCACACCCATTTTCTTGTTGATTCTCATGATAGATCTTTGACAGGCATTGGTATAGACACATAATCGCAATTGTTCAGTATCAGGAAAAACAATGCCACACAAAACCATCAACTTCAATTCTACTATCTGCTAAATCACACAGATCATGAACCGTAAGTTCAAACAGGAAGGGTCCCAAATATGTTCAGTGGTTTGTCTCTCCAAAGTACAAAGCAAAATGGTATAGAGTGATTATTGTGTTATTTCCTTTGGTTCATACTGGGGCACACATGACTAACTTTTCCTCAGAATGTCATCTCTCCTTTTCATTATGTAGAGTTGTCTCTGGGAAGTTGATACCCAACAAGCGATTAAATTTCTTAGCCCCTGTTGAATCTAGGTGGGGCCAAATGACTGACTACTCTGACCAATGACTTGTGAGTGGAAACAATGTCACTTCTGGGCCAACACAGTTAGGAAGTGGGTGTGCCTTCTTCCTCCTTCTCCCTCCTCTATCAGCTGGATGCAGGGGACTCCCTCCGAAGCCCATGGGATGATAGAGACACAAAATGGGAAGCGCTTGGGTCCTTGAATGACCACGTGGAGAAAAGCCACCTGCCCACTAGGAACACTCAGTTAGAAAATGAGAAACAGACTTCTATTGTGTTAGACCACTTGGAATTTATGTTACAGCAGCTAGCGACACTCTAATTCCTTTTACAAATAGAAATTAAAAAGGGTCACCAAATTTAGCAAATAAAAATGCAGTATGCCCAGTTAAATTTGAATTTTAGATGAGTAGCAAATAACATTTAATATATTAACCATTTAGTGTTAGAATAAATTTTAGTTTAAGTCTGTTCCAAATACTGCATACATTATTATACTAAAACTTATTCCCTATTTATCTGAAACCCAAATTTAACTGGGCATTCTGTATTTTATCTGAAAACCCTAGAATTATGAATAAGCAAATTAAAGAATTGGTGACATAATTGTGTTTAGATAATTAATTTATTGTGTAAAGCACTTTATTTTGGGAGAGATTTGTTTCTGACCAAATGTTTTCTTTAATCCTGCCCTTGATGGTGAATTTTAGAGTTTAAAACCCCAAGACAATTATTGTTGCAGACATTCTCAAGGGAGAATTTGCTGAGGATCTGCACTTGTAAACCTTTCTTGAAAATGAATAAGAAAGGAAAGTGATTTTTTAAAAAAAGAATTTAAAATGAGTTAAATGTTTTATATTAATGGACCATTTTATTAATTAAGACAAATAATTTTACCACTTTAATTTCACATCCTTTTGATGGAGATGAAGGGGAAAAAAAGCTCAGTCTATTTTCAAAGACATTTCAAAAAATTTAAACACCATCACTGTATACCAGGGCTGGTTCCTTTTCTGTCTAGATATATAGTTATGAAGTCATGGGAAATAGAATATATGTACTCAGATGAAGAAGTAATAATCATAGATGCAAAGAATCTCAAAGAATTACCAATTAGAGGGAATAAAAGTTGATTGATGTTACAGTATTTTAATTAAACCTCCTAGCATAAACTAGAGCTGCAAGAAAAATGCCTTTCTAAAATAAAAGTGTGAGATAATTAATATGCCAGATTTAAATTAAAAGAAAAGTCAATGATTTTCTACTATCATTTAATTCCTTCTTTTTAAAGAAAGAGAACTGAGGCCCAGAAAAATTATGAATATGTCCCAAGACAAGACATCTGATTAGTGCTGCAGAGAAATTCCTTTAGTGTAAGCAAACTGAGAATGAAGACCAACTTCTATTTTACCATTAAGAGAAAAATACCTACATTTAATTGCTTTGAAGACAAAAGTAGGACTTCCCAGTGACATGACATATCTGTTTGATAAAAGTAGTAAATCATAAAAATTTTAAGACATTTAAGTGTGTTATATGCTACCGAATATACACTATTGCCCAATACCTGTTAGGCAGTCCTAATGTTCACTATATAATGATAATGTCTTCCAGGCTAATATGGGTTTTTTTTCCTTTTATTTGAAACAGTGACGGGATTTTTCTCAGCAGGAATGAACCAAAAGAAAATTTGGAATGCTTTCATGGTAAAGGATGAATATTTAATGTCAAACTAATGCCAAACAAGAAACATCAATACATGGCAATTCTTATATTGAGACTATGGCACATTTAACATTATCTACCTAGCCCAAAAGGTCACAGTATGTATCTATCACTTTGGCAACTGAAGACTTATTCATTCAACTGTTATTGATGCTCTACTGGGTGGCAGGCACAGTGCCGGCCCCTGGCACAAACCTTGGCTTTTCTGACATTTATACTTCACTGTACTACATATTTAACTCCTTAGAAATAAATACAAAGTTAAGATATTTGGAGTAAGTTAGTAATCAAAAGCATATACTTTGGATGGATTCATATGCAAAGAAAACAAATTTTGATGTGTAATGTTTTATTTTTTAATAGTCAATAAAATTAAAATTTTGAAGGTCTAGATCACATGGACTTGTTCAAACAGTAAGGATGTGATATTTCTAATATTGTTTACCAATTTAGGCCATCTTCTAGATGTGATGTAGTATTTAGTCCTAGTTCCTGCCAATATTGTGCCTTTGCTGAGCAGAGCCAGAAAATGGTGCCAAATAATGCTGTAAGTTTTAGATGTATTAATAAATCCTCAGGGAAAAGCACAAAGTTAAGTAATGTTCATACTTGACAGATTAATGGTGTTGTTGACATGGAATCTCATTGTTACAGAATGAAGTAGGCTATTATTGAAGCTGGGAGAAATAAAAGTAATCCTCAAAATTTTTCTTGCCACCAAAATGATGTGTGTGTAGCTTTTGCAGTTTCACATTTGATCATGGCATCCCATTAATATTTGGGCTGAAATGACTCATAGCAATATAATGAGTCTTTCTGGAATAATCCTTTTCAAAAATAGTTTGATGAAATCTTGCTGACATGATATATATTACAGATTTAGCTCCATGTGTGGTAGCTTGACTGTTTGCCTTATAACCCATAAATAATCTGAAAGAAGAAGTCACATGACTTTGTTTCCATTTAACAGTCTCTTTCCCCACTGTGGGTTTCCTCTCCTACAATTTAAGGCCAACAAAGAAGTGTTGAAAAATTATCAGATAAGTTTTTCATTTCTTTTTCAAAAATATAATTTTTATTATTTTCTGATAAATGAAGGAAGAGATCTCTCTCCCAAAGAATTGAAATTCTATTTATAATGAACTAGATATAGATAAATATATATAAATCAACATATATCTAAATATAACATTACATTATAAATGTTATGGGTTTATCTCCCTCTAAAATATTATTAATGTTATTCTTAGCCTACCTCTCTTCTCATTGCACATGTTCTTCCTACATATCTCCTTTATACCAGTAGTGGCAAACTACCTATATATGACACTATATTCCAGTTCCACATGCCTGGAGCAGACTGTTCTACTTATCTCCAGATCTACATTCTCCACTGCCTACTTGGCATCCCAACAGGTGTCTCAAAATTAACATCTCCCAAATGGATTATGGTGTCTTTCCTACAAAACCAACTCTAATTCTTAAATTCTACGCGTCTCCATTTCTCTATGTAGAGCACAAGCTGTGAAACCAGACTGCCTGGGTTCAAATCCTGATTTTGTCACTTTTTAGCTTGTGAACTTGGACAAATTACTCAACCTTTCCATGCCTCAGTGTCTTGATCTTGTCTTTTATTTCTAATTGTCAATAATAATTGTATGTATTTATGGGGTCCAGTGTGATGTTTTGGTATATGTTTACAATGTAGAATGATTAAATCAGACAAATTAACAAATCCATTCCACCTCACATGCTTATTTTTTTGTGTGTATGGTGAAAACATTTAAAAATCTCTTTTAGCAATTTTGAAGTATACATGAGTTATTATTTACTATGGTCACCATTTTGTGCAATAGATCACTAAAGCCTGTTCTTTCTAACTGAAACTTTGTTTTCTTTGACCAACATCTCCCTCTTTCCATGCCCCTCTCCCCAAGCTTCTGGTAACCACCATTCTACACTCTACTTCTGTGAGTTCAAATTTTTTAGATTCCACATATAAGTGAGATCATGTGGTATTTGTTTCTTTGTGCTTGGCTTATTTCACTTAGTATAACATCCTCCAGATTCATCCATGTTGTTACAAATGACAGTATTTCCTCCCTTTTATGACCAAATAGTATTCCATTGTGTATATATACTATATCATATTTTCTGTATCCATTTATCTTATGAGGGACACCTAGGTTGCTTCCATATCTTAGCTATTGTGAATAGTGTTGCAATGGACATGGGAATGCAGGTATCTTTTCAGCATACTGATTTTAATTCCTTTGGATATATGCCCTGAAGTGGGATTGCTGGATCATATGGTAATTCTATTTTTAGTTTTCTGAGGAACTGCCATACTGTTTTCCATAATGGCTGTACTAATTTACATTCCCACCAACAGTGCACAAGAGTTCCCTTTTCTCCAAACCCTTGCTAACACTTGTTATCTTTTATCTTTTTGATAGTAGCCATACTAACAGGTGTGAAAGGATATCTCATTGTGGTTTTAATTTACATTTCTCTGATGATTGGTGATGAACATTTTTTCATATATCTATTGGCAATTTGTATGTCTTCTTTTGAGAAGTATCTGTTTAGATCTTTTGCCCTTTTTTGATTATTTGTTTTCTTGCTATTGAATTGTTTGAATTCCTTATACATTTTGAGTATTAGCTGTTTATCAGATATATGATTTACAAATATTTTCTCCCACTCTGTTGGTTGTCTTTTCACTCTGTCAATTGTTTTATTTGTAGTGTAGAAGCTTTTTAGTTTGATGCAATCCCATTTGTTTATTTTTGCTTTTGCTGCTGTGTTTTGGGATCATATCCAAGAAATTGTTGCCCAGACCAATGTTGTGGAGCAGTTTCCCTTTATTTTCTTCAAGTATTTTTATAGTTTCAGGTCATACATTTAAGTCTTTAATCCATTTTGAGCTTATTTTTATATGTGGTGTGAGATGAGGGTCTAATTTCATTTTTCTGCTTGTAGATATCCAATTTTCTTAACACCATTTATTGAGGAGACTGTCCTTTCTCCATTTTGTGTTCTTGAGATCTTTGTTGAAAATTAGTTGGCATTAATATGTGGGTTTATTTCTGGGCTCTCTATTCTGTACCACTGGTCAGTGTGTCTATTTTTATGCCAGTACCATGTTGTTGTTGTTTTTTTTAATAGATTTTGAAGTAATGTGATGCCTCTAGCTTTGTTCTTTTTGCTCAAGATTGCTTTGGCTATTTGAGATCTTTTGTGGTTCCATACAAATCTTAGGATTTTTTTTTCATATTCATAAAAGATGACATTGGAATTTTCACAGGGATTGCATTGAATCTGCAGATCACTTTGGGTAGTATGGACATTTTAACAACTTCTAATCCATGAATATGGAATATCTTTCCATTTATCTGTGTCATCTACAATTTCTTTCATCAAGGTTTTATTGTTTTTAGTATACAGATCTTTCACTTACTTGGGTAAATTTACTCCTAAGTATTTTATTTATTTTTTATGCTATAATGAATGAGATTGATTTCTTAATTTCTTTTTCAGGTAGTTTGTTGTTAGCATAAAGAAACACTACTGGGTTTTGTGTGCTGATTTTGTACCCTATAATTTTACTGAATTTGTTTATCACTTCTAACAGTTTTTTGGTGGAGTTTCTAGGGTTTTCTATCATAAGATCATGGCATCAGCAAACAGAGACAATTTCACTTCTTCCTTTCCTATTTGGATTCCTTTTATTTCTTTTTCTTGTCTAATTTCTCTGGCTAGAACTTCCAGTGGTATATTGAATAGAAGTGGTAAGAATGAGCATCTTTGTCTTGTTCCTGATCTTAGAGGAGAAAAGCTTTCCATTTTTCATCATAACATATGATGTTCAACATATGCTAACATATATAGCCTCATGGTATTTAAAATGGGCACAATACCTATTTCTTCATATTTAATGAGGATTGAATGAACAAAACTCATAGGACAGTGCCTAGAACATGGCAAATGTACTATTAATATAAATATTAGCTATTATTATTTCCAATAAATGCATAGTCTAGTCAATTCCTCAAATTAGAAACTAGTAATTTTCTTCCTCCTCTCTCCACAATTTCTTTCTCACCAGGACAAGTTAGTTCTACTCCCTAAAGATCTATTCTAACTGCCATTCCTTTTCTCCCCTAACACCAGCATTTTAGGTCAAGTTCTCATCATTTTTCCCCCAGGATAACATATCTCCCTGCTGACATCTGATTCTTATTCACTATTTGCAATTTGATCATGTTACTTCCTTGATTACAAAACTTTAGTAACTCCTTATGGCCCACAAGATAGAATCAAAATTTCCAGCAGCACATACAATGCCCTTCATGATCTGGCTTCTCTTGCTTACCTTTCCAGCTTCTTCTCCTGAGATTTCTGCATGTATGACCTTTATCCACAACCACCTACTTGCAATTCCCCAAACAGACCACGCCATTCTCATGCCTTCATTTATTTCCATGTAGATTGCTTCTTTTGCACGAGTTACCTCTGCCTGCTTATCTACTTGGTGAATTTTTTATTTGTTAAAACTCAGCTTCAAGGTTATCACTTCACAGACAATCTCTGAATTCTCCAGGTAGAAACTGATGCTTCCTTCTTTGTATTTCTGTTTTATTCATGGCACTTTCCTAATCTCTATACTGTATATTTGTCTTCCAGACAAATGACTCTCAAACTTCAATGTGCTTCAGAATCAGAAGTGGAACTTGCAAAAATTCAAAGTTACTTCTTGGAAATTCTAATCTAATGGGTCTGGATGTAAGCCTTTGTATATGTATGAAATCTCAAGATATAACTGGTGCACACTCACTTTTTAGAACCATTGTTCTGTCTTAGTTATCTCTTTATCCTTTAGAACCTAGCACAGTACATAAAGTGTTTATTATGGGCATTTCAAAAATGCTTGTTGGAAACAGAATATGGCATTCTGTTACTGGTGAGCTACATACATAGTGATAGAACAGCTAATGTACCAGGCAGATAGTAGGTCATCAGAAGGTGTATAATGTTTGGGTGTAAGAATGAATGAATGGAAAGAGCTTAGGGAACCTAGAGAAACTATTAACACAGCCTCATCAATCTCTCAAGTATTAAAAATGCCAAATATTTTATCTGAGCTTTGGGTAATTGCAATTTGAAGAAAATAGTTGATCTCTCCAAAGGCATATTTGGAGACATGATATTGTGGTTTATATTTTTTATACTAGAGGAATACACAGTCTTTTATAGAGTTGACAGCCTTTTATAAAAATCAGGTAATTTTAATTCTTCTCTAGACATGGTGTCATTTTATTTTTACATTGTTGTAGAGTAGAATGGTTTCCTAAAAACAACGTTAACAAAAAATAATCTTTTCAAGGATGTGGACAAATGCTTATCAGAAACATAAAGGAATCAGTCATTTTGACTAAATTTGCTTTTGAGTTTAAACATTTATCTAAAATTCCATATGCTATTTAACTGAATTGCCTTTTGGAAGAGGCTAGGACTAGGCTTGATATTTCTTGGTGTTATTTTTTTTTCCTGGCTTCTTAACAATGGTGTCCTTCTTAAAACACACTGTATTTACTATGTATTGGAAAACATATCCTATAATTTAAAAAACTATCACAGCCTTTTTTATTTCCATCTTTATCATATTTTCCATCTCAGCCAGGCCCTATAATTAATTTGTACACAGTGGTTTGCATAATTTTTACAAAGCTACAATACACAAAGACCGGTAGAAAAGTAAAATCCATCAAAAAATGTTTTGTGACAAAAATCTCAAGATGAGCTTTGTAATAAATGAATGATATGTAAGGATGAAAAATACCAATGGAACACGTTTAACATTTTAAAAATGTTTACAAAAAGAGCAACATGTTGTCACAATTCATATTGTGTGGGTTTGTGTTTATAGAATCAACTGCCAGGCTCAATATATAACATTTTGGTAATATCCACTTAATATCAATTCCATTTATTTATATAACCAAGGGCTTTCTTTAAATGGGCATGTATAATTTGTTCTAGATGCTATAGGTATAGTAGATGTAGGATTGGGCTAAATACCAGTTTTTGATGAACTAGAACAGGGGTTGGCACATGTTTTTTGTAAAGAGCCAGTAAATATTTTAGGCTTTGAAATTTCTGTCATGACTACTCAGCATTGCCATTGTGGTGGGAAAAAAGCCATAAACAACACATAAGGAATGAGCATAGCTGTGTTTCAATAAAACTTTATTTGTAAAAACAGATGGCCTAGCTAAACTGGCCCATGAGCCGTAGTTTGCTGATCCCTGCTCTATATAGTCATATTTTGATTTCAAAATTGAGAAGCTGATCTAGGCCATAACTGTATGTGGCTTTGTTTGTAAGTTGTCTACTTACCTATAACTAGAAATCTTAAACTTTTTAAGTATTTCTAGTTTCAGTCTTTCAGTATTTCTTATGGTATTGGTTTTCTCTTGTTTTACAAAATAGATTACATGAAAATCTCATACCACTTCCTGTAGCCTCTTTTATGTCACTGACCATGGGTAAGTTGCTAAAGTTTTCTATTCCTTAGTTTTCTATATGGGACTTTAGGGCAGTTGAATTCCTTTGGTAGAATAATATAAACTAGAAAATTGGTTTTCAATATCTTATCTATATTTACGGTCAGTGCAAGTAAATTTACGAAGTATTCAGTTTATCTTTAGGGTGTTTTGGGATCCAGTGCTTTGATTCTGTTTCTTAGCTTTTCAGGATCTCTTATAGCAGCATCCTCTTCTGTTAAGGCTTAGCTATTTTATGTCCCATTCTCTAAGAAACCTTCTGCTGGTCAACTGGTTAATATATTCTAATACCTAACACCTACTTTATAATATATTTGGATTTCCATAGTATTTCTTAAGATAATTTTAACCCAAATGAGTTATTTGTCATTTATTTATATGTGTTTGTTTTTTAACTATTTATAATTTTCACATAGCTACTTCATAAAAGTATTAGAGGTACAGAGTAACTTATGATAGGAATACCAGGCACCTTATGAAGGTGTTGTGAGCTTTGGGTTTAAGCTTGTAGTCACTCCCCAAATCATACTTCCCAGCAATCTTGACTGTTCTGTCTATTCATAAGACCAGCCATGAATACATAAGAAAATCTGAATTAATAAAGTTTCACTAATATATCAGATATTGGAGAAATTATATTTTATTGCCAAGTCAGTATGCTGAAATATTTAGCTTTAAAATTGGTTTGTGGCTTTAGTTGATTGGTGACATGGATATAAAAACCTTTATGTTTTGTACAAATATTTATCGTTAATTACAGTAGGAGATAAAAACATTTACAGTAAATGTACAGATTTTGGCATAAGCCCAGATTTCTCAAGTTAGCACCTAATAGGAATGTGTTCTTCAATGAGTCATTTAACCTCCTTCTCTTTGTTTTCTATCTTCAGAACCATTATCAGGGTGGCTGTGAAGAAAGCAGATAAGAATTTTTTTAAAATACCATAGAATATAACATGTTAGGCAAGTAGTGTCTGGAGCAAGATTGGTTTGAATTAAGGTAAATAGAGAACAGAGATTATTACTTAAATTGAAACTTACTTATCTGTGCAAGTCTGTAATGCATATGTAGTATGATTGAAACCCAAACAGTTTTCCAAAGTGGTTTGGCCATTAGATTCAGAATATGTCTAACTCACTTTGCAGTTCAGATCATGCACCTAAGAGGTGAGTTTGTTGGTCCTGAAATGTGTCATGCAGAGCAAGAACTAAGTGTTGGTCATTAGTCTATTCTTGCCATGTAACAAATTACCACCAATTTAGCAACTTCAGACGACACAAATTTCTTATCTCACAGTTTTCCTGGGTCTAGAGTCAGTTTCTCCTCTTCTCTGAGTTGGTTGCTCAAAATCTCACCATGCTGTGATCAAAGTGGCCACCACACTGTGGTTCTCATCTGGAGCTCATGGTCCACTTTCATGCTCATTCACGTCATCGGCAGAATTCAGTTCCTTGTGGTTGTAGAACTGAGGTCCTTATTTTCTTGTTGGCTGTTGGCCAGGGGTTGCTCTTACCTCTTAGCGCCACTGCAGGTTCTAGCTATGTGGCCAGCTCACAATATGGCAGTCTATGTCTTCAAAGCCAGCAGACGAAAACTCTCTCCAGTGTGCATATAATGTTATGTAATCAAGGGAATGACTATCCCATTATCTTTGTCATCCAGTGAAACCTAATTAAGGGAATGACTATCCTATGTAGTCAGAGGTCTCTCCCACGCTCAAGGCAATGGGATTATACAGAGTGTGAACACTAGGGGGCAGGAATGCTGGGGCCATCTTAGAATTCTGCCTACCCCAGTCAGTCATTGTGCAGTAGAGACCTCCTTCCATAGCTTTGAGGTCTGTGTAATTTAATGATTTCAATCCATCTTGTTTGTAGGTTGCTATCTTAGATTATGATTAAAATCCTAAACTTGATTGCCAGTCTTTTTGTCTTTGTTACAGGCTCCATTTGGGGGCTGAAAATTAAACATTTTTAAGGGTTAAGGTGTCAGGGTGCAAAAAATAACTTTTTCCACCTTAAGTTTCCCTCTTTTATTAGCCATTATAAAGCAGGACAATCATGTTCTAATTGCTTTCAAATGATTAATGTACATTTAAAGGAATTTTTTATAGTCAAAGAGATTAGGTAAATGAGAGTCCAACAATCTTGCCAAAAATCTATCTTAGAATATAGGAATGCACCCAGCCTGATTTTCCACAAATCATATGCTGTTTCCTGCCTTTCCCTCCTTATAACATGTACCTCTGCAATGTGTTTTAATTTCAGTTCAACACCTCCTCACCTGTCTTCTTATTCTAGTCATGCGATTTTTTTCTTATTTTTCTAATCATTCTTCTATATACACTGCACGATCTGAGAACTCTAAATACCTAATTTTTTTTCTGTATAGCAAAGGCTTAAAGGAAAATATGATTTCACTAGTAATTATTGGTGTGTTTACATTCTTAATGTCATCTATTTTGTTTCTGTTCATATTTATTAGAAAATTATACAGGTTTATACCATGGTGCCTAAATTGTGATCTTACCATGAGTCATACAATTCATCATATTCACTCTTTAACCAATTTTTCTTTATATATTGAAAACTTCTCTTTCTTTATGATAAAATTATCATAAAATCTATCTGCTGTCACAATTTTCAGTTTTTTTAAAGATTGTTTTTACATTTAATATTATGGAAGGTATATAATAAAATTATTTTTTCTGATATTCTAGTTGGCTTTCTTTATTGTTTCACTTATTTTAAAAATTAGTCCATGTAGGAATTTTAAGCAGTTTCCACAAAGTTTTAGTTATAGGATTAACTAGTTTGCCATAATTATACAGAGCCCCAGTTTTTTGGGTTTTACTTAGGATCCTGTAAAATTTCATTTTAAGGAAGTTAACTTATTTAAGCCAAAAAATTCCTAATTAGAACGTAAATGTAGTAGCAGCTCTCTTGTTCATTATGTTGGATGTTAGAATTTTATAGCTGAAATGGGCCTTATAGTCCATCACATTCTACTTTATTTCACAAATGAGGAAAATAATACCAAGGGATTCAACATCTGGTGGAAGTATGTTCAAAGCTTGAGATGGTTCCTTGGCCTCAGGTTTCTGTTGACATAAAAACTTCATAATGGTTGGGCACAGTGGTTCAGAGGCTGGAGGATTGCTTGAGGCTTGGAGTTCTAGACCAGCCTAGGCAACATAGCAAGACCCCATCTCTAAGAAATAAAAATTAAAAAAAACAATAACAATTTGTATTGCTACATGAGAACACTGCACTTTTGATTGTACTACCCTAAACCCTGGGGGCCTTCTCTGAGTAAGAAACAGGTAAGCCCTAGGTATGTTGTACTTAGTTCAACATTGAGGGAGGAAACAGTGTGTCAAATATCTGTTCCTGTCTGAGTGACAACGTGACAAGATGAGCACAACACATCACCAATGCAGCAAAACAACAGCATTTCAACCACCAACCCCCCCACCACGGTTTCTTATCATTCGTATAATATTAGATTATCAGTAAATAAAATGGTATTTTATGAAATGTATTTTATGAAAAAGTAATTTTTTTCATCATTATTGAGCATTTCTTTTGGGCATGATTTTCAGAGACAAGAGATAAAAATATAGTTTCTTAATGTATTTTAGAAGTATAATAAAGACCTTTGGTTTTAGAAAGATGAGCGCAGATAATTCAAAGGCCTGTAATTACTCATTCTCTTTGGAAAAAAAGAAACAAACCTTAAAGACAAAGGCTACTCCTAATGAGGCTTCAGAATCCTGCAGACATTCCCAGCAAAGAAGAGCTCCATTTCCTTTTTATGGACAGACATTCTGGCTCACTGCTTCTTGATCACCCCTCAGAGCACCACAGAGCAGATTTAAGGACATATTTTTCATTGCCATTACACTGAGGTTTTCAAACTTCTGTGCAAACTTTAATATTGGGAGCATTTTCTTTCATTTCAATCTCCACCCGTGTCAACACATTCAGATCTGAGGGTCAGATGGAAAAATGTCATGACCAGAGTCTTGAGCCTGCTGTCTTGGGCTCAGTTTATTGTGTGTTTGGCCTGCTGGGCCTGTTACTTGAGCTGGCAAGGATTCAGTCTGGGTTCATTGAATTTCTTGTATGTATATAATTATTACTGCTATTGTTAAGGAAAGTGGCTGTGTTTTCTTTTTTTCTCCTCAGTGGAAATGGTGAATTTACAAGACCACATGACCATATCCCTACTCTGTGCCTTTCTCTCCTTTATGAGATGACTGGTCAGGAAGAGGGAAGTGAAGTGTGTATTCTGTCTGGAAAGGAAAGTCTATTTGGGACCAAGTTCCTGTCTTTGGGATCCTTAGCAGATAGATTAGGCAGCTGAGCCAATCAGACACAAAGGAGATGCTGACATGTGTTCCGGTATCTGATTAGTTACATGTGTTTGTTTCCCTTTGGCAAACTCCACACAAACATTGGAATATAAATAAAGAATGAAGCCAAAGACTCTTTTTCCTTCACTCCTCTGCCATGCCGGAATATTTGTCAAAAGAACAAAACAAAGGAACAGAATTTAGCCATAGCCCTCGTTACTGAAGCTACACTGATTGAGACTCACTTTCTGGGTTCAGACTTACCCAGTTTCTAGAGTTCATTTTCCCCCCAATATCTGGTAACATTTCCTAATTTCTTACTGGGAGAATTTCCCTAGATATTATCTATGTATCCTGTGATAAACCTGCAAAAAGAGTAGCTGAGAGTTAGCACTCAGGGTATAAGAGGTATTGTCCTTTCACACAGAATGCATTTCTCCGGCTATTGATTTTCAGTCTCATGTGCCTGAGGCTTCCTGCCCGAGCTCATTTCCATTGCATGCCTAATTTGAAGATGCAAAAATAGTGAAAGAGAATCTGGAATGATCCTAGTGTTTTGATCAGATTTAAATTAGGAAAAAATCCAAATCATTTTATCTCTCATTTCTGAATTTCCATTGAAACTTACTAGGATGGTGGAGAGCAAATGACATTATTTTTAGACTTTAGTTCAATTTTTTTTTTTTTTGGTTACTATTTTGACTATCTTAAATGACTTTAGATTTTAAAAACTGGTTTTAATTGCACTCATAATCCAAAGCTTTTTTTTTCTTATACTGTTTAACTGGTTAAAAGGAAAGATAAATGGCAAAGTGTTATCTTTGGCTATAAGCTAGAATATTCATCAGTAAAGCCTTCAACAGTGTTGGCATTTACAACTGCTGGCTGTCTAGAGAGGGAGCCATAAGGATGTTGCTAGGAAGGGTGTATGTGTGTTGTGTGTTGGATGGGTGTGGAAGGGAAAGTGGCCAGCGGCCGTTCTGGAAGTGCTGGCCTCTCTGGTTAGAGGCAGTGAGTCAAAGGATGACCCAGAGAAGAAATGCCAAGGTAAGAGACCAGTGCTCCTCTATAGAAAGAAGGATTTTGCTTAAAAGTTTAAATAAGTGGCAAATAGAGGGATCTCCTAATCCCAATAGCCAAGTCAGAAAGGAAGTCAGCTTAAGTGGACGAATGGTTGAAATGGAGATACAGCATTGCAGACAGGCCAGGGTGGTGTCAGTAGTGGGCTGTAGTGGGTTGTTTTAACTATTAAGCCCTTCTCTTTGTCTGAGCTGTGAAATATGGCCCTTTCAGAAGCTATCACTTTATAATAAGCTTAACACAATAATACTGTATTTAAAAATTTGCAATTGACCTGAGCAACACAGGTTTGAACTGTGCAGTCCACTTGTATGTGGATTTTCTTCCACCTCTGCCACCCCCGAGACAGGAAGATCAACCCTCCTCTTTCCCCTCCTCTTTCGCCTAATCGATGTGAAGATGACAAGGATGAAAACCTTTATGATAATCCACTTACGCTTAATGAATAGTAAATATATTTTCTCTTCCTTATGATTTTCTTAATAACATTTCCTTTGATCTAACTTACTTTATTGTAAGAACATAATATATTAATATAATACATATAACGTACAACATTTGTGTTAATCAACTGTTTATCTTATTGGTAAGGCTTCTGGTCAACAGTAGGCTGTTAATAATTAAGTTTTGGGGGAGTCCAAAGTTAGACACAGATTTTCAACTATGCAGAGGCCAGCAGCACCCCTAACCCCTGCATTGTTCAAGGGTCACCTGTATATTCCTTCTATGGTAACATTTTTAGATGTTATAGCCTTTAGACATAAAAAATAGAAATTTAGTTGAACTTGAGTGTTCTTTTCACTTCCTTAGAAGAAATGATAAATAATGCTAATCCTAATACCTTTGTGGTAGTAGAAAATTATACTACTAAATTTCTTAGTAGAAAGATACTAAATTCATTCATAAATTGTATTTTGTTGTTATTGCTAATTTTAATTCTTTGTTTTAATCCAAAAGTAACTGGATAAGACCACTAATAAGAAAAGCTCTCAGCTAAAGCTAAAGTTTTTACTCCTAGACATCATATATCACTCATTGATTCTTACTTAGGATAGTATAAAATTTAATTATCTTTTTTTAAAATGATCAGAACCACTAGTTTATAAGGAGGGGTTTTCTGCTAAAGGCTGGCTCCATAGCAGTAGAAGTTATAGTCTAGTGTCAAAAGAGAAAGAAATTAGAAAGCAAAGACATAATTGTAGCATTAACTAATAAAATAAAGATGCTTATCACATTCCAGCCATTAACAAAAGTTTGAATTATCATCATTGGGTTACATACTTAAAACAAATATAGGGAAGGGATGTTACGTTTTAGAAAGCTGTCATCAAAAATCATTTAAAAATATAAAAACACTCCTTTTGTTACCTGAGGAGTTGTGTTTCTATTTCTTAGAAATTTTGTGTATGTATGTAGAACACTTTTTTATTCTATGAATATAACTTTATAGCGACATATGTTGTTTGAAGGGAATTGGGTTAATTTGGGGCCCGCAGAATAGGAAAAAGTTTTCATTACCTCCTCTGGGCTTATGGGTGAGGATGGAGCTTATCTCCCATGAAGAATTCAATAACGAGAAACCGAGCTGCATGCCATCCCTCTGTGTCCTTCTGCCAGGGGTGAGACAGGGTGTCACTGTGGGTGGGTACCCTGTGGATGAAGGGTTGCTATGATACGTGGTAATCATCCCCGGCAGGGTAAAAGAGGATGCTTCTTAGTAAACCATATTTTGTTGCTTTTTGGCCATTAGCCCTTCTGTCTTTCCTTTTACAGTTTTAATTTTCTTGTCGCTAGGAAAAATAGTATCTTTGCACAGTAATGTTTATAGTTTGTATTTCTCTTGTACATCCGTCATCATATTTAAAGCCTTTTCTTCACTGGCTTGAGTTACTCCATGATTTTAGCTGCATAGTGACTACCTCTTACCATGCCCTTGTTCTTCTTCCTTTTTTTAAATTTCAAAATATTAAGGGGCTACAAGTGTTTTTGTTATATAGATATCTTATATCATGCTTATGTCAGGGCTTTTGGTGTGCCCATCACCAGAATAATGTTCATTATACCCAACAGGTAAATTTTTATCCCACACTTACCTTCCTTCTCTTCCCCTTCTTGGTTTCGCATGTCCTTAAATCACTTTGTGTCCATGTGTATCCATCTATCAGCCCCCACTTATTACCGAGAACATGTGGTGTTTTGTTTTCCATTCCTGAGAAACTTCACTTAGGATAATGGTCTCCAGTTCCCTCCGTGTTGCTGCAAATGACATTATTTCATTCTTGTTGATGGCTGAGTGGTACTCCGTGGTATATACATGCCACATTTTCTTTATTCTTCTTCCTTTTTAAATATTATTTTACATTAATAGGTAACGAAGGTTTCATGCTATCCACCCTGGGCCCAAGGTGACAGGTCCAGGGGAAACATTGATCAGAGGCTAATGAGCTCTTTTTATTCCCATTAATTCCACACAATAGACTCTGGATTTTGACTTGGAAACAGATTTTGTTTTTGTTTTTTTAATTACACAAAGGTTTAATTTAAAGGTTAACTTTTCATGACTGTGTTTTTTATTCATAGTCCCCGCTTATATTGTATTTATTTTCTTTTTTTATCCACAAAGACTGTAATAGTGGAAAAGACAATGATACTTTTTGGTTTTATGGGAACTGAACACTTTGATCACATATGTCTACAGGGAAATGTGACATGGGGCCTGAGGAGGAAAGAAATTTCCAAGCATGCTGGAGAGTTTTTCCTTGTGTAGAAATCTCATGTTTGAGTCCTAATTATAAGCTCACATTCTATTGTAAAAAGTTATTATGTTTCCTGTTAGCCTTATTTCTTGGCAGGCAGCTCAAATTGGTAATAACAATAGAGATACATTATAAACCGTGATTCTTGTTATCTGGAGACTTGGCAATTAGGAGAATCACATGGCGTCTTTCTGGAGACAATGACCAAGATAAAGTCTGGGTGGTTAAGATCCCTAATAACTGAAGTTAACTTTGTTATACAGCCCTCATGAGACCTGCATTAGAGATTTTAGATGATTAATTATATAATAAAAAGAAATAATGGGAAAAATTCTAATGGCAAGTTAATCTGAGTCAATAATGAAGCAATCATTTTTTAATATATTTTGAAAGAAAGTTTTATTTCCTTTAATGCACAGGAGCTCTTCTACAAAAACATTTTTTAACCACGCAATAGATGACCCCAGTTATGATTGAAATGGAAACTGGCAGTAAGTAAAGGTTTATTGTATTTATTCAGGTAGTTTTTGTTAAAGTCTTCACCAATAATTTTTCAAGGAAAAATGTTTCAGCAGACAGTTTGTTTGTTGCCTGACACAGATGTCTGAACTTCTATAATATAAATTCTGGTCTAAACATATTTCATAGGTTTCCATATGAAAACCTGCACTGGTGTACCAAAAAAAGAAAGAAAAGTAGGATAGAAGAAAGGAAGGAAGGAGGGACATAGGAAGGAAGGTGAGGGGAGGGGTGAGAGAGAGAGAAAGAGAAAAGGAGGAAAGAGAAAAGAAAAAAAATTAAGAGGACAGATAATTAAGAGCAGAGCAGTGATCATCAGATGCTGGAATATGAAGACGTTCTTTTGACACTGTGGTATCGGATGGCAAAAAGGAGTAAAACACAATGAAGACATCCAGGCCTTTGCTTTCAGAAAAATGGCCAAACTGTCAGGTGTATTGCACACTTACAGCAGTGGCCTAAATTGAGCCAGGGTCAGAGAATCCCCCCAACTCTGTGCATAAGGGCTAGACTCTGGGGGACGGATAGTCTTGATTTAATTTGCATCGTGATTGTAGGTAATTGATGGGTTTCTAAAGTATTTGAAAAACAAGCTATTCTCTTGAGTAACCAGCATATTCCCATCACAATCTTTTTATACTTTGTGTTTGGTTGGTCAAATACTTTTAAGTGATCGTGACAAAAACAAAGGTTAACTTTCCAATAATAAATTCCAAATTTGTGGGAACCAAACTAATGAGCTTTTACTAAAATATCAAAATTTACATATCTTACTTAGTTATCAAGCCTGAGTAAGCTGAAGTGAAAAAAGTTTCAGATCGGTACAATCTCATCTTTAAGGTTTTTAGGAAAGAGGCATGGCATGGACAAACTATTCCCCCCTGCAGTGAAGGGGCACAGGGGATGTCCTTGATGAGGACAGCTGCACCAAGCCTTTGGATTTGTCTTGTGCCTCCTCTGTTGGAAAACACCTCCATTCTGAAACTCTGACCATGGAAGGGCTGCACCGTGTTTTTTAGCGCATTCTCATCAAGTTGTTCTTAAAGCAAATTAGTAGCCCAAAGGTTTATTTCAACAACTGTTTTTCAGAGACTGAAAGAAACTATTCTTACTCTTTGAAAATTTCAAATCTTCAAAATACTGTTGTTGTTTTTTTAAGTTTCTACATAGAATAATTTTCTGTTTGATGAAAAATGCCTTTTGTCCTCTCAAGATTTTTTTCTGGACTATAGAGAAGTCATGAAAGTACCAATTGTGGTTCTTTTTCTTTTTTTCCGTTACTAATTGGCCTAGAACACCTTCAGTATCTTGCAGCAAAGTTCCAGGTTGCAGACAAGGAAATGAATGATAGCTGGCACTTTGGAAGACAGGACTAGAGTCAATGAAACAGATGGCAAAAACCACATTTTTGCAAATATAATTGTTTTAAGGAGGGAGTGAATGATTGCTGTCCTAAAGGCAAAAGCCTATCCATCTTTCTAGAAATGAGACACTTTTTCTGCAATTCCAAATCCTGGCTGCATCTGGGAGCATGTGATCAGAGGCAGGCAGGCCCGGCTGCAGTGAAAGTATTAGCATATTTAGCTTTTGATGAAGGGATTCCAGCATTGAAGAAGAGCTTGGCAGGATGACCATCAAGGTCTTTTTAAACATTGAATTTTTTTAAACATTAAACGTTTGGGCCATCTTTTTTTAAAGCAAAGCTTATAGATATTAAAGTTGGTTACCATTCCCGTATTCATTTATTATTCATCTACTTATTAAGCCCTATGTGTCAGCCTGTATACTATATAATAAGATAAAAATTACAGACAATTTTCACTTTTAAGAAGCTCTCAGTTTAGTGGCAAGTATGGCTAATGCCACTTACTGTTGTCCAGAAGGAAACAGCTTTTGTGGATCTGGAGTTGTTGGGATTTAGACTTGTATTCTTAGGTAAGTAACTAAAAATAGAAACCTTTTGTCTAGAAACTATCCTTTTATGAGTAGCAAGAACACTTCTTATCTAGGACCAGGCTCAAACTATCTTTTTGTATTAACTTTTGAAAATAAGGTTGACTTTGAGACTCGTTTTAAAAATTCCTTTGGCTAAAATAGTTTTGGAAAAAAGAGAAAAATGCAAAAAGAAGCTCTCTTGTTCCTGGAGTGAGAGGCAAAGATTGCAACAGGCAAATCTTGCTCTCACCTGCACTCATTTTCATTTGACATGCTGCAATTTTTAGATCTTTTTATTTCCTTAAGAAATTTGCATTTGCCAGAAGGAAAACCATGCAAATATCTGTAAATCTCTAACCCTGTTTCCTCATATTTATATTCTCACAAAGCCGCCTAGATTACAATGACATTAAGAGTGAAATAATTTAGTTCTATTTTCTTTGTTTTGAGTGACAAATGTTTCTGGCAATTAGCATGCATCCATTAATTT
Source organism: Eulemur rufifrons (assembly GCF_041146395.1). Classification (NCBI taxonomy): domain Eukaryota; kingdom Metazoa; phylum Chordata; class Mammalia; order Primates; family Lemuridae; genus Eulemur; species Eulemur rufifrons. Next base: position 65,187,644 of record NC_090999.1, on the reverse strand, counting down.
TTCTATGCTTGGAATTTATATTTTGTGCTTTAACATGAAAATCTAACTTCTTTGATGGATATTTTATATCATAGTTATATTTCTTAATTGATGTTAAACTAAAATGACTATTTGAAAGAAAAGAACTAAGCACTTTGCATAAGTTCTAAATATTTTGAAAATGTAAATTCTAATTTTAAGATCACTCTGCCTGACAACCTTATAAATAATTTATATATAATATATATACATATAGAGAGAAATAGATGCAAATGAAGACTCTGACAAATTCAACACACCAGAAAAAAGATCTAATTGAAAATAACTGATAATGGGACTTTCCAGATACATTACAACTAGTTAAAAACTGCCTATCCAGGTAATGGGCAGAGTCTACTTTGCACATTCTAGAGGCGGTGTCAGGCCCCCCAAAACACAAGCAAAAGATAAAGAAAATAGTAATACATTGTGATAAGGAATCCAAAGAAGGACATGAGAGGGAGCAGCTGGTGGGCCAGGGGCGCACATGGGCTGTCAGAGAGTCTCTGAGGAGGGCATATTTGTTTCACGAGCTGGGAGGTGAGAAGGCTGACTCTTCCTTTGCTTGGCAGACCTGTTTCTAAACTCTTCAGAGGCTCTGCAAGACCAGTAACACCCATTCCACAAAATTTCCATTTAAATAGTTTGCTGTTTGTATAATAAGGCATTTTAGAAAGGAAACTTAAACTGAAAGAACAAGATGATTCTTTGTTTGTGTATGTGACTAATTTAGTGTTCTATCATTGTGACACTTGCTGTGCGAGAAATTTACAGAATATAATGAGAAAAACCTGGAGAGGGACTGAAGAGGTTGTGTTCTTGTTCAGCTTTGCTGCTGCCATCTTCATATCATATAAACTCTCTTCACCTCATTTCTCATCTAAAAAGGTGACATAGCTGGGCTCAATGTTCTCTGCATTCCAATCCAGCTCCAAAAACGTATATTATTCCAATGAGGCGTCTAACAGGAAAGTGTTTGACTGCATCTTGGTATACAATCATAGTTTAATAGCGGACATAGCACAGCTCTTCTGGGAGAATGAGAAAGGGATATTACTTGCATTTATTATGAAAGATGACCCCAAAAGTGGAAGAAAAACACTTCTCATTGAAAAATAAATTTGAAGTAATTTGAAAACATTTAAATTTGCATGATTGTTACCTAGAACTGGAATTTCAATGTTTTCTATAGGACTTTCATTATGTATCGTATTTCTCGTGATTTGATATTCATGTATTCAGTAAATCTTTTCTAAGAACATGTTGCATGCAAATCATCAGCTCAATTTTGAGGGAAACCAACACATTCCCCACTTTCAGGGAACAGTCTTTGCTGGTGGCTGAACAGACATATAAACAAGCAAACTCATTCATTCATTTATGGTTTTTTCCTTATCCCACAAATATTTGAAGCAACTTGCAATAATGTACATACTAATACATGCAGACAGACAGGATGAGGGAAGATACAGACGGAATGGAAAGCGATGTTAGACTAGAGATCAGCAAGCAACAGAGTTCCACAAAGCTGCTAACGTTGAGGTGAAATTTTCTCTCTGATCTTAGCAGTGGCCAAAGCTAAAAGAGAAGCTCAGTATCCATATAAAGAAAAGGCTGTCAACTCTTTAAGAGAGGAAAAGTCTCTCCTAGAATGGAGACCTGAAATAAATTGAATGGAACTTTTGTATTGGCGGATACTGTTTGATGATGACATTTATTGAGCACTTACTGTGTGCTAGACATGGTACTGAGTATTTTGTAAGGATTCTCTCATGTAATCTTTGCAACAACTCTGTAAGCTAGGGACTGTCTTATTACTGACGACAAAACTGGGGCTTAGAGCATCCAGTGAGCTTTCCATGTCACATAGTAGCAATTGGAGGCAGAACTTGAATGATTACAGAGTCCATCCTCTTCATCACTAGGTTATACCTCCCCTGAGCAATGTTCCCTGGCTCCTCTAGCAGAGATTAGGGTCCTAAGCAACAAGCCAGCAAAAAATACAGCATTAGATTTCATAAAGCTTTTGCTCATGAAACATCTCTGAAGGTGAGCTGGGGGCGTCACACTGAAGGAATTCAGGGAAAAAAAATTCTGCTATAAGCTGAGAATGAATAAGTCAAATTTTAGCTTAATAATTGTTTTCATTGTTGAGGTTTAAAATCCAAGCTGTCTAGATGAATAGATGGAATACTTCACAAATAATCTCTGCAAGATATGATTGTTCTGCATTGTGGTCTTAATGAAATTGATCAGAAGACAGTCCCAGGCAAGAGTCTAAAGCTACCCTTTGTTGACCAAAGGGCAGATCTGTGTGAGGCAGGAAGGCTAGTGGCTATTGCTCTGGCTCAAGAGTATCTAGACCCTTGTCAATATTCTTACCATGCCCCTTCCTAACTGTGAGACTGGACCAGGTACTCAGTATCTCTATGCCTCAGTTTCTTCACCCATAAAATAGGGATAATAAAAGTATTTACCTTAAAAAATTATTATAAACATTAAAAAGATAACATACGTTATCTTTAAAAAAAACCTAGAGTCAGATCCACCGAAAGCTCCGTGCAAGCTAGAGCTGCTTCCCTCACTCCTCCCGCTTCTCCCTGTCTTCCTTCCTCACAAACTTCCTTCCTTCCCCACTTGCCTCCTCCTTGATTTTCCTTCTCCTCAACGTCTTCCCTCCCCTCTTCTTCCCTCTCTCCAACTTCTCTCTCTTCTACCTGCTCATCCCAGTTCATCTCCTTTCTCTAATTGAGCAGATATCTTGACCTGACATCTCATCATGAACCTGAGGCAGCTGACTTGGGCTGTTCCTAAATGGACAGAGCCATCTGCCCAGGAAACCAGCCCAGGGCATACCAGGAATTACCAGGGGAAACAAGGGAACAGAAGTGTTGTGGGAACACACAGGAGTGAGTTATTTATGCTTGTGGGCATTAGGGAAGGTTTCACAGAAAGGTTATATTTTACTAGGTCTTCAGAAAGAAAAAAAAAATGGATCAGGTTGAAAAGAGGGGGAAGGGATCTTGAGGTGTAGAAATAATGATTATCAAGTTGTGTACATCTGAAAGGATCAAGTGTTTAAATGGACTTGGAAGGTAAGAGGTTCATGCTATGCAGGAGGTGAGGATAATAAAATAGTTCAGGGACGGATTTTAAAACCTACTCCAATTACCTTGAAATCCACTCTAGTTGCAAATTTCCAAGTGGATGTCAGGGCCTGGCTCTCAATATGTTTGTTTGTTATTCTCTGAAATACATAATACTGAATGAACTGGTTTGGAACAAGAAACCAGTTTCACTATAGTTTTTCTCAGTGCATTGAGTCAGAATACTATTGTGTTCACTAAACCCAATGATATTTCACTTGACTTGAGAACTTATTTCATAGGACTTTTTGAATTCAGATTATAAGCAATAAGTCATAGTTATCATTAGTTTTTCTCAGTTTATTGAATCAGAATCCTATTATCTTCACAAAATCCAATGATATTTCATTTGACTTGACAGCTTATTTATTTTATAGGACTTTTAGAGTTCAGATTATAAACAATATGTCATAGTTATCATTAATATCCTCAATTTACCACCATAATACATGTTTTTCTTTCTTTCTTTGTGATCTTTTGGTATTTCTGGTCCCTGACTGAAGAGTTGAGAGTGTAAGTTATCTATTCACTATATTTTTTAATAGTTATAGAAGTTGTCTCCATATTTGTTCTGCAAACAATTTTTTTCTTCAGTTTTATTTCTCTGTACTGGTATTGAAACTATGCCTAAGCTAATGAAATATTGACTTTCACATACCCCAGTGTCTGAGTCTTTTCATTTTTTTTTTCTCATTTTGAAAAAGAAGGAAATGATTTTTTGCCATCAGACAACAGTGAATCAAGATCCTTGAAGAGAAATGTAACATACAGATTATAATAAACTACAATTGCTGCCTAGAGATTGCCTACTATTTGGTCAAAAGTAGTACTTACAATAGTATTTTGAAAACTGAGAAGAAAAATTATTTTAATTAATGTATGACACTCTGTAGTACATTGTTACTGTCATAGCTTCCAATTAATCAGGCCTACCTGTATCAATGTCCCACTCTGACTTTGAGTTTGACCATGTGATTTGCTTTGACCAATAAGATATGTGTTGCAATGTGTTGCAAGCAGAGCCTTGAAAGGCACAGTAGCACTGGGGTTGTATTTCTCTTGCTGCTTTTGGAACCCAGCTTTTGTGCAAAGAAGCCCTACCTAGGCTGCTGGAGGCCTGTGGCCCAGCTAATAGCCAATGCCAACATATGTGAGTAAGGCCATCTTAGGCCACCTAGCCCCACCTGAAAAGCAAGAGGATTGCAGCTGCTTGAGTGAGTCCAGCAAAAGAACTCGCTGGTGGAACCCACCCTACATTATCGACACACTGAATTTTGAGCCAGTAAAGTGATTGTTTTAAGCCACTAAGTTGGAGTGGTTTATTACATGGCAATACTGATATACCGTATGCCATTCTTTTATATGTAATCTCACCTGTAATGTATGAGAGTATGTACATATTTTAGAATTGAAGCTATATAAAATATTCAAATGCTTTTAGTGGAATAATATTTAAAAACTCAAGATACTATAAAAAATAGAGTTTCAAAGAGCATAAAATTAGTAAAATGATTAAAACACTTAACGTTGGGAAAATGATCTAATGAATATTTCCTTACTATTTCCAGTCTCAATAATTTACAGAATAGATTTGAAGCATCTTATGGTAATAAAACATGGAGACCTAAGATAATTAAAGAGCAGAACATAAATCTATTCAGAGGATCAGAAAAAACAGATGAAAAGAAAGTGCTAAGGATGTACTAATTATTATTATAAGGAATTCAACGTTGATCCAACCTTCTCAGTAGCCAAGAAAAAGTGAAAATTTGAGGGTTATGTAGTTCTCATTCAAGCAGGAAGCACACAAATTCATCTGAAGAACAAACCTTTTTTCTTTCCATAGGAGAAACTTACTACATGAACTTTAATTTCAGAAAATAGATTTTTGGCTATAGTAGCCGTCCCCCCACCCATCTGTGGCTTTGCTTTCCAGGGTTTTAGCACCTGTGGTCAACCACAGTCAGAAAATAGACGAGCATAGTACAATAAGATATTTTGAGAGAGAGAGAGAGACCACAGTCATACAACTTTTATTACAGTGTATTGTTGTAATGGTTTTATTTTATTTGTTATTGTTGTTAATCTCTTATTGTGCCTAATTTATAAATTAAACTTCATCATAGATAATGTGTATAGGAAAAAACGTAGTATATATAGAATTTGGTACTATCCAAGGTTTCAGTCATCCACTGGTGGTCTTGGAATGTTTCCCCTGTGGATAAGGGGACACTACTGTATTGTTTTGCAAAAGTTACAAACATTATTATTCTCATGGACGTTTCATAGATTTTCTCTGATAAAAGGCATAATAACATACATATGATCAAATCTTATCAACTGAGGACTTCCATAGAGGGACCAGGTAACTAGGTGTGATGATTTTTATATGAGTCCCTCAGGTTAAGGAAAGAGCTTGGTTGGAATCCAGAATTATTCAGGTCTAGTTTTCCCAGCTCCCCACCTGGTTTCTAGCAAGTGCTCAGCACTGGAGAAGTGAGTGTAAAACAGATGAATGTATTTATCGAGCATGTGCTGGGCTCAGAGCCAGGAACTTGAGGGGCTATGGAGAGTGAACATACATGGTTCCTGCCCTCGGGTTAGTTAGATCAGTGTGGAGACAAGTATGAATCAAATGTCACCCAGTGTAAAACCACCCACTGTGATAAATGCAACAAAGCCAAAGCTCAAGGGACTTAACATACCTGGAAGTGAGAAAAGGCTCCCCTGAGGAAGTGACTGGGCTCTCCTTGGTGAGGTGGTGCCACCAGATGAAGGGAAGGGTGGTGGGGACAGCACACCTGGCAGAGCAAAGAGCTGTTTGCAGAGGCTCTGAGGCAGCAGGGCCACAGAGCAGAGTGGTCAGGAGTGTGTCAGAAGGCAAGTGGGCCTGGTGAGCAGAGAGCGAGACTGTCCCTGAGATGAAGCTGCAGCCACCAGGCTTTCCTCACACTCATTTCCTGAGCACAGGGGAATTCTATCAAAGCACTTTTCTGTTCTTTTTATGTGTTTTTCAACTTTTCTCTATTTAGCACATAACATTTTTGTACTGGGAAAAAAAGAAGTTGTTTGCAAAAGCCCCATGGAATATAAAGAAGTGTCACTTTGCCAATTTTTCACAGATTTGCTGGCTGTTGTGCTTAATGTCCTACCCATACCAGTGTACTTAATTTAAAAATTTAATTAAACCAGCAAGAGATGGCAAAACACACAGGTGATAAAAGAACACATTGTCAAAAGTGATTATTCAAATATCTCTTAAGAAGCAGGAGCTATGTGTCCTTCCCCAAATGTTATATGCAGTCTGTCCTGCTGCTAATGACATTATAGAATGTCACTGGGGCTCTCTTTCTTCAATTCTGTTGATTGTACAATGAGAGATTTTTGGTGTTAATTCTCTAAGGAATCATCACAAATCTTTGCCCTTTCAGGATGGATTTGACTTGAGGAAAGAACTAAAAGTCATTTGGAACAAAGTTTGATGAAATAGATGCTCACACTGAAAAATGATAGTTATAGTGAAAAGTAAACTATCACTATAAAATCGTAAGACTAATTTTTTTATGTGGCTCATAAACTGGGCTTAAAAAATTCTAAACATTTTTTGAGTAATGGCAAAACTAAAATAAGCATAGAGTCCCAAGAGACAATACACTTACATAATTATGAATTCTGGAATATATGTTTAAAAAGTCAATTTATATAACTTAATGAGATATCCATTCATTCACTCAACCAATCTTTATTGAATGTCTAATCTGGGACTAGCTCTATTCTAGGTGCTTAGAATATATCAACGAATAAATCAGGCAGATATCCCTGTCCTAGAAGAATTTACATTTTAGTGTAGTATAGGCGGATAAGGAGTAAATAAAATAAGTAAATAAATCACATATTATGTTAAAAGGGATAACTACTATGGCAAAAAAGAAACAGAAAAGCAGAGTAAGGGTGATTGGGAATGTACCAGACCGATGCAACTAATGTTATAAAGCCAAATATGAGACCTAAATATGGTAATTAGAAGATTTACTTTTAAAATTTCTTTTTATCATTAGAAAGCCTGGGTTAGGGTTAGGATTAAGACCTGTTTGAGGTCGTCATCCTAAGTTCCATTTCATGGTCACAACCTTGGTCCCTAATTCATCTAACTCTTGGGTTATATTACCAACTCTCAAAGTTTTATGATCCAATGAGTAAGAGAAGAATCTTCAGCATTGAAATCTAGCCACAAGAACAGAAGCAAGTCTGTTAAAATCAAATCCAGTTCCCTTACATCTCAGTTTCAGGAGCTCAGCCTGGCTTGGTGAATAATTCTGTCCCACATGCCTGTCCTGGCCTTTCTCCCTGCAGGGCCTCAGGTCTGAGGGTTATGCAGAAGTCCTGCAAAAAAGGCAGGGTTTCCTTCCTCACTCTCAAAGGCAACTCTGACAACACTGAGATCTGGAAAAGCAACTCTATTGTTCCCCTATTACCACCAAAGAGCCTGAGAATGTCTCAGAAAGGGAAATAATTGACAGCAACATCGGCTACCAGCCCTGTCTCAGACTGGGTCGAATGTAGTGAACCACCTAGTTTTTGAGCATTGGCAAAATACTTTTAGTTAAAACAAAAACAAAACAAATCCTGGAGTTTTCCTCAAACAAATTTAAGACAGTAAAATACTTTATTGATCGAAGAATTCTTACCCTTAAATTCTAAGTCCCTGTACCTACCCAGTTGTGTCCCCTGCCACACACACAAGAAAATTAATATGGTGAAGTCCTGACCCCTAGTACCTCAGAAAGTGATGATATTTGGAAATAAGGTCTTTAAAAAGGTAGTTAAATTAAAATGAAGTCATTAGGGTGGGTCCTGATCCAATATGACTGGTGTCCTTCTGAGAAGAGGAAATTTGGACACAGACAGGCAGAGAGGGAAGACCATGTGAAGACAAGGAGGAGACAGACTTCTGTAAGCCAAGAAGAGGGGCCTTAGAGGAAACCAACCCTGCCAACACCTTGAACTTGACTTCTAACCTCTAGGAATGGGAGAAAATAGATTTCTGTTGTTTAAGCCACCCAGTCTGTGGTACTTTGTTACAGCAGCCCTAGCAAACTAATAAGCTGAGAAATAATAAGCTGGGTCTGGGATCCCTATGCCATTGGTCATTAGCTACCAAAATCATTTGACACTTTACCCCAGATACATACAAGCTGGTTGGTGCTGACACCTGTCCCTCCCACTCCCCCAGTTTGTTTCATGTCTTCTCCCAGTGGGAATGAAACCCTGGTGCTTTGCCTGTGACTTCATATTGCAGCGCATCACACCTCGTTTCCCTCAGAGATTTGGCAGGGGTGGAGGGACTCTTTTCTTCACTGTATTAGTCAAGATTCTCCAGAGAAACAGAACCAGTAGGCTACATAGAGATATATGAGAGGAGATTTGTTATGGGAATTGGGCCACTCCGTCATGGAAGCTGACAAGTGCTATGATCTGCTGTCTGCAAGCTGGAGACAGGAGAGCCAGTGGTGTAGTTCAGTCCTAGTCCCAAGGCCTGAGAACCGGAATGGGGGGAGGGGAACGGAGGGCCCTGGTGTAAGTCCTGGAGTCCTGAGTCTGAGAAGCAGGAGCACTGATGTCCAAGGGCAGGGGAAGATGAATGTCCCAGTTCAAGGAGAGGGAGAGAGAGAGAGAGAGAGAAAGAGAAAGAGAAAGAGAATTCACTCTTCCTCCTTTTTGTTCTATCTGGACCCTCAAAGGATTGAATGAAGCCTTCCCATGTTGATTTTCTTTACTCAGTCTACTGATTCAAGTGCCAATCTCTTCTGGAAACACACTCACAGACATACCCATAAGTAATGTTTCACCAGCTATTGGGACATCCCTTAGCCAAGTCAAGTTGGCAGAGAAGGTTAACCATCATACTTACAAAAGCACTGCAGAACCGTGGTCTGCTATGTGCCCTTTATTTTATAGATTAGGGAACTGCTCCTGACACAGGTTAAGTAAAGATCAATGTGATGAACCATGCAGGAGAACATACTTCAGTCAGTTTTCTGAGTTACATTGATTTGGTGCACTTGACAAAAATGATAAACTTGCATCAGATGCAGAAGTGCTGAAGGTTGTGAGCTGAAAAATATAAAACCAATTACTTGATTTTTTTTTCAGTGCTATCCTCTCCTATAAAATGTTCCTGAACTAGTATTTACTTTAACCTTACACGAAGTTCAGTAAAGAGTCTTTTTTGATCTTTTGAAGAAACTGAGCACTTTGGTGTCCTTACTATTTCAGAAGTATCAGTATATTTTTATCTCCCCAGTAAAACAAACTTAAGCCATCATATGTTTAGGCATCTTTCATTCCTTTAGCTCTCTCCATTCCCAAACTTTTCTGATCATTCTTTTCTCTGTCTTATTCCACCTGGTGCTTAAATGTTGATGTTCCCCAGGTTGCCACTGCAGGGCCCCTTTACAAGGGGGCTGCTGTTATTGTTATTGTTGGAAGGGCTCTCATCTACTCTTTTTTATTAATAGCTTTGTTGAAATATAATTCACATACTATATAATTCACCCATTTAAAATGTACAGTTCCATGGCTCTCAGTATATTCACAGAGTTGTACATCTATCACACAATCCATTTTAGAACAGTTTCATTAACCCCAAAAGAAATCCTGAGCCTCTTGCTCATCACTCCCCAGTATCTCCATCCTTCCTCCCCTGCCCTAGTTCTAAGCAAGCACTAGTCTACTTTCTGTCTCTATAGGTTTGTCTACTCTGAACATTTCATATAAATGGAATCATGCAAAATGTGATCCTTTGTGACCGGCTTCTTTTACATAGTTTTTCAGGTCCATCCATATTGTATCATTTGTTTTTCAGGTCCATCCATATTGTATCATTTATCAGACCTTCATTTCTTTTTATGTCTGAACAATATTCCATTTAGGGATGTGCTACATTTTATTTACCCATTCATCAGTTGATGGACATTTGAGTTGTTTCCAGTTTTTGGCTATTATGCATAATGCTGCCATGAATGTTCATGTACAAGTTTTGTGTGTACACATTTTTTTTCTTTCTCTTGGGCATATACCTAGCAGGAAAATTGCTGTCATATGTTAATTCTACATTTAGCCATTTGACGAATGGTTTGAAGAACTGTCAGATTATTTTCCAAAGCTCTCACCCCCTCTTGCTGTTTGAGCCATCCTAACTAGCTTTGATGATGGGCACGGACCTTGCCATGGAGTTTGAGATAAGTGCAGGGGATTCACTGCTGGCCACACTTCTTCCTATTTGGCCTTCCAGCCTTCAGCCTTTTCCTTCTCATTCCAACCCCTGCATCGGGGCTGGGGTGAACTGTCTAACATGCATACCTAACCTTGTCATTTCCCTGTTTAAAGCCTTCCCAAGGCTTTATATTGTGACCTGATGGAGCCGGAGTCCTCTACAACAAGATGCACAAGAGCACTCGCCATCTGGCCACTGCCCCGCTCTCTGGCCCTGTCTTTCCCCACTCCCTGTCTCCCATTTAAGATTCCAGCAGCACCTTGTGGTTCAAACATCATGCATATCTGCTGTTTCTAGGCCCAGACTGGGTTATTTTCATCCCAGGGTTTTTGGGTATTCCATTTGACTTTAAAGGTAAAGAACTGGAGGATATTTATAGTAGGGGATGGAGTTGTCAGCTGACCACTAACTCTCTTTGAATGTTTCAAGAGCTTCCTTCTTGGGTTCTTTCACCTATAAACTGACTCCTCCATTCACAAACCCGCAGTCTGGGTCAGTACACTTCCTCCATGCTCCTTAATGACACGGCTCATTGTGAAAATGTTGAAGTACTCTCTTACTCATTGGTACATAGATGCAGTTCCAAACTGCCCAAGGACTGTACCACCACCGCCACTGCCCTAAACCCTACCCAAGACTTGCCAGATTTCCCCGTGATCCAGCAACTGTGCTAAGGCACTAAGGAGTCCCAGAACCTGTCCTGGGATTGTAGCAGGTCTGCCCCACATTAGTACCCCTATGCGCTGATGTTAAATATTTAGAACGTCACCCCTAATTATCCCACTGAAGAGTACTTTCTACTAGTCATTCAATAGATACACAAAAAATATTGGTGGAATGAACAAATGAGTGAGTAGCAATCTTTATTCTTTTCATTTCAAGGTTAGATATGAAAGGGGAAAACCCCTCGTCAGATCTAATGTCAGTTTCTCTGATCATTGACCCTTCAGGAATTTTAACTGTCATCCAAATGGCATTAATATTGGCTAAAGGTTAGATGAGGAATTCACCTGCAATATTTCTGACATCACCAAAAATGATTAAGTTCTTCCTTGCTCTGCTTTCTTGAAAAATCGCTCCTAAAAAGGTAGCTCAAACTGCTGCTCTGATTCTCTTCAGGAAAATGGGGAGCTTAAAGGTATCATTCAGAATATCAGAAATAATAAAAAGTGGTTATTTTAAAATTAGTAGTTTCCATATTATCTCTAAAGTAGGGAAAAATAGACTTGCTTTCAGTTTATGTATTTTTTTTCTCATTAAAGATATTTTCAAGTACCAGATGAGTTGGGTATATGAACTTTATTAGAAACGATTTGCCATTAATGGAAAAACAGCCTTAGATGCCTTAGATGCTTCACGTACTGTACATTAACTAAAATTTCGAAGTCACCTTTATTATCTGAAAATGTGCCTTGCAAATATAGTAAAAGCATATCCCAGAATTTACCTGCTTCAGCTTGTCAAAGTGCAATAAAATAATGACATAAAAATATCAGAATTACAAAGATTTGGAGTACCAAGTCTATCTTTAGGAATAAAGAGATGTGTATGTGTGGAGTATTTGTAAGACTAAACAAATTCAATTTACAAATCGTATTTGGGAATATTTGTGGACCTGTATCTTTAATTGAGGTAGAGTTTTTCTTTAAACAAACAGACCATTAGGCACATGAAAATTAAAAGCTCAAAGAAAAGCATGCGTGGTTTCCTGACTGTTCTTTCACTTTGCTGTGGCTTTTATTTATGACTTGCTTTCATTCCTTTGATATGAGCCAAGAAAAATACAAATAACTCTCAAATATAACTATTGTAACTTTGCCATTATTGATACTAATTAATAAGTGGAGGACTGTTGAAATTGTCCCTAGCTGATGACCTCAGTTTATCTGTAATGTCTTCAAATGTAGAGGTAACTGACTTTTCTGTTGACCTTCTTTAACTGTGAAGGCCTGGAGGTGAGAGATTCTATTAGTTTCATCTAAGTATCTCCTCTCTCTCTCTACCTCCCCCCCACCTCCACCACCTCCAGCACATAGTAGAAATTTAAAATAAAACAAAAAAAACCCCAACTTATTGCATACATCAGCTCTGTTCTTTATTAAAATTTTTTTTAAAGAAATAGAGTCACAAAAGAAAATTTAATATGATATCTTTTCTCATAGCTGTGTGTTAGATATTTTTATAGGTACTTATAGAGGAACTCTGCATATGATGCCTGCAGTTTTGGAGTACTCTGGAGATTCTGCACAATACACATCCTAATTTTGGGGGTGTATAATTTCAGCTTTGAAAAAATACCTGACCCTGAAAATGTTTTACTGTTTAAGGATGAAAGGCCAATGCACTCTAGTTCTTGTTGCTGATTGCTACTGAAGGATATTCAAAGCAAGATCTTATGATTTAACTACAACCTGCTCTAGGTGAAGTGATTTCTTTGATGTTCAGATGAAAACATTTTTAAGTTCTAAGAAAACAAAATAAAAATACACAAAGATGAAAGTCATCAGGTAATATAAGAAGAGAAGGAAAAGATTGAAATAAATATCTTTGAGATCTCCAACCACTTTTTACATTTTATTGAATAATTGGATTAAGTGGTTTAGTCATCACAAAACCCAGTATAGTAGGATCATATATTTGTGGAAAATGATTTACAGTGTAAGTTCTGCAAACATAGGAATTATGCCTCTGCTCTCCTATAAAAACTAGGATAATACTTTACCCTCACAATGTGCTTCACAAATGCTAGTGATGGAAGTATCGCAAGTAGGATTGCAAGTACTTTGGGTCATTTTAAAGAGATATATCTGAATGCATATTCTGGAAACTTTCTCATATTCAAACAAGCAAGTACTACATTTCAGAACCAAATGTCTAACAGACGTCTGATTAGGGTTCTCCAGAGAAACACAACCAATAGAAGATTTATATATTTAATCCATACATTTTTGAGCCAGATTTTCCCATTTTATAAGTGCCTTTTCCCTTTTATAAAGACAGTCTGACAGATAGCATGTGCTTTCCCACACAAATCTGTCAGCTCACTCATCTTCATCCTCCACACCCACCTATGGTTCAAATCTGAAACATTTCCAAAGTAGAGAATGCTAGTCAGCTAGAGCAGTTGGGTGAAAACTTAAAAGAAAAATTCATCTTAAACCTTCATTTATCTGGGATTCTAAACTGCACCACGGTAGGTAACTGCTGGGTAGATAAAGATCTTGATCTGCCAGGGTCTTTGTGGCGTGTCCTTGGTCCCAGGTTGGGTACACAAATAGGATATTACTCTTAAATGTGAATATATTACCCTTAAGAACCTCTTCTTTTAGGGATTTAGACATCTAAGAATGTCTCAGAAAGCCCTTATTTGTACATTGCTACATGAACTTACCCAAAAAGATAAGATCTTGTTACAATCCAAATGCTTTCTTGGAAACCAAAAGTATGTAGCTTATTCTGAATGGTAAATTCTGCCTCTCCTAAAGAAGCCCAAATAATATCTTCTATGAAAGGGGGCAACAGACATTTCACATGCAAAGAGGTGTTTTTCTTGCAAAACTCAGGGTGGATATGGTCTCCTAAAGGACAAATACTTTCTCTTCTGAAGTATATATTATGGATCCTTTAGTGACATCTAAACTTAGGGGGAAGCCTGCAGTAAGTCTAAGCTCATGAATGTTTACAGGATTTTTCCTAATCCAGAGGATTAGAAAAATGAAACACTGATAAGCTGTTCCCTCAATTTTTTGAAAAGGAGAGGCTACTTTAATAATATTTTTAAAATTTGCATAATCAATTCACGTGGTACTCAATTCAGAAGGTACTCAGTGGTCCCCAACCTTTTTGGCACCAGGAACCGGTTTCACGGACCGTGATTTTTCTACAGACTGAGGGTGGGCAGGGATGGGGTGGTGGGGGAGTTGGAGCTCAGAAGGTGAAGGTGGTGATTCGAGCAATGAAGCAATGGGGAGATGGGAAGTAGCTGTAAACAACAGATGAAGCTTTGCTGCTCACCTCCTGCTGTGAGGCCCCCCCCCCCCCCCCCCCGTTCCTAAATTTCATGGAAGATAATTTTTTCACCGACAGGGAGAGTAGGGGGCAGGGCTCTGTGGCCCTGTCCCTAACATTCCGCAGACTGGGGGTCGGGGACCGCAGTACTAAGTAACACAGTGAAAATTCTCTTTCCTATACTGTATTCTATTTCCTTGTTCTCTCTCCGAAGGAAACCAGGGTTACCAGCTTCAAGGTACATAAATACTGCACTCTTTTAACCATTAAGGTTAAATGATAGTCAATGTAAATCAGTAAAAGTCTGAAATATTAATACTTCATACTTTTAAAACTATATAAATAATTGGTATTAATTGTGGATAAGTGGATGTCAATAAAAGAAATTTTCTGCTCTAGGTTATTTCTTTCATTCTTCTTGTATTACATTTCCATAATATATTTATTGCATCTTAAATGTTCTCTGTCAAGTCTCATTTCGTTGATTCTTAAATGAACTTTTTTTTCACATTTTAACATTTCAGAAATTAAAATATTTCTTAAAATTGTTGGCATCTTACAATTAATTGGAAATGTTTTTGTTTCTCAGTGGCGCAATAAATAATATTATGACACGAAATAATTGTGTGTCTTAGATTAGATAGAACATATTTTGTCCTCAGGTTATTTCTTAAAATAAACATTGGACTATGGTGAATTAAATAAATGAGAAAAACATTGCTAGATCTCTACTTAGACCTTCAAATGAAACTTAAAAACATTTTCAAGTTTATTCCCAATCATTTATTGCTTTTAGACTTTAGGCTACAGTGTGATGAAAATAGCTAACATTTTAAAAATACAATATTCTGGCTTTCAAATGTCACTGCATGATGTAGATAAAATACTGTGGAAAAGTTAAAGCACAATGTTTAATAAGATGATTAAATCTATGTGTTCTTAAAATGCTAGTGTTTAGTTATTTGCTGTAGGTGTAGTTCCACTGAAGTTAACTTGAGAGCTGTCCTCTGGCATCATTCAGAGAAGAGTTTAGTTTCTGGGAAGATGTCCGGGAGCACTTCCACTGTAGCTACCCTGTTATACAAACTACAGAAATCCTCATCTGTATCGACAGCTGGACATGAACTTCTTTTCTGGAAGGCATCACACACATGAGTCCAGTGAATGGTGCTCTATAGTGTGTGTGCACTTCTTTTAAAACATTTGTTGTGCTCTTTCTACGTGCATGGCACTGTATTATATACTGGAGTACAGGAAAGACCAAGATAAAGCAGCTGTGGATGCTTCCTTAGAGCTTTAGTCTCTTGATATAGATACGCAGTATATAAATAGAAAAACAAGTTAGGGAGTAATCAGCACCATAAAAGGTACAGAGATAAAGAGAGAGACATCACATCCATCAGAGAAAAATAAGGAAAGCATCATGAAGAAAATAGTCCTACAAAACTGATAAAAAATTAACAACAGAGGCAACTAATTAGTTATTTGGTCTCAGTTATTGGAAAGAAAACCATTGCACTGACTTTTCACATTCAATTCAGTTGAAATAGACCCTTTTACAAGATAATAATGGTATTTTTTGTATGTATGGTTTTAAGTGAAAAGTTCTGTCTACATCAAAAGTCTTTCTGGGTAATTTGACCTTATTTGATGAGTATAACACAGTTTTAGATGGGTGAAATTGCTTACAGGCTTGAAAATTTCAGATTTGCAGGCAGCATCTGAGATTAACCAACCAGAGGCTGACATGGAAATAGATTTTTGGGTTGGTGTGAAGTAGAAAGACTTTGTCATTCTATTTGCCATAAGCTATGATTAAACAAACAACCAAACAAACAAAAACTTGTGAGACTCTGGACTTGCCATCTATGTCAAGCCTTTGTGTTCAGCATGCCACTGAAGAGAACATACCTTCATGGTCCCATTTCTCCAATTTCGCCCTGAATCAACATCTCTTCTTCTACTTGTTTTCTTTTGAGAAGGCACCATTATCACTAGTTACTATATAAACATGCAAAATATACAGTAAACACTTGTACTAGAATTTAATTCATCATTTAAACAAAGATTTATTAGTTGTAGGTGATTTATACCTTTTGTACTTTTTTTAGCTTAAAAAGGCACAGCTTTACTTTTAGTCAGAACCGTGGACATCAGAACATGTTTTAGCACCTTGTTTATTAGGGATGGCAAAGTGTCTCCAAAAGAATCCTTCCCATTAGTACCAGGAATTGGTGCTTTCTTTTTCCCCTTACAAAATAGCAAGTCCTCTCACGTGGAGCCTACTGCTAGGATAAAGGAGTTGTTTTGCCAAAAGCTTAAGATAAAGATTCCCAAGGAAATATCCTTAAATTTCAGAGACTTATAGGGATATAATTTCCTGTAGAAATCTGAAGTCAGGCCCAATTGCAGCAAACCTTATCGTCCACAATATTGGTAGAATAGAAAATCCTTTTAAATGCTCAGCTTGACCATAAGAACTTCTGAATTTCAGCTGCACTTAGTTTGGTCTAGCCAGTCACTCTGATCTTGGGAGCATGATAGAGGAGAATTTTAATAGTGAAATTGATATAGTCTATGCCACATTTATTGGCAGCGACTACCATCTATCTGGATGCCCAGACCACTTTGCTTGTGGGTATATCTAGTAAGATTAATATATTAGTTAGGGTTTTGCTTATGGCTATAAAAAATAAGCCACAAAATTTCAGTGGCTTAACACATTAGTTTATTTCTCCCTCACGTAACATCCAATCTGGATGTTTTTCAGCTTTCTTGGAACCCAGGTTCCTTCCATATTGAAACTGTGCTATTTGCTCGGGACCTTGGAGTCTTCAGTGTTCAGGCAGAAAGAGAAAGCCAGGATAGAGAAGACACAGTCTCCGTTTATCCACCTTTGCTAGTAAGTTACACACGTCTCTCACACTTACATCCCACTGGTGAGAACCAGTCACATGGGCCCACCTAGATGCAAGAGTTGATAGGAAGTGTCATGGTTGGGCTGCTGCTTTCCAGCAAAAGATAAGAAAACAGTGGTTTGTTTGTTGGATCTGTATTATGGCAGAGTGTCCACACATTTTGTTAGTAAGCTGTGTCTGCACAGTTAAAGTTGATCACACCAGATCAGAGAAGATGCTGTGAAAAATCCAATTGTAGTTTGTTTTGCAAAGCCGTATTGCTTTGGAGAAAATATTTTATGCCACCAGCTGGGTGTTTATAAATTTCTCGACAGAGATAACTAGGAGATGCTGTGTAATAAACACTCACCCAGTCTACCACATGTTAATTAGTTATTTATGTATTATAGGCATAGTCCAGGAATGGTTCTGTTGAGTGATTCTGTGAATCCAGCAAACCTACTCACTCTTTTTTTTTTTAAGTTTGCATATCCCTTCTAAAAGGAAATGGGAATTTATGCAAAAGTACTTCTGACTTGTTTTGCTTGTCTGCAAACATTTGAGCTGATGAAGTACTGATATAAGGAAATTGTCTTCTGAGAAAGGTATTGACCTACCTAGAATGTAATGACTAAGAACTGCTGGGCTCAGAGACATGAGGTAGGTGTAGAAGAAAGAGCTCCCTCCCAAAAGCCAGTAGATTCAGCTTCTGATCTTATTTTCTGCATCTGTGTAACTCCAAGAAAGTCCTCACCATCCTCCACTGTAAAATTAGACTTGAACTTGATGATCCAGCTCTGGCTCTTTCTGGTTCTAAAAATTGTTTTCAATTTAGAGTTAAGAAGACTCTAGAATTTAGAGCAGAAGTCGTACTCTCAAGAGCTCATTATATAAGGAGTAGACTGAAGGGTAAAGAGTAAAGGGGAATTTGCCAACCTATCAAGCACTTCCTGGGTGAGCAACAAGTTTCCATCTCTGAGAACTTATATTCAGAGAAAGGTATTTGAAATCTAAATAAATCTGAGAATTATTTTGTAATTATCTGTTAGTTTGGGGTCCTTTTAGAATTTTGTTGTGCCTGCCTCTCAGCATTTAAATTGACTAGTTTATACTGTTCTTATCTTTACATTGATACTCTGCCTTGCTTTTGCTTGAAGGCTGCATCCTCCTATAATGGGAAATATGAGGGTTTTTTGATGTTAGCAGAAAATCTAAGTGGTCAAGATTGTTCAGTGTGAAATCTCTGAACTCTAGAAGGTCTATGAGAGCGGCTGAGCCTCCTAAAAGAAAAATGTTTTTGTATTGATTAGTCCAGACTCTTGGCAAACTTGTAAATGCAGTGAATATGCCCTTATCAGGTAACGTTCACATGCCAGGCATCAACCAGTCTTACAATGAAAACAATTTTATGTCTATTTAATACCATTTTTCTTTTGTTATTTCTTTGAATGGCATATTAAGTATTATTTAATTAAAAACGCAGCATCTGGTATACAGGAAACACTGAACGATAGGTAGCTACCTATTGTTACTACCAATGAATATTTTTCCTGGATCTTCGTCCTTTCAAGGCTGTGTTGATTCTTTTGGATTTCTTTCAACCCATTCTAAGACTTCTTTACAAATATTTATGAGCATCCACTAGGTGTTGTATTGCTGGATATTATGACACATAAGTAACAGTATCAGCTGGTACAGAAGGGAAAGGAGTCTACTAAGGGTGGTATACCAGTTGTTAACAATGTCCTTTATATAGATGGAATAAGCTATGAAATTGATTTGATTTGAAGGGTGCTGGGTTGCCTTGTTGGTCTAAAGACTTTATGAGCTGCCTGGGTCTTTGGTATTTCATTGTAATATTCCATCCTCTCTGCTTTGTAGTTACCTCTTTTAACATAGATGACTGGCTTGTGTTTGAGCCCGGGACACATTAAGCTGGTTATTAATCATTAACACCTGGCTATGAATTGCTTTGTGAGGTTGCCCTGTGACAGTCAGTAAAGTATGTCAAGGTCTGGGCCCCAGCAGGAAGGAGCTGCCCCAACTCAGCAGAAGCTTTTGGTTTCCATGCGGTCCTCGTCACGGGCTGGCTGCTCTCATAACTGTAACTTGAACAAAGAGTGCTTGAAGGGACAGTGACAAAATCCCTTTCCTTTTGGGCACCTGAGGTAAGGCTGGGGCTTTTAAAGAAATTATTACCAGGAGAAAGTGGAAAATGGAAAATAAACCTTGGTGTATGGAAATAAAGAGAAGAAGCAGAGCACAAATTTTTTATCTTTCTTAACTATAGTCCACACTCAGGTTATCTTGGCTTCCTTCACCTTGACTTAACCATCTTATTGACACTGAACCCTAAAATTTCCTTTTGATACAACTGTATCAAAGTAGTTTCCCTACTTTTATCTCACCCAAAGGAAACAGCTTTTCAAGCGATACACCGGCATATTATTCCTCTCTGCTGAAGAATTGGGAATGGTCAATATTTTGACAAAAGGAAAGGAATACTTTAAGAATTTGGAGAACCTTCCAGATAAATGGGAGTTGGGGGCACATGGCACCTGATGAATGGCCTAACAAAACTGAGAGACTCAGGCAAGTGGGGGCCAAGGCTGAACTTTATTTACTTCTTAGCTTTACTTAGGGTTTGCTGTACTTCACCACCTTTGTATTCTGATCGGATTTATTTCTATAAAAGTCATATGCTAATTCTTATTTTATCTTTTTATCACTATCTACTTTAAAAACTTTTGTAATAAAGTTTTACTTTATTTATAAATGGTGAATGATACTCATATGGGATCTTTGGGAAATGTCTCTTTTTTAACTTGTCTATTTTTATGAAGGGAGTTGCTATGCAACTTTTCATTTATTAAAAGCAAATGCCCTGAAACATTTCAGTACTGTGTCCCCCAGAGTACCTGATTCATGGTAGGAACTGAAGTAAGTACATATTCATTTGGAAAGGTAATCTATTTCCTCATGTATTTTCGGATTTGAGTACTGATTAAGTACTCATTTTCGGAAAATGAGTACTGATTAAGGGTATCAAAGTAAATTATTTAAAATACAAAACTATCTAAATGAGCTCCTAAATTATTGTGTTCCCATGTTTCATGCTCTCTCTGGATTCATTTATCTCCATCATAATTAACATCCACCTAAATTTAGTATGACTTTATTTTTCTCCATTGTTATTTTCAGTACAGTAGGTTTTGCATAACGTATTTACTATTGTGTTCTGGAATACTAATTTTAGATGGGAAATATTCTTTGTCTCATTGAATAGTTTCTCAAAGATAATTTTATTCTTTGCTTATCAGTCTGTAGAAATACACTGCCAGTTTTATGTTTTCTAACCATGCTTACCATATTCCCTTTCCTTGCCCTTCAAAATGACTGTTCTGGTTCAGTGAGATGGAGGCAGTACAGACAGCCATGCACTGTGCTTTCAAAATAGCACACAGCCAGCTCACCTGTAGGGACCCTGTAAATCACAGGCTTACTGCCAAGAACAGAACTCCCAGGAGGTCAGTGACTATGTTTCATTTATATTTGTAGCCCCAGAACCTAGTGCCGTTCCTGGCCCTAGGTCTTCAGTCCATGTTTATTGAAGTGAAGGGAAATACAGGCAAGTTAGTCAAAATTCTTTGGTTTTCAAGTGATAGAAAAGCCAGCACAAACCAGGCTGAACAAAACAGGAATTTATTGGCTCAAGTATCCGAGATACTCAGGAATATCTCAGTGGCTTCAGGCTCAGCAGGCTCCAAGGGTCTCCCCAGTGTTATCAGAACATTATGTTTCTTCCTTTCTCTTTCTGCTCTGGACCCTGCTCTGCTCTGGGTTGGTGGGCTCCCTGCACGTGGAGGCAAAGGGGACCACCAGCAGCTCCAGGCTGCTATTGCCCTGACAGCCTTTTCTGGAGAAGGGTCTCTGCAGATAGCTTCAGCACCAGTCCTGATCTGACCCTTTGAGTCTCAGTGGCCTGGCTCAGGTGACCTCGCTGTCCCTTAAACCATCACTTTGTGCAGGGGCAAAGCTTATTCTGGCCAGATCTGGCTCAGGATGGCCCACCTGTGATCAGCTCCACCCAAATCATATACTCTGAGTGATGGTGGTTCCCCAGAAAGATGCCAACAGATGATCACTACCTCAGGGAAATGTTGCAAAATAAGGAATAGCAGCAGTGGACATCAAATCACAAGCACAAAATATACCATACATCTGAAATGAGATTAACCTCTTTTCCTTGGGCTCTTTGCTCGTGGTAGACTTGGTGTTTTTAGGGACTCAGTAATAGGTCAAGCCTCCACTTCGAGTTTCTGGACCATCATAAGATGTAGTGAGAAAAATATATTCTCTATCTTTGGTGTAGAGAATATTAAAATACTTAATCATCATATTTTCCCTGGAGAGTGTGCCCATTGGGACTGAATTCCTTTTCTCTTAATGATGAATCATGCTGGAATGAGTACCTCCTAGCACAGGAAGGCTAAGGAAGAAACCTTAGGCTAAAGGTTTAGAGCTCTCATGAGGGACAATTCCTGAACTTCCCTCTCAGCGGTACTCCCAGAGCTCCATCTTGGTGGCAGAAGATCCCTGCATGTTCCATTCTTCTCAAGAGGAGTCTCCTGGAGCATAGAGATGTTAAAGAGATGCGATATCCTCTTCCCTGTATCCAAGCCCAAAGTCCCTGGAGGACTTGGCAAAAGTTCCTAGGATTCTTTTAAAATGTACTCCTGTGGGTTACGAGTGCTCACATGCAAATAGTTTTGTGGGTCCCAGAGTTCCCCAAGAAGACAAGACATAGAGAAATCATACTAATTAAGAAAATTAGAAAATAAGGTTCTGCTATAGCAGGATATACTAAAATTTCAGTGAGTATTCAAATAAATTTGTTTTTATTATATTGAGATGTTGAAAAAACATATATATGAATATTCAGTCATTATTACATGTTATGAATATTTTTGTTTATTGGAGATTAATTGGCCTTTAAAGAATTTATCAATTATTACTTGAATATAAATAAGCTTTCACTCACTGTGATGGAATATACAGTTATAACAAAATAATATCATTTAAATTAAAAATTGATTTTCCAAATATTCACATTTGAATAGTAATACATTGGAAAAAGTTTCTTTTACCAAATTAATTCAGATGCTAGATAAGAGGCTTCTATTTTACACAGAGCCTTTCCTATAAAATCTCAATGGTGAGTCTCATGTAAATTTATACATGATGCATCAAGACACACATGAGAATATGATTGCTTAATGTGTATGGCTAAATATGCCTTCTAAGAAATAAAAGATTATCCTTAGTAGTCATTATTATTATTGTTGTTATTTTGTTTCCTAGAAGATTTCCTCAAAGGTTACTTGAGCTTTCACAAAATTTTGCCTTAACATTCAACATGATATTCTTCTTTTATTTCTTTGTGGAAGATCCAATTCTGGACTGTCATTTGTGTACTATTTTTATAGTCATCCTGTGTCAAAACTGTTCATCAAAACAAAATAAACGGCCACAGTAGATCAAAGAAAACCCATGGTAGAAGTACAGCTTATATCTTTTACTCCCTTTTAATTTCTTAATGTATTTATGGTATTTTTTAAATCATCACAGATATATGGAATAGATATATATATATAAATTTATCACAGATTTTTATATATACACAGACATATGTGAACACATATATATTCAAACAATAAACGTAATAATAACAAACTCATACTAAGCACTTCTTATATTTTACAGTACAGTAGGATATCA
Source organism: Eulemur rufifrons (assembly GCF_041146395.1). Lineage (NCBI taxonomy): Eukaryota > Metazoa > Chordata > Mammalia > Primates > Lemuridae > Eulemur > Eulemur rufifrons. The sequence goes on along the minus strand of NC_090999.1, from coordinate 65,164,521 downwards.
TGGTAATGACCTCAACTTACATGGTGGTGAGGCTTATGACATGATGGTTAAGAACACAGACTCTGGAGCTAGAATGGCTGGGTTCAAATCCTAGCGCCACAATTTACTAGCTGGGGAAGAGCTTCTAAAGTAGCTCTCATTCACCGAAAGTATCCTGAGTATGAGAATCACACAAAATGTATACAGCATGCTATGGACGGTTATAGGTCTATTTTTAGAAAACTTTTTCAGCACCAACTGGAGTAGCATTGAATGGGGCACATGAATATGTAGAAATAAGTAAATTTTTTATAATAGATAATGATAAAGGAGGAGCTTAGGGAATTTCATTCATCCAAGAAATGTTATTTTGGATTAATCTCATCTACAGTTCTCTCGTGTAAATGCACTGTTGAGGAAGGAGGCTTTACAAATGCAGGGAGGGGGTCACTTGATGTTGAGGATGATGACTTAATTTTCTCAACCTAGTCAGAAATTTGATAACTGCTGAGAATTGTCTTTTGTTATAAGAAATTCCATGAGGTCTATTCTTTAGTAGATACATGTTCTTGCGGTAGATTTTGGTATAGCAGCTAAATTTAAAACAGTCAACATAATAAAAGTGCACACTGTGGTGTAGATGAACATAAACTGAACATAAATATAAAGCTTGCAAATATGGCTCCACAAGTGAGGGTCCCTGGTAATACCATCTGTTGTGGCTGTTTATGCCTGTGGATTGGAGAGGTGGCCAGTGATTGCTCTTGCTAAACCGAGTATGGCAATCCATGTAATAACAAAAGCAGTATTTAGACATTTTTCATGTTGGCTTTTTTGCTTAAAAGTTTTCACTGTGGATTTTCATTTTTCTAAAAATTGAAATTTTATGGAATTAATCACAATATGCCTCCTAATGTATGATCTGATAGTGAATAAAACCTCAAAAGTATGAAATTGAGAACCACAAATGTTCACAATAATCGACTTGGATTTTTACTGAGCTGTATGGTTGGTTTAACTAACTGAGACCTATTTTAAGGTTGAATCCCACTAGCAATAAGGAATAGTTAAATGTCAGTTCTGGTTCTTGAAAATGGGATAAACCTATATATGCAGTATCTATAATTTAATTCTGTTGGGCCCAGATTATATATTATAAATAATTGTATTATTCCTTTTATAATTGATACCTAAGGCATTCATGTTGACAATCACAGGCAGTAGGTGCAGGGGTAGAAATGGAACTCTGGTATGATGGAGTGGGTTTTAGGAAGGAGTGGGATACAGAGAAATGAGAAATCACAAGAATTGACAGACACTGGAGTCTTATTTTATTCAGTAAACTACTCAAATCTCAACCTTTTAAGCTTTGTCCTTAACCTCTCTGCTCTTCCCCATCTCCCACAATTTGAACTTCCAACTTGTTATGCTCATAAAACTTGATCCTTTTCCCTGTTCCAACACATGTGCATGTTGAGTTCTAGCAATTTGCTTCCAGGGCTGTTTTACCTACTGGCTGGGAAACCCTCTGAAAGTAGAGTCTGGATCTTATTGTTTGGAATCCCCTACATTGAGGAAGGGCTGATCTGTAGGTTATACTCAAAAAATTGTGGTTGAATAAGGTTGGGTAAATGAAATGGAGTCATCACATCCCTTCTTAAAAAAGCAACTTTAAATTTTGATTGTTTTCCAAGAAAACTGCTACATACACTAATCCCAAATGAGAAGTAGCAATAGGTCCTTTATTGACTTTTGAATAAACCCCAAACTTTTTGCTTTATTGATGAGGTCCTTCATGACCTGGCTCCTGCCATATTCTCTGCCTCTTCTATCACAACCCTGTCCCTTGCACACTATATTTTGGTCAGATTTGGCATTTGCAGTCCCACGGATGTTCCATACAGTTTCACACCACCCTATCTTTATACTTGCTGTTTCCTCTGCCAGGAAAACCTTTTCTCCACTTTTTTTTTTTTTAAATTAATTTGACTTATTACAGAAACACAGCATATAAAAATTCAGATAAAAAATTTGCCTCTTTCCAAGGTTTACATATATGCTTGCACTGTTCGATGATCTCTGATTGGAATTTATTTTCTACTTTTTTGAAATGCTTTTAAATCCAAAGACATATGTGTTTATGGTAACAAGACAATAAAAATAATAAAAGACAGTCTTTATTAAGTATATATTAAATAATGGCATTATGCTAGCACTTTACACAGATTATCTTATTTTTTCCTCAAAGCAACTCGCTGAGCTAAGTTCTATTCTTATCCTATTTTGCTGTTGAGGAAACTGAGACTTGGAGAAGTAAAGCAATTTGCTGAGGTTCACAGAGCTGGTAAACAGAGCAACCACTGAAAGTTAATCATCTTCCCTTCCCCTATTCTAGTTCCCATTTTCCCAAGCAGTTTAGTTTTTAGCCTTCTACGTCTTTCTCTGTATTTGTACACTACACATATAACTACACACCCCCACTTCTTCATCTAGTTCCTTTTGCCCATTTGTTTAAGACTTACCTAATGTGTCACCTCCTCAAGGAGCCTCCTCTGACCCATACCTCTAATCTGGGTTCTGGATATCTCCCACATTATTCTGAACATACCACTATCAGGGATTGTTACAACACCTTGTATAAATGCCATCTAGTTGATCATGTCTTTTGCTAGCTCTAGAGCTCCTCGATGAGAAGGACCATGTCTAATAATTCTGTATCCTGGTTTTTATCACAGAAGCGGCACACAATGAGAACTGTACTAGATGGATTAATTTATTCCACGCCCTATCTAACCAACTTTTGATGTGCACCTTCTATTAATAAATGCCTGGTACTGTGGGAGTCTCTAGGGATGATGGTGTATCTGTTAGCTTTTGTTGCAGGACAAACCACCCCTAAACTTTGTGAGTTAAAACAACAGCCATTTATTTAGCTCATAATCCTGCAGGTTGGCATTTTGGCTGGGCAGAGCTGGGATTCTCTTCTGGCATTGGCGTGGCTCACTCATGCATCTGCAGTTAACTGTTGGGTCAGTTGAGGCTGGCCGGACTAGAACAGCCTCAGCTGCTTGTCTCTGATCAAAGTGGTTTCTTGTCTTCTAGCTGGCTAGCCTGGGCTTGTTCATGTGAACAAGTTTTCAAGAGCATGAAAGGCCTCTTGGGGTCTCTCCTTGGAACTAGCACAGCATTACTTTTGATGTGTCCTGTCATTCAAAGCGGGTCACAAGGCCAGCCTCCATTCAAGGGGAGGGAAAATAAATTCCAGCTCTTAACAGGAGGGGCTGCAAAGACACATTACCTTATATATGAATACAAAACATTAATATGAAAGACTGTGGCCGTGTTCACAATTTACCATAAGTGGCGAGGAAAAAACAGCCCTTGCCCTAAGAGAGCATACAATCTAGTGGATGAACAGCATTATTTGTAAGGTCACAAAGAACAGCTATGTTTTCTGTCAACCACCTGAAATTAGAAACCACTGAAGCTATTTGTTTAATCTTTGAAAGGAGCTTTCTTAGTTTAACTCTTTAGCTTATTTGTGAGTAATTCTGGTTCTCTATTTCATCCTCTCCCTGAACCTGTGGCCCGCAGAAGGTATTTCCCACGGGAACCCTGGAAACTGTAGAAAGAATGGGATCACTTACTGATGCAGCTTCAGCATGACTCTCCAGGTTCTTTCTCTTTGCCAGGTGGCCTTCCGCCTCCAGTCCCCCTGCCCTGGGCACACACGCTGCCTGCAACACAGCCAGGACCAACCTGATTGATTGACTAGAGCATTGGTGGGGCAGGCAGCAAATCACTCCCACCTCTAGTTCTGGCTCATAATCCCCATTAGGTTAATTGCAATAACCACAAAAAGTAACTATATGAAAACTGTTACTTTGGTTAAGAGGGGAGGCTCTATGTGTGTGTTCAGTATTGCTCTTCACCCAGTTGAATCAGCTAGAAACAATGTTATTCTGTATCTCGACAGGAAATACTACCTATTTTGAAATAAGGTGGTTTTGTTCCAGGATATACAACTTTTTGCATTTTTTTCAGTTTATACAACTTTTTTGGTTTTGAACTTTTGTTTATATTTTAACTTTTAAAGTATTTGAATTCTCTCATTCCTTCTGTGTTTATTAGCTCGAATGCTTTTGCAAAGAATAGCTTTCTTCTACCTGCCTTCTCTCTCTCTCACTCAAATAGCACTGGACAATAGCAATGGACTCAGAGTTTTTAAAAATTTCTTTCCAGTAAGAGCCTGTTCAGGATGAGGATCTAGTATTCTTATGGCAAGACCTATTAATATTGTCATGTATTGTCACTTGCATAAAATGTCCAAACACATCTGGTGCTTTCCTCATGTCAGACCTGGACTCAGATGTTCATCAAGAAATTCCTAGTTTGCTTTGGTGGAAATACCTGGAATAAATATTTTTTTCTATGTGGCTATTTAAACTATTTGATAAGCTGTTAGTTTGGTTTGTTTCTATTTACATTCGATTTTAGTCCTTGCTCTTTTTCATTGTTTTGTTGGTTTTGTTTTGCTTTCACACCTACTGAGTTGATTTGATGTTTGGAATTGATCTGATAATTTCATTTTGGGGTATGTGGTAATGAAATGATGGCATCACTAGTTGTGGGTGCTACTGTCTCTCAAGGGTGTCAGCAGAGGACTCAAAAGTAGATGTGTCAAGAATAATGCAGTTATTCTTGAGTTTTGAGATTTTAAAAAACATACACAATATTCTTCATACAAATTCTTTATCCGATATGTGACTTACTAATATTTTCTTCTGGACCGTGGCTTGTTTTTTCATTCTCTTAACAGTTTGTTTATGTTCTTATTGAGTTTTGAGATTTTAAAAAATAATGCAGTTATTCTTGGGACCAAGTTCCCAAGACCATGAAAAACCTTATTTCATGAATGATTGATTTATTCTCAAATGGGTTGAAAAGATAAACGTTAAAAGTAAATATAGGTGAATATTTAGCTGATATAACCTTATAAACATAACAAAATATCATAAAGGAAAATATTGATAAATTTGTATAAAAATTAAATATGTTTTATATCAGAAAACACTAAAAAAAATTGAAAGACAAATGACAAATCAAGATTGCATACATATTAAGGGTTAATGTTCTTTATATAAAAAGAAACTTGTTTAAAACAATAGAAAAAACAACCCCTACCCACATACACATTAAAAAATAGGCAAAGTATACAAGTTAGCCTTAATAAAAGAAGGAATAAAGGTGATCAGTATAGATAAACATGGTTCAATCTCAGGATCTAGGGCCACTTGGTTAGGAACATATTTACCTTTGATTATAATATATGACTTTATATTATTTAAAAAGTAAACCTACCATTGATCTATAAAATAGTACTTCAAGTAAAACAAAAAAAAAAGTTGAAAGATCAGGAATCATTTAGTTGGATAGAGAAAAATATGTCAGAGATCTCAGATAACAATTACTGTGGTTTAAAGCTGAGAGACACTATAATTGTGTCTCTGAGGTCCTTGGCAGCTAACGAAAAATGGAAAAAGTTTTGATAATATATTTCTTTTTCACTGTGGAAAAAAAATGAACTTTGGTTATGACTTTTCATTACTCAATAAATAGAACCACTATGCCCCCAATTGTTTAGACCAAAAACCTAAGATTCATCTTTGGTCCCTTTCTTTTCTTTATACTTTGATGTGTTCCATTGGTAATTTATATCACCTTTACCCAAAAGACATCCTGAATCTTACCACACTGTCATCTGAGCTACCTGGATTCCTGCAACAGCCCCTTGACAGGTGCACCCACTTGCATTCTTTTGTCTCCTGTGATCTAAGCTGCATACAGCAGTTCTTTCTAGAAGAGATCATATAACTCATGATGGAAACCACCAAAAGGAAGTCCTCCACTGTTTCTAAGACCCTACATGATCAGGCTCCTGCCTACCTCTCCAACTGCCTCTCCCTCCACTCTGCCCCTCTTTTGCCAGTTCTCTGGCCACAGCTGGCATTCTGTCTCTTCCACACCAGATGGTCATTTCTATCCTAAGCCCTTTGCATGTGGTGGCCTATGTTCCTGAAACAGTCTACAGTCTTTCCCTGGATCTCACCACACCTGCTTCCTGCTTCCTGCTCATCAGTAGGCTCTCTGCTCAAGGGTTACCTAGTCAAAGTGACCCCACCCTTCTACACTAGCTCAAGCTATTCCCTCTCCCCACCTGTCCCTCCCTCACTATCACATTAACCTATATAATTTTCGCATAGTATTTAATATTATTTATTTGTTTATAGCGTTAGTTTTTGTTTCTGCTGGGTCTTTATTCTAAAACAAGGATCTGGCACAAAGTAGGTATTCATAACTATTTGTTAAGGACATAAATATGCTAACATTGATTATTTGTAAGAGATGATGTTATAGGCAATATTTATTTTCTTATCTATATTTTTTAGAATTTTCCTAATATGTGCAAATAAACATTGATTACTGATATAATCGGGGGCAAGGCTATTAAAAATAATGATTCACTGTCATGGTAGAATACCACATCTGTGTGTTTGGACAATTTTGGTGCATAATGCATTTAAACATCATGAAAATGCAAAAATATAATGGAATCACACAAAATTGTGTAGCTAGGGCTCCCATTTAAGCTATTTAGAACAATATGGTGTGTGTGTATACATATACATATGTATACATACATATATATTTTAGAATGATATAATATTTATCGATGGGTTAGGGAGCTATTTTGAAAATTCAACTTGCTCTTTCTCTGTCCTATTCAATATTCACAAGAATACTTTACAATTAATATCCCGCCCTTTTTAAAGAAGGCATTTTAGGTCTTTTATGGCATTTAGCTTTTGTTCCTGAAGTTCAGTTCCCATTTATTTCATGTAGCTCTGTTATATGCTAAAAGCTTTTGTGCTTTAGCATATTGCAAGAATTAGAGCTTCTTCCATTTATGGAACATCTTTTTAAGCAGACCTATTTTCTCCAGTGAATTTGGAGCAACTATTTGCTTTCCTCTTTTTCTTTCCTTTCTCTCTTGCTTCTCATGCACTCTGTCTCTTCTTTTTCCCCCACTACTCTTAAGACCCTCAGCAAAGTCGAAGCTGGATAGCCCAGATCACTCTCAGAAGTCTCTCTATCATTATGAATTGAAGCTAAATTGGTTATAAAAGGTTTATTCCTTTTGTGACTGTATAAATCTATCAAACTGAACACGTAACTAATAATTTCTGTTTTGTCTGCTTGAGAATGAAAAGTTTGTAGAGTTTTGTTCATCAAATATAATGGGGTCATTAATACCTTCTGCAAGAAGTTGTTGAAATGCTTTTCTTTTTATCCACCTCTATCAAAAAACTTCTCTCAAGAAGTCAGTCTCTACAATGGAAATACTGAGTACTCTTGTGTGGCACAGATGAAACACTGACAGGTGATTTTCAGATTTTGTTTCGCTGAAGTTGTATCACTTTTGAAAGAGTCTCTGCCTACAAAATCAGGTGTGTGATAAGTATCACATTTTTCATTGTCATTGCATCAGCTTAGTTGTAACTCTGAGTCTCCATTCGGGATGTCAAACTCCCACCTCTGCAAGTGTCACACACCAGCCTTCCCCTTAGAGGTCTTCTGAGCCCTCAGGGCAAGGAACCCTCAGACACGTCCTGTCTGCCCTCTGGGTCTCCCTTCACTTCAAATCCACCAACCCCCTCCTTCACCTGACTGATACATCAATCGGTTTCTTCAATGGGTTTAGATATAGCTAAGGTCAAACAGAGTCATTAACTTCATGCTGCTTCCTCCTGCTGTCCAATTTGACATAATATACAAAGAACAGGGACTGCTACTCAACTTTTGATCAGTTATTTTGACACAGACATAAGACTGGAAGAAGTAGAGTAGCCTGAAAGCAGGGATCCTGAAATCAACTTAAAAATGAAAGATTGGGACACCTTCTATTCCCGAGGGTAGCACTATGAAGTTGAACATGGTTTGGAGGTAGTTATTTTCGCAATTCCCTGAGTTCTCACTGCTCTGCAAATAAGCCAACCCTGTTGACTTCTGACACTGCTACTGTGTTCCATACTGTGTGATCTTTTCCTTCTAACTTTGTCATTGCTCTTTGCTATTGCAATGCGTTAAAGTTCATTAAAGCAGGTAAACCACAAAACCTCCGTATGCCAAGCACCTTAAACTCCTTGGAGGAAATAAGTGTTATAAAAATCTAACATAAATAATAAAAGAGAAAGTAGTTTGCCTTGGGCAGAAGTAATCACTAGGAAGCACAACAAAAAAATGTGCAAATATGAAGAATTTGTTACAGGATAAGTTTGGGAGTGTTTGTGTAATAAAGAAGGAAGAAAGAAATATTTAGGGAAAAAGATATAGTATATCATGTTAACAGAAAATTTTGAAATTCTCAGAAATTGCAATAGCCAATATTGAGATTTGCTCATAACTCTATGCCTTTATGTGATAAAACTGTATTTGTATTTATAGTTCGGTACTTATCAAAATGAGATTATTAAAGTTTAGGCGAAACAGTATGTCATCTACTTATAAAGAAATGTGTGGTAACTTTTTGTACCATATTTTCTTGGTCAAAAGTTATCTTCATCAAGGATATCTCTTGATTTATAAGTACAAACTATTAACATTTGAAAATGAATTAATGTTTTAAATTTTTTTCCTTAGATTCCTTAAAGGGAAATCAGCATTATTATTAATTTGGTAATTCATTTTCACAAAATTTATATATTATGAGTCAAGATTCCATTATAGATTCTATTAAAGCTCCAGAAATAAGATACTTGGTAATTGATTTATTTGGTAAATTTTTAATTCTATTATAATGTTAAAAAATCATTTATGACCTTAAGATGCTTACAGTTTAGTGGTAGAGATCCAAATGGAAAAAAAGAAAGGTCTGGGACATGACCTGATCAGCTTTTCCTTCCAAAAATTTCACTGGGCATCAGGAGAAATAGAAGACAGCAGAAAAGGAAAGCAGTAAAAATGTACTCCAGTTATTTATTGCTGCATAACACACTATCGAAAACTTAGTAGCTTAAGACAACATCCATCATTTATTTGTTCCTCAATCTGCAGTTCTGGCAGGGCTTGAAAAGGGCAGCTCGTCTCTGTTCCATATAACATCACTCAACAGGGGGCTAGAGGATCCATTTTCAAGATGATTTATTCAAACACCTGGAAAGTTGGTGCTGGCCATTGGCCTCGAGCTCAGCTGGGACTATAGGCTGGGAGCCTAGATTTTCCTCCATGTGGGCCTCTCCATGGGCTGCTTGGGCTTCCTTGTGGTATGGTGGCTGTTTTCTAAGTGTAAGCCCTCAATAGAGCTTTCATGACGTTGCCTTGGAAGTCACATAGTGTCACTTTTGCTATAGCCACAGTCCTGTCTAGATTTAAGGGGAAAGAAACTAGACCCCTCCTCTTGATGGGAGCAGTGTCACACTGTGAGAAGAGCATGTGGAACAAAAATTTCAGGGGCCCTCTTTGAAAAATGCAATCTTTCATGAACCCCCGTGTAGCTACAACTCACATCCTTCTCACGTGTAGAATATATTCATCCTCTCTCCCAAGACCTCAAACGTCTGCTTAAAGCACAGTATTTTATTATCTAAGGTCGAAGTGAAGATTAGGCTCCTTGAATGCAGTAAATTGGGTATACAACTCCTCAGTCTGAGGAAGTATGAACTGAAGAGATGAGTTATCTGCCACTCACCCTCACACCCCACTTTCAATGGCAGACCAGGCGTAGGTAAACTGCTATAGACACACCCACTTACCAGGGAGAAAACACGAGGCACGCGGCAATCACTGGCCCATAGAAATCATGAAATCCAGCCCGGCTCATGTTGCCAATTTCTTCATTAGGGTCTAGTCCTGCTGCTGGGAATTGTCCTTTTAGAGAGAGCCCTTGGTTCCACTCTCTGGGCTTTTGGCTCTGCCTAAGTAAGCCTTTATTTTCCATTAAAAAAATTAAAACAAACAAACAAAACACCCTGTATTTGCAACTAAATAGACTTCTTGGCCTGTTTACTGCCTTTAGAACAGTTGTGTGTCCAAAGTCCACTTTTCATTTTGTACTGTGCCTATCTGTTTTAGTCCAAATGGGTGGTTCTTATACAGAACAATGCTCTCAAATACTTTGTGGGTTTTCTGTGAATCCACAACCATGAATGTCTTCAAGGTAAGTCCTTCTCTACTTTAGGCTGCCAATGAGGTGCCTTGAAATAACATCCTTAAGATACTTAGAAGCCTAATTGTTTAATGGAGAGAATTTGTGAAGCATACTCTTTAGATTCTTAGAGGGCCATTGTCCATCCAAAAAGTTTCAGGAGACACTGTCTTAGATTTTCCTGAAGTCTTAATAAAGGATTTTATTATTTCAACCTGGATCATTCTTTGTCCTAAAGCTTTTTATTTTTATTTTAAATTTTTGGAAGGTGGTATATTTGCATTGTTCTTTACTTTTATTATTTTAAGGTTTTTTTGCCTTTATTATTTTTAATTGACATATAATTGTATATATTTATGGAGTACAGTGATATTTTAATATTAATACATGTATACAATATGTAATGATCAAATCAGGATAATTAACATATCCATCACCTCAAACATTTATCATTTGTTTGTGTTGGGAACATTCAAAATCCATTCTTCTAGCTATTGGAAAATACACAATAAATTGTTTCTAATTATAGTCACCCTGCAGTGCTATAGAACATCATCTCCTATCTAGCTATACTTTGTATCTGTTAGCCAACCTCTGGCAATACCCACAATCCTTTTCTTAAGTTGAGAATTGTTTGCTGTTTGGAGAGGCTGAAAATAAAAAAACGGGTTGTTGTTGTTGTTTTAACCCAGAAAGTTTTAACTGCTTTATATATAACAGTTTGTTCTTTAGCTCATCTCTTTTCTCTTGCATTTTATTATAGGCAGAAAAACAAAACAAAATAAAACAAAAAACCATAAAGTCACTTGGAGATCTCCTTAGCTGGTCAAATTCACTAGGTACCATTCTAATGTCCATATTATCACAAATGACAGTTTTGTGAAACTTGCTGCTTCTACATAATAAGAAATCCCTTTCATCCAACTTCCAGCAACACTTTTCATACTTTTCTTTGAGCCCTCACTGACAGCTTCTTCAAAGTCTCTAACTAACTTCTGCTGATTTGTACTAAAACTTTCCTTGAGGCCCTTTTAGCTTCTGCTGTCTGTCTCAATTTTAATGACACATGTTTTAGGTTTCTGTTTTGAGTTCTGTTCTGGTTACTATTGCTGTGCAACAAATTATTTGAAACTTAGCAGTTTAAAACTATGATTTACTTTGCTCATGATCTTGTAATTCAGGAACATATGAAAAACTTGCCTGGAAGATCCCAGAGCAGCGTCCTTCCCATGTTATTAGTTGCAGTCAGATGGAGGATAGAGCTGAAACACTTGTGGGATGGGCTGACAAGACACCTCCTTTTCTGCTTGTGGTCTCAGGACTAATTAGGCTTCATTGTAGCAAAGCAGCCCCCAGGCAGAGAGGGCAGCTGAAGGCTGGAAGACAGGCTGTCCCAGTGAGCAAGGTGGTAGCTGCAAAACTTTCATGTTCTAACCCAGGAAGTCTCATAGCTTCACTTCTACTGTACTTCACTGGCCAAAACAGTCACAAAAGCCAACCCAGTTTTAAGGGGAGAGAGGACATAGACCCTACCTCCTAAGCAGAGGAATGTCATAAAAACTTTGTACATATTAAAATTGCTACAAAAGGTAGTTACAATAACTCGTACAAGAAATTATGAGTAGGGAAGTATTTTGAAGGATGGAGAGTCGGCCCTGGGAATGAGAGGTGTACAGGCCATTGAGTTGGCGGGCCTTAGGGTCTGAATGGCTCTTAGGTAGGAGAGGGGTCCTAGATGAATTCCAGGTCTCTGGTTTGGGCAACAGCTTTCAGATAAGTAAGGAGGCACCAAGGAGAGTAGGTTTATGGGGGGAAGAGGAGAGGGGAAGTGTAGAGTGGGGTGGTAGTGATAAATATAATTTCCAACAAGCCCAGTTTGAACATCTCCAGACAGAGGTGTCTGGGAAGTAATTTGATTGATAGACTGTAAACCCCTTCTGGGCAGGGGCTTCAGTTGCGTATTAGTTGTCTTTGATTTTCCAGTGCCTAGTGCAGAGGGCTCAATGACTTTGTTAATACACACACAGAGAGAGAGAGTACTGCTCAGGTCTGGGCTAAAGACAGAGATGTGGGAGCACCCTGCATAATAATGAGTACCATGGACCTGCAGGTGACTCTGTGAGACTATAGAGTATCTTCCCAAGGCTGGCGATATTGTTTCAAACTAAATATTCTACAAGGTTTTTAAAAATTAGAAAATCTTACCACACTGGGCCTACAATCCCAGACAGCAGCACTGGGCAGAGCAGCAGCAGTGCCCTTTGGTTGGGCCATGATGCCCTAGTGCCGCCCAGCCCCGCACGTGTCTGCGCACCGCATGCTTTGTCTGCCCTGTGGAGTCTGGGACCCTGCTCCATGGCAAGGAAAGCCGAGGACCGAGGACTGATTCCCCTGGAGCAGAGCACTGAAGGGGCAAGAGAAGATAAAAATCTGAGAAGGAAAAGCTGGAGAATGAGGAGTGTGTATAAAATGTAATTGCTAATTGATGCACTGACAGAATTAGCACCTAGTTTTCTAAAAATTAAGTCATTAGCTAAAAAGAAAGCTAGCTAATTTATATTTACAAATTTTTAAATTATGTCTTATCTCTTACCTCAAAGTTAAGAAATTCAAAATTAAACATTGAATAATAATGATGGCAGTAATAACAAACAGTATGTAACTGGCAGAGACAATACATGCCTAGGTGGTCTGTTTTAAAACACACTCCCCTAACTACCATGCAACATTGCCTCACATATTTGCTTTAAAGTCCCAAAAGTTGCTCTACAATATGGAAAGGAATGAAAGGGAGAATGAGAGCAGCATGAGAAGATGAGAAGAGAGATCCAAAGATGCAAATAGATGGGGCCTCTGCAGAGGGGCCTGGGTGTGAGGCTGTGCTGAGAATTCTGTGAAGAGTGAAAGTAGGAAAGTCATTGCCGGGGAGTGAGCTCCCGGTTGAGAACCAGACTATACAAATTGTGTTGAGCAAGAATGGTTGGTCGTACTGTTGGTGGAGAAGAGAACGCTGAAAGAAGGAAAGTACTGTGGGTATTGTTTCTTTTTGTTCAATTGCCGGTGCATGAGCTAGTTCTGCAGCATGCTGTATTTCCCAAGGTGACAGTTTCTAGAAAGAGTTAATGAACTAAATCAAACTAGAGCAGGACAAAACAGATGAAGGACTCAAAGAAAGAGAGCTTCTGGATTCAGATTTGAGTTAACTTTTTAGACTCCGGCTGAGAAGGATTTTTGCTCATGATCTTGTGAGTCGGGAATGTGTGAAAGACTAGTCTGGAAGAGTCCAGCCCAGCATTCTTCATGTAGTTGCAGTCAGATAGCGGCTAGAGCTGAAATGGTTGTGGGACGAGCTGGCCAGACACCTCCTTGTCTTCCTGTGGTCTCGGGACTAATTGGGCATCATTACAGCAAGGCAGCTTCCGAGCAGTCAGGGCAGCTGAAGGCTTGAGGACAGCCTGTCCCAGTGAGCCAGGTGGTAACTGCAAAACTTGTTAAAGTAGTGTAGGAACCAGTGAGGGCCTTTCCTCACTGTTTAAATAGAAAAGTTTCCTTCACATTTACAATATGAGTCAGCAGGTGTTATTTTTACCAAATCAATTTCAAAGTATTATTCTTAATAAAAGTCTGAAATTTATGGATCTGAAAGTTCCATGTTAAGTTTAACAGAAAGTCTGGTTCAAAGTAGGAGGAATCCACATCTACTGCTTTATGTTCAATGCGTTTTGATTCTGAAATCAAACCTGCTCGGTTTCTAGGAGCAAATGACTTTTGAATTAAACTCTGGAATATTTTCTTCATTTTAGATGTCTCAAAAGTATTCCAATCTTTACCTCCCAGGATTTATACATGCAGAAATGAAAAATATTCCTTTCATTCCCCCTGCAGTAGTGAAGGGGGTAAAAAAAAAATTGCAGACTTAAATTTGTCACTGTCCTTGAATATATCTCCTAAGAATGATTATATCCAGGCCTGTAGTATTTCATGATGTTATTTGCTCTGTAGTTCTTAAATCTAGAAGAAGAATTGCAGTTTTTCTAATTGGTATATAATAAAGAGAAATGATATAACATAGATTTCTTTCCCTTGTGTTGTTTCCATCTATCCTCCTGAAAAATTGTAGTTACAACAGTGCTGAAATGAAGGTTTAGAATTGGAATCTATATCACTTGTCCCTAGGGAACATTGTGTGGAGTAGCACAGACACTTGAGAGCATGTACTCTGGAGCCAGAATGCTGGGTTCGAATCCTGGTTATGCCCCCTGCTAGGTGTATAATCCTGGGCAAGTTACATAACTTCTCTGCCTCAGTTTCCTTATCGGAATGGGAATATTATGGTGTCCATTTCATAGAGTTATTATGAGTGGTAAACCCGTTAATATTGGTAGTTAGAACATTGTCTGGCAAAAAGTAAGTGCAAAATGAGTGTCTCATATTTAAAAAAGTGAAATAAAGTACAGCATACAGGCAACGTGGTGTAGTGTTTCAGGGTGCAGGTTCTAATCCCACCTCCACTACTTGTTAGCTGGGTATATGTGGTCAAATTACTTAACCTCTTTAAGCCTCAGTTTCTTCCTTTGTAACACAGTGTAATTGCCCAAAGTAGTGCCTGTTTCACAGAGTTTCTGTGAGGATTAAATGGAATGGTCTATGGCAAGCACATAGCACAGTGCCTCCTCCCTGGTACCAATGACTACAAATATATATATTTTACATTTCTGTGAGCTTTCTGTCCCTGTTCATTAAAGTTTATCTTTAATTCTTAACTTGACATTTCAAGGTCATTTCTGCCTTTCTAGAAACCGAGGTAAGGATCCTTGGAAATGAATGGCCAGAGCAGTTAGAATGAGGGTAAGTGAGGATATAAGGTATTAATAATAGCTACCAACAGGCCTTGTAGGGTGGCCTTGTGTTAGGGAATTTGCCACTATGCACAGTCCGGCCCAAAGCCTTGTGCTCCCAGAAACCACTTGTCGGCAGTTTCAGAGCACATCTGTCCTCCAGGGCTGGACTCATTAATGGAGCTCATACAACTAATGTGCAAGATTAGAATGCCAATGTTTCCGTTTACAAGAAGTGAAACTGCTGAGGATAGCAGCCCACGTTCCCACCCAGCCCATTTTGTGCCTGTAGGCAGGCCACATGGGGAGCAAACCTCTAAGCCGGCTGTCAGTTTATTAATTTATAATGAGAGACATAGCTGCTGAGTTGTTCCTCAACCCCCTCAAGTTTCAAGCAAGTTCTCCCTAAAGGCATGCCAGACAGATCGCAAATTCTAATCAAAAGGAAGTTTGGTGATCATGGAATCAGAAGGGCAGATTGTTCTCAGACTCGTGGGTTTAATGGAATGAAAGAGGCAGGTCCACAATAGGAAGGGACATGCCACCCGCCTCCAGCACCCTAGCCCAGTGTCTGAATGGCTCCTGCCCATGCTTCTGAGACAGCTTTTTCCCTGTTTCCTGGTCTGCACTCTGTCTTACCTGTTTTTGCCATATTGTTTCTATGGGTAGAGCCAGTATGTCCAATCAGACTATCATCATGCGTATGAGTCTGAGACTGATTGACTGCCCATGGGGCACATTAAAAGGTTTGTTTGTCTCATCCAGTGTAAAGACTAAGATTTAAAAATCAGGAGTATTCACATATTAATAACAATCTAGACCTGTAGCCTTTCTTGAAAAAAAATCCAGAGATCTGGCCCCTTCCTACATCTGTTCAATCATCTGGAGCCGAGTAGAGACTGTCCCCTTTAAAGGAAGCTTGAGTCTTGTCCTTGTTCAGTTCACTGTGGTCCCCCACCGCCCCAACCCATTCCCCAGGTCTAAGACATTGATCCACATTAGCTGCTGGTAATGTGTGTGCCTTTAGGGCATTTGAGTTTGTCTCCTTCTGACAATTGAAGTTGAATTCATTTATCTATGCTCTTACCTGCTGTATTTTTATTTCAAAGTTTAATTCTCAGATGACAGCCTTCTTTTCTCATTTTCACATTCACTTTCCTGTCACCCCCGAGTGAAGAAAACACATTCTAGTTTGCAAGTCCTAGAGGGTTACAGTGATGTGAAAGCTGAAGGGTAAGGAAGTGGGGTTCCCTTCATCTTTCCTCAGGAAGTGCGCGATGCTGCCGGCCACCCTGCTCTATTTCTAGCTCAGAGCCCTGTTTTCCCGCTGGGGGAAGAACATTCAGCACTCTCATACTCTGTACTCTTTAAAGGCTAAAGATATAATCTGCACTGAGAGAGACATAATGTGAACATCTGTATTTACAGACGAGATGAATTTGGGTGCTCTGTTTACAAATGTATTTACCATGAGATGTCTTTAAGGAACAAGAGTTTATTTTTATTTCTGATCTTTTAAATTATTAATAACACAGGAAGATGGATGTACCATTTGTTAGACTTCCTAAGAAATGTAGGCATTTTAAAATTTTTACTTTGTCTCTAATAAAGGGAGAAAATGCCATTATGTGATTGGAACACTGATTGCAAAAGTGAACTTTTCTCCCAAGGAAGCATTTTTCTCCAAATGAGTAACTTGTTTCCCCTTTAATTTTTATTAATCTTCTAAATAAATCAGAATTAATTTCTGAGTTATCTAGGGAAACAGATCAACATGAGAAAATAGAAATGTCAGTTTGAGGTCTTACTTTATCTCACAGGTCCTTACTACCTCAAAGTTGACTATCTTGTATCTAGAATGATCTTTGGGTTGCAAGGTTATGACATACTCTCTTTTCTCTGTGTGCATACCATTCTGCACTCATCTTTTACAATACCACTTATTCTATCTTACTTAAACTGTTAAACTAAATAATGCAGTAGCACAATCTCTGGCACACGGTTACCTCTACCTTTCTTCTTCATCATCATCATCATCAGATTGTTTACAAATCTTAATTAGACCATAAATTTATTGATTGTAGGACTGCTTCATGTTTGTACCCTCTAACACAGTACAAGGTACATAGCAGGTAAACAGTGTATAATTAACTGAACTACTCAGAAGAAATAGGAATTCTTCTCAGTTTCCCTTTAGCTATGCTGTCTGACATTGTTGTTGATAATGCTGCAGGGATAAGGACCAAGGAACACTTGATTTTCATATTTCTGACTCAAGAAATATAAGTAAACACCTAAGAAAAATAAAATTTTCAATTAATAAACAAACCACAAATTTTAAAATAAAGAAAAACAGCAAAAGATGTTATAAATAATGATAAGACAAACCACATACTGAAGGATAATATTTATAACTCATAAAATTGACAAAGGAGTAGCACTATAATATATAAAGACCTCCTGAAAATATGTAAAGGAAGGGCACACAACCTAACAGGAAAAAGAACATTGATAGTAAGATAAAATGCTCAACTTTAGTAAGTAGTAATCAGAAAAATCTAAATTAAAACATTGAAATTCTGTGCCAGTCACAAGGAAAGAGCAAAAATGGTGAGTCTGGAATAGCAAGACTCTCGTATTTCATCATCTGGACTATCAATACCATGGAGATCATTTGCAAGAGTTGGGGGTGACGACAGCTCCTATACACTGCTGGTTGAATTGCAAGCTAGTCTAATTATGTTGAGATGCAGTTTGACAATGTCTAGTAAAGGTGAAGCTGTGCATATCCTATGACTCCACAATTCCATTCCTAGGTAGTCATCTTTAGAGAAATTCTTCCGCATGTACAAGAATTAGAATAGTTTGATAATAGCAATAAATTAGAAACAAACTAATGTCCATGAATGGGAGAAAGGACAAATATACTGGAATGCTATACAGCAGTTATATATATATATATAAACCTCAGGAAAATAATGCTAAGCAAAAAAAAAAAAAATGATTTAAAAGATCTATATACTATGATACCACTTTTATAAAGCTTAAACATGCAAATTGTTAATAATATTTATGGATACACACATCTAATAAAAGTTAAAAAATAGGAGAATGATAAAAGCTAGCTCAGGGGAGTATTTGCCTTTGGAGAGAGAGAGGGAAGAGAATGGGATAGGCAGGGACTTAATAGGGCTTCAAATGTATCTATAATGTTTTATTTCTTCCAAAAAATCTGAAGCAAATTTGACACAATGTTAAGATTTCAAGGGGAGGCAAGGGGAATGGAAGGAGGATATCAACAGGATAAGTAGGGGGTTTACGTTATTAGGGTAAGTGGGCTTTGGAGCCAGAGCATAGCGGTGCCTGCATCAGTTGGTCAGCACTGTGTAAATTCAAATCCAGTCTTCCACATCAAAAGTCAAAGGGCCCCACTCCTGCCTCAGACTCTAAGTGTCTTTAGCTGTGTCATTTTTAAGAAGGGAATACTGTGGACATCTAGGGGAATCCGAAAGCATGAGATGCGATGAGTGTACCTAGGGTAATGTAAGGGTTTTTGAGCACTAGAGCAGCCAAAAAAGCAACTGAAGGTTTTGATTTTGTGTTAATTAGAAAAGCAGTTGTGCCCAATTCAGAAATCAGAAATTTCTCAGTGAGCCATTGATAAGCAAGTTTATTTACTCTGATCCAGGACTAACCAAATTAAGGTAAATTATAATAAATATTAAACTGTTGTGATGTTTACAGTTGAATACATTCAAGTGGTATTTTATGAAGCCAATAAAAGAGCTTGCAGGAGGCCAAGAGAAAAATATTAAAAACCCAAAGACCTTGGCCGCTGTTAGAAGGCAACATTGGAGATTCTAACACAGCTTGCTGTCTCTGTCTCTCTCTGTCCTTTCTTTGTCTTTCTTTGTCTTTCTTTGTCTTTGGCATATCCTTTAACCAAACCAAAAAACTTAGGAATACACAAATTGGGGCTGTGAAAGAATGGAGAGTGGGGCAGAGAAGAGCACTTTCATTTCTATTGCATCACTTTAAAAAATAATAAAGGAGAGTAGTCCACTTAGAGTGAGTATAATGTAGCAAAGTATGGAAATAGAAAATATCAAATTATTTTTTTAAATGTAACATGTTCTTTTAAAATTACCTAAGAAATACATGAATTAATTTTTATTTTATAAGATTTATGCAATAAGTAATAAACTGGATAAAACAATTGGATTGCTTCGTCCCCCGTCCCTCCCCTACCTCACATCTCTTTCCCAAATACAACCACCTGTCCAGAGTGGGTATGCATATTCTGGGCCCTTTTCTATGAATATGCATATAAAAATTCATGGGCTAATGACTAGGATAATGTATTTTTCCCCAATATTTTATTTCTGTTTAACATCCTTTAGGGAGCTTTCCATGTCAGTGTATCTAGATAACCTGATTCTTTAAAAAAAAAAAAAAAAAAAGCTATGTAGTATATTCCTCACTATGGTTAATTCATCATTTATTTAACCCTTCCACTGTTCATGGCTCCTTGCAAAATTTCTAGTTTTCACCATTACAATTCTGCAGTGAACATTTAGTACATCCATCATCGCAGTAAAGGGCAGATGTGACTTCACGTGTGACAGTATCTGGGAATTACAATAGTGTTGTCAGGAATCTGCCTTCCACATATTTGGCTTTGTTTTTCTCTGATTGGCCTGTTTTCAGACAACCTCACTTTATACAGTAGCAAAGATGAAAACCGGCAATCCTACACTTATATTCTGCAAACATAACCTCTTTCCCAGTATCAGCAAAAGTGGAGAGGTTGGCTCTCACGGGGCCAGATTGGGTCACATGCCCATCCCTGACCCCAGCACCCTAGCACTGCAGGGTGGATAGTATACACTGATTTTATGTTTTGCGAATAGGAGATAAACAAACATCACAATGGTATCCAGGTTTACATCATTGGGACCAAAGTATTCTGTCTTTACTAGAGTAATGAAACAAGTACATTGTTTATGTATATAATTGCACATGAGAATGAAGCATGTTATAGACGGAGGATCATTAATATTCTGAAAAAGGGATAATTTCTCAATTCAGGGAAGTGTTGCCCACTATACTTGCTAAAAAGTTAGTGCTATGAGAAACACATTTCTTAATATTCTATTATTTGCCAAACCACAGCATAAATTCTGTATTTTATTTGTTTTGTAAACAATTTGTCTGTTAAATTCTGCTATGGATTGGTGACCGTGCTAGTGGTATGTTGAGTACAATAAGATCGCTGCCCTTAGTTTTCTTATGTTCCTGTTATGGGCCACAGATTCTAAATAGGTAAAAAAAATTAATAAAGAGGAAAATTCCAGACTGTGCTGTACTATGAAGGTAATAAAAAAGATCATCAGATGGAAAGTAATTGGAGAAGGTCATTTCAGGAAAAGTGGTGAGGGAAGACCTTTCTGAATGTTCTGAAAAGAAAACATTTGAACTACAACATGAAGACCGAGAATGAACCTTAACCCCAGACCTATACTATACAGTATGGTAGCCACTGGCCCTGTGTGGCTATTGAGCACTTGAAAGTAGCTAGTTCAAGTGGAAATGTAATACAAGTGCAAAACATAGATCAGATCACCAAGACTAGTATGTTTATATTGCTAACATGTTGAAATATATTTTAGCTATATTGGGGTAAAAAGTATTAAAATTAAATTTACATGTTTCTTTTTTACTTTTTTAATGTGACTGCTAAAATGTTTTAAATGATATATATAGCTCACCTTACATTTCTACTTAGTCCTGTTTTAGATAGTTTCAGCTTGATGACGTGATGGCGATTGAATTTATGTAGTAGACTTTTCTCCAAGGATCTACGTCTGTAATATTTATTGGCTGAGGTGTCCAAATATATTAATAATTCAATGTGTGATCAAGCTTAATACAGCTCAGAGTTAAAGGGTAATGGGTGGTGGAGAAAGCACAGAAAATTGCCACATTTACTAGAGGAGTTGTGTCATTAGTCATGTTCCTTTAGAAATGCTCACAGAACAGAGAAAGGAGGACTCGAGTTGGAGAGGTGGGCAAAACTAGCATCACGAGGTAATGACAGCGTAGGACAGGATTTCTGTGGGAAACAGCAACAGCAAACCACAAAGATCTATTTCCATTCTCTACTTAGTGAAGGAGATTCTATTGTGTTGTACAGAATGCCACTTCTTGCATGTTAAAATAGAGTTTTATTCTACACATTGTTTCTGTACTGTTGGGAATGTTAGTGACTTTAATGCGCCTCTTTTTTATATGCCTGTCAGGGAGATGTTGGCAAGTTCACACACCTTTAATAACATTAAATTAATTCCCTGCAGAGAACAAGCAGAATAGTTTTCTTTGTGCAGGGTTATTATTCTCATTTTCAATTGTGGCTTATGCCATGGGGAAGAGGTTGACTGTCAAAAATGTATGTTTGACTTCGTAGGTGAAAATTTTAATATTTAATGGAAGCATTTGAGGACCCCCAGAGATGATGCTTGTTATGTAATCTGTACTCACAGTTTTGTGAAGGGAAACTGTACCCCGACTGGCTTGAGAGTTGAGTCATATCCTGTGAATCCAAAGCAACGGTATTTGAACATCACGGGTTCCTCTTACTTTCATTCTAAGTCGCTGCAGTTGAGAGCAGCAAGTGCTCCGTGCCAGGCTGTTGCTAGCACTTGGAGGTGAACAGTCTGTCTTGCTGGTGTTCACTGAAGAAAGGCAAGTCTGGATATGTAGTTCTCTCACTGGAGTAAAAGATGTTTTGTGCATTTCTAATCAACTATGCTAGATAGCTGCAAGCTGAAAACTGCCTGCAATTTGCCATTTATTTATAATAAGGTAAGTCCCATATTTTGGTTTACTCATTGGATGTGGCAGCCTTGAATGAATGTGGCAGTTTTAGCATCTGATTGTACCCCAGAAAATGCTTTCTCACAGGGTATTGGGGGTAGCATTTGAGATTCTAATGCAAATAATTTTAAATTTACAGTATAATGCACTTGTGACATACTTAGTGTAATAGATTAGTATTCCTTTTATGGTAGTTTTTAATGAAAAATATAATGCCTAAGAATGGGAAACATTGTAGTAGCTTTATATCTGTTTAGTTTATTTGTTGTTGTTGTTTAAGGATTAAGTAGTACTAGTGTCTTTAATTTTTTTTTCTTTCTGCTACTCTGTGATCTCAGTTAAAGGTGATAAATGCATAAGATTCATATGATTATGTTGCAATTTTATTCTGAATCATTATAGCCTGATAACTTTATTTCTCCATTGAAGTAAAAAGTGACCTTATTAATTATTAGAAAGTTTAAAGTAGAAAAGTAGTGAAAGCCTCTGGCTCTTTCATATTTGGCTTTCTCTTTAAGTAAAAAGCCATCATATTTATAAACTTCTGATTGATCTGTTTGTTTTAAAATGTGTAAGAGCTTGTTTATCACAGCCTACTTTCTCAGTTGCTGCTGGAGACACTCATACAAATTGTGTGGCTAGAGAAATCTTTGAACGGGGAGTGTGAATGAGAGGTTTGATTAAAGCTTGCTCAAAGGTTGGGGCAAAAGAGATGAATGTTATCTTGCATTTATACTGATTAAAGAAATAACATCAAATCAGAATTTAAGGTGGGATCTGGTGTCACATAACTTTGGGCACTCATATTGAAAGCCCTTAAAATCCTTTGAGGTAGAAAAGGTTAATTTGATTTTGAGAGCTATAGCTGTGAATTTGCAAGATATTATAAATTGAGATTTCAAAATTGTGTCTACTAACAGTTGGCATTATGAATACTTCCTCTTTTCTTAATTGACTTACTGTCATGCTTAGGGATTACTTCAATTCTATTCAAAATTATACCCACGACAAAATTGCTAGATTCTAACTAAAACATGGAAATTACTTTTCATTAGATATATATTCAATAATTCATGTTTTTGCAAAGGTCAAAGGGTTAATGAGCTGATGGAAAACATGTGATTTTCCTCATTTGTGGAGGGGAAATTAAAATTATTTCAACTTCCAAACATATTTGAAGGCAATATTTCAAATTGGAAAAGGAAATCTTTAAAGAAAATGACTTACCATTGTGAGAGCCTTTGGGACTTTTAATAGTGAAAAGGCACATATCCCAAAAGACCATAATATAAGGTGTAATAAATAGGATGCTCTGGTGCTAGATTATACATTAAACTGCTTTTTTTTTTTTTTTTTTGTCTGGGCAGGGAGGGAGCTTGTTCTGGTCAGTCAAGTATTCTGCTTAAGAATTTTTTCTTAGGCTATGTGTGAATTATTAAACGTCAAGCAAAAGAATAGCATATCTATATCTACATCAAGACAAAAGCATAGTTTATTGTACTTTGCATTGTTTCAGAGGCTTAATTATAGATAAAAGTGGCCATGAAAACTATCATTATGACTGGCAAGTCAGACTGATAAAATGTTATCAAGTTTTTTTAATATGCTCTGCTTCAGACAGCCCACTGGTAGGTACCTGATTAGATTATCGAGGCCGCTTGTTTCTCCTCCTTCCTTATGGTTGCCCCATCCTCTGGCTGTTTTCCTGCTTCTTTGCATTTCCAGAAGGGATGTGAGTAATGGGCAAGGAGGGAAAAGGAAGAGGGGGACAGAGAAGGAGAGGGAGAAAATCTCAAATGGTGTAATATTTGTGTTTCTTGCCTTTCATGATGGTCTTGATGAGGAAATCAGTCAGGAAGAGGTTAGATATAATGGCTAAAATGAGTCTTTTAGATAACTTGTAGATTTCACTTATCAGGAAGTGCCTTGACCTCCGAGATGAACAATAATTGGGAACTTAATTAGGACAGACTTTCCAGATCTTACCTTCCTCAGAGAATTGTTGCAAAAATGAAATAAAATAACATCTGTTGTTGTACTTTATTAACTTTAAAGTGTTAGACGCATTTTCGAGGAATTGTTGTTGGGTTTCCCTGAAGTAAGGAAGCTGCAAGACATCAGAGATACTCGGAATTCCACTCAGGATTTAGTATATTTCTTTTTGGTAAGGAAAGTCTCATTTTTTTCTCTTCTTTGTAAACTATTTTTTGTTAATTTCCAATTTATATAAAAATATTTTGCAAAGATGAGCTTCAAAAATAAAAACCTACTTTTACCTAAGCCCCAGTGCTCTTGGAAATTTCAAATAGCTCCAGGATTCTCCTTCTCCCTCAAAACATATTTTTTGAGTGGCAAATTAAATGTTACTTTCAAGCTAAAATCAACATATGATTTGTCTCAACTGGCGACTGCATCATCAGAAGCACATAGCATGACATTCTTTATTTAAAATTGTTTTTCTTTTAAGTAAGGCCTTGAAGGGTTTATATGATGAGGAACCACTGAATAGGAAGAAATTTTTTATGGAATGCTTGTTCTGACTTCTGAAAACTAGATTTGTCTGTATTTTTTTTTTTTTTCTTGGATCCTGTTGTCTCTAGTGAATCCTGCTAGATAGCAAAAGCAACATACTTGTTGGGAAAAATAAGTAGAAATAATTGCCCCATCTTACTCTGTAAATCAGTTATGAAGCTCAAATGAGACTGTTGATGTGACAATGCTTTGTGAACTCCATGGTGCCCCTAAGTATCATTATCACAGAGCAAGATACATACAATTATATGTTTGGAAGGGAACTTAGATGTCATCTCAAATCTCATTTCACAAAGCAGGGGATTAAGGTCCGAAAGGGTTAAGAAAGATGCCTTGTTACACTTAGCAAGTATCTGAACGAAGACCTAAATCTAGAATCTTTTTGCCTGCCCAGTTAGCTAGAAATCGATCAGAAGGCCAGCTGTTTGTTGTATACTACTGTTGAGGTGTGTTTTTTTAAAAACAATAAATAATATTTTCCAAATATTGATGAATATCCTTATGGGAAGCTATATTCTTTGTAGAATGTTTCACAGAAGACACATTGCCTCCTTTGCAGGTTTTGTGGGCTGAGAATTCTCTGTTTGATCTAGATTATGAAGCATGTATTTGTGGAATGATTATCAAAATAAAACATCCGACTTTTGCAGTATTTTAGCTATTGCCATCATACGTGTGTCCAAGTCCTTACTCTGGAAGTGAGCCATAAAAGCAAACATGCTTAATGGTTAGGGGTAGATTTTGTAGCTTTTAAAACTGAAGGTGATATTGTAGATTATTTTGATATACTGTATTTGTTAAAAAGTATTTAACAAAAAAGAGATTCTCCAAAAGCTTATCTTTTAAAAAAAGATAAGGAAAATTTAAACTACCTATGAACTTACAACCATTTCTGTTAGAATTGATCTGGCTAAGAGAACTCTATTCTTTTTCAGGGCAACGAGAAGGAAAAAAGATGACTTTTCACAATTATAGAAGTAAATGACATAAATATATAATACAATGAACACAATAGGTTTAAAAAGAAAATTTTGCTTTAAAACCTCTTAACGGCCGGGCGCGGTGGCTCATGCCTGTAATCCTAGCACTCTGGGAGGCTAAGGCAGGTGGATCTCTCGAGGTCAGGAGTTCGAGACCAGCCTGAGCAAGAGCGAGACCCCCGTCTCTACTAAAAATAGAAAGAAATTATCTGGCCAACTAAAATATATATAGAAAAAATTAGCCGGGCATGGTGGCACATGCCTATAGTCCCAGCTACTCGGGAGGCTGAGGCAGTAGGATCGCTTAAGCCCAGGAGTTTGAGGTTGCTGTGAGCTAGGCTGACGCCACGGCACTCACTCTAGCCCGGGCAACAAAGGGAGACTCTGTCTCAAAAAAACAAAACAAACAAACAAAAACCCTCTTAACACAAGATTTAGAAGGTAATTAAAATTTCCCTGTGCTGGTGGTATTAATAAACGTTATTCCTTCTAAGAATTCAAAACATGATCATTCTTTTTAACAAAAAAATATAACTGTTACAAAGTGTATGCTATCTTCATACCCTGTGCTGCAACTTATAGTTTCAAAAGCTAAGTGGGATTTATCATCATGCTATTTTATGAATAAATTCTAGCCCTGCTTTGTAATAAAGTTCATGTTTGCTTTGATTCTAAGAACTATATGAATATGCTATATAACCAGTAGGAGATCAGGGAAAACAGATGAGATAAATAGGTATGGGTCTTTAAATTTTTTTGCTAAATATAAATGCAGTGAGATAGTGTGTGGTCTGAGGGACAAAACCTGGGCTATAGGAATGCAGTGGGAAGAATCAACACTTCTTTATAACATCAACCCTCTCCTCTGGTTTTGGAAGTGACATTGAAGCCCTTGTTTTCTTTTGATTTTTGTTTTTCTATCTGCAAAGTTGGGGAAACACTTCAAGGCCAGGTAACAATCCCATACATCTTGTAAGTGCTCGGTAAATATTGATTAGTAATCCAGTGAACATCACGGTTCACATGAAGCACTTTGAACTCATAGAGAGTCCATGGATACATCATTGTTATAAGTGCTAAGACTTGTAATAGGCTTATCTTCTTGAGATAAGCCCAAGTAAGAAAGCTCTGGAAATGGTTTGTTGGGTTTTAATTCCATCTTAATTTAGTAGAGATACTCAAATTAGTCACTTGGTTTCCATTTGCTTGAGTCATTTCACTAGTGGGATGGGATTAGTAATATTTATTCATGGCAATTTACAGCATACCCAAATATAACAAATCAAACTCCAAATCCCTCATTCGACAAGCATGCCTCTCCAAGATAAAAATAATAATAAGGTCTAGCATTTAAGTCAGACTGTATAACTTTTTATGAACTATCTAATTTATTTTTCTTACACAACTTTATGAGGTTTGGGTACTATTATTCTTATTATTCCCTTTTTACAGCCGAAGAAACTCAAGTACAAAGAAATTAAGTGACTTATCCCTGATATCATGCAAATAACAGTAGAATGAATAGAATTGAACCTAGTAGTCCGGCTGCAGAGCCAAGAAACTTAACTACATTCTGTGCTGCCTCAGTTAGAATCCCTTGATTTCAGTAACTTGAAATGACCGCTATAAAGTGCTACAGAGAGGAAAAGAAATCTTTTTGATGTTACTACATTTAATCATTTTGATGACCGCAACACTCTCATTCTTAGCGAAACCCAGCCTTTCTGAACAGAAATGTACTGGGCGCTAGTATTCGTGCAGAATGTGTCCGGAATGAGCAAACATGCAAGTTATCCTGGATGATGATGGTCTTTGGTGATAAAAAAAAATTTCCCTTTTTTTGTTGTTTTTGAGGTGGGGGGTGGGGCAGAAGCAGTTTTCAATGTATAAGTAACCATCTGATACTGTCCCAGGAAAGCTTGTGGAAAATTAAAGTCATGTCTACTTTTCTCTGTACATGCCCTAAACATTTCCTGATGAAAGTCATTATTTGGGTGAAGGAGCATATTGAATGAATGGTAGAATGGAGACATTTAAGTCCATCATGCAACTAGGTCCCTTGTGATCTGCTTTCCTCAGAGACTCCACAAATTATGCTTGAAATTCTTGGGTTGTTTTGAAACTTTTTTGCTTCCTCAGGTCTTACATACAAGAACTTGCTTCACAGTGTTGTGTCCCCTTAGTGCTAGCACAGTGTCTAATGCCTAATAGACCCTTAGTACTGCTGCCTGGCAAGCTGACTGGCTGGTTGGGAGGATGGGTGGGTGGATGGATGGTACAGATAAACTGGGGTATCCCCAGATCTGCTCCGAGTCATGACTCATGTATCTGACACTGGATTGGGACCAAACTTTCACTGAGCATGTGGGCACAGGGGAATGATGTATGAGGTGTGAAAGAGTTTACCTCAGTTCATCTCATATTTTCTCATCTGATAGTCTTCAGTGTGGAATACACATAGCTATAAGTCGTTTCTTATGACTTTTCCCACTATTTCATGTTAGTTTCTGAAATTACACATAATGAACGATAATTGTTTCACCTCCTTGATTCAAAAGCTTAATGTATGCAGATGTATAATATATGTTTATATATATATTAAATATATGCAGAGAGAGACAAAGAAATAATAAAATTAAAATGTTAAAGTAAATTTAAACACCTAAATTAATGAAAATTGTCCAAGTTTGACTATTTTAGAATTTATTGTGAAAACATAACCAAAATGCAAGAGAAACAATTAAGGCAGAATATTGGAAAAAAGAAAGGTATTTTTAAAATCATTTTTTAATGTTTGTTTACAAAATATGTAGTCTTTCTTTCAATCTTGGAATGGAATCCTTCTTTCCCACAAAATTTCATTAGAGAGCTCAAACTAGGAAGTCTGAGAATCAAAATTTATTTGGCACAATCAGTCAGTTGAGAATGATGGTTTTCAAAATAAGGATGGTGACTAAGGGCTTGAGTTAGGAAATTATGTAGATTTTAGAGAGGGTATTAAGATGGTTATTGTTTCAAGTTTTCCAAGGGGGTGGGGTGCAACACAGAGAAAATTTTCCTGTAAAAGTACTTGACCAAGCACAATTAAATAGAGTCAAAATATATCCAAGTTTTAGACAATGGAAACAACTCCATTGGGAAAATTATTCATTTGGCCTTGACCCAAAGCAATTGTTAAAAATAAAAAACAAGAAAAAAGAAAAAGAAAAAAACACCCTAATCAGGATAGAATCATTGGATGGATTTTCTTTTCCCTGGTCCTAAACAAAATAGCGTATGGTCACTATTTGAGGACATTGTATTCCTTTATGTACAGGCACCTGTGTTATTTGAAATGTATTTGAGTCCAGTGGCTCACTGTTTTCTAAGAGTGATTTTCCTAGCTCAGAAATAGCATGTTCCAAGTCAGCAATCAGAAGAAAACATTACCCTGGCCCACAGGAGACCTGAATTCCACATAACTACAGTCTGAGCCTCGGTATCAACATCCCTCCGTGAAGGATTCATCTTCTAACTCCTCTCACATTTTCCAAAAGTCTATGAATTATTTTAGGATAGGATTCCTTTTTTTTTTTTCTTTTTTCAGTTTAGTGGTTCCTATGAATCTTGAAATTGATTCTAAAACAATTACTTCCAGGTTTATTCACCTGGAAAATTTTTGCCAAATCCATGCCTGGAATTTGAGAAATGTTTATGCTTAATATGAATGAATGTCTCATGGCAAATGGGTACAGTAGTACTCCCAGCCCCCACCTTATTCACAGTTTCATTTTCTAAGGTTTCAAGTACCCATGGTACAATACAATAACATATTTTGAGAGACAGACCACATTCACATAACTTGTATTATAGTATATTGTTATAATTGTTTTATTGTTTTTGTTTTTATCTCTTACTGTGCTTAATTCATAAATTAAACCTTATCGTAGGTATGAATGTATAGAAAGAACATAGTATATATAGGGTTCAGTACTATCCATGGTTTCAGGCATACACTAGAGGTGTTGGGTTGTATCCCCCATGGATGGGCGGGGGACTACTATAGTTTAAATGTGTAAATAGCTACAAAGAATCAATACACCAGATATAAGAAGACTTTGTAGCCTTATTACTGGTTTTACATCACTGACAAATTACACAGTATATTAATGTTCCAGAGTTTTCCAAAGGTACAGTACAATTCCAGAAGTATCCAGATTACCACGAGGAAGCCACTGATAATGACAATAGTCACTTTTGAGAAAAAGTGGTAGGATAGCTATTGTTTTGAGTTTTTCAAGGAGAAGAAAGACAGAGAAAACTCTCCTATAGAAAAACATTTGATTGAATACAACTAAATAGGGTTGAAATATATCCAAGTTTTAGACAATGGCAATAAATCTATTAGGACAATAGGCTTATTTCTGGATTCCATGTGGCAGGTGCTTTACAACAAAAGACAGAGTCCCCATTTAGGTGTTTTTGTATATAAGGTATTAATATAGTTTTTTAAAGAAATAAACCAAGGATTGAAAACTATATTTGCTATATTAAAATACTTTTCTCAATATATCCTGACCTCTTCCTCATGTAGCTATTTAGGTTGGTGCAAAAGTAATTGCGGTTTTGGATCATGAATTTTAAATCATAATAACTAGGCTCAAACACATCTTTATTAATCAAAATAGCAACTGTTACAATCAACACATTTTTGCCAACAAGAAATAAGTTTGTTTATTCCTGTAGCTTAAAAATCTGTGTTTCAGGATTTCACAAACTCTTGGAAAGCATTTTCTGCACCCTGCTGGTTGTGGAAGCATTTTCCCTACAAAAAGTTGTCGAGATACTTGAAGAAGTGGTAGTCGGTTGGCGAGAGGTCGGTGGATATGGTGGATGAGGCAAAATTTTGTAGCCAACTTGTTCAACTTTTGCAGGGTTGGTTGTGCCATGTGCAGTCGGGCGTTGTTGTGGAGAAGAATTGGGCCCTTTCTGTTGACCGATGCCAGCTACAGGCGTTATACTTTTCGGAGCATCTCATAGATTTGCTGAGCATACTTCTCAGGTGTAATGGTTTCGCCGGGATTCAGAAAGCTGTTGTGGCTCAGACAGGCAGCAGACCACCAAACGGTGACCATGACCTTTTTTTGGTGCAAGTTTGGCTTTGGGAAGTGCTTTAGAGCTTCTTCTCCGTCCAACCACTGAGCTGGTTGTCGCTGGTTATCATGTAAAATCTACTTTTCATGGCACTTTACAATCTGATAAAAAAAAAATGGTTCATTGTTGTTGCATACAAGAAGAGAAGATGACATTTCAAAATGACGATTTTTTTTTTATTTTTGGTCAGCTCCTGAGGCACCCACTTACCGAGCTCTTTCACCTTTCCAATTTGCTTCAAATGCAGAACAACTGTAGAATGGTCAACATTGAGTTCTTCTGGCAGCTTCTCATGTAGTTGGAAGAGGATCAGCTTTGATGATTGCTCTCCATTGGTTGTTGTCAGCTTCCAATGGCCGCCACTGTGCTCCTCATCTTCAAGGCTCTCTCTGCTTTGCAAAACTTTCTGAACCACCACTGCACTGTACGTGCGTTAGCAGTTCCTGGTCCAAATGCGTTGTTGATGTTGCGAGTTGTCTCTGCTGCTTTACAACCCATTTTGAACTCACATAAGAAAATCACTTGAATTTGCTTTTTGTCTAACATCACTTCCATAGTCTAAAATAAATATAAAATAAACATCAAGTAATAAGTCATTAGCAAAAAAAATAAAGTGAGAAATGTGCATTAAAATAATATATAAAATAACCACATTTATTTAAGAATGTATTCCAATATCAATTGGCAAATTTCAACAATGCTAAAACCACAGTTACCTTTGCACCAACCTAATATTTTTGGAAGTTTTCATGAAAGATTATTATTACATTTTACTATTTTAATTGAAGTTTTATAAACAAAAATTAAGGAGAAAGTTAACTAAAAATCAAACATCAGTTTTATTTAAAAATTCAGTTGTCCAAAGTATTGCACCAACTGTAAAATTTTCATGATCCTTTCCTGTCCCTTAAAAGTATGTAGTTCATAGTTGCAAAATTTTGAAAGTACAAGATGCCTTAGACATCAGCTAGCTTAACTGTCTCATTTTGTAAAATAAAAAATATTCTGACACAGGCAAATTAAATGACTTTTCCAAGGTTATACAGCCAGCTCCCCACAGAGCCAAGCTGGGCATGGGGTTCCTGCCATGTACCTCTGCAATCTTATTACTACATCAGTCAACGAAAACATCATTATCTGAATTTTTTATTCAAATGGTGCATTGAATTTTTGCTTCTTATTAAAATGCTAATTGTGTATAACATAAATCAATTTAAGCTTGACCTAATTTCCTTTTAGTCATGAAATATTTTTTTTTGGCCATATCTTTTTTGGAAGGGCATATTTTAACCACAGATTCTACAGAAATGTTTCTTTATACCTGAAAGTTTGCCTTTGTTTTATTCACTTGGCACTGCAGAGACACTTGTAATCACACTGGTGGGTCTACATTTAACCACTCATGCACATTTAAGACTGGTTATACTTCTCCACCATCTCCAGCAATGCATATTCAAACTGAGAGAAAACTTCATAATTGCAAATCATTGTATTAGTAAACAACACACATACCTATCCAAATAATTTAAGAAAATAAATTGTAATGATTACTAAACAATGTTCTGTAACTAGTAACTATACTTCCTTCATCAAAGTAGTAATGTCCTAGAAGTTGCCAGCCCTGCTGCCTCTCTTGGTAGCTCTTCCAGAAGCTGGGTGGCCACACCCGGGCAGCAGCAATTTGAGGTGCATAGTCCACTATATCTTCAGGTGGATGGTGCTAAGGAGCCTGGCCTTCACCTTGGAGGAGAGTGATTCTTCAGTTGCAGGGTGTGGAAGATTCACCAGGGAATCTTGTTCAAACTGCATGTACCCAGGCTTGTATCTGAGAGATTCTGATTCATTAGATCATGGGGAGAGTTCAAGACTGTAAATTTTGAGAAAAGCGCCCAGGTGATTCTAATGGACACTCCAGACCGAGAAATCCTGGGGCACCAAGAAAGGGTTTCAAGGAAGGGGTTGCTAATGCTGCCAACCAGGACAGGAAACACAGAAGGGGAGGTGCCTGAGCTCCTGTTCGTTTCTCATACTCACCTTTCCATCTACAGATTTGCTACTGTGTAGCACATCCAGCGTGCTCCCACCTCATAGCGCTGTCAGCTTCTTCCATAGCTTGGAGGAACCTTTTGAGTATGGGAGTAACCATTTGGAAAGACGTAGGTGAACAACAGATTTTTGTAGGAGAACTCACAGAACACCTTGCACTGAGACTCCAGTCAGGTTGTGATCAGCCACTTTCCCTCTCCACACGCAGTGAGATTGAGGAGGTGGGGGGGGCAGTGTTGGGGGAGAATAGTGACAAAATGCAGCAATGAGTGGGTGCCCTCAGTCCTAAGCTGAAGGCTCCCAGCCAAGACTCAGCAGCAAAGAGAAGTTGAGTCATGAGTCTGGGTGAAGAGAAATCTAATGAGGTGAGAAAGCTGAGATTCTGCTGACTAAAGGATAGCTTTGGCAAGTGCCACGGTGTGGGCTTGGTCCCACCTCTTCCCAAGGCCAAGGGAGAATTAAGATGAACTCCCTGAAAAGGACTGGAGGATCAGCTTGCAGGATGGCTGGGCCAGTGAAACAAGGTCCTGTGAGCCACGATGTGACCACAGGGTAGTGTGGTCATGAGAAGCTATGACAAGAAGCTACGACAAGAGGACAGGATAGTATGGTCACAAGGAGCTATGACAAGAAGCAGACAGGGTAGTGTGGTCACAAGGAGCTATGACAAGAAGTGGACAGGGTAGTGTGGTCACAAGAAGCTATGACAAGCAAGGTAGTGTGGGCACAAGAAGCTATGACAAGAAGCAGACAGGGTAGCGTGGTCACAAGAAGCTATGACAAGAAGCAGACAGGGTAGCGTGGTCACAAGAAGCTATGACAAGAAGCAGACAGGGTAGCGTGGTCACAAGAAGCTATGACAAGAAACAGACAGGGTAGTGGTCACAAGAAGCTATGACAAGTGGACAGGGTAGTGTGGTCACAAGGAGCTATGACAAGGAGCAGAATGGGCTGTGTGGCACAGAGCTTGAGAAAAAGTCTCTCCACACATCCAATGAAGACAATTGGTGAGTAGAGTCCAGATTTGCAGCTAGAAGACCTGGGTTTAAATCCAGACCCCATGACATATTGTGTGACTTTGAGAACATTATTTGACATCTCTAGTGTTCAGTTTCCTCCTCCTAATATGAGAATAAAAATACCTTCTTTGGAACTACTAATGGTAAGTCTGGATGCAGAGTATAATGTGAGCCCCTTTGTGCTGCCGATATTTTCACCTGATCAATGCACAAGCCCTTTTCCATTATAATTCCAGCATACACTGGTCTAGTGTCTGTGGAGTCATCAATTCATGTGAGACAGTCTTGGGCAAAAAATTGAAGTTTGTACTACGCAGAGTGAATTTGACAAGTAGAGTGATTTATTGGAATCATCTTTACAAGCTCTTGTTTATATTTCTTCAGCTTTATGTAATTTGTTCTGTTCAATATTTATCCAGCTAGGGTTAGGAGGGTAGGACTTAACGTACTGCAGAACTAGCAACCTGCTCCTTGATTCTGATTTTACTGGAAGGCAGGAGCAGCTTGTCAAGCTCTCTAGATAGGAGGTGGGGCCCATTGGTTTCTTCAGAACCAAAGCCAAATATGCTTAGCATCAATATGCCAACTGGCCCCCCAGCCACACACATGCACATACCACACACACACACACACACAGGAAAATTGTAAAGAATAGTCCCAGAGTCTCTGAGATATCTAATAGTTAAGAAACCTGTGTATCAGTTAGACATGTTTACTCTAAGGGAAGACTTATTTTTCTCATGGATCTATTAAAATTTCCCTAGCAGTTTTCCTAAGTGGAAGTTCTGGAAAAGAGTACAAAATAGATGCACTTTCACCTGTACATATGTCTGCCTGTTGTTTTCTTGAAAACCTAGCAGAGAAGTAAAATATATAACTCACCTCTATTACATGATTGCCAGATTTTAATAAAAATGTAGTCAATATTAAATTTTATTTAAGGCTGTCTTCTTTATGTGGTTATGAATGTCCTTTTGTTTTTAGACACATTAGTCTGTGCAGTGGCCACAGTTACTTACACAGAGTGAAACTTTTAGCCCACAAGATCCTCTGTGCTCACATGCAAGGCACTGGTTGTTGCAGGGCATTCCCCTCCATGCATGCCAGGGTGCAAGAATATTTTTTGAGAGCTTGTTTTCCAGAAACTGTAAGGATACAGTTGAAGGACAAAATAGACACAATGTATGCTAACAAATCATTATGAATATCATGAATATCAGTCACGATATATCAAGTTATAAGCTATGCTGAGTGACAGCAGATAAAGTAGACAATGATGTAGAGTACAATGGGGGAAGTTAATTTAGATTATAGGCCCAGAGAAGTCCTCTCTGAGAAAGTGACTTTTGCGCTGAGATCTGAGATATGCAGAGTTAATTTTGGTCTGCCCATTGTTTGAAAGCTTGTGAGGATTAGAGAAAAATGTATGTAAAGTGCCCAGCACAGTGTCTGGTAGAAAAGGTATCCAGGAGATTCGGATCCACCCTGTCGCCTAATCAAGGACTGCCAAGCCAGCTGGCACTTTAGAGACCAGCCTGTGGGCTGCATGTGTGGCCTCAAGCTCTGG
The DNA here is from genome assembly GCF_041146395.1 of Eulemur rufifrons. Taxonomy (NCBI): domain Eukaryota; kingdom Metazoa; phylum Chordata; class Mammalia; order Primates; family Lemuridae; genus Eulemur; species Eulemur rufifrons. The sequence goes on along the minus strand of NC_090999.1, from coordinate 65,129,350 downwards.
GTGTGAAGGGTTGTAGGTATGTCAGGGTTAGCCGAGGCCCCAGCTGGCCCGCAGCCTTCCTGGTTAGCTTGCACTGAGCATGCTCCATGTCTGAACTTCTGCTCAGATCTACTTTGTTCAACATTTCTCTGCAGAAATGAGCACCCTTCCTTCCTCTCCCTTCCCTTGTGTTCTAGTCCATTTGGCTTGCCTCTGGTTCCCTGCTTCCTCTTCTTGGGAATAGATTCATCTCCTGGTACCCTGCAGAACTTCCTTTGAATACAGACGTTTGCATCTCCCAGATGAGAGATGGAAGCTTCTTCTCCCCCTCTTATCCAGGCCAGGCATCTCCCAGGTAGTCCTTCATTAACAACAGAATGAGCTTTATCTGCATCTTAAACTTTGTGGTTCCTACTGCATTCACTCTCAGGAGGCTGGAACTAATGTGGGACAGATTCCCCAATCCACAGCCCAGGTCAGCTTGTTCAGTCCTCCCTCCCCCCAGACTGCCCTGGATGGCCCCTACTTGGCACACGGCCAAGGCCTCGTGGGTAACTGGTGAGTTCAGAGCATTGCTCCCTGGGCCAGGGCAGTACAGGGCAGCTTCCCAAGGCAGAGGAGACAGTAGCAGTGCTTGGCTTGGGATCAGACCGTGCAGGGCTTTGCTGAGAGCAGTGAGGCCATCATGCAGTGTGGGCTCGAATGGACTGGGTTTGCAACACGTGTCAGAGAGCTGTGAGAAATTGGGAAGGAACCCGAGTGGCTGTGGATGCTGAGAGATTTGGAGCTCTCTAAAGGTATCACCCAATCTGTGCTGCAAAATTGGAGCCCCCTTGACAAAGGAGAAGAGACCAAGGCGAGGCTGGAGCAGGTGTTGCCGTCTCCAAAGGGCCAGCGGTGCTCAGGCAGCGGAAAGCAGGAGCACTGCCTGCAGTGACACTCCAGCACCTGCCTCCCGTCCTCAGAGGACAGGAGCCAACCTGGGTTCAGGGCAGCATGACAGCACACCCAGCCTGGGACTGTGGCCTGGTGGGCCTTTCGTGGACCTGGTGTTGGGCAGATGTGTATGAAGAGAACTTAGACCCCGCCAGACAGTGCTTTGTCGTGGCGTGACAATGACACACTCTGCCACAGAGGACAGGAAGATAGTTCCTTCCCCTCTTTCTGGTTTCTAAGGTGTGTGGTTTCCAAACTGCTGGAAGCACTCACAGAAAGGGAGGGCCATTCATTTTTCTGTCTGAAGCGCCCCCGATGGTGAGGGGCCAAAGGGCGAAGAGCACAAAGAAGGTGCTTTGAGAAGGGAGGCCTTTGTGGTACCTGCGTGTGTTTTCTATTTTCAGATGCACACAGAGATTAAGCACATCAGATTCTGCCCTTGCAGATAAGTCACCTGGCCTGTGTCATCAAAATGTAGCATATTTCTATATACTACATGTTATCCTGTTTAAAAAAAAAAAAAAAAAAAAGAGGACTATGCTCTCAAAGGCTGAAGTGATTAAGGAAAGGTACTTGTAAGCAGTTTCTTTATTATGTTTAATATAGTCAGTGTGGCTTCTTCATGGAAGCCCCCACAAAGTCAATGAAAACTGTCATCTGCAAAGTTCAGGATGCATAAAAATGTTTACACTTTGTAGACTTTAATGCTATGTTATGGTCAATTTCTCTTATCACTGTTTTTATTCAGAGACCTGCCAGCAATTTGACAGAGTTCTTGGTACTGCCTTGTTACTCACCATCACCCCAGCCCTTTCTTTCGGAGCAGTGACATTGGAGAAAAATAGGGCACATCAGAGAAAAAATATGTGACTCTACAAAAGACAAGCACATTTCTTCGGCTGTCAAAATTAGCTATGAAAATTAAGATTGAGAACATCTGTTTTAATTATGTATGTAGCACAGACTGTTCTGTTGTTTCACAGCCTCTCTCAGAAAAAAAAAGAAAAGAAAGAAAGAAAAGATACCTGCTAGTCTCTCACGATCTTCCCCTGGAGCTAAGTCTAATTTGCTTTTAGCTATAAAAACCTACTATTGATATTAAATGATGTCCTTAGGTGCAAATGTTATATAAAATTATTATAATTTCTTTTGCAGACTCTGTGTTGTAAGATTGGAGAGGTCAGGCTAAATGCAGTAAACATAAATGTCAAAATGAAAATGACTGACAAAAATGTGTTAGCTCAGTGTTTAATTAGGCGGAATGCAAACTGACACCTAGAAAGCTACTGGGAACAGCAAAGGAAGTGGAAGGGAACTAAGTTGAAAACACATCCCAGCCAATGAGGCAGCTGAAGGCTTGAAATGGTTACCACTCACCAAGTGTCCCAGAGTGTTAGACACTGCAGGAAATGAACTCATAGGGCCACAAGGGATCTTCACCTCTGCCATCTGCCACCGAGGATGTTGACATACTAGACTAGGCTCTTGTTGAATTTTTGATATTTATATATGGTGAGAGATAGGGGTCTAGTTTCATTCTCTGCGTGTGAATATCCAATTTTCCCAGCATCATTTATTGAATCATATATTTTATATTTTATCCTTATCTTTCCTCTGGTTAGAACCTCTAAAAAATGTTGAAGTGATGACAGTGGGTATTCTGTTTTTTTCTCAATCTCAAGGAAAATGCTTTTTAATGTTTTACCATAAAATACAAATATAATATTTGTTAATTGCCTTTATCAGATTAATAAAGTTCTCTTCTATCCTTGGCTTGCTAAGATTTTTTAAATTAATGGATATTGAATTTTATCAAATGCTTTCCCTGTATCTTTTGAAAGGATCATGTGAATTTTTCCTTTAATCTACTGATTGGTAAATTATATTAATTGACTTAATATAATTAAACCAATTATGCAAAGTCTTCTGCATCCCTGGTGGACCACAAACATTCTCCTCATGGACTGAGAACTCATCCAAAATACTACCAGAGTGTTGTTGTTATTAGGGCCAAATACCTGGTAACTGTACAGATAATTCATTTTTATGTACACAAATGGGATATTTATTAGTAACCCTCTGAGTTATTAAGGATTATTAAAATTGGATATTTGTGAATAAAATTATTAATGACATGTCACCAGATTCTGAGGATACAAAATTAGTAGACTCCCAAGAAGACCAGCTGTCACATCACAGCTGGCAGCACTGCAGAGCTCCTACTGTGTACATGAGCACACACAGAGAGGCAGAATCTCCATGGATTTATGGATTAAGGGTTTGTTATTGGTGTATCATTAGTATCAATTTTAGTTGATTGGGGTTGTCAGTTGTAGCTATTGTTATATAACTGCCATCAGTTTTCTGTGATTATCAATTTCGTTTCTCATGGATTATCTGGTTAACCCTATAGTGTGTACCTATATAAACAGTTATTGGGAGTGCATCATATTCCTGTCACTAGACCTTAAGACATGTATTGTAGTTTGAATATAATCTATTGATGCATTTAGCACGAAAGCAGGTGTTCACACATTTTGATCCCACAGCGATGTTTCCTTGTTATCATAGTCTTCCTTGCAACTTCATCTCCCTGTCTACTGAAGCATAGGAATAGAGAAGGAAAGTTGGACATGGATTTATTTGCTTTTTTATAATTGGCTTAAGGTAGCAACTTTTGTGGACTACGTTTTAGAAAACTCCAGTAGTAAATATTCTACAATAAAAACATAGTTTAAATATTCTTTAAGAAAATGAATGGCCACATCACCACCCCTGATTTGTTTACCATAATAGAAACACTTCACAGGAGAGAGATAAGTACAATTTAGGGGAAATAGAAATGGAAATTAACATTAAAAGAGCTCTGAGTTCTGCTGTTTGAGGTTGGAAGGTTTGGCTTTGTCCGGTGGTCACCTTCCACAGGATCACCATATAAACATGCCCTCTTTTGTCATCCATAGGAGAATTCCTTTCTGTATGGATATTGGGGAAATTTGTTTTAAAAATTATGCAGAGAAAATTCTTTTTTAAAAGATAATTCCTGGACCCAGCAATCATAAGATAACATTGTCTGAACAATCACCATCGTTTGCAGTACGCAGTGGAATGTATTTCTGTGTGCCTATTTGAATGCAGATAGATTTTTCTGGCTTAGAGATTTGTAATCTCTGAATTAAATAATGGAGACGTGAAAAGGATCTGAACCAGGGACTGTTCAGTTTCTTCGACCCCATCCCGTGCTGAGGGACCTCTCGGATGGGTTCAGAACGCCATCCTCTTAGTCGTATTCCTGCTGCCTGATTTTCACATCTCTAAAGAAAACCGCAGCTTACTATGAGGAGGGAATTATGAAGACTTTTACTTTGTTGCTTCAACTGGATTACACACAGCTGTGAGCCTAAAAACAGAAATACAACCAACCAAGAGCTGAGAGTCAGAATAAAGTTTGGGTCCAAATAAGCCATGATACATCAAGGCATTAACTGTGATGGGTTTTCCAAGCATCTAGGTTTTTGTTTTGTTTTGTTTTTACCAAAATATATACTCTTCAATAAATAACATAAAAGATGCATATAGATTCTCTTAAATCTTGCTTGAGTAAAGTTTTAATTCTGTAAACATACCAGAGGCTGAAAAAATCAGTTATTCTAAAGAATTAAATCGTATTGAGTCAATACTTTGACCAGACCTCATTCATTTAACAAATTGGTGGAAATGATAATTCTTGGATTCAAATCTCATGTCTGACAATCGCTTTGCTTCCCATTTTTAAGTGTGAAGTTGCTAAATACCAGGTTGGAGAAGTGTCACAGCCTCTCTGAACCCAGGTTCTTCCTCAGAAAACAGGGTTAGTATGGTGAGGAAGCACACAGGCTCTGGAGCCAGCCTGGGATCCCAGCCCAGTTCCCGCCACCCCTCGCTGTGGCTGTCTAACCTGAGGCACGTTTGCCGCCTTCTATGACTCAGTGTCCTCATGTCAAGTGATGACTGCCATAAAACTGCCTTCTGTGCTGTCGTGAGTTTCAAATGAGACAGGGGGTGCCAAGCACTCAACCCAGTGCCTCCGCAGAAGCAGCACTCAATAAATCTTAGTTATTAAAAACAGCCTTGAGGATTTGTGGAAATTGATATGGAAGTACATTGGACATGTGTTGGAAGCAAAAAGGCCATGTGTAAAGACAGAGAAAGAGCATCTTTTTCACCAGTATGACTGTGAAAACCTACCTACATTTTTAATAATTTTCTTTTCAATTATTGTTTTTCCCTAATTTATCTCTTTCCATAATAGTTATTCCCTCTGTGTGTTCATTCAGCCCATGCTTTTTTGGGTCTTTTCTTTGTATTTGGCATAAAAGGGAACAAGAAAAATGTCAGAGAATCAGTGTGACTATGTTCATATCAACCCATCTTCCGTAACTAGCATGTCCCCATCATAGCCAAATTGAGTTGCCAGTTGATTAGAAGGACTAACAAAGACCTGATGACTTCCTGCTGGGAATTAAGAATGAAAAAAACAAATGCAGAGTTGAGGGCAGATTCTTCTTTAAATTCTGTTTTAACATATCATCTGAAATTCTGAGTAGAACAAAGTCCGTTTGGATAGACCCATAAACAACCAATAGAGGGTATAATTTTTTAATTAATACAAAAAGGAGAAAGCCATATTAATCCTTTCTTTGGTACACCTACAAAAGTGACCTTTTTTTTTAAAAAAAAAAAAAACTTTTTTAGTTTTCTCAAGTTTAGGAATAAATTATGCTCTGCAAGTTTGTTTGCTAGAAATTGGGGTGCATTTTCCAACAGAAGTAATTCTATGAATAATGGCTAACTTCCTGGGGAAGCCCACAAGTCTGTTTAACTCACCAGTTATTGAAAGTGTGCTGGTGAGGTTCTGATAGCTCTGCAGACACTGGCCACCCAGGATGCCAGCAATGCCCTGCTGGCACAGGGCCAGGCGCTTCCTTTCTTCACCTCTTGTAGGAGGTGGGTTGGGTGCCCCTCCAGCTCCAGGCACATGGAGTGGCTGTCCCAAAGAGACAGAGCTCTCGTCTGGAGGTGTGAGGAGTGTACTGATGGCTCTAGAGACTCGGATGCTAAGGAGACTGGGGAACTAAGGTGCAGGTTAAGTGTAAGCAAAGACCAGCCAGGGGCTTAGGATCTGTGACCTGATAAAAACACTTCTTATTTCCAAACTGACACCTTGAATGTCTCTTTTCTGTCCCACCAAAGACCATTAAGCTGCCTTCTTTCTTTTTCCATTGCCCTAATTTGTTGCCCCTTACCTGGGTTTCTCTCCATCTTGGGCTCACAGAATAGAACATTATCTCAAGTTCCCTTCTCCCTTACCTTAGAACACATAGTCCCTTTTGAGAAAGTATGAGGGATTTTACTCCAAGCAATAAAAGAAAGCTGCCTAGAAATAAAAAGTGTCCTAATTATGCTTATCCTTCCCTCACCCCACCCCATGACCACCCCTCCTCCCCTCTCTTCTCCTTTTCACTTTGATCTGGGGGAGATAAAGTTCCTATGATAAAACTTAGGATATGAAATGGACTCAACTGAGCTTTCTGCACTCATTTTGGAGGATAGTCTTAACTCTTGCATGCATATGCTTGTCACCAGAATGGCAGGAGCTTCTAAGCCAGGGTCCCAGCAAAGGGGTGGTCCTGAACACAAGGGTCTGAGATGGGAGTGGGTGACATTGTTGAGTAGACCAGCACAGGGGTCAAGGAACTGTGGATTTTTAAAAAGAGAGTATCAGAGAAACTCTTGGGCATATCACTCTTCTCATCCCCTAGAGACCCTGTTGGAGTTATCCCGGGTGAGGTCCAAGGAAGAAAACATTGTCCTGGGTAGCAGGATAAGAGGCACAAGGAGAGAAGGGAAGAGCCCCACAGTCTTCCCTACGTGGAAATCTTTATCCCCACCTCTTCCATCTAGTTTTCATTTAAATCTATGCTGAAGTGGCATAGATTTTAAGTTTGTAGAAGCCTTAATCATTTTTAAAATGCTTTCCCATGCAGTGTTTCATTTGAACCTCATAACAGTTGTATAAGGTAGGTCATGGAGGTCTTAGAGGCCTTATTTTATTGATGAAGAAGGAAGGGTCCAGAAAGATTGAGTTGCCGAAGGTCACACAGAGAGTGTCTGGTGCAGATCCGGGACTGGAATTCAATCATTCTTTCATTTTTTCCCCCTTCATATTAGAATTCTTCCTCATAAATCCAGTCTCAACTCATGGGATTAGCAAAAATACAATAATGTGAATAAGTTAGATGTTTTATGTTTCAAAAATCCAAACTGTGCAAAAACTTTTTTCTTAAATTATTTTTTTAAACATTGTAATATCCCATTAAATTCTGTTTTCCTCTAAAAATCAACCATAAATAAGTTATGCATCTGAATTTTCTGGAAGAGTGTTAATAGATTAAGAGAGAAGAGCTGAAGCCTCAGCTAATTTATCCCATTAAAATTTATCCCATTAAAATATGAATAGCAAACTTAAGTCTGTAAAAATTACGGGGTTGAAAATGATACCGGTGAGAACACTGTATTTATCTTGAGAAGTCTGGTTGGGTTTTGTTTTTTGTTTGTTTTTGTAATTTAATTAAAATAGACCCAATTAATAGAAATAAATTACGCTTTTTTTTTTAATTATAAACAAGCCTCCAGTTGTTGGAATAAGTTCCATGAAATGGAGATGGAGAATAAATGTTGTTTGTTCAGGGGATGCTTATCTGGGTCTGATTACCACTACCCCTGCTTCCCATGCTCTGGTTTGACATTTTGCTGTACGTTGGCGTTCCACTGGAGGCTGAGAAGGGAAAATACTCTGAAATATTAATAGCACTCAGAGAGCTTCATTTGTCTCTGCGTTGACTGCTCTTGAGAAAAACGTGGGGTGCTAAGAGCCACCTAAAAGTATATGCCAAGATGAAGTTTAGGAGTATTTGTAAATTAGGACTATTCCTGTCCTGAATTACCAAGAAGTTTGGGAGCTATTTGCTGAACAAAACAGAGTTACTGTCTGAAAGACAATCTTAATCTCTATTTAAAGATGTATTTTTAAAATAATTTTAATAGTTGTATAAATTTCTGCTGAATGACTTTCTTATTTCCTAAGTGGCTTGTGTGGTCTATAATCTGATGTTAAATTTTATAGTAAATTACATCTAATATAGAATTCCTAATACAAATTCATAAAAACTAAATTATGCTCACTGGCCTTTATGATTCCAAATGATTCATTTCCCCATTGCATTACATTGCAGAACAAATAAGAGTTTTCAAAATAAAAAGAACTTTTTCTCAAAATGGTTTTTACTGCCCAGTTAAATGTTTTTAAACATTTTTTAAATTGTTCCTTAGACACAATTTTGCTAACTTGCATAGTAGTTTATATTGTCCTTATTTTTAAGACATTTTAAAAAGTGTAGAAAGTATAAAGAATAACAAACATCTGTTTCCATTGTCCATAATTAATAAATATTAATATTTTGAAATATTTTTTCTAGTCTCATTTTCCTCCCAAAATAAAATATTGTGGATAAAATTAGAGACTCTATGGCCATGAATCTGGTATTTTTTCAATCCCCTTTTAATTTTCTTATATACATGTATATATCCATAAGCAAAATATAGGATATATTTATATACATGAAATCATGCTACATATTTCTCTCTAACATGCTTTTCATGCTCAATATTATTTCTTTGAGATCAGTCCTTGGGAATATGTATGTATTTGTGTGTGTTTGTGTGTGTGTGTGTGTGTGTGTATAGATTTGGAATGAGGGAATTCATTTCTTTTAATAGAAACTCTGGAGCAACAATATTTGGGAATTTAGAAAGTAGTACTTCCCCAGAGAACTGGCAAGAGTAAGATCAATAAGATAGGCATTATTACCATCAAAGCAGGACACAAATCATGGACCCCAATGCTGGAATTGAAATGCTGGGTGAGTCTACTATGTCACAAGCAATGCAGAAATACACTTACTAGAGACTCAGAAGTAAAAGACCAATTTCTGCTCACCCCGCATACTATTAAGGAATTAATGGCCTAAATGCTAAAAGAAAAATTACATTGACAGTATGAATTCATGTTGGATAATTCATTTAAGTTGGACTATCATTGTATCCATTTTCGATATTTTAAAATACCATTCTGATAGCACACATTTTACCTAGATTATATACTTCTAAATCTTAGGTAAGAAACCCGTAAAATATAATTTCAAAGTCACTGATACCTTGACTACCATTATCTGATTTTCCCCAGCACCTTTTTCTTAAGTATGTTTCTACCCACACTGTCTATAAAGTTTCCTGTTGGCAAGATGTGTCTACAATGGGAGAATTTTGAAAAATGCATTAATGAGATTTTAAGTATAAGCATTCTTCAAATGGATGTATTAAGAGCTAATAATTCCCTCTAGCTAAAATATTAAATATGTGAAAAATCAAGCCAACAAAAATTATTGCATTCACAATTTATATTACATTCCAAGTCATGTATAATTTACTTCTACTCTTTTGTTGGGTAATACTGACTTTTATATTTTGATCAATGTCAAGTATATACTATGAATTGCACAGTATGCACATGTGGACAAATATTCACATAGAAGTCTATTATCATTTTTATCTCACATAACTTATATTGCATTAAAAGTTAAGGTATAACATACTGGCCTTAAGTCAAGTCAAATTATTGCTTTTTGTTACAGATGATCATAATAGCTAACATTTATTCATTGTTTATATGCCAGGCATTGTCCTAGTTTTTTTTTTTTCATACATTGCTTCAAATTATCTCTAAAACTCTGCCAGTAAATATTATTGATCCTATTAATACTTTACAGGTGATAAAACTGAGACCTAATGATGATATTAAGTAACTTACCCAAGGAGACACAAGTAGTATGCAACACAGGTACAAGATCCAAATCTACATCTGTCAAACACCAAAGCTGGTGCCATTTCTATCATACCACATTACTTCTTAGGAACTCGCAAAAGCTGAATAGACTATTGCTTGCTATGAGATGCACTTTCAGTCAGATTGTCTGAGCTCAAGCACCAACTTATTGGTTACGTGAACTTGGACATGTTGCTTAACCTCTCCTTGTCTCAGTCTCTTTATAAAGCAGTTTTATAAAGATTGAAACAGTTAATATTTTTTAAATGCTTAGAAAAGTGCCTGGCACATAGTAGGTATTCAAAAAGTGTTAATTATTAGTAGTACCATTGACTATTTAATATTTCTCTCAATCTTCAATACTCCTGGAGTTGTCAAGAACTTTTTATGTTGTTGAATATGTAAATGAATAAATATTTGCCTGTATATATGCTATAGAAAATAAGGATTGACAATAATTTTGATTAGCTCAGGAGAACTACAAAAAGGGAGGATCCAGTAAATGAAGTTTAAAATAAAGTAAAAATAGGCAACACTCCAATGGAAGAACTAATTGTTCAAACCAACAGAAAAGAATTCCCCTGAGCACCCACAGGTTGCTTTATAGGTAGTAAACTACCCATTAAAACTTACCAAAAGAAATTTTAAAACTCCAGCATGTGTATCAGATATATGGCAATAAAAATACACCATAGACTTCTTTTTTTCCCCGTGGTATCTGTTAAGCCCAAGTAGATGGGCCGCTTTTTAACATCTATGTCTTCTCTTTATTTGTTCCCATTAATACCCAATGCATTGGCTTCCATACAGTGGGGATTTGATCCGTAGCTAACGACAGGTGGCAGGAGATATTTCCACTTCTGTAAGGCATGGAGTATCAAAAATCAGTCTGATCCAGGAATCATTCTGTAAGGAGTGGAAGGGGAGGGAAAACACAGGGGCCCACTATGGGTTCCAGAATTTTGATTGCATCTGCCAAATGGGTGATACCCAGTCCTCAGAAAGCTAAGTGAGAACTGGAGAGATTTTTATTTCATCCTTTTTTTTTAATCTTCTGCAGGTCCTAATACAATGTCTTGCACAGAAAAATGGTTGCTAAATTGAATCATAGTTTATTCTTTTAAAAATTCCCAAGAAGATAATCTTCCTCATTCCTGTTCTCTGTTGCAAAATGACTTCAGTTTAATAGCTATGATGTATTGAGTTTGGCCTCTGGAGAAATGGAAACAAGACCTGTCCCCATTATTGCACTAACTGGGTGACCTTGGACAGGTTTCTTGAGCTGTGGGGCCCTTACTGTTCTCACTTTTCTATTCTCTTATGTTGTATTCCTTGGGCATATTGGAGCAAGATGAGATCACATCTCATCAAGCTTTAAATATTAAAAATTCCTAAAAGCAAACAAAATAAAAACCCAGTATTTCTTGAAGTCATAGCTTAGAAGAATCATGCCAATCACCTGGGCGGATTGAGCAGCTCATTGTGGATTGAGCAGCTCATTGTAGATAGAGCCTGGGTGCTTTTTTCAGCAAATGCACCAGGTGATTCTTATAATAGGGCAAGTTTGGGACTTTTAAACGTTCATATAGGAGACAAGTGATTTCTATCCTCTGCCTAATAGCTTTTTCAGTCTTAAATTCAATCTCATTATATAATACATTCCTTCTATCTTTCCTTCAAGCTTGTCCTTTTCAGCCTCAAACATTTTGTTAATTGTTGACTGTCTCCTTCTGTCTTTGGAGTTGTGGAGGCCACAACACCAGCTTAAAAGGATTGTGTTGCAGTTTGCAAATCAAAGTCCCTCGCCTACTGCTTGGCACCTAGCAGGTACTCAATAAACATTACTTTTTTTCTTTTTGTGTTTCCTTTTGTTTCTCCTTTCCCCCTTTTCTTTCTGATACAAGAATATAGGTTAGAGCTTTGCTTCTCAAAGAGTGATCTGTAAGGGGCTTGGAGCTCACTCTAAACCACAGAATCCCAATGTGTAGTTTAAGGAGGTCTCCAGGTGATTCCTGTGCACACTAAACTTGGAGAAGAAGGAATCAGAGGCTGTGCTGGTACTCCTCACTACTACCCAAAGAGAACCCCGAAGCTTATGACCTATGTTTAACCATAGTTTACATTCATATGTGAGCCGCACATTCACAAGCCCCATAATACCTTGAATTAATGTCTACTTTGGAGTGCATGATTTTACGGGGACTGAGCAGCTTATCGTTTTGATTTAAAGGAGGTGGACATATGCTTACTAAACCCATGAAAAGAGCTCATGTTTCATATGCTCTTGGTAATATCTAGAAATAATTCTGTCACTTCAAACTTTGGTCTGCGCTCCTCTAAAGTATTGTTTTATGTCCCTGATTTACATGTAAAAATATGGAACACTCACAAAAACATTGTTTTGTGCCTGAAAATAGATCCATTGCTTTTTGAATAACAAATAGACTTATTTTAGTATTGAAAGTATTTCTCTGGCACTTTTTACTTTGCTGTAATAATTTTTTAAGGTAAAGAAAGATCTATGAAACTCTTTTCCCTGTTGCGATATCAGTTTCTTTTTATTTAAATGTTTGAATGGCCACAATCGAGCAAAAACTCCAGGATTTTCTCCCAGTACTAAAACTCAGGTTTAAGTGGACAGTGACCCCAGTCTTCTTTTACAAAAAAAGCTTAATGAAATTTTATGTTTAGAAACCACACATTAAAACTATAGCCCAGCATCATAAATTTAACCTGCGGCCCTTAAGCAGCCATGTCAGAAGCTTCCTTTGGCCACTGTTAATTTTATCCCTGGATACCACCTCCCACCAGGGCCCCAGTCCTTCAGTCTGGGGCCCCCTCACGCTGCTGCTGCAACTAGAGGCTTCCTATGGAAGGGCTGTATAATAGCAGATTTAAATCTCAGCATTGGAGCATTGGACTGGGGACTGGAAAACACAAATCCCGTTTGTAAAAATGTAGAAAATGAGTGGCAGGAGAATATTTGGAGTGTTAGCCTTCTTTCTATACCTGGGAAATACGGTTGCCAGATAAAATACAGGAATTCCAGTTAAATTACCACCAAAACACTTTAAATCATATCAGATCTCAAAGTTTAATATGCATAAAACTCTTTCTGAGCAAATTCCTGGATCTTATCCCCTAAGAGTCTGAATGATTCAGTAGCTCTAAAGTGGAACCCAGGCCATTGCCATAGTAACAGGCTGATGAAGATGGTTTAGCGGACATTTTGAGAAATACCTGTTTAAATTGTTTGGAATTAATCCAACTTTATATTAAGACTTACCAAGAAATCGGTGAATCTTATGTCAAAACTTCATAGAACTGACTTAGAATATAACCTACCTACTTTCCCAAAATTTCAGAATAAACTTAATTACATGCAAAGGTATTGGTCTTAGGATACTGCTTGCAGCTCATTTCTTTTTTTTTTTTAAGCACATTCCTTCCTGTTGTAAGCAGCTCGTTTCTTTATTCTTTCAATTTGTACTTTTTAAATAATGTGCAGAGATATATTTATCAAATATATATTTTATCATATTTCTATTAAAGTATAATAAGCCACTTGGTTAAGGATAGGGAATGGCTGAGACCAAGAGCTCAGAGACCACCCTTCATAGACCAGCAAGTTGGAGAGGTCACATACTTCCTATAACCTAAGGAGGAAGTCTTGGTGATTAAAGAAATGCTAGCGGGGAAGTCCCCAGGTAGGTGGTAATTCAACTGAATTTCATCTCAGCAGGTAGATAGAATCACTGTCATAGGATTGGGCAACCACTGGGGATCCACTCTAGGTATTTGGATTTATGAGCTAGTCTGTTGTTTCTTAACGATTGAGGGTTCTGTAGGACTTCAGTATTTGGGAATATGGACTACTGAGTAACTATAGAGCCTCAGGCCTGGGATGGAATTGGATAAGACTGGGGTACAAGGCAGGCTTTGGTCATGATACTTTTGACCAAATGGAGCCCAGTTCCTTTTCCAGAGTAAAAGTTTAAATAAATAATTTTTCAAATAAATAAACACGATAGAATGCTGAGTTGGTGTGTATATTAGTTTCCTAGGCCTGCCCTAACAACATACTATAAACTGGGTGGCTTAAACAACAGAAATGTATTGTCTCACTGTTTGGAGGCTGGAAGTCCAAGATGAAAATATCAGCTGGGCCATGCTCCTTCTGAAGGTACAAAGGAAGGATCTGTTCCAGACTACTATCCTCTCCTAGCTTTTGGTAGTTCCTTGGCTTGTGTCAGTGTAACTCCAGTCTTCACACGGTATTCTCCCTGTGTGTATGCCTCTGTGTGCAAATTTCCCCTTTTTATGAGGATACCAGTCATATTGGATTAGAGGCCTACCCTGCTTCAGTATGACCCTGTTTTAACTAATTACATCTACAACAACGCTATTTCCAAACAAGATCATATTCTGAGGTACCAAGAATTAGAACTTCAACATTTGATTTTTGGTGGGACACAATTTAATGCATAGCAAAGAACCTTTGCCAAGGTAGGCCCAAGGGTCCGATATTAGCAAGCATGAGTTTGGCAACTTTGTGTAAAGATCCTGGTGTTACCTCCTGTGCTTTGGGTTGTTAAAAGAAAGCATGACTTGGGCCAAAGTACCGGGGAGTTATGACACCTGGATTAAAATTGCATTATATACCCAACTGTTGCTACCAGACACTTGGGAAGAGGTGAACTTAGCAGTGTTCCAGCAGGTTCCAACATGTGAACATGACTGGTAATGTCTGGTGGCTTCATTCCTTCTCTTTTCCCCACAGCCCCATCCAGGCAGGTAAAGAGGAAAGGAAAGTTCATTTTCCTTCCATACCTGGGAAATATGGTTGCCAGATAAAATATAGGAATCCCAGTTAAATTAGAATTTCAAGAAAACAACAAATGCTCATTATTAGCATAAATATTTCCCAAATACCGCACAGCAAATACTTCTATTAAAAAAATTATTTATATGAAATTCAAATTTAACTAGGTAGTCTGTATTATTTTTCTAAATCTGTAGCACCTAAAGAGGTCAACAGTAAAGTGTTAGTCAAATAGTTGTTGTGATCTTGAATATTTTTATACTATATTCAGTTGGATTTTGATCTATGTGACTTAAGAGAGAAGATAGGGTGATAAAGGGCCATTTTTTAACCTGGCAGCCATTGCTAAGCTACTTTGCTCATTTTCAGGTGGAATAAGGGAAGTTTATTCTTTTTGGTTCTTTTGTTCTACCTGGTCCTAACACTACTGTATTGGTTCGATGAATTTAAAAATGCCATCTCTATTCATCCAGATGAAGGACAAAATTATTAATTATTAATAAGTTGTTGAAAACCAAATGAAGGGTTAAGTGAAGTAATAATTTCTTTTTACCAGGGGAAGCTAGCTAAGTATAGAATAGATTATCCCTTTCCTAGGAGTCAAGTTCTTTCATAACTATAATTTTACATTTTAGACTTTTTAGTTTTTATGCCTCTGGATGCAATTTTATCCTTCTTCTGTATTCCCATGTGGTAGCATTCCACTTATTTAAAACTATTTTAGAGTAATTTTTTAGCCTTTATGATATTTCAAATTTTTGTTTGTTCATCTGAGGCCTCTGTTTCAACAAACTTTGCTCTTATTAGTGGGTGGTAATTCAAACCTCCTCAAAAGAGTTTTGGCACCAGACTGGGAAGGTTGTTTTCCTTAAACGAGAGTGTTGTTCTTTCGGAGGCAAATGTTATAAAATGTAATGGGAAGTGCTAATCCCAGAAGTGCCTTGCTGGCATTTTTTGTTTTGCAGACAAATGAGCTGAGGTTTAGCATCAGCACTGTGAGCTCCTCACGCTTGAGTTGGGTGAGGAAAGTAAGAATCTGGGGATTCAAACGCGTAATTCTTTAATTAAAGATGATGCCATTAAATAAAGTAGAGGCATGAAAGCAAAATAGCTAAAGCCAAAACTCGGGAAGCTTTGCCACCAATGCCTTTCAGAATTCAATGTATCCTAATACACACAAAAATTTTCCATTAGTGCAACTTTCTGGCTCTTTTCCAATGACTGGAGTGGAGTTCTTTGGAAATACACTCAAGCATCAAAGAGCTCTTTTTTATAAAATTTGACTTCCTTTTTCTTTTTTGCAAGGAGGAAGATGATCTTTTGTCACTCCCTTCCTCTCTCCAAATCCCCTCCCCCTGGCTGATGGTGAATCAAATTCTAGAACTCTAATAGTTACTGTAACTTGTTATAATAAAGAATCTTCTCAGCTCAGGAAACTCAGAATTGTGCCCTCCAGTCATTCAGCAAACAGCCATGGGACATCACGTGCTTCCAGCCTAGTACTTAGGCTTCTTATTCCTACGTATTTCTTTAGTGTCACCTTAGTTACTCAGCAGGTGGGAATTTAGTATGTTTTGGGCGATGGTAAACTGTCACTTCTGACAAGATTTATTCATAGCTTCTCCTCTTTCCTCAGAGGAGATAAGTGACATTTTCACTAGATTCTGTAACAACATTTGTTATTATCATTTGGTATTCTCAGCACGACCACAGTGGGCATAAATTCTTTATGAAATTAATCCCAGTGACAAAGGAATTGACAGTATAATGCTCTGTGTCTCTCTTTCTATGGGGCACAAATTCTGGTAAATATTAAGTCAGTCAAAATAATACTTTTCTTGTAAAAATATCATATAAACCATACATTATGCTTTTTCTATGCCATCTTTAGTTTATGGCGGCGATTTCAACTAATGGCAGACAAAAATTAAAAGTATACCAGTAAATTTCTCACATTCTGACTCCTAAATGATCTAGTTTTTTAAAAAGCAACAAATTCTAATCCTTTGCATGATGTGTTAGAAAGAGAGAAAAAGCAATTATGCTGCAGTTATGTTAGTCAGCTTGTGTTATTCAAGCACAAGTATGATAAGCTCCCTGTACTTAACGTATTTCAAATGCAATCATTTTCAGAACGATTCCCTTGAATATGTTATCTGGTTTAATGACTTTTCTGCTTAATGTCTTATTGCATTACATGTAGCACCAAATCTACGAGTTCCCCAGTGGATAGGAGCCAGGTCTTAATTCACGTTTCAGTATCCATTCCTGACCCCAGAATAAGGGCCATTGTGGACACTCTAATGGTCAATGGATGGATGGATGGATAGACAGGTGAAAAGAGAGCTAGAAGATGAGAGAAAGGGGAAGAGAGGATCGGTGGGTGGGCTGTTTGGTACTCAGAATTCATTTTCCTAGAAATAATGTTAAATACTTTGACTAGGTGTCAGACTACTAAAATGCCACCATTTTAAACTTCATAGGATTTACCTATGAATGTTATTCATAGGAGGATAAGACACAATGGTAATAGCCTATTTCCTTTATTCTTTAAAACCTGTTTTAAGTTATTATTGAGTCAAAAAGAATTACTAGTTTTTATTAAAAGGCCAATGTTACTAAAGTTCCTCATTTTTATTAATGTACTGACGTTATTATGTCAGTAGTGGTCAGTCATGAAAGACCATATGCTACCGGTTAGGAGCTTATGGAGCAAAAATCTCCTTCCCAGGACTTGATTTTCAAAGAATAAATTGGCTTTGCCAAGGGTGAAACATTGAACCAGGGAACAGTGTGAGTCTGAGCATGGTGCCCAAGTAGTGCCCTGTGGCCCATTTAGCCAGCATTGTGTAAGGCACTAGGAAGAGCAGATGTCACAGAGGCCACAGTGGTACAGGCTCAGGGGTCATTTTGCAGCCACATTAAGCATCTTTTCTGTAGAATGAAAATCTCTCTCTGGTTGGTACCGATTGATATTGACATTTCATGTTTTCTTAACACAATTAATGTGAAAGTAAAAATGTTAATGAGGTCCCCATTAAAAAGGACAGGATGCACAAGTTAATCTCTGCTCTCAATAAGCAAATCTGATTACTACTCAGAGAGGAGAATGCAACCTGTGCCTCCTGTACAACCGCAAAGACAATCTTCATAGGGGCACTTATTGCAAACTCGTGCTTAGATGTTCTTGAGGCCTTGAAAATCCAATCCAGTCTTTGGAACTATAAATAAACCAAGCACTGTATGGATTAAACCACAACAGGACTGAAACACTTTGTAAATTTGAATTATCATAACCTAAATAGGCATATTTCATAGTGGGAGTGTATTCATGTCAGCAGATAGTATATAAAGTGAAGTAGAGACTAGTATATATGGGAAAAACAAATGGTCTTCAAGGATAGCATCTGATTCCATGTAGTTATTGCAACCTCTGATTCATTCTCAGGACTATTATGACACAGAAACCATAAATTAGCACTAGGTTATAGGATCTCTTCTATTCACTCAATATTTATAGAGTGCTTACTATGTCAGACACTATTCTGGATATGTACAGAGTGACCCAAATAGATAAAAATCATTGCTCTGAAAGAACATACCTTCCAATAGGAATGCCATTTGAAATACTGCATTTGATGTCAAATATTTAACATGAATATAGTCATTTATAAATTCAAATCAATTTGATAAAGCCTCATCAGGTACCAGCAAAGATGAGTCAGTCATGGCCCTGGCCTCTAGGAATTCACAGTCTAGTAGGTTAAATAGATACATGCGGTCAAGAGTTACAATATAATCAGACAATAATAAGGTGGGTATTGACATAGCACAGAGCAGATTTAGCTAACCACAGGAGGAGGAAGGATCAGGGAGAGAGGTTGTTAGGCTAGAGATGGCCGGGAAGTCTACTCCTAGGGAGTGATCCTGTCTGGAAAAGTCCTAATTATCCTTTAAAACACTCATAACTTGGTGTTTGAAGGTGAAAGTGGTGAGATAGAGATAATATTTATGCTGGTATTCATATTCATTTATTCTTTGGTCCTTGAATATTTTACCGTTTCTTCCTGAGGCTTGACAAAAGTTAAGAATAGAGTTGATCAAAAGGGAGACTATTAGCATGATGAAGTAACATCCAAGATAAAAGTTAATATAATGGAAACATTTATTTCTAAGAGCTCTATCTCTAGAGGTATTGAGGGGCGGTCAAAGTGTGAAATTAGCTGCTAGAGCTGATATAGATTTCACTTTCGTTTAGTTGACCATAGCTTTGTTCAAGGTTTCCGTGCATTTTCTAAAGAATTGTATGTGTAGCTAATTAGCCTTTCAAATAAATTCTTTTCAGGGTAATAATAGCAATGAAATTGTAGCATCTCTATCTGTGCAAATTTTCGTGGATTCCCTTATGTGGTTGGATCCATGGAATACTGTATTGCTGGGAGGCATTTTCTCAGAGTTCCTCCTTGCCCAGTGCAAACTTTTCTGGCATTCCTGGAAATATGACACTGATAGCTAACACTTCTATAGTGTTTATTAAGTCCTTGACACGGTTATAAGCACTTTATGATTATTAACTCATTAAATTCTCACAGCCCAATGAAGCATGACCCATTATTATCTGCATTGCACAGAGGGGAGAGCTGAGGTATTAAGAGGTTAAGCCAGTTTCACAGGGTCCCACAGCTAGAAAATGTCAGAGCGAGGATTCAAGCTCAAGCAATCTGGGTGTAGAGTTGTATTCTTGTCTACTACAGTGCACTGTTTCTGAAATACAGAGTGAGCACCTGTCATGAGATTATTTGGGGAACTTTATATATCGGAAACCATGTATGAGATGTTTGGTATATGTTTGCATACTAGGTAAAAATTCCATATCCAATGATGTGGTCATCGTAGCCTTTGGATCACATTTGGCTCACACACAACCAGACCTCTTTCACCAATGATGTTGGCAGACACATGGTGCAAGCCTCACTTCACTAAATTCTGAGACACGTCACCAAATGCTGACGTTTTCGTTCCCTTCTTAGACTATGTTTTCCTCTTCCTACGCCATAGCCCTCTAATTTTCACTGACTATGGGAATCATTCTTCATTCATTCGTTCAGCCAGCCAGTCAGCAAATGCTTATTGACTACCTTTGTGCCAGGCACTATTCTAAAAGCAGGAGTTACAAGAGTGAACTACACAGACATAAAATCCTCTAAAACCGGATCAACCTATAAATATGATATTTCCAAATTGTAGTGAGTTACAAAAAGGAAACAGCAGGTTGCTGTGGTAAAGAATAACTGATGGAGAACTTTTTAGATGGACAGTCAGGGAAGGCTTCTTGGAGGAGGTGACATGAGCTAGTCAATGCAAATAGCCTGGGGAAGAAGATTCCAAATAAAAGTAACCACTTGCATAAAGTTCCTAGTGGACAAGAGCTTAGCACATTGGGAAAGTCACCCAAGGCTGTGTGGCTAGTGTGTAGAGAGTGGGGAGAGTGGCTGGAAGCGGAAGTGGGAAGTCAGTGGTATATACTGTACAGGGCTTTGTGAGCCATGATAAGGAGTTTTCAGTGTGTGGAAGTTCACTGAAAAGTTCTAGACAGGAGAGTGTCATGGCCATTTTGATGTTTGATGAGCACTTCAGCTGCTTCTGGGAGCCTGAATTACAGAGGAGCAAGAGCAGAAGGAGGAACACCACTTAGAAGCCTACTGCCCTACTTCAGGTTAGGGGCGATGGGTACAGAAAAAAAGAGGACAGTGAAGACATGTCTTGGAAGTGTACTTGAAGGAACTTAGGAGAAGGTTGAGGAGAAAAGAGGAGGAAGGATGAAGCTGAGCCACTGAATGGGGGTGGGGGTGGGGTGGGGAATGCTTTGCCCGGGTTGAAGGATACAGGGAGGTCAAAGTGGGAAACAGATTTGGAAGCAAAATCAAGAGATCAGCTCTGGACGTGTTAAATTTGTGTTGCGCATGAGACATTCAAGTAGAAAGGTCGAGTAAACAGAGAGAAGCATCCCAGCCCCAGAGAATGGGTGTTACCTAAAGCTGTGAGAGTTGACATACGCCAGGACAGTGTGAAGATAAATGAGCAGAAGGCTGAAGAGCACACCCTGGGAAATGGCCAGCACTGAGAGAGACAAGACAGTGCTCTCTGTTCTACCAAGCAGGGCTGCTCTTCCTCTGCCAACTGCTAGAAAGGCAGAAGTAGCCAAGACAACTATCCTGCTTTTCCCCTGTGGCAGCGCACAGCAGCAGGCCAGCTGGATTCTACATGGAGGAAGAAATTCACTTCTCTCCCCAGAGTCCCTTTCTCCCTCGCCTGGACTTAACATCTGAGCAGGTTCTTCCAGAACATCACTCCATGATATGACCCCTCCCAGTGACAACAAAACACGTGGATGGGTTCTGCTCTTCTTGTAGGGTACAGAACCATCTCACCTATGTGCAGAGAAAGATAGGAAATCCATACTCCTTGACAACATTCTCTCTTTGTTTTTTTTTATTTAAGAACAGTAAATTCTGTTGCACTGCATAGGAAAAAAAATATAGCAAATTGTTCCTGCAGAAAGACATTCCGTGGAAAGCTGGTGTGTGAACATAACACTGTTTAGCAGGCAGGGCTAGAATTGGTGAGAATGCTCTGTCAGAATCACTCTAAATGTGTACTCCCTGGTTCCTGGTTCCATCCAGTAAGCCAGGCCCTTTAGAATGCAGCCTTCGCTAATTCCATTAATTTACAAAGAGCACATACCAACCCATTAAAAATTGCTTAGCATAAAAATGAGTCAATAATATGCACAGGTAGTTCACAAGAAATACATATTAATGGCTAATAGACATGAATCACTGGTAATTAAAGGCATGCAAAACAAAAGGAGGCAAGGTGCCTATTTTAATCTGTCAAAAGAGCAAACATTTTTAAATTTGTCTGACAGAGCAACAATATTGAAGAGATGAGTGTTCAGGACTCCTCGCCACCCCACACATTTGCAGTATTTTCATGCTCAATTCCTCCCTCTTCTCCATTAACTACTGAGGGAAAGAGAAGGAAAAAGTCTAAGTGGAATGATGTAATCAGGGGATTTGGAGTCAGTGTAGGGTTGGGAAGAGAGTCACGTGGGTCTCTAGAAAGAGGAACCCTTGCCGGCTGGACTGGAGGAGAGCACTGGCGTTAATGGGAAATGCTGCTTAGTAGGGGTTGACTTAGGAAGGCATCTAGGCATGGATCCCTGCAAAGGAGCTTTAGAGGAAGAAGAAGGCAATTTTGAAAAGTGTTATACTAGGTTATAAATTGGAGTACATTTTTAAAATTTTGAGAAATGCAATAAATAATGAATTTCTTGTTTAACTTTTGAACTGTGCATCTTTAAATATGACCCTCTGCAGAAGACTGATTTATTAGAAATATCTGGTAATCTCTGTTTTTGGTGGCTAGATGGGAAACTCAATCACTGTTAGCAGAAATGTAAATCGGTGAGATATTTTTGGAGGTTAATTTGACAAGATTTCTCAACTGAAAAAAATGTAATCCTTTGACCTAGCAATTTCATTGTTTAGAATTTGGCCATCAGACACTCACATAAGTGTACACCAGCATCTATGTAAGATGAAATTTCTTGCAGCATTGTTTGTAAGAGCATAAAGAATGGGGTGACTAGAAATATAGGTCTACCAACAAAAATCTAAATAAATAAATTATGGTATGCATATATATTCAATAGAATACTGAGCGTTAGAAAGTTCAAGGTAAGGCTTAATGTACAGACATCAAAAGATTGCCAAGGTTTTGCTAGATGAGAAACGTAAAGTGATTAATAGGGTGCACAATATTTTCATTCCTATAACTGTGCATTTTGAAAAAGCATATGTGTCCATTTTCTTTATGGGAAATATTCAAGAAGATGTTAATGGTGATTACCTTTGGGGAAAAGCACTGGAGTTTGAGTGCGAGATGGAAAATTTTACTTTTCACTTTTACTTTTGTATATGGTTTAAAGTATGCAGACAGTGCCTGTGTTCTGATGAAATGACACCCCTACATAGACATTACTGGGAATTCTACAAGTGTCATGCCCAGCTATATGCGTAACAGACTGGTTTCTCTTTAACAAGAGGATAGTGTATCCTGCTATTATTTTCTAACTCTGTTGTTTTGCTGGCCTATCTATAAACCATGACACCAAGAAGACTATAAATTTCTGCATCTTCCACTGTTTTCTGGTAGCATTATGTCATTGATATTTGTTTATTGCTCAGTTTAGATGATTTCACATGGAGCAGTTTGAATTGCCAAAGGTTTGTACCCTTTTTACAGTGCATACCTGATCCTCACTCTACTGTAAGTTAATGCATTTATTGGCCCAGTAAATAGGCCTAAAATCTATTTGATTTGGCTATATAAACAAACTCTTCCTCACCGGCATTGGAAAAATAGGCCACTGGCTGTGAAAATGTATGTGGATATGTCAATTATGCATAACTGGGAATTTCTCACTATTATACTGAACCAACACAAGCAACCAGTCTAACATATCAGCGATGAAACAGTGAGATTGAGAAAACAAGATCAGATCCCAGGTCTTCAGACTTTTACAATTTGAACTAGAACTTCTGTAGAAAGTAAAATGCTGAGTTCCCAGGTAGAGAGTTCTGTCTTTTCAACTCACAGTTAGAAAAACGGGGGCCAGATTCAGGGGCCCAGATTCAGTTGAAGAATGTAGAAATAGAAAAGAGGTTTCAAAAAGAATGAACAGCATTTTGCTGTAAAATGAAAGGGTGTGTGTGAATTTTTGGAATAAAAAACATTTTCATAAATAAATTATATATTCTACTTCCTTAGGGGAATATTTTTCCTACAACTTCTGGGATGGAGAAACTTATGCATTATTTCTATACCACACAAACAGAGATAGATAAAGGAAATTGGAGGTTATTAAGAAGAGGTAAGATAGAAACACATGCTGAAGCCAGGCGCAGTGGCTCACGCCTGCAATCCCAACACTCCGGGAGGCCAACGCGGGAAGATCGCTTGAGCTCAGGAGTTCAAGATCAGCCTGAGCAAGAGTGAGACCCTGTTTCTACTAAAAATAGTAGTGGGGGGTTGAAGTAGGAGGATCTCCTGAGCCCAGGAGTTTGAGGTTGCAGTGAGCTATGATGACACCACTGCACTCTAGCCTAGGCAACACAGACCCTGTCTCAAAAAAAAACAGACAGACATGCTGGGAAGGTAACTAGTACAGGTGACCACCTTATCATTTTATCCAGCCACTATCAAGAGGGCTGTCTACTTCCCACTTTTTTTGCAAGAAGTTATCTGTGTCCTGGGGTGGGCTCAGGGAGCCCTTCGCCCTAAAACCCTTCTTTAAAATTGCTATTAGAAGCAGAGCAATTTGGGGGGGGGGAGAGGAAACTTCATGTGTCAAGATAGTCTGTATTTCTAGTAAGTTAGAAATAGCTCCTCACACTGAATACCCATTACTGAGAAACATTTGACCGTCTTAGAGTATCAGTTTAATGCTATCTTATAAGGAAGTTTTAAGAAATTAGAAGTGATAACTAATGTTACCTACTCATGTGCTAATACTCAAATTTTGGCAGTTTAGTTTTTTTGTTTTTTTTTTGCAAGCAGTACTTGGATGACTTATAAGCTGTTGTTCCCTTTGCTCTAGTGATGTCTTTGAAACATTTAAAGAATTTCAGTTAATAAAAATATTTAAGCCAAGTATTTATTTGCATTGTATCGGATTAGCTCCTACAGTCAACTCTTGATAATTTTGAGGATTTACATTTTATCTGTAGCAGATCCTGCTTTCATATTTATTAATCCAATACATTTTACTTACTTTTGTATGGAAAACCCTTATACCTTTTTCTATCACAGACTTTTTAACTGTGTAAATAAAATTAACACTCCTCCTGTGGTAGTGACATTTTAGAACTTTAAATCATACAAACAAGCAGAAAAGCATATTTCAAGAGGACATATTAATATAAATGTGTTTTTGATTTTTTTGCCTTTTCTTTTAATTATAGGCATTCTTCATGCCTTAGCCCGCAATCCTTTTCACCCACTGTAAATATGAATAACTGAGAATGACACGCTTTTCTCCCAAAATTGCACTCAGGCGAGAGTGTTTCAATTAATGGGTGCGGATTTCCAAAGAGCTATGAAAATAGAAATCTCAATATGTTTCTCTAAAAAATGATTTTCCACAATTGCCCGGACTTTTCTCCTTTAAAGCACTTACTTTGTAAATGTGTCTTAAAGTTTCAATTAGATACTAATCTGTCTTTCACACCATCAAGTTTAGGTTCTTATCTATAATTAGACTGTCATTTTAAGAGTACAAAAGCAGGGTCTCAATATTTCATTTTTACCGTAGTATACTAGGGGTTTCACATATATTATCTTATTTAATCTTCACAAAAACTCTCTTTGGTAGGTCCTATTTTCATCCTCATTTTTAAGGGT
The DNA here is from genome assembly GCF_041146395.1 of Eulemur rufifrons. Lineage (NCBI taxonomy): Eukaryota > Metazoa > Chordata > Mammalia > Primates > Lemuridae > Eulemur > Eulemur rufifrons. The sequence goes on along the minus strand of NC_090999.1, from coordinate 65,104,226 downwards.
GGGAACCTGAGCTATTGAGGGATGGATTTGAAGGGGAAAAAATCTGCTACTGCTTGCTCTTTTCTTTTGAAAGCAAGAAAGAAACTTGGAATTGGTATAGATCAACCTTCTGTTTCTACAGATGAAGAAATGAGGGTCAAAGAGGCGAAGTTATTTGTCTGAGGTAATAAAGTTAGTTTTACGGAGGAGTTGGAAGTAAAACCCAAGTCTTGTGACTTATAACTAATGTGTGGGCACCGTAATCATCCTTCTCAGACTTACCTGCAGTTAAAAAGTTTTTATCAGCAGTACTAGAGAATTATTTTGGTTAAACATAATTAGTGTATAACTGTTCCCCTTAAATACTTCACCGTCAGTTTTTTCATCTGTGAAATGGAAGAAGGAAAAGATGGTGGTGATGAGGGTTAGGCTAGTTGTCCTCTACCAAACACTGCATTATTTATACAATAGAATTAGCTGTACAGAAAACTTTTTTAAATAAACATTTTATTTTAGAATAGTTTTAGTTTTATAGAAAAGTTATGAAGGTAGAGTAGAGAATTTTCATATACCCCATTCCCAGTTTCTCCTGTTATCTTACATTATTTGTAAGGTACATTTGTGACAACTAATGAGCCAGTATTGATACACTAACGTTAATAACTGAAGTCCATACTTTATACAGATTTTCTTAGTTTTTATTTATGGTTATTTCTTTGTTCCAGGATTTTATCCAAGATACCATGCTTCATTTAGTTTTCCTGTCCCCTTTGGCCACTTGTGGCTTTGACAATTTTTCAGACTATCCTTGTTTTTGATGACCTTGGCAGTTTCGAGGAGTATCGGTCAGGTATTTTATAGAATGTCCTTCTATTTGAGTTTGTCTTATGTTTTTCTCATGGTTAGACAGGGGTCATGTGTTTTGGGGAGGAAGACTACAGAGGTCAAGTGCTATTCTCATTACAGCCTATCAAGGGTACATACAATCAACGTACCTATCACTGTTGACATCAACCTTCTTCACCTGGCTGAGGAATTGTGTGTCAGGTTTCTCCAGTTACTCTTTTCCCCTCTGTTCATACTGAACTCCTTGGAAGGAAGACGCTATGCACAGCACACATTCTAGAGTGGGGAGTTTTGCCCTCTCTCCTTGAGGAGGAGTATCTACATAAATTATTTTGAATTCTTCTGCACTTTAGATTTTTCTATTCTCCCTGGTTTATCTATCTATTTATTTATATCAGTATAGAATCATGGATATCTATTTTATACTTTGGGTTATAATCTAATACCATGTCATTTATTTTGTTGCCTGAAAACTTTTTGATAATTTCTACCAGAGTTTGCAAAGATGGTAAATAATGAAATAAAATCACAATATTCACTGAGGGCTACTTTGTGCCAGGATCCATGGGCAGTTCCATATTTGTGCTTTGGTTATACCTGTGAGGAATAACTTGCTATTTGCATAGCTGAGTTATGAGATCCTGCTCCAACTGTGCACCTGTGGCTATGAGATTGTTCGAAGGGATAAAATATACATGAGTTTCATTTTAAACTCATATGTAAATAAGAATAGCACCTTTATATGCTTTGCCCCTATGAAGATATTTGTTGAACCAAAGCAAATATATGAAACTCTATTCCATAGTACCTTTAATACAGTCATCAAAGGGTAGAAGCAGCAGAGAATAGTATTATTTTTATTTTAAATCTTTATTAGAACAACATTTACTACATATCTATAGAAAATTTGAAAACTTCTAAAAAGTAGGAAGAAAATAAAATTACACTTAATCTCATCATCCACAGAATGGCCCCATTAGCATGTTGTTGTATTTCCTTCCTGTCTGTTTTTCAATGCTCAGATATATTTAACCTAGTTAATGTTCTGTATGCAGGTTTGCATTCTACTTCTCACTTCACTGAATTTTTTTCTAAGCATTTGCCCATGTCATTAAAAATGCTCCATAAAAAAGCAATTTAAATGATTCGGTGAGCAATTAAACATTTCTGAGATAGAGTTGATAGGGCTTGATAGTTGCACCCTGGGAGCCAGATGTAGTTGGTGCTAGGTTTTCTGTACATTCCATAATGATGCTTCAAACTCACATTCAGAACAAAAAGTGGAAGAGGCAGGTCAGAGAGGCAGAAGACTTCTTAGTTATTGCCGTAAAACTCCTTTTGTCTTGGTTTTCCAAGGTGGCATTTAAACTTCACATGCAAAACTGTGTCCATGATCAAGTCATTGAAGGCAAAGGATAGATTCAAGCATCTTTGTTCTCTATAACATTAATTCTGTGCTGGACATCCAGGAGGGGATTAAAAAATAGTGACAAAGTAAGTGAATGAATGAAATGCTGAATGAGGCTGGAGTGAACTCTGAGAGTTTGCAGGAGTGGGTTGGAGATTTTTTCCTAAAACATGCTAATTTCCTGTTCAGAAAAACTGCAGTTCCCATGGTTTTCTCCCAAGAAAATTAAGTGTTGGAATAAAAGCAGTAGAAGATTGCATGCTCTCTAGAGCTTTTCCTTATTCTTTTTAAAGACACCTATTTAATTGTACCGGTAGGATTAATAAGGCATTCATACAAAGTTGATACCTGATAGAAACACTGAAATATTACTTTGATTCTTTGAATTTTCCTGAAGTTAACTTTGAAAGAAATAATAGGGTTCTGAAAAAGAAACTCAAAAAGCACTTTGTAATTCATAGGAAAAAAGGGAATACTACTGAATTGTTCCAAAAGTAGATCTATTGACCTAAGTCTGATAACTAATAAGTAGGCTTCTTTGTGTGGGCTTCATAAAAGGTGATGAGGATCTGTGTGTTGCCAGTTCTGTAGATATGAACGCACAGAAGCGCCAGAAGGATTCTTCAGCAAAATCCCAAATGTTTAGCATCAAACAAAACATCTGCTATACAAGCTTCTCTCTCTTTCCGAGGTTGTTATAATCTCAAAAATTCAAGTATTCCAAAGCAACATTTTTTTTCTGTGTTTATTGCTGAGATTTTAGAAATAATGGAACTGGTCTTAATCTATTAAAACATCTTTTGGCTCAGAAAGCAACATCAATTAACAAGTTCGTCTAGGATGGCTATTTTTGCTAAATCTGTTCCTCTCAGAGTTGTTTTGTTTGCTGGTAGCACTGTGTTTTTTAATGACATTTGAATTTCTTTGGGGAAGAAAGAGTGTGTTTGGAAACTCACCAAAAGACATAAGGTCCCATGAGTTAATACAAATAAAATCTATCTTGCTTTCAGTCTGACAAACATTATTTTGGTAAAGTTGGAAGGATAACAGTCATTAAGTAATATAAGAGTACTAAAAACCTGAGAGTTAACCTGAGCAGTATCCACTTTCTTCTTTCTAATCTCTGATTAACCATTTATGAACACTAGCAGTAGTATACACCTAATATATATTATAATTTGAAAAAAAAAGGAAGAACCTACTTTGTAAATCACTTGTCTCTTCCCAAAACACTTTCAATTACATTATTTATTTAAACTTTCGCAAGTCTATTTTTTTAAAGAAGAGGGAAATGAAGCCTCTAGAACTCAAAAAGCTTTCTCTCTGCCTTATAGCAATTTAATCGTATAACTAGGCCTTGTATCCAAGTTTTTGTGCTTTGACTCCTGTAATATTATCCCTATCTTATAATAGTTCTCCTTATCACCTGCCCCTAAATAACTACTTATATTTAAATAATTTCTTACATTTACAAAACACTTTAACATACTTTGTCTTATAATGAAAACAGTCCTTGGGAAGTTATCTATTACATCATATTAAAGATTAGAAAACAAAGGTGCAGAGATGATATCAGTAGTATTTTTGGCTGGAGTTAAACAGTTGCTATCATGCTTACACTTTCATCATCAGAATCTTGTAACATAAAGGCTGGTTACATGGTCTAATTTCAAAATGGAGCAGTCCATCTACAGAAGGATTGAGAAAAGAGAATTTTATTTGCTTCGGCTCAGGTTATTTTATATACTGTATGTGTAGGTGGAAAGGTTATTAGTGATGATGAAGCGATGCTGCATGGAGCAGTCATTTAGCAGACAAGCCAGGGGTGAGTAATCAGTGTTGTGGGAGTCCCAGAAAAGACACTCTGGGAGCACTGAATTCCCTACTTTTTGCAACAGCAGTAAATGTTGCCATTTATTGAGTCTGAGTATTTATAGGACCTCTGCCTCCCCCTACTTTATTTATTTTTTTTTATTTTTTGGTTTTTGGCTATTGGGAAATCAAAATCCCAAAATTAAACCCAGGGTCATCATTCAGTTCTACGAAAAAAACTATAGTAAATCTTTGGTAAGACCAGAGGATTGGACTTTTCTACTCTCTGCTTAACTGAAGGCTACTTTATTAAGTATTATAACCATGCATCCTAGTTTGTTTACCTGGGGCCGTTTTGTTTCTGCCTGTTTATGCCATGTAATTATTACTAGCACTCCCTGTCACTCTCCAAAGTATTCAGTTTGAATGATAAATTATATGGTCACCCTAACCATAAGCCTTTTCCCCAAGTCTTATTGAAAATATTCATAAAAACATGGTGTTTTCCTCAGTTTGTAGCTGCAGAGCATTCACCTTGTTTGGCCTCTGGGTGGTGAACTGTCCCCTAAGGGGTGCAGTGTGTGAACATCACTGATGGCTGCATGGTGCTGTGGAGGAGGAAGGAGCGGGCGTGGGGCAATTTCTGTCCACAGCCTCTCTCTGGGGCTCTCCTTCTCCCACATCACCGTGCTCAGCACGGCCCAGGGATTTCCTGTGTGAACCAGAAGCTTTCTCGATCCTAGGCTGCTTTTGCTCATTCTCATTGCTCTTTTCTTACTCTGTTCTGTGATAAGGGCCAAGGCGTCACTGAAGCTGTCTCAAACAGGCCAGGCGAGGTAAGAAGGTAGGCAGGGACCATACAGACGTCCAAGAGCAGGCAGGCCAGAGCAGCTGGCCCTCGGGTCCCAGAGCCTCTTCAGGCCTTCAGCGGTGGGAGCTCATAGATCTTCACTCTCCTGCCCAACTATTATCATAACTTCACTTCGGTTACTTGGTATGTGTTTGTAAGTCCTGCTACAAAGCCACACTCCACCCTCTATTATACTTCTGCTTGATTACAGCATCTGTTTCCTGATTTGGGGTCACACATGGCCTCATGGCCTCTCCAGCTTCTTCTTCTTCTTTTGTTAATTTCAAAATATTAAGGGGGTACACATGTTTTAGTTACATTGATCGCTTTTATAATGCCTAAGTCAGGGCTATTAGTGTGCCCATAACCCAGATAGTGTTCATTATAGCTGTCAAGTGGGTTTTTACCCCTCCTCTTCTCCCACTTCTTGATTTCCAATAACTTTTTCTTCTCCCTGTGCTCATGTGTGCCCATCAATTAGTTCCAGATTATTAGAGCGTATCTGTAGTTGTTTTTCCATTCTTGAGATATTTCACTTAGGATAATGGTCTCCAGTTCCATACAAATTGCTGCAAAAAACATTGATTCCTTTTTAAGGCTGAGTAGTACTCCATGGTATAACTGTTGGTGAGACTGCAAATTAGTACAACCTCTATGGAAAACAGCATGGAGATTCCTCAAAGAAATAAATATAGACTTACTGTTCAATCCAGCCATTCCACTACTGGGTATCTACCCAAAGGAAAAGATGTCATTTTATCAAAAAGATGTCTCCAGCTTCTTTATTATGGCCCTTTAGCTTAGCAGTCACTGTTAACTTTTCTCCTTTCTGAACTTAGGCCAAGTCACCTTTACCTAATAACACCCCTTGCTAAATATCAACCTATCACCAACCAGCCTGTTCACTATATACCCAGCTGTAGTCTAATCAGTTATGAACAAGGGGCAAGGAAATTTCACTTACTTGGAACCAAGCATAAGTTTTTCTTTCAGTTGGGGCTGTAGATTAGTCAGACACTATGACTGACATGCATAGTGGGGTGTGCCCATTAGATGCCATGGATTTTCCCCATTCTGTGTGAGGTTCAGTCATTGAAGTCACTTGGGCAGTTGACTTCCAACTAATCATAGTGTTTCCTTGGCAGGTGGATCCTTGAGCTTCATTGAACTTTGACTATCTCAGTGGCTTTGAGTTCTGTTTTTGAAATTAGGTTTTAAAAAGCTTTGAAACTATTTGCACAGTGAAATCTCCAATTTGATTTCATTTAATTGGAGATTTCACTGTGCAAATAGTTTCAATGTCATAGAAATTAGAGGGGATGACTAAGTAGAAACTGATAATGGCCAAGTCGAAATCCTCCATGATATCTCTTGATATCCTTGACAACATTGTTAAATTTTAAAAGTTGAAAATTTAAAATCTATCAGGGAGTTTTGACTTTAAGTGGGTTTTGTTGATAGAAAAAATGAGACCTACAATGAATATGGCCAATCTCTAGTCCAGTGGGGACACATCAATACTAGGAGCACTGAGGAAATCACCTAGAATCCAGACATACTCTTCCCTCCCTGTACAGTGCTACAATAACCCTACTTCCTATTGATAGTAAGAATCAACCACTCCAGCCAACAGAGTAATCCCATTTTTTACCTGTAATGAAAATTTCAAAAGGCCAGGTGGCTTTCTCAGCATCTTATTTAGCAGTGCCTTCATGTCTTCTCGTGGGAGCATTCTTCATTTAGGTAAAAAGACCTCCTAAGCAGCAGAGCCCAGAGTCACTGAGACCCTCATACTGATTCTTATACATGTTTCCCAGGTGTTTCATGCTATAAGTAAGAAAATCCTGGAGATTCTTTGTGTATAAACATACTCAAAGACTTGCTTTTATAATTGCCACAAGGGTCAAGCTAGGCTGTATATTGAAATTACCTGAGGGGCTGTAGAAAAAAAAATACTGATTCCTGGGTCCTATCTTCAGAGTTTCTAGAGGTCCAACCGGAGCCCCCATGGTTAAGAACAACTAGTCTATATAAAATGAGGGAGAGAAGGTTGGGCAGGAGGAAATTTAGCATCATTATGCATGGTAACTACTTCAGTTTAAGCAAGCCAGAAAGGCCTTCTGCAAAAATGGTTAGGGTGGATGATGTGAGTGCTCTGGTCATTAATCCTTCCAAGTTCCTCCTTTCACGTTGTCAGGGTCCCACTCTTCCACTGTTTTTTCTGACTTTCCCATAAGTGACCTGATACGGTTATAAATTGAACCCATGTTGCAAAGTATTAGTACAACTTCAAACTTTGCATGTACTTTTTGGCTTTAGTTCCCAAATTTTAATTATTACTGTAGAAACTCTCTAATCCTTAAACTGTGCCTAGAACTCTAAATTTAAAATTTTGAGCTTTTTTTTCATTCTTCTACATTGAATATCTAGTTTTTCCAACATTGTTTATTGATGAGACTGTCCTTCCCCCATTGTGTGTTCTGAGCACCTATGTCAAAAATCAATTGACCATAAATATTAATATATAGGTTTATTTCTGGGATCTCTATCCTATCCCATTTTGTTCATGTGTCTGCTTTTATGCCAGTACCATACTCTTTTGATTATTATAGCTTTGTAATATAGTTTGAAATCTGACAGTGTGATGCTTCCAGCTTTGTTCTTTTTGCTTACGATGGCTTTGGCCATTCGGGGTTGTTTGTGCTTCCATATGAATTTTAGGATTTTTTTTCTATTTCTGTGAGGAATGTCATTGAAATTTTGATAGGGATTGCATTGAATCTGTGGATCACTTGGGTACAATGGACATTTTAACAATATTAATAATTCCAGTCTATGAACGCAGGATATCTTTCCCTTTTTGGGTGTCATCTTCAATTTCTTTCATCAATGGTTTTTTCAGTGTACAGATCTTTCACCTCCTTAGCTAAATTTACTCCTAAGTATTTTTTTTTTTTGATGCTATTGGAAATGGAATTGTTTTGTTAATTTCTTTTTCAAATAGTTTATTGTTAGCATATAGAATCACAACTGATTTTTGTAAGCTGATTTTGTATCCTTTAACTTTACTGAATTCCTTTATCAGTTCTAATAGTTTTTGGCAGAGTCCTTAGGATTTTATATACATAAGCTCATGTTTTCAGCAAACACAGACAATTTCACATATTCCTTTCCTATTTGGATGCCTTTTATTTCTTTTTCTTGCCTAATTGTTCTGGCTAGGACTTCCAGTACTATGTTAAACCAAAGTGGTGAGAGTGGGCATTCTTGTCTTGATCATAGAGGAAAAGCCTTCAGCTTTTCACCATTGAATACAATGTTAGCTGTGCACTTGTTATATATGGCCTTTATTGTGTTGAGGAACATTCCTTATACACCTAATTTGTTGAGAGTTTTTATCACAAAAAAATATTGAATTTTGTCAAATGATTCTTATGCATCCATTGAGATGATCATCATATGGGTTTTGGCCTTCATTTTGTTAATATGGTGAATCACATTTGTTGATTTGTGTATGTTGAACCACCCCTTTAGACCCTTATCTCATCCCTTATACAAGAATCAACTCAAAATGGATTAAAGACTTACATGTAAGACTTATATCTGTAAAACCACTAGAAGAAATTGGGAAAAAGCTCTGTGACATTGGTCTGGGAAGTGATTTACTTGATAAGACCCCAAAAGCACAGGCAACAAAAGTAAAAATAGACAAATGGAATTATGTCAAATTCAAAAGCTTCTGCACAGCAAAGGAAACACTTAGCAGAGTGAATAGAAAACCTAACAGACTGGGAGAAAGTATTTGCAAATCATATATCAAATAAGGGGCAGATACTCAAAATATAGAAACAAAAAAAAAAACTACTCAATAATGTGAAAACAAATAACCCTACTAAAAAATGGTCAAAGGACCTGAATAGACATTTGTCAAGAAAAGATGTGCAAATGGCCAACAGATATATGAAAACATGCTCAACATCTTTAATCATCAGGGAAATGCAAATTAAAACAACATTAAGATATCACTTCAAACCTGTTAGATTAGCTATTATCAAAAAGATAGAAGATAACAAGTGTTGGCAAGAATGTGAATAAAAGAGAATTATACACTGTTGGTGGTATTGTACATTATTCATAGTACAGTCATGTTGGAAAACAGTATGGAGGTTCCTCAAAGAACTAAAAATAGAACTACCATACAATTAGCTATCTCACTTCTGGGTATATATCCAAAGGAATTGGCATGTGTATGCCGAAGAGATTTCTGCACTCCCATGTTCATTGCAACATTACTCACAGAAGCCAAGATATGGAAACAACCAAAATGCTCATCAACAGATGAATGGATTAAAAAATGTGGAATACATGTGCAATGGAATACTATTTAGCCTTAGAAAAAGCAAGAAATTCTATCATTTGCAACAACATAGTTGAACCTAGATAACACTATTCTAAGTGAAATAAGCTAGGCACAAAGAGACAAATACCATATGATCTCACTTATATGTGGAATCTAAAAAAACAGAACTCATAGGAGTGGGGAGTAGAATGGTGGCTACCAGAAGCTAGTGAGGGTAGGGTGGGGATAGACAGAAAGTGAGACATTTGTGAAAGGGTACGAAATTTCAGTTAGGAGCAATTCATTCTGGTAATCTATTGCACAGCATGGTGACTATAGTTAATAATGATGTATGTTTCAAAATAGCTAAAAGAAAGATTTTTAAATGTTTCACCACAAAAAAATGATAAATATTTTAGGTAATAGGTATGTTAATTAGCCTGATTTGATCCTTCCACAATGTATACATCACATTGTACACCATAAGTATATATAGTTATTGTCAATTAAAAATAAACTTAAAAAATAAAATTTTGAGCTTTTCATTTTTTTCTTTTTAAACTCTTAGGGCTATTAGAAATAGCTGGTCCTCCCTATTGCCTATACCCTTTATAATGTTCTATCATAGCAGTCACTTGGTCTGCCAAAGTCTTGCCTCACTCTTCATTCCCACATGATTAAGGAGCTATTTCACAATCTCCTGACATTTTCTGTGTCTCATCCTCTAAAGTTAATCAGATAATCCAGTTCAGATAACCACTTCCCTGAAAATCTCTTGCCTGCAACTACTTCTACTATCAATCATTGATTTGAGGACAGCTCTTAATTGCAGAAAACAGAATCTACTCCAGGTAATTTAAACAGAAAGACAGAACCAGAGGACCAGGCTTGATCACTAAAATACCATCTGGAAAAATACCAACCACGTTATGTGGTAATTCCTTTGCTTCTGCTGCCTCGAGTATGACAGTTATGATACCAGGAACTGGAGACCAAATTTCACCATAGCTTTCCTAAAAGAACCAGATACGTCCTGTACCAAGCTCACCAGAAAATCAGATGTCCTTGAATACCATTTCTGTTTCATAATGCTCACTTCTACCTCCATGGATCACATTGTCCCCACGTTATATGGGACAATCCTAGCTACAAAGAAAACTGGAAAGTATAGTTTTTAGCTTTCCACAATCTTTACCACCCAGAAACGAAAGGTCAAAGGGGTTTGAAGTACACATTGACTGACCCAATCTCTATTTTCTGCAACAGATGCTCAAAAGTAGAATGCTAGGAAGTAACTAGAGTAAGGCAACTGAAGAAGAGAGATTGATTCGAGAGAGCACATGGTGTTCCTCTAGTTTGTGTCTTGAATCCCTAAGTGTTTATTTGATACATCATTTGGAATCCAGAAATTTAGTCTCGAGAACCAGGGGGGAAAAAAGAGTAGGCTAGCAGAGAAAAGAGAAGTTAACTTTTATTTGAGTTATATGAGAAACGTAATAAAGGAGTTAAGATTTAAACCTACAAAGAAGTTATTTTATGTTTTAAAATTTCATACTCTAGCACCTCTAATCAAAGCTATCTGACATTTAAAGTTCTGAGGTCATAAGCCACATTGAAATACTAAGTGAGGAATGTGGAGTTAGACATAAAAGCCTCCTAGAATGCCTCAGTGTCCTCCTCTCCCAAGTATTTGTTGACTGGGATTCCTCCATTAGACAGTTACTCCTTTGCATTTCTGCTCTTTCTTTAATCTCTGAAAATGCAAAAGCTCCTGGGAAGAGTTAAAAAATTAAGCTCTTCTCAATTATTAATGTCTTAGTTCATTTGTTTAAAAATATATACTGAGCACCTACTTCTTGCCTGGAACGCTGCTAAGTGCCACACATTATGTCAGGGATACACCCGTGAACAAAACAGGCAGGGCCTCTGCCTTCACAGAGCTTACGTTTAGCAGGAAGATGGGCAGTAAAAACAACTGCACAGGTCATTAACTCCTTATAATTGCGATAAGTGCTGAGAAAGGGCCATTTCCTTGGTTACAAAAGCAGACGAGCACTAGAGAAAACACAGGTTGGACATGGCATTCAAGATATTTAAAATTTCAAACAAACAAACAAATAACAAAGTTTGTGTATATGTGTGCCTAACACTTCAGATACTTCTTTCCTAATACATTGGTATGTTTGCAAACTTAATAAACATTTTTTAAAAGATACTTTACAGTAACATATATATATATATATATATATATATATATATATATTTACTTCTAGTATCTCTCCATAATCAGCCTGCTAATTTTCTTCTTGGAATCATTACAGTGAGCCTGAAGGGATATGTCCCTCTACATCCACTTAAGTTCTTGATGTTCTTTTTGTTAGGTCCAGAGCCAAGAGACAGATACACAAAGCCTCATGTGCAGCAAAATGCTGTTTATTTTGAGCATCTGGATGCAGACGGGTAGAGGAGAAAAACCGTCCGTGAGAGAAAAGAGGAGAGCCTTGGGTTTTATAGAGGGTTTTTCTGGGAGGAAAAATAAATTCTTTTCAAATAACTCGGAGGGATAAGGACAGTAAGTTCCCCTCTTGGCATTCCATTCCTTTACCTCCCTAGGGAAGAACCGGGAGGGATAAGCATCTTCTTTATCAGGAGGGAGGAGGAAAGTAAGTTCCCCTTTTGCATTTCATTCCCTTATCCCCCAGGGGTCTGGCAAAGGCTACTGCCTGATACACCCCTAGGAAGGAGAGAAGGGTGGGTTTTATAGGAGGTTTGGATGGAAGTTTGGGGAGGGTGAATTCTTTAAACCTAACACTTTTTTTATGGAGTTGGGGGTATTCTTGGAGCTTGACACAGTGGTGGCCTGGAACTTGCCCCTCCTCTCATTCCTACTGTCCTCTACTGGCGTTACCATCTTCCCAGGAGCTAAGCTCAAACTTCCATGTGACTCATCCATCCATTTCCCGTCTCCCACCTCTTGTCCATTAGTTGGCAAATTCAGTGGATTGAATCTCCTCAGTATCACTCAAATCCATCTTTCATTTCTGTCACCACTGACCAGATCAGGCTCTTGTGACTTAAACTGAACTGTTATAAAACCTTTGAAATAATTTCTATGACCACAGAATTTCTCTACTTTCATCCATCCTACAGAGAGAAAAGGTTCTGTTCATCTCTGACATCTAAGCACTTAGCGCAGAACACAAAACATGAAAGGCAATAAATGTTTGTTAAATGAGGCCTAGTTATATTGTTTCTCCCTTCAAAAGTCTGTGATCGTGTCCTGTTGCCCACAGGCTGAAACTCTCCTCAGTCCCATGTCACCATACATTGGTCTTCCTTTCCATCTTATTTCTCATGTGACCTAGTGATGCACTTTTTGGTGACTATTCACCATTGTGCTCATGTTGGTTTTCCTGATGCTCTCTTCTTTCAGATCTTCACTTGCCAAATCCTTCCCATATTTTCAGACCCTGCCCATTGTCATCTCCATAAGGCCCTCCCAGATTCTCCTCCTATAATAATTGGTCTGCTTTCCTGCTCCCCCAGTGACTTAATAGCTCTATTATATTATAGTCCGTCTTTTGTTATAATGAAATCCTGTCCTTCCTGAGTACACAGGGTTTCATTTTAACTGCCAATTTTGATTAATTGGTAATGGCTGCCTGGAGCACTGTATTGAGAAGGGGTCTAAGGGTATACTCGGGTTCCTCATGGAACAAGGTGTCAACACACAAGTACAGAAGAGAGAGAACAAATCATTCGTGAATTAGCCAACTGTGTTAGAGGTCCATGTGCGGGTTTCTACTCAGCTAGATCATGTGCTCCTACAGATTTCTTTCTATCCCCATAACCTCTATCACAATTTGTTTTCAATTTGATCTTTAAACACTCTAATCCTTAATTTTAAAAGTTTACAACCTAAAGTGATAAATATGACACTTGAAATAGAATGTGGTAATGCAAGGAAAGATATAAAGTGCTAATGAAATGGTACAAAGACTGGGTAGGAAGACTTGGAAAACAAGGAGGAAAGGCAGCCCCGGTAGAGAGTAAAGGATGAAGATAGGAGTTTTTGAAGTGTAAATCCTATCTAGAAAGGAAAAATGGTCTGGAATTTGTGAAAGAGAAGTCAAAGGTCAGCTTAGAATGCTAGGCTGGGGTTGTTAATATACAATGGGGGCTGTGAATGCCTCCCTAAGTACAGAGGTACTCAGGTTTGCTGAAGCAAAATAGATGGTCTTGAACATAATCAGGATTGTACATCAGACTGAACAAACTCACAATGCCATGTAGAGTCAACTCCAGAAAAATGAAGATGATTTAATATTAGAAAAATCTATCAACCAAAAATTCCATGTGATCTTATTAATAGATGCTCACAATCTATTGATAAAATTCAGCAGTCCTTTTTTTTAAAAGTCCAAGTAAATTAAGAGTGTATAAAAAGCCTAAGTTTGATAAACATCCAGTTAAATGGTGAAATACTAAAAGGCATGCACATTAAAATCAAATGTAACTCAGAAATGCCCTGTATTAACACTATCTTCAATAGTCTTTGGAAGATAACACAATAAGATAAAATAAATAATGTAGTACTAGAAATTAAGAGTCAAAGAGGCATTATAAGCAGACAATATCATTTTTATACACAGCTAACCCAAAATATGACTTGTAAAGGAACAGAAGGTAAAGCCACTATATAAAATAGTATTTGTCCCTTATACTAGAAATAACTCGATCAAAATGGTAATAGAAAAAAATTACTCCATATACCATGGAAATGAAACCTGTAAAATACCCAAGAATAAATTTAGCTAGATAGGGATAGGACCTATATGAAGAAAATAATAACATTTTATTGAACAGCATAAAACAGGACCTGAATAAAATGGAAAATTATATTTACTTTAAAGAAGGATACTTAATATCATGACATTATAAATTCTTCCCAAATAAATATAGAAATTCAATGTAGTTCAAATCAGAACTTAGTTTTTTTTTGGTTTAATTTTTAGAAAATAGTAATAGCTAACATTTATTGAGCGCTCACTATATGCTAGGCGCTATTTTTACATCTTATCTGTGTTAATGCTCAGATCCACACAAGGAGATAGTGTTATTAATATAGTTCCACATCATAGATATGGAAACTAAAGCAAAGATAGGTTGCGTAATTGCTCACAATCACACAACTAGTAAGTGGCGGAGTCAGGATTCAGACCTAGGTGGTCTGGCTCAGCTAAACCAGCAAGCTATTCTGCTTTCAATGTAATAATAATCAAGAAGCTTTTGAAAAACAAGGAAGAGGGAAGCTACATATTCTAACAAATACTGGAATTTATTTGAAAGTCATTGTCATCCAATGGAATGGTATTAACACAGAAATAAACATTATAGGGACTTCAGAAACAGATCCAAGTATATATGGGAACTCAATGTATTATAGAGAGAAATGGCTTATTTAATAGGTAGTGTTACAACGGTTGGGCTATCCATCTAGATAACAACTAAGGAAACACTTAGGTTTCTATTTCATACAAAACACTTAAAATATATTTCAGATGATTTAGAGATACATAACAATTAAAATTATAAAAATATTTTTAATATATGAGAATATTTATTCTCATGATGTGGTAGAACTTTTTTAGCCAAGATAAGAAATGCAGAAGTCACACAAGAAAAACAGACAGCTCTAACTGCTTAGTAGTTTCTATATTGCCACATACACCATGGACAAAAAGATCAAAGAAGATAAACTGGAAGGAAATATTTGGGGTATGTTTGACAGAGAAACTTACATGCCATTTTTAAAAAGATAATGCAGTAGAAAAGTGAGCAAAAGATATAAATGAGAAATTTGTAGAAGAGGAAATGAATATAGCCAATAACTATAAGTCCAGTGACTTAACTAGATGTTAAATTCTAAAACAGCAGAAGTGAAAAATCCAGTATAGTTAAGATTATCTTTGAAAATTCCTTAACCTGCACATAAAATATAACAAACATTTTAAAATATAAAACCAGATACTCTATAAATTGTGCATTCTAAACTTCAAAAAGTACTGAATAGAGTAATAAAGACTATAAAAAATACAAGTTTCTGACCATTCAAATTTTTCTGCCTTTAAGGTTCTACTGAAACCCTAGAGGAGAATGCAGGGTGGGTGGGAAATATCTCCTTTTTGTGGATTTTATTTCATTTTTTAGAAAGCAATAAACCTATCTAAGTTTAATAGTTATCAACAGATTTGCTTATTTGGAAAGAACTTAATGAAAGGCTTGGAACACACCGGGAGCTCAACATAGTTTACTGGATCTGAATTTGAATCTTCCTTGTTAATTAGACCCACATACGACTTTTCAAAGAAAAGTGGTTTAGAAGACCTTGATTGGCTTCCTCTCTTTCCAAGTTGGTATCTTCTGTATGACCCAGTGAACAGCTGTCACTCTCTTGTCCTTTATACTGGTTTCAAGATACTTTACCATATGTCTGGAAATATATATTGTAGGAAGATAACATGTTTTAGCCACTAAACTTGAAAAAATTGTGAATGATTAGTAACATCCTATGCTGACTAAAGTAGGCCCTCTTGCATACTTTTGATAGTAGTATGAACTATTTAAACCTTTTGGAAAAATCTGTTGGAAAAGTTCATTCTGTAAGAGAATTAACAGTATCAGTCCTTGTATTGCAAACACTGACACCATTGCAAATGTTCATCAGTAGGAAAATAATTGAAGAAATTATGCTATTCTCACACTGGGCAAAAAAAATGTGCCTTGGAAAAAATTTGGTTACCAAGGACAGGGGCAGGGAGGGAAAAAGGGAGATGTCGGTCAAAGGTTACAAACTTTCAATTATAAGATCAATAAGTTCAGGGAATCTAATATATAGCCTGGTGACTATAGTTAACAATACTGAATTGTATAATTGAAATTTGTTAAATATCTTCATCACAAAATAAAACAAAACAAAAATGGGTAACTAGGTGAGGTGCGAGAGGATGTGTTAACTAACTTGATTATGGTAATCATTTCACAGAACATATGTCAAATCATCATGTTGTGCACCGTAAAAATCATACAATTTTATTTGTCAGTTATACCACAATAAAGTTGGAAACTTTTAGAGTGAGATCTATATGTATTGATTTAAAAAGTACCCATGATGTTTTTCTATATGTTGTTAATAAAAGACAAAATATAATACTGTCTTTGTTAAAAACTAATGAAAACTGAAAACCCAACCACATAAAAACAAACCTATATGTATGTGTGTGTGTGCATAAAACTTTCACAAGTGTGGAAAGGTATATCCCAAGTTGTTTTAATTGGCAACCGCAGGGAGGAGTGATTGGATGGATAAAGGAAGAACAAGACAATGATTTTACTTTTTACTGGTCTGTTGTTTGAAGGCCTGATTTAAATTAGTGACAATAGGAATTTTTTTTTTTTTTTTAAAGACAATGGCAGATGTAATACAGAAATAGAGTGGATGGGAGTTGGCAATTATTTGGATGTGGGTGGGTTTCAAACGAAGAAGCCAAAGATGGCTCAGCGATTTCTAGCCTGAGTGAGGAATTGTGCTATTACTTAGAGAAACAAGGATCTCATGAGGAGGTGAAGGCAATTCTTTTTCATTGTTACCAGAGGAGAGGTGATGAGTTCAGGTAGTCAATCAGAGCTGTGCTGCTGCTTCTTGTTTTAAATAATAATTGTTCCAACAGGAAAGCTTCTTATCTTGGTCTTAAAATCTCAAAAAACCAAATATGTTACTTTCATTAAGAGTAAATTTATGAGATGTGAATTATATCTCAATAAAGATTTTTAATACTGCTATATAGTTGCATTTTATGTGAATTAGAGAACTAAAAAAATCAGACTACTGTCTTTTATTTTACCTTATCCATGCACATTCCAAAACAAAAAAATTTTTTGAATCAGAAAAAAATAATAAGAATTTAAAATAATCTCAAACATATAAAGTAAGCTCTCCTATTGTATACAAAGTGACAGAGACTATAAAATATGACATATACAATTTTTATTGTATGTTTCTTTTGTGTTGTTTTAATATAATTATTCCTCTTGCAAGTGCATTGGTAACTAAATGACTCATGAATTATTAAGACTATATTGTTGCTAAAAAATACACTTTAGAAGCAACCTTGCAAAGATTTTTAGATCCAGAAATAGCTGCGCCCTTACATTCCATAGAAAGCAGCATTGGAAATTTGGCCCCATTGAGAATTTATTTCTTGCAAATACTTGAAAATGCTGGGTGAATTTATTTCTGTATAATTATATCATATTTTATGTTGGAGCTGAAATAGAAGTGTGTAATTCATCACTATGAAATTTTTTACATAGATAAATGAGTCAACAAAGTCACCTGAATAAATCATTTTAATTTTAATTTTCAGTTACATGAAAATCAACTGCTCTTGCACATCTTTATTCTCCATTCATCAGTGATTATATTTTCACTTCAGACGCTATTCCTGTGTTAATCCTTCTTAGTTGAATTGTGTGGAGCCTTTCATAGGAAATGTTTTTTATGTTACATTTGTTATCCCTAATCTGAGTTAAAACAGGACATTTCTATAACTGTCATGTTTTTATGTTGAGCCTAAAGAATTTCATACATTTCAAAACCTTCAGGGAATTAGGTGATTATGACATTATGTATAGTCATAAGATGATTTATTTTATTGACTAATTCTCATAATTTGGGTTATGCTACACGTGGTTCCCCTATTGGAGAAAATAGAACAGAGATAATAAACTTAATATTTTGAATATTTCTTATTTTCCAGAAAATAAATACTGCTGGGACCAGTAATGCAGATGCCCCTTTGGCTGATCCCGGAATGTACCAGTTGGACATTACATTAAGAAGGGGTCAAAGTTTAGCTGCCCGTGATCGAGGAGGTAAGGACGTAAGAACAGAATCACCTGGAAGTTTTTTTATGTGTTTGTGACCAACTTTGTTTTCCTTATGATTGTTTAAATTAAAAAAATTAACTATAGTATTATAAATTTTAGAAGTTTAGATTCAAAGACAGTTTGACACATTACTTGAGTCTTCTAACCATTGAGGAGGAGGTTCTGCAGCAAGTTCCAAAACTCTGACCTATTCCTGTTACCAAAAGCTCAGCCAGTTGTCCACCAGGCTGAATAATGAGGACAAACGGTTTGAGGGGGAAAGAAAGGGAGAGTTTACTTTGCTGGCAAAGGAGGAAATGTGGTAGACCTTCTTGTCTCAAAAATCCCAAATTTCCTGAACATAGGCAGAACTACAGGGCTTTTAAAGGGAGAGTTCTCAGCTTCAGGCAATTACTGTAGTTAACTATTCTAATTGCCCCATCTCTGCCAAAGACAAAGCCTGTGAACTCCACCAGTGCTCACCTAGGGGGCTGGCGCCACCTGGGAGTTTTAACAAAAGACTTAACCTGCCTGAGGGATGCAGGCCAGAATGCAGTTCCCAAAAAAAGTGGGGAACTTTTAAGGAGACAGAAAATCTCTTTGCTTTTTCCCTCTGTTACATTCCTAACCTAGACAGCAAGGTCTCTATCAAACTGCTAACTAATTAGACTCTACATCTATAATTAGTGACATCATTGCTTATCTAGGTGAGGCCTATGTTTGAAGCCATATCAGAGGTTGCCTTTTGATAGACCTGAAATTCTTTTTGCTGCATAAATTTGCTTAATTGAATCTGCTGAAACTGTGGGATCCAGGACTAATATCTCACCAAAACTTTGGACGTTACCCACAAGTGACTTTCTTAGGCTTGGTTGGACCTAGCAATAGTCTCATGGTGGATGGAACAGGTCTTTGTAGGCCACGATGAAGGACAAGACAAGGCAAATACTCTTTTAGTTCCTGGATTGCAAATTCCAGGGCAGTCTCCTGATGAATGAGGCTAGACCAAAGAAGGGATTCCTTGTACCCTGGATGGAGGCAGGACCAGGGATAGAACCCAAGTAGACTGTGTAGTATCCTTTGTACATTTTGAAATATCAGCTGTGCAGGAGGTAGAGACTTTGAGAGTACCCAATCCCAAAGGAAGCTGATATTGGGTATAACTCCCCCCACCCAGAGGAAGGAGAGGACAGAAAGAAACCTATACTAACTCATTGTCAGACAACCTTGAGTTAAAACATCATCATGGTCCTGGCATCACATGATCCTGTTTTTCTCCTCCTACCCTGTTTGACATCCATACTCAGGGAACAAAAGGAACCAGATTAGGGCTGTAGTTTGTAATTTCTGTCTCCTATCTCTAACTAAAGAAATAAAATAGAGAAAAAACTTAATATAATATTGGGGGGGTTATGACTAGAAACTATACAAATAATAGATTCAGTTTTTAGGTAGAAACTAGTAAACATCAAAAAATTCTTAATAAATGAAGATGTGATTGAAAATGTTAGAATTTAAACAGGAGAAGTTTTCAAAATAACTATCTGGTTTAGTAGCTGAGGACAAATGTTTATGGAATGGAACTACCTATCTCGAAAGAAGATACAATTATGTTAGAGAAAGAAAATAATGTGAATTACATAGTACTGTTTTGCTGTATTTACAGTTTATGTAACATTTCTTAGTTTTCAAAGTGCTCTCAATCAATTCTATTACTTTATATGATCTAAAACAGAATTGTACCGGGCAACAGAAAATCAAAATTTGAGTCCTAGGTTTGTCCCCCAACAATTTGAAACACATAAGCACATATTTGTTATAGCATTGTTTGTGATTATAAAATATTAGAAACAACCTAAATACCCATAAATAGTGGAATGGTTGAATAAACTGTGGTACGTCCACATGAGGGAATGCTATGCAGCTGTACAAACAAGTAAGGAAAATCTCTATAGGAATTGATATGGAAAAATGTACAGGATACATTGTTAAATTCACTTAAAGGAAAGTGCAAAACAGTATTAACAGTATGCAATGTTTTATATACAAAAGAAGGTGATATAAGAAATTATGCATTGCCTGCTCACTTATACAAAAAGAAATACAGGAAGCAAAAGCCAGAAACTAATGAGATTGTAAGACACAGAATGTAGGTAAAACAGGTGGCAAGAATGAGGGATGGGAATGTGGTAAAAGGGGAGAAGAGGAAATGACATTTCTCTGAGTAATGTCAATGTCAATACAATGTTTCTTGTATAGTTCCAACTCTTTATGACAATATTTAAATAAATGAATGAATGATATGGGAGGAACTCAAAATGAAAGGAATCTTTTTTCTGAGCAGTTTATCTTATTAGTGGGCCTAGTAATATTTAGTAAACCATGCTATAAACAGATATGTTGTCATCCAGACTTTCTTGTTCTACTTATAGAGCACAGGCAGGATAGATTTAGCACAATTTTTAAGGGCCCTAGGATTTTGGGAATGGCAAATGAGCATTGGCTTCAACTAAAGTCACCAGCTGCATTAGCCCCTAAGAAGAGAGCCCATCTTTTGAAGCTTTGAAGCCAGGGATAGACTTCTCCTCCCAAGCCATGAAAGTCCTAGGTGGCATCTTCTTCCAACAGAAGACTGTTTTGTCTACATTGAAAATCTGTCGTTCAGTGCAGCCACCTTCATCTGTTATCTAAGCTAGATCTTCTGGATGACTTTCTGCAGTTTCTAGTTCATCACTTGCTGCCTTACCTTGCACTTTGATTATTATAGAGATGACTTATTTCCTTAAACCTCATGAGCCAACCTCTGCTAGCTTCCGACTTTTCTTCTGCAGCTTCATTACCTCTCTCAGCCTACATAGAATTAAAGAGAGTTAGGACTTTGCTCTGCAATTAGGCTTTGACTTAAGGGAATGTTGTGACTGGTCTGATCTTTTATTAGGCCACTCCTACTTTCACTCTCAGCAATAAGGCTGTTTTACTTCCTTATTCATGTGTTCACTGGAGTAGAGCTTTTGATTTCTTTCAAAAACTCTTCCTTTGCATTCACAGTTTAGCTAATTGGTGCAAGAGGCCTAGGTTTTGGCCTATCTCTGCTTTTGACATGCCTTCCTCACCAAACTTAATTTAAAGTGAGAGACTTGTGACTCTTCCTTTCATGTAAACACTTAAAGGTTATTGTCCGGTTGCTAATTGGCCTAATTTCAATATTGTTGCATCATAGGTAATAGGGAGGCCCCAGGAGAGGGAGAGGGACAGGTCAGTGGCCTGTCAGTAGAGTCCTTCAAATGCATACAGCTTCTATTAAGTTTGTCAAATGGGCACAATTTGTGGCACCCCAAAACAATTATAGTAGTGACATCAAAGATCACTAATCACAGATCATATAAAAATAATAATAATTTAAAAGTTTAAAATATTGTAAAAATTACCAAAATATGACAGAGACATGAAGTGAGCACATGCTATTGGAAAAATGGTGCTGATAGACTTGCTCAAGGCAAGGTTGCCATAAATCTTCAATTTACAAATATATATATATCCTGGAAGCATAATAAGGCAAGGTGCAATAAAACAAGGTATGCCTGTACTATGTAACTCAAGACAAAAGAACTATACATAAATATTGTATTCTAGAGCATGATTACCAATTCTGAGCCTACTTACTGTGCATAGTAGGAACTAGACAATAAATATAGGTAATGAGTAAGAGTCATATTTCTCACTGTTGGAGAAAGAAAAGTTATAAATATAGAAAGGGGGAAGGCTAGAATGAACCCTGTGGTATTAGACAGATGTCAGTATGAACTAATGGTTTGTAATATATATACAGAGAGAAATAAAAATGGTTAGAAATGTGTGTGTATTTCCTGGATCTGTCTGCTAAGAAAGCCTGCTAGAAGCAATGACAAAGGTATAATGACAAAGTAGCAATCAATACACATAGAGCCCAGACAGTGATTTCTAAATACAATTTCTGTAGTAAAAATAATCATGGGTCCTGAAGAAATGGTTGATTTAAGACCTGAGGCAGAGAAAATACAAGATAACCTGGAACATTTTGCAATGCCCGTAAGTTATGAAGTGCTCAAAAATTGATGGCAAAATGTCAAAATGACATAGGAGCCAGCTTAAAGGAACACCTAATAACCAAAGCTGGGAGAGTTTCAGCAACAAAATAAATACTGGTAATGATGAATTATAACCCATAGAATAAAATAAGTGTCTATGAGTTCATGCTAATAAATAAATAAGTATGGAAGAAGGTGCTTTCCTTATGGTAGAATTCCAATGAACAAATGTAGAAGGGAAGACAAAAATAGAAAATCACCTTTTGACAAGCACTTCAATAACACTTGCTTTAGGCAAAAATTATCTATGGATGCTAAAATTATATGTGGTGAATTATTATAGCATTTCAAAGTATTTCTCCACAAGGTATGTATGAATTACAAAGAGAAAAATGATAACTTCACATTGGAAAAACCTGGAGGACACCACCTTGACCAAATGATCAAAGTTAACATCAGAAGTAACAAGACATGCAGATATCACGTGCCTCCTGATAGGACGCGCTGGGAACACCCACGCCATTCCTGCAGCATTCTTATCAAGACACATAGCCTCAAGATGATCATAAGGAAACATCAAGCAGACTCTGGCCAAGTATGACACCAGTTATCTGAGCTGAGTAGCCCGTACCTTTTGGACAGGGTATATATAATCTTGTTCCACCATTCCCTGTGTCTCCTTAATTTTGAGTCTGATTCTCACTCTGTGTGCACCACTGTCTTTCTCATAGTAGCTTCTCTGTCAAAAATACAAAAACAATTTTCAGTAGAATGAGAGGACCATGAGAAGTGGGAGGGGAAATATTACTCCATGGGAGTGCGGAATATTCCAAAGTGTTCACAGTGCCAACTCCAATCCAGTTTTGCTAGCTTACTTACTTGCCTAGCATTTGTGAAATTTTTACTGGGCAGAGCTAAGAAGAGATATTTTAAATGGAAGAAACAACCAGAGTTAAGTTTGGAATTGATTAAATATTTATCTTTGACCCATCTATGAATAACAGATGAGTTAAACATTTGATTGGATAGATAGTATTGGGTCACTTTAGATTTGTGAATTTATGTACATATACATAATGGGTAGGATAAAGAGATGGAGCTGGGTAGTTTGAAGTGAGAAGGCAAGTTACAAGGTACTAGAGTCATGTGGGAATATAGTGTTAGGGGCTGGAACTGGAATTATGGGTGTGAAAGGGGAGAACGAAAGGAATCTATGAGAGATGGTTCAGGGAAATGTCCAGTAGGACTTGGGATCAATTGGATGAAGGGACTGAAAAAGAAAACTACTGGGATTTTAAGGCTGATCATGCCTGGGAGCCATGTGGAGGTTGGAGAAAGATGAATGTACAAAACACACTTGTATAACTGTTAGTAGAAATTGCATTCTTATATATTACATTGATGTCCTCATCTACTGCCCAGCAAAACCAAAATGTCAAGCCCCCTATGTCCCTTGCACAGAGGAGTGGAAAGGGAAAACTCATTTCCAACACCACCACCATCACTAGATTGTGTTTGGACTTCTTTGCTCCTCCAGAATCCTCCTTCATATATAACAGGCACTGACGTGGGCTGAGCAGTCAGAGCTGCCCATCGTTCTTCCATTTTCATACCTGTTTTCTGGAACAACGACCAGATGCTTCCTGAAATGCTACTACATTTTCCTGAGTTTTAGTATCTCTGCTTTAAGTAGCCGGATGAACTAGAAAGTGCATGATATGGGGGAATCTGACACACATAAGTTCAAAGCCAAGCTCCATATTTTGTTAGCTGTGTGTGACTTTGAACGAGATATGAAGTTTCTCTGGTGCAATTGTAGGGTTCCAGATTTAGCAAATAAAGATACATGAAGCATAGTTAAATTTGAATTTCAGGTGAAAAATGCATTATCTTTTATATATATGGATGAATATGCCTTACATAATATTTGAAGCATACTTATACTAAAAATGTTTTTTCTGAAATTTAACTTGGTAGCATTTTATCCTACAGCCCTATGCAATTATGATGTGTAGTTATTAGTACAAAAATGCCATTTATTTTTTAATTAGGCTGTGCTTTATACAACCTGCGTCTTTTTGCAAAGACACCCATATTATCATCTATCAGATTTTGAATATAATGTTTTGACGTGGTTTTTCATATTGTTTTAAAAAAAGAGTAATCTGTGTACATATGTCTGGTAATAGCAATTCTCTAAACTGGATTTCTTGAAATTTGGATCATGGAGGATTTAGTAGTTTCCTAGAACTGCCTTAACAAATTGCCCAAACATGGAGGTTTAAAACAACGGAAATTTATCCTCTCAGTTCTGGAAGACAGGAGTCCAAAAATCAAGGTGTGGCCAGGCAACACTCCCTCCACATGCTCTTGGGGAGAATTCTTGCCACATTCAGGTCTGGTGGCTCCAAGCGTTCCTTGGTTTTTAGATGAATTGCTCTAATCCCTGACTCCATCTTCATGTGTCTTTCCCCTCTGTGTCTTTGTACCTTATATCTACCTTTCCTTTCTCCTTTAAGGTCACCAGGCTCTAAATCCAGGATGATCTCATCTCAAGATCCTTAACTTATTTACATCTGCAAAGACCCTACTTTCAAATAAGGTCATATTCACGGGGACCAGGGCATAAGACTTGGACATATCTTTTGGAGGGAACATAAGTTAACCCACTACAGGGTACAATTCCTTCTCTTCATGTACTAGGAAAAAAATTTAAATAATCAAAAAAGTGATCTGTACGAACTTGTTTATTGTGCTTCTATTTATAACAGTGTTAGAAACCCCTGCGTTGAGTAGAGGTAGAGAATCTCAGTCACTCCACTCTGAAACTCTTCAGGTCTGCTCTGTGAGTCTGACGTGTCAACACTAAAGAAAAGTTTCCAAGTGTTCTGAGAATGATGTTTTTGGGGTGGAATAAGAATTATAGAAGCCTGGCAGGGGGGAAAGGATTTAGAAGTTTGCCCCCAGACAAGCTTCATGTTTCTCACAGTGTAGGGAAGCCTCACTAATTGAGAACTTATGCCAGATAGATACAAGGCAGCCAACTCTGAGAAAATAAATTGGAGAACATTTTTTTAAAAAGAAAATTCTATTTGATACTACTGAAACATATTCTATAATCTAAGTGTAAACAAAGCCTTTTTGAAGTTAGAAGGCCTGTCATAGTTTTATCGTTAGCTGTAATTTATGAAAGCTCTTAGAGAGTTATTCTCTGGGTGGAAAAAGCATAGTAATGTTTCCAGTGTGTATAATGCATCAGGTATGATGCTTGGTATTTACATATATTTCCTCTAATCTTAGCAAATTGGTCTTAAGAGCAGCTGCCACCTCAGCACACGTGCTCATGGTTTGCTGTTCAGGCTCTCTTTGTTTTTTTTTGTTTTTTTTTTTTGTTGAGACAGAGTCTCACTTTGTTGCCCAGGCTAGAGTGAGTGCCGTGGCGTCAGCTTAGCTCACAGCAACCTCAGACTCCTGGGCTTAAGCAATCCTACTGCCTCAGCCTCCCGAGTAGCTGGGACTACAGGCATGCGCCACTATGTCCAGCTAATTTTTTTTTTTATATATAGATTTTTAGTTGTCCATATAATTTCTTTCTATTTTTAGTAGAGATGGGGTCTTGCTCTTGCTCAGGCTGGTCTCAAACTCCTGACCTCAAGCGATCCACCCGCCTCGGCCTCCCAGAGAGCTAGGATTACAGGCGTGAGCCACCGCGCCCGGCCTCTCTTTGTTTTTGATCCTTGGGAATTTTCTGTATGATAGAAGGTCTGTATATCCAAGTTTTCCTAGACGAAGTTCTGTTTTTTACCTGATGATTGGCATAATTGTTAATAGCACCTCATTTCACTCTCGAAAGGGTCCCAGTTTCAGAGACATAATATATATTGATGTTTCTGGAACAAATCTTAATCCCATTAAAGTTCATAAGAAAATTAAGCATTATGAATGTTCCTTTTTTCTCAGCAGGAGAATGCAACTTGTATCATCAAAGAAAGGTTTGTCTCTGAGCAGATCTGAGACATTTTTCTTGGCAGTCCCTTTGGATTTACATAGTGTTTAATGAGTTATCTTGATCAAGAAAAGGCCTCTCATTGCTTTTTTTGTACCAAGATCATCAATTAAACATGTTGTAGTCAATCACTTTTTGCATTTCTTACATTTGGTGCGAATCAGGTGTAAGCGTGTTTTACCAGTACAGACACAATCATTTACATATATGTTCATGTTCTTTAACCAGTGTCCTACCACTGGGAAAATTTTTAAAATAATTTATAGTGACTTCCTTCTAATGATAGCTATTTCATATAATTTATGATATTAAGCTTCAAATATATATACATACATATACAGATATGTATGTATATACATATATGTGTGTGTAAATATATAATACATATATAGCAGGTCCTCAAATAATGAAATGTTTCATTATAACATTGATGAGAAAAAAACATTGATTCCCAGCTCGGGCCACTGTCCGTATGGAGTTTGCATGTTCTCCCCTTGTCTGCATGGGTTTCCCCAGTTACTCCAGTTTCCTTCCATATCCCAAAGCTGTGCCCGTTAGGTGCATTAGTGTGTCCACGTGGTCCCAGTGTGAGTGAGTGTGGTGTGTGCGAGTGCACCCTGCCATGGGATGGCGTCCTATCCAGGGCTGATCCTGCCCTGCACGCTGAACTGGAATAATTGGGTAAATAATTTTCTTGTTTGTTTTTATTAATCTTTCTTAAATGTATATGTGTCTCACTTTTACTTCCATGTTTAATATTAGATGTGTTTGGGTCTTTATTTAGACCTTTGGTGATGTTTTTGTGACCAGAAATATGCCATAGGAGCTTAACTGTTATTTATATTGATTAGCCTACGGTAAAACTGGTTTCGTTATACGTCATTTCCAAGAAATTATCAACAACGTTAAGTGAGAACTTGCTATATTCTGTTCTTTTTTTTCACTGTTTTATTTTCATAGATGCAAAAAATATCACTCGTTGACACACGCAGACTTTCTTATTGCATGTTAATAAAACTAGAACCGTGCAATTACAGTCATGTGTTGCTTAACAACAGGGATAGGTTCTGAGAAATGGGTTGTTAGGTGATTTCATCATTGTGTAAACATCATAGAATGCTACTTACACAAACCTAGATGGTATAGCCTACTGCACAACCAGGCCATATGGTACAGCCTACTGTTCCGAGTCTACAAACCTGTGCAGCATGTTCCTGTACTGCACACTGCAGACAATTGTAATGCAGTGATTATTTATGTATCTAAACATATCTAAACATGGAAAAGCATAGTAAAAATATAGTATAAAAGATTTTAAAAATAGTACACTCATATAGGGTACTTACCTGAATGGAGCTTGTGGGCCTGGAAGTTTTGCTCTGGGTGAATCACTGAGCGAGTGGAGGGTGACTGTGAAGGCCTAGGACATTACTGTGCACTGATGTAGACTTTGTAAACACTGTATGTACACTTAGGCTCTACTAAATTCATAAAAAAATTTCTTTCCTCAAAAATAAACCTTAGCTTACTATAATTTTTTTTACTTCATAAACTTTTAAAGTTTTTAAACTTTTGACTCTTTTGTAATAACTTAGCTTAAAACAAGCATGTTGTACAACTGTATAAAAATGTTTTCTTTCTCTGTATCCTTATTCTATAAGCTTTTTACTTTTTCTTTTTTTTTTTTTTTTTACTTTGTAAACATTTTTGTTAAAAACTAGACACAAATATACACATTAGCCTAGGCCTATTCAGGGTCAGGATCATCAATATCACTGTCTACCACCTGCCCATCTTGTCCTGCTGGAAGGTCTTCAGGGGCAATAACACACGTGGAGCTGTCACCTCCTATGATAACAATGCCTTCTTCTGGAATACTTTCTGAAGGACCTGCCTGAGGCTGTTTTGCAGTGAACATTTTTTATATATGCAAAAGGACTACACTCTAAAATAGTGACAAAAAGTATAGTATAGTAAATACATTCACCAGTAACAGTTGTTTATTATCATTATCAAATATTATGTACTCTACATAATTAAATTTGCTATGCTTTGAACGACTGGCAGCACAGTAGGTTTGTTTATACCAGCATCGCCGCAAACACATAAGTACCATATTGTGCGATGACATTAGGGAGGCTATGACATCACTAGACAGTAGGAATTTCTCAGCTCCATTGTCATCTTACGGGATCACCGTCTTATATGCAGTCCGTCCTTGACCGAAATATTGTTATGTGGTGTGTGACTGTACTAAACCCTGAGAATGAACTTCTACCCATAGATTTTGTCAATGACTCCAAGACTGCACCATTGTCCCAGAAAGCTTTTTATACTGATCCTAATACTTTATTTGTTCTCAGCCAGAGCAAAGGGCCCAGTGGCTCTTCCCCAGGCTTTATCCGCAGCACTATGTATGTGAGGGTATTCCTTTCTTCAAGATTTTCAAGGTTTACCGGGAGGTGACATCCTTAACCAAAGGTAAATCTGATTAAGCCATAGAGCAGGTACGACACCAATTTCCTAAAGAGGATCTGAGAACAATGTTTCCACATATGAAATGTAGTCATATCATACCTAAGTAATATTACTTTTAAAGGTGTTATTTCTTCCATTATTATGGTTATAAATTTGATTTATTTAATTATATGGAGGTAGAAAGGATCAATTTGTATTGAACTTTTGCAAATCACTGCATTGCCATGAAAAATGAAAGGCTCCAGGAAAGGTACTATGTATAACATCTGATATTGTTCTCAGTTTATAGACAAGGTCATTCAATATAAATCATATTTTCTTCATCATCTGCAATAGACTTTGCCATGGAAGTTTTTTAAAACAAGATTTGATTATTTATAGATGAATTTAATTTAAAACAAGTATAATTTAATTCAGCAGCTGTTAACAAAGGATGGTTTTATGCTTAACCTATTTTAAAAGTGCATCTCTGAGTTCCGTTTATTAGAGCCATTGTCCTTAAATTAACCTGAGGTTAATTAGCCTGCATTCATGGTTTTTCATATTAAGACTTCTTCAAGGATATGTTTCTTCATGAACTAAGCATAAAGGAAATTTATATGTTCCTGGATCTTGATATATTTTGCCTAAATTCCTAAGAAGAAATGTTCTCAGAAATTTAGTTGCCTATTGCCTGAACTTGGATAATATAAAGTATACAAAATTATTCTTTCCATAAATTTTGCAAGGTCAATTGGCACGGCACATCATTTAAGAATGAGTTCACAGTTTTGGTGTAACTATTTGATACTGCCAAACCTATTTAAGATTATAGGCCCATTGATGAAGATTATTTTAAGACAAGGTATTAATTCTAGTTGGCACTGCTTTAATCTTCTAAATTTGGGGTTAGAGAGGCAAAAAGAAATAAAGGAAGTTTATCATGCGATTATCATGAAATAAACCATTAAAATAATCCCAACAATATTCTAAAACAAATAACGACAATTAGACATGTCTCTTTCATGAGTTCCTATTTCTTTTTCTGCTGATCTTGGGTTAGCAGTCTACTTTCATGAAGTCATCAACCTTTGGACTAAAATTGTTCTAGAAATCCTGATTTTTAAGTCCCCTTGCATAGTCAGCTGCTTACTCATGATGACAATCTCAGCTTACATCTCAAAACCTGCACCTATGAGTTTATTCTTTGCCACCTCATTAGTCTTTGTCACCAAGGTCTGAGACCACCTTTCTTTGTAACTTTTCCAGAAGACACAATCTCTGTCTGGTAGGGAAACTTTGGGCCTGCAGGAGGAGAGAACAGAGGCCACCTGTTGAAAGACTGAATGCTTCTGGGTAATTTATTATAGAAACCCATGATATCAGAATGGAAGAG
This sequence comes from Eulemur rufifrons, assembly GCF_041146395.1. Classification (NCBI taxonomy): domain Eukaryota; kingdom Metazoa; phylum Chordata; class Mammalia; order Primates; family Lemuridae; genus Eulemur; species Eulemur rufifrons. The sequence continues at coordinate 65,074,138 of NC_090999.1, read as the reverse complement.
AGTCCAATGTCCTATTGGAAGTGAATATATAAGCAAATGCACATACCTAAAACTTAGATGGTGATTATTTTGAGGGGGAAAAGGTACTGTGGACAGTGAAGTCACTGGAAAGTCTCCGTAGCTTTATAGTCAGTACTGTAGAGGTGAACCAAAATTATTTTCAATTGATAAAAGGATTTTAAAACTAAAAATCTTCCAAGAAGCAAATTTCATCACGGCCATCGTGTCGTCCCTGTACATGAATACAAGCTTACTTCCACTCACCCTAATAGGACATATGACAACATCTCAAAGGAATAACACTTTGCCTATACAAAACCAACCTTGGGTAAGTTGAGCATTTCATTTTGTTTTGTAGTTTTTCCCATATCCAAAAAGCAGTATTCCATGCCCACTATGGCTCTCAGGTTCAACTAAATATCAGACTTACAAGCCCCAGCTGACACCAGTCTACCCAAGAGGCTGTAGGGCAGGAAACAAGACAGCATCAGATATCCCTCACTGCAGTCCATGCAGCAGCCCCCACGGCCACCTGGGAGTTCTCTTTCTTGGTGCTACAGATGACATAAAAGATGAGATCCACACTGAGCAGGCATGGGAGCCACTCTGTATAAAGGCCACATTTCTCACAGGAGTCAATATCTCTTATAACTACTTCATAGACATAGTTTCCAGGTGCATGCCCAGTTAAAACAATCGTTACACTCAGGGAGGCCCAAAGATATGGTTTCCTATCAGGTATATCTACTTGAGCCAGTCCAGATGACATTTACCAACCAGGGGGTCATTTTCACCATATGTTGTGTGAGGATCAAAGGCCTCTGGTCCCCAAAAGGTTCACCAAACTGTAGGAAGCAAAGGCCCCTGTCCCCATAAAGGTTTGCTGAAAAATCACTCATATGAAGCAGATTGATTAATAGGAGAAAAATATGCAGACTTATTCAGGATGTATACACGGGAAACCTCAGAGTGAAGATTCAACTCCTCAATGAGGTACAGTGATTTTTAAAGAATGGGGGCTTCCGAACAGAAAAACAGATTTGGGGAGGAAGAGAGAAAGAAGATTGACTAGTTGGCAAAGGTGGTTTTGTTATGTAAATGAAATCTTGTAGGTAGCAGCCCTCAGAGAAAATAGATGATAAATGTTTCTTTTCAGACCTTACAGGTGTCAGATTCTCAGTTATTTTTTCCTAGATCAGGTAAGCCTAGACCTGGCTGTATTAATGCAGATTCTCTACAGGTATAAATTCTCCCTCCCCACGCCCCCAAGACAGTATTGCCATGTTACTACCATCTGTGAGACTTATGGTAGCCATTTCAAAATATGTCAAATAAATATATTTTGGAGTAAAATATTTCTAATTTCCTTCAGTTGCTTAGCAACAGAGTTGATATATTGTCTAATCAGGCTACCAGGGAAATAGAGAGTTAAGCAAAGGTCCTATTCTCATTAAGAAGAGGGAAATACTGGGGCAAGTGTTGAGAAGATTAAGACAATCTGGGGCACTCCAGTGGTGCCTGATTGCATTATGCACTGGCGTGCCACAGGAAAGTTTTCAAGACGAAGGAGCAAGCCTTTGATGCTACCTAACAGCTGTTCAGAAAGCACCAAAGTTGGTTTGTATATAAAAACACCCAGTCACTTTTATTAGCCCAAATTTATAGCCTGTCCTTGGATAACAGCAAAATCAAAGAGAATTTTCAGACAAGCACACAAATGATCAGGACAAGAAAGAGCTACAACCTTGGCTGTGTTATTGACCAAGGTAATAGTACTTTATAGCAACCATAATTGCAAGTAGTTTAGTGATTTTAGGTTGTCTAGACAAGACTAACCCTTATTCTTTCTGTTGCTTACTTTTTTAAAGAAGCAACCATGGTCATAAAATACCCAAAATCAGCATAAGATACTCAAAATCAGGAGAAAAGCAGACCCTTTGGAGAGGATATGTTCTGTTTGGGTGAGACAAAATCTTTCATCTGTGTGGAGAACAAATTGCCTAATATTGAGAACAAACTCTATACTAAATGACCATATTTTTTTTCTGATGAACTGTCAATCCTCTATTATATATAAGCTCCTTTTAAAAATAATTTTAAATTATCTGAATATGTGTATATTTTGAATATACTTACATGTATATAAAATAATGATAAATTTAGATTAGATATAACTCATTTTAAGAAGATAAAGCACTTTGATTTTATCCTTGCATTGAGTTTATCCTTGTAATTTGAATGCTGTTTATACTATAAACACATTTACATATTGACAAAATACATCATAAATGAAAACTACTCAGGGAACTCTAATGTAAACTATGGACTTTGGGTGATAGTGATGTATCAGTGAAGGTTCATTGATTGTGACAAATGTACCATTCTGGTGAGGGATGTTGATAGGTGGTGTAGGGGCAGAAAGGGGTGATCCCTTTCCTTCCCATTATAAAGAGTCACAGTGAACACCCCCAAAACAAAAAACAGGTTAACAAAGAAAAAGCATAACAAATTTAGTGTGTGCACACATGTGCACAAGACTTGTACAAAATATAAACTCAAAGAGGGGCCAGGTAGCTGAGTTTTAAATGCCCTCTTCCTAGGGGAGAGGGAAATGGAAGAATGAATAGGCCCAATGCTCAGGCAGGCAGTGATTAGTAAACGATTCTATTTGGAAGCTGCCCAAGGGACTAGGAAGGAACAATGGTTGTCTCATGTGGTATCTCCCAAGTAACCTCTCAGAGCTGCCCTCAGAAGAACAGATGAGAAGCCTGTCTGAGCATGGTGATGACTCCCTGTCTGCTAACTTTTCCATGGTTAATCTTTCCTGATAATTTGAAGAGATTCCTAGGGAGTGGGTTTCAGGAAATCAAATTTCTTTTGGAAGAAGTTTTTCTCTATCAGATAAAGGAATTCCAGAGAGAGCCCTCCCTATATTTAGGGGGTGAGGGTGGGAGAATAAGACAAGGCTAGAAGAATCTTGATTCTGAGGCAGTTTCTGAGGACTCTCAGTGTGTCAAAGCACCAGTCTTTGGGTTATCAACAGTGGGGAGGCTATGCATGTGTGGGGCAGGAGGTACATGCAACTTTGTGTACTTCCTGCTCAATTTTGCTGCAAACATAAAACTGCTGTAAAAAATAAACTACTCCATGGTGATCGAGTGCATTTGCTCATCACCACTTTAAGTTTCAAATAACAAACATAACACACTGATTACCTCAAATCTTAAAGGTAATTATGCATCACGGAATTGCAATTTATATTGACCTTACAAAGCGATATAACCATGGTTGATATTAAAACTCATCAGAGAAATGTACAGTCAGCCCTTTGTATCCATGCATTCTGCATCTATGGATTCAACCAACTGTGGATCAAAAATATTTGGAAATAAAAAAATGGTTGGTGGTTCTGTACTGAAGATGTACTGACATTTTTTCTTGCCATTATACTCTAAACAATACTGTACAACAACTACTTACATAGCAATTACATTGTATTAGCTACTATAAGTAATCCAGAGATGATTTAAAATATGTGAGAGGATGTGCTTAGGTTATATGTAAATATTACACCATTTTACATAAAGGACTTGAACATCCACATATTGTGGTACCCAAGAGGGTTCCTAGAACCAGTCCCCGGTGGACACCAAGGGACAACTGTAGAACCCTAAAGTTCTACTCAAGGAATCCAAATGGAATAGCACGCAGCATTGCCTGAAGTTTAAAACAACCGTATTTTTAGAAATAAAGGTACTACTTTTGACCTAAAAGGAACAGGTTAAGGCACAAAATATAATTTAAAGAGTTTGCTTGAGCCAAAGTGAGGACAGCAGCCCCGAAGACTCAGACCCAGGTAACCTTGGGTAGGAGCTCCATTAGGCCTTTGTTACAAGCAAGTTTTAAAAGGCAAACGAGGGGAATAGGGAGGAGTTGTTACAGAGTTGTTCGTCAGGAATTCTCCTTGGTCTGCAGAAATATCATTGATTAGTGATTGGGTATACGTTTTTAAGCTGTAGGATGTGGGTTATAGTGTCTGGTGTGGCATTATTGGTTAATTTATAGCTACTTGTGGCAATAGCAAGCAGTTTCAAGAGTGGAATACATAGCTCAAAGAGAGGAGTAGGACGTGATTGCTGTCTCATTTTGATGTCTCTCTGGGCCTGATAATTTAAAAGGACTTGTATTCCTCAGACAAGTATTTTTTTTTTTTTCCTCACTACTTATTTGAATTCAATTTAGCTCCACTCATGTTTACACCTACACAGTCTTTAATTTTTGGTATAATTAGTATAATTTTCAGTGTAATTACTTACATGTTCTGTAAGACAAGTATAAAAATTTTCCAGTTAATTAGGCCTTTTATCAGAAAATAAATCTGATTTACATGAAGTAAATGTTTGCATTATATCCCACTCAATCATTGGGCAGAGAAAACATTTAGCTGTCTTTTAAGCCAATTTAACAAAACGACTCAAGTTATTCAAGTATTTTCTGTGATCAGGAATATTAAGGATACCTAATAAAGTGAACCAAAAGAATGTAATTACTTAATATGTATTTACCAAGTAATAGTAACATCTTTAAATCTTTTTTTAATTTTTAATTATTATGGGTTTCATCTTTAAATCTTGATTTAAAGTCTTGAGACAAAAAGGTTTCTTAAAGGTAGGCTGTTAACATATCTTTTGTTTTTCACCTTATCTTAGTAACCAAGACTACTATTAACTAAAACTCTACCATTCTCTTTTGAGCATTTTTGTTGTTGTTGTTCATTTATGCAGGGGAGGGGAGATTTTGAAACAACTTATTCTAAATATATATGCACCTATTATCTCAAAACCAATCAAATGTGAGTTCTATTCAATGTGAGAGAAAATACAATCTTACTGATTTTCCTCTAGAGGCAGGCAAAGGTACCTCATCTTGACATTGTTTAGGGATAGCTCTTTTGCCCTAGGAAAGAAAGTTATTTTGCTCAATTGTTTGCTATATCTTTTTAAAATTAGAACTGTCTTCAATTCACTCCTCAGGGAGATATCCCTTTCTCTTCAACTTCTAGTGAAATGAGCAGATTCTTTCTTCTCCTTTCATTTTTAAAATGGACTTACTCATGTAAGGTGTTCTTGCAATATACATGTCACCCTTAACTTTTAAAAGAACTCTAAGAAAGGGGACAGTTGTAGATAATAAAGCAGTGATTCTCAAAGTTTGGAACCCCCACCAGCAGCATCAGAATTACTTTGGAACTTGCAAATTCTTGGGCGTCATTCCAGACCTGCTGAATCATAAACTCTGAGAATGGGACCCATCAATCTGTGTTTTAAGAAGCCTACATGATTCGGATGCATGCTAAAGTTTGAGAACCACTGCTGTAAATGATATCCCAAAAAACTCACTGCCCCCACCCACAAATATATACACACTACAAATAGTCACTTGCAATCACAGGTAGACAAGCAGAAAACCACCATACCAACTACTATATATATTTTAACTCATAGGTAAATAAAACTATGGATAAAACTCATATGTAAAGAGATCTTCCTAGGGCAAACCACAAGTCCAGCCAAAAGACCTCAGTGAAAGATAATTTGCACAGTATAGGCTTTTCTTTCTAACAGTTTTGATCACTCTTCAGTAACACAGTAGACAGCTACATGGAAATCCTAAAATACAAAACACAGACTGCAGAATTGTTCAGATCTAAGACACTTGCTAGAAACTTGTAAAACCATTCTGGGCTTCCCTTCCTGGAGCTCCAATATCACCTGAAACCAAACTGTCCCTCCTCCCTCACTTGGGCCTTGAGGCCCATTTCACTCCTCTGGGGCCTAGGGTTGGGTGACAAAATGTTGTAAACCACAAAACAGGAGTCCTTTCAAATGGCCATTAGACTTGGATATGAGGGAGCTCTGAACATGAGCTTGAATCGCCATGTCTTTGAAAAGTCTGGTAGTTAGCTGATCGTAGCTGCTCTTAGAAGGATTCTTGAGTGTTCTTGTGTTGTTCCTTGATCAAAGGCTGACATCTGCTTGGCTTTGATATTCCCTATGAAGCAGACAATCTCTGTGGGTCCTCCCAGAATTGTGGGGGGGTGAGGGGAAACACCATTTTAGTCTGTTTAGTGATGAGTGTGTGTTGGAAACTTACTGTAATCTCTTTTGCAAGTGAAAAGGCCCTCAGTAAGCCAACTTAAAGATTCTCTCCCAAGAACAGCTTATTGATAAGTTTTTAATATCTGTATTTGTTTATTTTATCCTAAAAGCAAGCAGGAGGTTTCTAGATCAGAGATCAGACATTATTAATTACAACATTGGTTCTTCATCTCCACTGTCCACCATGGGAAGATGCAATGAGAGCAGTTGGCAGCTGCACACACAGCAGGTCATACTGCCAAAGGGGACCTCATATTATTCCATTTCTATAAGAATTGCTATATGCATAGAGACCCTTCCTCCCCTCTTGACATAGGAAAAGACCCTATTTTTCTAATGCAAACAAATCATGGGTTGGGGTAGAAGAAGGGAAGGTCCCTAGATCTTTACAACTTTTTGAAATGTAAAGTCATGGCTCTAGGATGACCAATCTTAGGGTATGAGGGAAAAATAGTTCTGGGAAAAAGGAGAAGTTGTCTATTGTTATTGTTTTACATTTCTGTATAGCATAGATTTTTGTCTCTTGTGAACATATATAGATGCTCTACAATTATGACCTGAAGTGAAATTCTCCTAATAGTTGAAGAATGACCAATCTGTCATTCCCAACCATTTTCAAAATGTAGACCACTGATTTGTGTAGAATTTTAAAGGATGACAGTTTTATACAAAAATGTGCTCAGAGGCAATGACTATAATAATTGCATATTTAAATTTTTCTAAATTTTCTAGTGTTTTGGGAACTTACAACCTATTAAAAAAGGTTAGAGAATAATTCCTACTTAAATTGAGAAAAGAATGAGCAAAGCTTTGTTCTTTATTAAAGAAAATCTATGAGTATAAATTACAAGAGTAATTAAATTGCTTTTTCAAAAAGTACATGCAAGTTTACAAATTCCCAAATTTCAGTTAATTTGTTTTTAATGATATTTTATTAGCATTCTGTCATAGAAGAAAAGACCATGTTTTAAAATTGGGTTCTTCCGAAGCAGTCCCTGAGGCAAGGATTTGAGTTTCTTTGAGAGAGGATCCCAGAGAGCAGTGTTTATTAGTTCCTTTGTGTTGCTATAAAGGAAATAGCTGAGACTTGGTAATTTATAAAGAAAAGAAGTTTGTTTGGCTCATGGTTCTGCAGACCGAACTAGAAGCATGGCACCAGCCTCTGCATCTGGTGAGGGCTTCAGGAAGCTTCCACTCATGGCAGAAAGTGAAGGGGAGCAAGCGTCACATGGCAGGAAGGAAGAAGCAAGAGACAGGGAAGAAGGAGGTGCCAGTTTCATTTTAACAATCAGTTCTCACGGGAATTAATGGAATGAGAACTCACTCATTACTGCAAAAATGGCTGAAGCCACTCATGAGGGATCTACCCCCATGACCCATACGCCTCCCACTAGGCCCCACCTTCAATGTTGGTGATCAAGTTTCAACATGAGATTTGGTGGGGCCAAACAAACCATATCCAAACCGTAGCACAGAGATAAGGGTGATAAGGGTGTGGGTGAGATAGTGCAGGGAGGGGGCCATCACAGGCTGAATTAAGAAGCAGGGGACCTCTGGGACGTGGTATAGAATTGTCTCAGCAAGTCCCAGTCAGCAACCAAGAACATGGGTTATTTATTTAGCAATTCCCATTGCCATGTGTGAAGGCCTGCTCCAAGGATGTGGCACCTGTGGCCTGGCCTGAGCATGGGCCAGGCACACTCCTGTGGCTGCAGAAAGTCACCGGTGCTTGAGATAGGAATAGAGGTAGAAAGCCTTTGGTGTTGAGGGGAGCTGAGGCTGGCGATGGAATATGGCTGCCTGCCCACAGCATCTGCAACAGCATGGGTTTGCTGTCAGACCAGAACTAAGTCACTGAATAACTAAGCCTCATCTGCAAAATGGGGGTGACAAAAACATCTGCCTCTTAGACTCGTTCTTAAGATGAAATGGGATTCTGCACATAAAGTTTTAGAAAAGTACACAAAGTAAGCCCTCTGGTTATCTATTTTCATCATTATCATCACCATCATCATCATTATTACCATCACATTAACTAAATCAGTATTGATGAAATGAATATTTCTAAATGACAACTGTAAGGACTTATTTTCTTTTGCATTATTTTTAGCAAGTATTATATATTCTAATGGGCTCTGGCATTCGGTATTTGAGTTTTTGTCTTTTAAGAATTTCTTTGGCCGGGCGTGGTGGCTCACGCCTATAATCCTAGCACTCTGGGAGGCCGAGGCGGGTGGATCACTCAAGGTCAGGAGTTCGAGACCAGCCTGAGCAAGAGCGAGACCCCGTCTCTACTAAAAATAGAAAGAAATTATATGGACAACTAAAATATATATAGATAAAATTAGCCGGGCATAGTGGCGCATGCCTGTAGTCCTAGCTACTCGGGAGGCTGAGGCAGTAGGATCGCTTGAGCCCAGGAGTTTGAGGTTGCTGTGAGCTAGGCTGACGCCATGGCACTCACTCTAGCCCGGGCAACAAAGGGAGACTCTGTCTCAAAAAAAAAAAAAAAAAAAAGAATTTCTTTTGTTGTGTGATATAGTGACACACCAAAGTTTGGCCCTAGCAAGTGACTGATGTTGCTGACAGCCTGCTCATGGTATCTCTGGTACTGCGTCCTCCAACAGGACAGCCCATCTACCTCACAGGGGAAAGAAAGTAGGATTTTGTTGAGAACTGAAAAAAGCAACTGTTTTTCTAATATTTAGGATATTTTGCATACTTTTAAATCTAACTCTTAAAGCACAAAACTCCTATTTTCTCCTTAAATATCATACTAATTTTTTGTTAAGTATTTCAGAATTACACTCTGAGATCATTAAAATAAAATTCTGAGAAGGAATTGTTATCAGTTTTCGAGATTGCAAGAAAAATAAAGCTGGGGAAAATAGTATTTCAGAGTATTTAAAATTATTTAAAGTTAATTTTTACTAATTTCAGTTTCACTGTTCTGAGTGTTGTTGAGAAATGAAAATATTCTTCTTTTATGAATAATAGATGTCAAAGCAGAAGTCAATAGATTTTCCTTTTTACTCTATCACATGCACCAAAAAATCAATAGAGTGAAAAGACAATATATCTCAAATAGACCATTATTGCTCCTGAAATACATTAATGTAAAGGTATCAATAATGCAGAAAACTGAACAAGATCATGTCTTAACTTTTCACAAGAAAATTAGGAATTGTCCTCAAAATTTTGTTAGCAAAGTAAAGAACATTTTAGACTTACCATTGCTCAATGATACAGGTACACTTTATAGATTTTGAATTTATAAGGCTATTTCTTCCCATGCTGCTGATCTGCAATTAGATATTGTGCTTTTAGGTAGATGATAGGGGCTTGTGAAGGGAAAGCATCTAATAAGTCCAGCATGACTGAAGGAGTTGTGTAGGAAAATGGTATGGGAAGTCCCTGTGCAGAGAGAACTGGGCAGACAAAGGAGGACCTCAGAGTTGGCTATTCTGTGATTTATCTGTGCCTTGGGCCTTTAGCTGGAGAACTTGTGTTGAGGTCTGGAAAATTGAATGTAATAAACCAGCCAAATAAAACTGGAGTCTAGGCAAAATTCTAAAATGACCCCTAATGATCCATTCTTCGTATAATCTCCTCTCCTTTAGAGTAGATGGAATCTGTGACTATGAGGAGATATCACTCCTATGATTGTAAAGTAATAAATATTCCTAATCAGTTGACTTTGAGTTAATCAAAAGAGGAATGATCTTTGGTGGGTCTGACGTAATCAGGGGAGACCTTTAAAAGGTACTGGAGTTCTCCTTGAGCTAGAGTCATCCTCTTGCTGGCCTTGAAGAAGCGAACATCTATGCTGTGAACTACCAGTGAAGAAGAATGGCCCCTAGAGGGTGAAGGCCTCAGTCCCACAACTAAAAGGAATTGAATTTTGCCAACAACCTGAACGAGCTTGGAAGAAGACCCCAAGGTCCAGATGAGAACTCAGCCCAACTGATGCCTTGATGGCAAACTGGAAAACTGTTTTTCTATACTCACAACATTTCTGACACCAAATGTGTGGATTTTCCATACCAAGCCATTAAGTCTCTGTGAACACCATCTCGGTGTCCAGTGATTAAACTCAATTCTGAGACTAATCACCTAGTGTTAGCACAGCCCACAGTTGAGGACTAAGTCCCACAAGATTACCCCCATTTTAGATGCCAATCACGAGTCCAGGCTACCTGCACTTCTGACCAACCAGCTATAAATCAGAGATTCCTATGACCCCCTTCTTGGGTTCAATAATTTACTAGAACAGCTACAAAACTCAGAAAAACAGTTTACTTCTATTACTGGTTTATTATAAGGGATACAGCTCAGGAACAGCCAAATGGAAGAGAGCAAAAAACAAGGTATATGGGAAGGAACACGGAGCTTCCATGCCCTCTCAGGGTGTGCCATCCTCCCAGTACATCGATGTGTTCCTCAGCCCAGAAGCTCTCCAAACACCGCTGTTTGGAGGTTTTGTGGAGGTTCCATTATGTAGGCATGGTTGATTTAATCACTAGCCATTGATGATTGAACTCAGTCTGATCCCCTCTCCCTTCCCCAGAAGTCAAGGGCTGGGGCTGAACGTTCTAACCTTCTAATCACATGGTTGGTTCCTCTGGCAACCAGCCCCGTTCTGAAGCTATCTAGGGACCAGCATGCAAAAAGAGATACTTATAACTCCAGAGATTCCAAGGGTCTTAGAAGCTCTTGTGTCAAAAACTGGGCTCTAAGACCAAATATTGTAACAAAAGATGCTCCTGTCACCCATATTATTCAGGGTGTTTGTTGCAAGGGTTTTAGTAGCTCTGTGCTGGGAACTAGAGACCAAATATACATTCTTCTTATGCCTCCTGTTGTGAGACTCTGAGTAGTTAAGCCAAGCCTGACCTACAGAAACTGTAAGACAATAAATGTGTGTTGTTTAAGCCACTACATTTGTGGTCATGTGTTACATTGCAATAGAAGACTAATGGGGGGTTTAAGTTAAAGGGAGAGACAAAAGGAACCTTCTGTGTCTCTCCTTCCAAGTTGTCCAACTGTTTTAAATCTTCTAGAAAATACTCTTAAAATTCACTCTTTGAGCCATTGGACTTAACCAAATCTTAAATACTTTTCCTTAATAAGGCTAAAAGGTGGATTACCAAAGGAGATAACATAGGGAATTATTAGATGCCAAGTTGTTTTCAAAAACCTACTTCCAAAAATCATCTTTATAACATTTAATGAGCAAAAATTGCTAAGGAACACTTTTCATTTCACTGAAACATTAGCATTTGAAAATATATTCATTAATTCTTCAGGTAGCAATCTTTGAATACAATAGAAATTGTCATATTTCTAAATGGAAATGGGGATATTTGGGAAGATTGAAATGACTCAGAAAAAAACATATTGCTATTCTGTGAAGGCTTGTAAATCAGCCCAGAAAAAAAAGGGACTAAATATCTGTTCATATGAAGATTATTTTTTTAAAGATATCTTTCTCTCTCTCAAAAGTAATTATTAATATAAACTTTCAGTGTTTTTACTGTAGTATCCATGAAAAGTAAATTTGCTTTAGCTTGGAAAAAACTTCTTTAATATATTTATAGTGAAACAATGTTAAAGTGAGTGAGTTGAAATATAAAAATTTAAAAATAAACACATATCAGTAGGCTTGGAGGATATTATTGCTGAAATTTGAGTGTGATCCTTTTGCTTCGCAATGCGTGGAGTGACACAGGGTCTATATCTCTGATGTTAGCAAAGAAGTTATTTGAGCTTTCTATCTTTTTTTTTTTTTCAAGACAGGGTCTCACTCTATTTCCCAGGCTAGAGTGCAGTGGTGTCACCATAGCTCACTACAACCTCAAACTCCTGGGCTCCCAAGTAGCTGGGCTAATTTTTTTTTTTTTTCTATTTTTTTGTAGAGACAGCATCTCACTGGGTTGCTCAGGTTGGTCTTGAATTCCTGACCTCCAGTGATCCTCCCAGCTCAGCCTTCCAAAGTACTAGGATTATAGGTGTGAGCCACCGCACCTGGCCCTGAGCTTTCTAGTTTTTATATACTTTGCTGATGAGAATATAATTACACATGATTACACATGAAATGCCAAAGCAAACAGAGTAAGCCCATAAAACTCCTGGTGTAAAATCACACTCCACACTAAAAAGCTTTCCAAGTGATCTTATATGTAACACTAGAGGATTAGCTTTTGGGCTTTCATCAAATCATGAATTTTACTTATGAAAAACAGTGCACTTCCCCTAAAAAGAAGTGATGCAATGTAGCTATTGTTTTCTGTGCGTATAGGTCAAGTTACGTGTTCAGGTCATGCCCATGGTGCTGGCAACTATCTTGAGGAGGTCTCAGGATGAAGCCTAAATTATTCCATAATTAATAATCCTCTCTTGTGCTGTTTTGCCCCTGAAATATTTTTCCTTGCACCAACAACTTGTCTTCCACTTTCAAGTTGTACTCCCTTTTAAAACTCTATAAATATTACCTTTCCTGGAGTTGATATTCAACGTAGGTCATAAGAACTCCTCACAACACCAGGGATAGAAGAAGGAACACAGAAAAACATGAAAAGTAAAAATGTTAGAAAAATCGATCTCCATGAGCATTTACTTAGCACCTAGTCTGTGCAACACCCAGCACTTTGCCGATTCTAGGAAGCACCCTTCACAGCTGGAGTCCTGGAATACGGCAGCCCTGCAAAGTCCCGTGCTGACAATGAGATAGATGGCAACGATGTTAATAATAATTATAACTATCGATTATTAGAGAATAATATGGTATAAGATAATAAGACAATATAACAAAAAATTATGAAGATTAAGTGAGTTAAGACATGTAAAGTGGTAAGAACATTGCTTAGTGTCTAGTAAACATGCAATAAGGTTGGCTCTTAGTATCTGTAGTTTCATATCCAGGAATCAACCAACTGCAGATCAAAAATATTTGAAAGGAAATAAAAATACAACAATAAAAATATTACAAATAAAAAGTACAGTATAATGACTATTTACATAGCACTTACATTGTATTAGGTTTTATAAGTGATCTAGAGATGATTAAAAGTATATGGGAGGGTGTATATAGGTTATATGCAAATACTTTACCATTTTATGTAAGAGATTTGAGCATTTATGGATTTGGGAACTTTGGGGGTCCTAGAACCGATAACATGAGGATACCAAGGGAGAACTGTACATATTAACCATTTTAATAAAAATAACCATCACAAATGGACTTAAGCACAGTAATAGGGTGTTTTGAAGTTTGAACTACCTGTTGTTAGGGGAAAATTTAAAAAGTCCTTGTACTATATTCTCAGTAAAACAGATTATGATGGAAGAATTGAAGTTTAGCAAGGGGCCAGGATGACACAAGCCAATGTGTATACTTTGCTTTAAAACACAGAAAACAGGGGAGAAGTATAATAGTTAGCTAAAGGTTGAAGAACTAAAGAAGAGCAGAATATCCTTCCAGTGGAGTGAGAAAAAAACACACAATAACAATGATAGTCATATCCTGCATTTCTATAGCATTTTGATTTTTCATACTTTTGAAATTTCATTCTAGCAACAGAGTCAGCTGTATAAAAGCCAGGCCCACTCCACATGTTTTGAGAGGTAAATAAACAGAATTTATGAAGTAACTTTGTCACAATCACAAATTAGGGAGTAGGACATGGGTTTGGAATTTATTTTTTAAATTAAAAGCTTTAGAACTGGCAGCATTTATAAATCTGTGATATTTAATGGTGGCAGTGTTGTTACCAGTTTTTTTGGGCAAGGTTTTTGATCTCTAAATAGACATTCTAGGTGTAAAAATTTAAACAGAAGAGAAAATTAAAAAAATAGATTTTATTTTAAGCAAAATGAAAATTTCAACCAGTAATGACTGGGGCTTCAAATTGTTTATCCCAATTAAGGTAGCATTCATATTCAATTATCAACAACACTGAGTATCACATATTAACCATTAAATGGTCTTACTTGCCTATGTTATTAAAGAAAGATAAACTATTGCTCAGTCTCCAAAGAAGATATTTGGTTGCACTTACCATTCATGTACTTTTCTGGTGTCTGATATCACAGGTTCTCATTAACTCTGACGATGATGGTTTTTGTAAAATCACCATTGTCAAAAACTATTCTTGACATGTGTTCGCTGATGCTGGAAGGATTCGGAGATTTATAAGAAAAGAATAATGCCACCACTGAGAAATTTTAATTAGTTGTATCACACAGTAGCATAAATTATTTTTTCAGTAGCACAATTTTTTTGCACAGTACTTAAAATGCCATGGATATTTTATTTACATCAGAGCTCAGATGAAGTGGGATGTAAAAGAACATTGATGTATGATTTAATCATCTCTATTACAAAGTTTTTTAGGAAGTGCTCTCTTTTTGATTAAAGAAACTGTTAGTGTTAGGGTAACATTTAACATTACGATATTTTATACTTAATATTCATCATGTTCATATTTTGTTTAATACTTGTCCAATGTTTTTAGGTAATTTATCTTCATATGAAATACAAAGCATATTAACATTTAAAGTGTGGTATATCATGAACATTTATTTGTATTTAAGGCGATAGCCTTTTGAAAGAACTGAAGAGAAAAGCCATCTGTCAGCTTTAAAAAATGATTGTTTTCTACGGCCATATGTATTCCTCGTTTTACTTTTTGACATCCACATTTAAAAGCAGATATTTGTACTTTAGTTTGTAGATTTCAACTCACCCCCTACTTTGTCTCCTTTACGTTTATATGATAATGTCAAAATTCTTCAATCTGTTATTCAAAATTCTTTGTTAACTGACCCCATGTCCCCTATTGAGCAATCTTATCTCTCATTAATTCCTAAAACAAATTTTCTCCTTCAGCCGGTGTGGTTTTTATAGATTTTCTAAAAGTATACCATGTTCATTTGTCCCTGCAAATTTGAGCTTTTCCATTTCTTTACCTTAAATACTCTTCTGTCCTCTTTGCTAACTCAAGTTCTTAGTCAAGAGCCTTTTACTGAGGAGTATGTTCTTTGCTGAAGGCCATATTCTTAAAAATTCCTTAACAAGCGAAAATGAGGCCCAAGCATTTGAGATAGTGAAGGATGGTAAATAGAGAAGAATGGGAGATGGAAAAAGACTGGACACTTACGGAGGATACTGACAACCTGATTCAAATATTTGGAAGCCTGGTACGTAGAAGAGGAATTACTCACTTTTGCTCTAGATCTAGAGTCTAGAAATAGATTTACAACTAATGTATCAGCCTTCCTTGCAGTGAAGTTCTAAGTTCTGGCCCATAGAATATGAGCAGAAGTGCTATGTGCTACTTCGGGTCATGCAACTTCCGGGTCGTTCCCCTAAAAGAAATACACATGTGTTTCCCTGGGCCCCTTCCACGTTCCCGCCAGCTTGGAGATGAGAACAAGAATAGCTGCCTTACACCAAGGGCTGTAGGTCAGAAGCCACAAATTAAGAATGGTGGAACTGTTCTGTTGGACTAGGACTACCTTGCCCAGCATGATTTTATAAGAAGGGAATGAATTTTTCTCTAGTTTAAGCCACTGTATTTTTTGGATCTCTTTGTTATGGTAGCTTAGATATACCTCTAGCCAATACTCTTTATAAAAAAGACTTAGGTTCAACTAATTTTCCTTCCAGCTTCTTTTTTTTTTATTTCTCCAACTACACCATAAATATATTCTTCAAGCTAAGTTATTAGTTTTCTACGCTTTATAACTAATTTCCACAAGTTTAGCAGCCTAAAACAACACCCATTTAATTGTAGGTCAAGAATCTGGGCACAGCATGGCTGGGTTCTCTGCTTAGGTCTCCTAAGGCCAAAATCAAGGTGCCAGCTTGGCAGAGCTCCTACCTGGAGCTCAGGGTTCTCTTCAAAGCTGCTAGTGGCAGAATTCAGTTCAGAGTGACTACAGGTCTGAAGTTCCTGGTTTCTTGCCTTCTGCCAGCCAGAGGTTACTTTCAACTCCTAGAGGCCAATCTCAGGTCTTTGCCATGTGGCCCCCTCCATCCTCAAGCCAGCAATAGCATGTTAAATCCCTCTCGTTCTTCAAATCTGACGTTTCTTTCTGCTACCATGTAAGAAAACTCTCTGCTTTTGAATAAAATGAGATAAGGTTAGGTCCAGCCTGAGCATCTTTCTTCTGATGAACCCAAAGTCAACTGATTAGTATCCTTAGTTCCTTGTGCAAAATCCCTTTTGCCATATAAGTAGCATAATCACAGAAATGAGATTTCATCATATTCATGGTCAAGAATGAGGATAAGAAATCTTGGGGGTGCATTTCAGAATTCTGCCTACCACAGTAGGAAAGACATCCACCACCAGCTCCCAATGATGGCCGTCTCATTATGTGCTTCATAAACCATAAATGTTTAATAAGCATTCATTGTCTTAACACATTGACTGCCACACTAGAAAAATTTTTTTTCCTTGGGGCTTATAGTGTTTTATTAAAACAAAATGATCCTCCTGTCTAATTTGTTATTTTTTATTGTTTTCTGTGTGTGAGTTATATGTAATGCAATCCATGTTTTTAGAATTAAATTGTCAATATTAATTGTATTAGGTTCTTAAGTATGAAATGTCCAATTTCCTTAAGTACTAAGTTTGACAGTTAATATCTATGACAGTTCACTTTGATACTTGTTTTTATTGGGAAGGTACATCCTCATTCTTTCAAATGCATGATTTGGCTTGTGATTATCTTTCAAATTTTTTTTAGAGCAATTTTTGTGAAATCATGGATAAGTCAAAAATTCGTATTATTTTTAAATATGAGTTCCATTGTGGAACCAATCCTGCAGAGACAGCTCTAAATATCAACGAAGTGTTTGAGAAGGATGTGCAGAGTACATGGATGGTTTGCAAAATTCCATTCTGGTGATTTTAATCTTGAAAATGAGCCACGTGGGCAACCTGAGACCAAGGGGGTTAGTGATGAGCTGAAAGCTGTAGTGGAAGCGAATCCATCACAACCTACGTGCGAATTAGCAGGAAGGTTTGACATTAGTATTCCAACAATATTGGACTGTTGGAAACAAATTGGCAAGGTAAATCAGCTGCATAGATGGCTTCTACATGAATTAAACAAGTGTCAGAAGAGAAATCATCTCAAAGCTTGCCTATCTTTGCAGTCACGACATACAGGAGAACTATTTCTAAGCCATATTGTTACATGAGATAAAAAATGGATTCTTTCTGACAAATGTTTGGGCACAATGGTTGGATAAAGATGAAGTGCCAAAACACAGTTTAAAACTGAGTATTCATCACAAAGAGCTAATGGTGTCCATTTGGTGGTCCAGTGCTGGTATTATCCACTACAGCTTCATGAAACCTGGTCAGTCGATTACAGCAGATGTCTACTTCAACCAATTGGATGAAGTGATGAGGATGCTTGCAATTAAGCAGCCGAGATTGGTCAACAGAGACAGGCCAATCCTCTTGCCAGACAATGCTCTACCATATGTTGTACAAACAACGCTGCTCAAACTACAGAGGCTGGACTTGGAAATTCCCTGTCATCCACCATATTCACCAGACCTTGCACCAACCGACTACCACTTCTCCAGGTTTTGGACCACTTCTTCCAAGGAAAAATATTCAATTCTCAACAAACTGTGGAAAACACCTTTCACGATTTAATCTCCACTCGTTCTCCAGGCTTCTTCGCTGCTGGCATAAACAAACTACCGTTAAGATGGCAAAACTGTGTTGATAGTTTAGGTGCATACTTTGATTAATTGTACTGCTTCTTGTTTGAGATATAATAAACTACACTTTTGATTTGATATCAGACATCTCATATTTAATAACCTAATAATAATAAGAACATCAACAAGTAAGATCTTCGTAAACCAACCACAGGGTTTTGCTTCACAAAGCCCCGGCTCAAAACTAGCCTAAGTTCAATACAACTCACACAGCAGTCAATGTGTTAAATATATTTTAGTGATGAATGTTTGTTTCCAAATGTCATTTGATGTTATTAAATTAATATCAAGATAAGCAAGGGAATATTGACATCAGTGAGAGTCATAATAGATTCTGAAAATATATTTTATTCTATATAATCTATAAATCTGAATTTGAGAGGATATAGTAGAGACATAAAGATAAGAAGTATATAAATTCACGCCCATTTTATATTCATTATTAACCTTGTCAAAATGTTTCAGGCCAGCTAGTCTTAAAACTTAGTAATTACTTTAAGTAACTTAAGAAGATAATGTATGTGCCCTTTTATAACTGGTCCTTTGAGTACATTCTGTTTTTCAGTTATTGGTATATTCCCTAATCAAAGAATGATAATTTGAGACCAAACAAGGCAATCTTAAACTATTTTTCTCTAATTATTTATTCATTTGCTCTTTTCTTTGAACTCGAAGAAAAATCTCAAGTCCTTACTAAGGGCCTGTAGAGCCCCACGTGATCTGTTGTCCCACCAAGCTCATCTCCTGCCACTCACCTTCTAGATCACCAGCTCCATCAACGTTAGAATTCTTCAGGCCTCTGCACTGATTGCTTTCTCTGCCTGGAATGTTCCTTCATTGCTTCAGGTCCCTTTTCAACTATCTCCTTACAAATAAGGCTTTCCCTCTGCATCCTAACCAAATAGCAGGCCCCTCTGCCCACCATGCCTTTACCCCACTTTCTGTTGTTCTATGCACTTGTCACCACATGATACTTCATACACTAATTTATTGGTTCATTGCCTGTCTCCTGCCACTAGAATGAAAGCTCCTTGGGAGTAGGGACTTTGTCTTATGCACAGCTGAAACCTCAGTGCCTAGCACACATATTGACGTCCAGTAAATATAGCTGAAGACATGAGTGTATGTCAGAAAAGGAAAATTGTCCTAGCTGGAGAACTCATTCAATCTGCAAACCAGCACAGCAGGAGCCCTATCTTCCTTAACAATGTAATAGAATGTTAACGCCATTGGAAAAGTATTAAGTTTGGCAGAATGGTAGAAGGCAAGAAAGAGTGGGTTTGTTGGGAAATGTATAATTTAGGTTGGTTCATCATCTTTTATTAAACTTACCAATGTAGACCTCGGACTTTTTCCACACCCTGCCAGAGAGTTGAAGGGAATGAGAACAAGGACTCACACCACCTACTACTATACTATATCTGCCGTCTTTGCCTCTATCAGTGACGACACCCTTTAGCAGGATAATTGCAAGTTTTGAAGTCACTTGTCACATTAAACTCTTATTAACTGCTTTTAGCATAAGGGGTGAAGGGTTTTTTTTTCATTGTTCCTTAAGTATTTTAGTTACATTGTAGGTGTTAACATTTTGCTTTGCTTATCTTTTATTACTTGCTTATAAAACTTACATAACCATTGACTATATCAAATAATATGATAATTGAAGAAAAGCCTTTAATTAATAATCTGGAACATGGAGGTAAATGCAATCAATCATTCCTTTTTAACCTGTATTTTTTTTTTTTTTTTTTTTTTTTTTTGAGACAGAGTCTCGCTCTGTTGCCCAGGCTAGAGTGAGTGCCGTGGCGTCAGCCTAGCTCACAGCAACCTCAAACTCCTGAGCTCAAAGGATCCTCCTGTCTCAGCCTCCCGAGTAGCTGGGACTACAGGCATGCACCACCATGCCCGGCTAATTTTTTCTATATATGTTTTTAGCTGTCCATATAATTTCTTTCTATTTTTTAGTAGAGATGGGGTCTCGCTCTTGCTCAGGCTGGTCTCGAACTCCTGAGCTCAAACGATCCGCCCACCTCGGCCTCCCAGAGTGCTAGGATTACAGGCATGAGCCACCGCGCCCGGCCCTTTAACCTGTATTTTAAAAATAAAAAATCTTTTAATTGCTGATTTGCAAAGGCATATCCTTTAAAAATTCTTTCATTGAAGAACATGGACAAGAAGATCAGTTTATGGTATCTTTCTTTTAATGGCTTCAGATATATAATTGTGCTAATGACTATGTTTTTAGAACTACACATGCTTGGAAGGGGTGCCTATGAAACAAGGACAAGCTATTCTCTTAAAGCTCTAAAGATTCAGAGGAGGCAGATTAGCTCTATAAACACATTTTATCACATACCTGTCCAAAATAAAAATATACTACATCACATAACATGTGTGTTCAACAAATATTGAATTTAATTTTGAAGTGCTGAGCTAGAAGCATTCAAGCTGCTTCTACATTCCATCTACATGACCATCTGTCATATGTCACTGGGTTTTGTAGTTGGAATTCTTATATTAGTGAAAGACTAGACTAAACCTCCTCCAATTCTAAGAATTTTTGTTTTTATAAGATTATTCAGTCATCACTTAGTTTTAAAGGTAAGATATTCCTAAATGGGAAAACAAATAGTATGCGTAATATGACTTTTTTTCACTTTGTTGCTATTATTAAAATAGGTGAAACAACTGAAAGAATGGACGTGATCTATCAAAAATATATCTGTAAATGCTATTCGAAATGTTACTAAATTTTAATGCAAAGCTAAGGGCAATTCTTTTATAAGACCCTAGAACTATATTTTTAGTACTAAGTCTTTGTGAAGAATCATTATTTGAGTAAATTGTTGATCACTTGATGAGATATTTTGCAAATTGGATTTTTAAAGTATTTTTAAAAACTAAGTATTAATGAAGTCCTTTCTTCAAGGACCTTAAATCTTACCTTTTCCTTGTTACTTGCACCAAACAATGTAAACATAGTATGTTTCAGCCTAACTTTTGTATCTGTGAAGGTATATAACTAAACAGATGAACCCTATATGTCAGTGATTTAACATAATAAAAGCTTATTTCTTGCTCTTATCATGGGCCCATGTGTGCCAGGGATGGAGGGTGGAGCCCCAGCTCTCCTCCACACAGTCATTAAAGGGCCCTAGTTTTGTTTTCCATCTAGTGCTACTACCTCCCTTTTGGTCCTCAAAGTCTTCTCTCTTCAGCCTATGGATGGGAAAGTACAGTAAGAGTCACACATAGGCCAGGCTTAAAATTGGCACCCGCCATCTTTTGGGCTTGTATTACATTGAGCAGAATGCAGCCACTTGGCCACCTCTAATTTTAAAGGAAGCTGGAAGCTGTCATCCAGCATGTGCCCAGGAAGAAAAGGAAAACATGGATATTGCCAGGCAGTGGCAGTCTCGGCTATAATCCACCTTCTAGGCACCAAATATCTGTTTCACTCTTCTTTCTGCATATAGAAGACATTCACTCTTCTCCAAGGAAAATAATCAAAGTCCCATCTGATGACTGTGTTTCAGCTTGAAGTCCAAGATCTCTGAATAGAAGGAATTCTCTCTGGTTGGAATGTGGTTCCTTGTAGTCCTGGGAACTATGAATCTGCCAACCACCTCCCTGTACACATCCAACATGTGATGTTGGAAAGCCTGAGTGACGTACAGCAGTCACTTGTCAATAGAAATTCTGAATCCTATGGGCAGGCTTTATGAAGGCCTCTTACCTGGAGGGTAGGGAAATTATTTAATTAGAACTCTACTATCAGGAAAGAATCCCCTTGTCCATTGTCCTCTTGGCAACTGGCTCCACCATCTGGGAAGTTTTTCCTCATTTATTATCCTATGTAGCCGTGTCTGAAATGGGTGCGGAGGAGCTTGCCCTCCTTCGGGATCTTTCATATCCTGCTTCCTCCTGGTACAAGATCACGGATCTCAACCAGCTGAGTTCTTTCTCTCAAAAACTCAGTAGGCTTCCGTGTGCCAACTACCACACTCAATGTTCTTTCTTAAAAAAAAAAAATTATTTTATTGTGGTAAGAACATTTAACATGAGATCTACCCTCTTAAAAAGTTTTTTAGGTGTACAATATTGTTAACTATAGGGGAAATGTTGTACAGCAGATCTCAAGAACTTACTCATCTGGTATAATTGAGACTTTATGCCCGTTAATTGGAAATGTCCCATTTCCCCCCACCCCCTGCCCCTGGCAGCCACCATTCTACTCTCTGATTAAAGGAGCATGACTATTTTATCTTTTTCATATAGGTGGAATCATACAGTATTTATCCTTTTGTGACTGGTGTACAGTGTAATGTGCTCAAGGTTCATCCATGTTGTCACATATTTCAGGATTTCATTCTTTTTTCAGTCTGAATAATATTCTATTACATGTATATACCACGTTTGGTTTATTCACACATCCAACAATGAATATTTAGGTTGAAAATCTATTTGAAAAGTTGTATTAGTTAGGATGCAAGCTAAGCTTCTGGTAACAAGAGATTTTCAATATAACTTTAAAAGTGGTATTTTCTTCTACATGAAATCTAAGAGAGATCGAAGGCTGATGAAATGGTTCTGCTCTTATCACCGTGTGCCTTCTGTCTCTGGTCCAAACTTGCTGCATAACTTTCCCCAGAAGATCCCAAAGATGCATAAGCCACTTCTGCTCACATCCTACTGGCAGGGACCTGGTCACATGGCTGCACCTGTTGCTTGGAGAATAAGAAATTCTCTGATGGGTTTATGCTGCTAAAACTCACAGACTCTATTACTAGAAGCAAAAAGAAGAAAATTGATGTTGGAGGTTCAGCAGAAGCCAAATTAGGATCAGAAGTGTCTGTGGTAAAAGTATAAGGTAATATAAAAATACACTCACGTTTGTGCAAAATCTCCCAAACAAGGAGAATCTTGGAATACTGACCCTGAGCAAGAGTCCTGGGCCTGGGTCGCCCACAGCAGTGCTTGTCGATGCAGAATATGAAGTAAAATGTAGTTCAAGAGGAATAAAGTGGCCTGATTTGTGTATAACGGAGGTAACTCTGACAGCATTTAGAGGATATGTTGAAGGGAGGCAGGGAGACCAAAGCAGAAGCCTCTTAGAATAGTCTAGATAAGGAATGATGAAGTAATAATGGCAGAGACAGATTCAGAGAGATTTTAAGAGTTAGAATCAAAGGACTTAAGAATATGTATCAAGTGGAATAGGCTAAACTGTTGTTGCAAATGAAATTTTAATAATTAGAATCCACAGGACTTGGGAAACTTTATTTGTTTGGGTTGGCTGAACTGTGAATATAAATAGACTCCAAAATATTGTATGGTTCAAATGTAATAGAATTTTACTTTCTATTACATTTGATAGTAATAGTTCCACGTGATAGTCCAAGGCAAGTCCTTCTGGTTGGTGGATGGCTGTCTGCAGTGATTTTGGAACTGACTCCTTCCACCTCAAATCACTTTTAACTTGCTGTATTTCAAGAACCACATTTTGTTCACTGGCATATATAGTAATGGAAATAATACTGTCATTGAGTTTATAACAACTCTAAATTGAATGGTATGAAGGAAAAGAAATGAATATATAATATATAAAAATTATAGAAACATCCATTGGGAGAGGAAAGTATCTTTTGACTTTTAGCAACAGTCAGTTGGGAGTTTTGGATATTGAAATATTTCTATCAAATTTCACTAGTTTTCTACAGAAGATTTAACTTTATTTTGCCTAAATATTGATAATAATTTCCGAGACACACATAATCAAAAATAATCCTCTGTTCCACTTTTTAAAATGCATTTATTATTTACCCAAAAAGGAGAAAAATATAATAAATTTTAGAAATAGTTTCTTCAAGTATATTAATAAAGGAGGTCTTGATGTTTGACATGTAATTTTTAGTTTCCTAGAAACCCCATTACGTGGAATGGCTCATTTTCTTCAGGGCATGCAAGAGAAGTGTCATCAGAGATCTTAACTCTTCTCAGAGAAATTTGGGAAATCCTCTCATTTTGAGGCTATATTAATAACACTATAGATGAGAAAGGTTAAATGACTTTTCTAAGATCATACTGGTTATAACAAGTAAAGCTGACTCTTTGTCCAATATTCTACAATATTCATAGGACTACTGTGACTAGTGTTACAGATTCCAAAAAGAAGAAAATTCCAGAATCAGTAGAGTTAGCAACATTCAATGTGACCCACAGATGAAAGAGTGTGAAGACTAAGAAAAGGCTATTGAAATTGGCGAATTCTTTAAAGTTACTGGTGACACTCAAGGGCACAATTTCAGAAAAGTATTAGGATAGACAGGAGAAAAAAAGGATTGAAGAGAATATAATACTTTAGGGTATTTTTTAATAGGAAAGTTAAAGTCCCTTTTACAAATAATTTTTGATGTTTTAACATTTGATGTTTTTTGTTAGTATGGCTGTATAAATGTGCTAACATGTTTTAGCAGAATTCCAGGGAATTCTGGATATATATGCCTTCTATATATAATGTATTCGGAGTGCCTTCTATTAATCCTCAAAGAAAGCTATTTACCTACTGCCATCCTATACTGCATTTTACCATTGTATTGTTTTTAATTCATTTATGTGCTGCATCATAGTAACTTCATTCACCAGAAATTTTAAATTCATTCCCCATTATGGAAAATAATGTTAGTTTACTTTTATTTTATTATATGAAACCATCTAGGATTATAAACCTCTTGCATTGGAATTTTAATGTATTTAGTTATTTAGCCCTATGAAATATTTCCATTGCAGAGCATTACAAGTCTCAAACAAACAAACAAACAAAAAAACTGAGGAAGGTATAGGAGAGCTTACAGAAATAATTTTAGCAGACACATAAAATACCTTTTTTTTAAAGATTTTTCAATCATTAGTGCAAATAAATCTATTGCTCTGAGTATATTTTGAATTTCACTATTTTTACAGCCTCTTTTAAATGTGAAAGACATTATTATAAGAAAACAATTTCTGTGTTGCGTTTGGGCAACAAATGTAGCTAGCTCTAAATACTCGTAAAAGATCAGATATCTTCAGGAAGATCCAGCTTAAATTGTAACCGGCCTCCCAGTATTCATCTATCTCATTCTTTTCTGTCTTTCTTTCCTTCCTTCCTCCCTCCATCCTTTTCCTTTTCTTTTTCCTTTCCCTTCCCTTCCCTTTCTCTCTTTTTTCTTCTTCCTTCTCCTTTTCCCTCTTACAATACAGAGACTGAGTTACAATTTGGCATTGTTTTTGATTAGGACTTAGTTGTAGGTCCCCGAAATGTGAGTAGCTGTTTCTGTTTCATTACATACCAGCTTTGGCATAGATTGATTTAAACTTGTTAACTAGGATGTTCATTTATTCTGAGAATGAAAACCAAGAGAATCATTGTTAGATGGCATTTTGCATCCTTAAAACAATTTTAAAGGAAGAGAGGCTGCCATCTAGTGTATGCTGGGTTTATTGCTACATAAAAGTGGACCTGTTCAGACCAAGTTTAGTTCTGTGTTGAACTTAAATTACATAAAGGCTAAACAATTACACCAAATGTTGAAGTGTTCATCAGTGTCCTAACTCCTAAAAAAAAATAATAAAATAATAAATAAATAAATAAAACATAGCATTGGAGATATGCATTCTTTTACTACATGAGAAAACATTATAGAAACCATCTAATTCCTCTTTTTTAAACAATTGAATCCTGAAATTCAGAAACAAACAATTGATATTCCCTAGGTCTAGACTACTTTAGAACTTTTTTTTTTTTTCAGGTGCATATCTTGGTATCTAGAACTTTTAAATCATGAGATTTATATTTATAAAATAAAATACTGATTTAAAAACACATTCTGAAGTTAAGGCCCTCTGACAAAATGAATAAGTGAAAGATTGCTCTGAATATGACATAATAACATGAAATCTGAATTCTATTGTAGAGCTAACACTTCCTAGATTCAACTCTCCTATTTTTTGCCCTGTTTTCATATTTCATCATCACCATAAAAAGTATTTCAGTGAAGATAATGGCTTCGCTAATAACAGCAAAGCATACGTTACTAGAAAATGGAAACCACAAACTATGCCTTACAATTGCCCTGAACTTTGGTTTCAATAGCAGGACCACAGGCCTCGCAATAATTTGGTAAGTATTAGTGCCATCTTGTGGATATATGCAATATTGCAACAAAACAGCACTAGCGTGATTTTTTTTGAGTTTTTGGAACCAACGAACTAAATCTTTTTTTGTATGTTATATTACTACATTTCTTAGAGGTTAACCACATACGAATGGCTTGGATTTACTGGGAATTCTATTACAATAAAATGACTTAAATTCACTGAAAAGTTAATTACAATAAAATAACTTCCCAAACATGTGAAACTTCCTTATTATGAAATAGTATGAGGTAGAATTTCACAAAGAGAGATCCAAGGATTATTAGTCCTAAAAGCTTCACTCAATAAAAGTGGGCCCTACGGTCAAAGATGCCTGGCAAATGCTACGTGGCGTTCCCCCTTCTTGGAGAGTCATAGTGAATATTCTCTTATTTAAAGGCTAGAGAAAATGAAGCTATTTAAGTTTCTACCAATCCAGCGTTTTCCAAGTATGCTTGACCATAGAACTCCTTTTACAAAAAGCAAACAATAGCTATTAATATCACCGGATAATATCTTGCTGAAATAAACTTGGTAAAAAAAAACACTTTCAAACATAGAAGATTAGAGCATTAGTTATAAATCTTTCACTGAACCTAAATTGAAAGAACAATGTCTCCAGTTAGGCATGTTGGAATCACAACAAGCTGAAGGTCTCAAACTATTAAGGATTCTCCATCACTAAAGGTTCCCTAGGTTAAGAACTTGAAAGTGATTAGAAATTTCTTAGGGAAACTTGGTTATTAAAAATGATTAAATTTTATTAATAGCACCTAGAGGCCTCTAAGTGGTGGCTGGAAAAAGAGAAATGTAGTAAATTTGACCTACAAAGTCAAAACAAAGCAGGGAAAATTAAATGCCTGGCTTGCCATGAGCGTACACCTGCTTTTCCTGTAGTTATGAAATTTGCTGACATATTTCCCGTCTCCAAACCAGGCCACCCTGTGACCAAAACCACACATTTATAGAATATTGCACCATCATAATGTGTTTTCAGAGACCCTAAAAAAGCAGCCTCTCTCTCTCCCTGACAACAGTCCCTGACATCTTTGTGTCTATTGCAGACTCAAAAATGTGTTAACTCTTAGACCTACTCTTGTTAGGTGGACTTTTACTTCTTTAGGTCGTTGGATATTTACTGTCTCGAATGGCATCAAGGATATCACACAAAGTATGGAAAATGTTCTATTTGGAGGCAATCTAGTGTAGCAGTTAAGTTCAATTCCAGCAGACTAGCTGTGTGACTTCAGGGAATTGACGCACCTGTTTCATGCTGCAGTTTCTTCAACTGTAAACTCAACAGAACTCATCTCATAGGCTTGTTATGTGGTGTGTTATATCTGATACAATAAGTGTTTAATAAATCTTAGCTGTAGTGATCTAAGTTCCCTTTTATAATGTAAGTGATGTCATCAAGACCTAGTGGACTACCTGGCAGGATTCTAAGAACCTGCTGTACCTAACCCTCAGGAGATCTTGCCAGTTAACCTATACAGTGGTTGAGGAAAATGTTTCTGGAAAAGAGCAAGAAGCAAATTTCTTCTTAAAAAGATTCACTTTTGTGTGTATAGGTCTCTGTGCTAAATTATTGGAATTATATCAGTATTTGTATATAATAGCTAAACTAAATGGAGTTGGATACTAATATCAATAACTGCTGAGAAACCCAACAAAGCCAGGTTTTCCGAGATCACTTTTCTTATAACAAGATTATTCACAGTTTTTTGGGAACAAAGAAATAGAGCATAGTAACAACACCTTGAAATGGGTGAATGTTTTGTGATGATGTGCAAGAAAAAGCACTAGCTGAACTGGCCTCTAGATTTGAGATAGAGTCTGGATCCTGCCACATTCTTACCAATAATATGACCTGGTTTTCTCATCTGTAAAACACAGGCAATAGTAGACTTCCTGAGACATGGTAGTGATTAAATAAATTATAATTGTGAGAATTTCATAGACCAGAATAAGTTACTTGTTAATGTTAGTATTATTTACAGTACCCAAATGGACCTAATAGACGTATACAGAACATTTCATCCAACAGCAGACGAATACACATTTATTCCCAAGCACACACAAAACTTCCTCCAAGATACCAGGATAAATCATATGTTAGGCCACAAAACAAGTCTTAACAAATTTAAAAAGATTGAAATCATATCTATCTTTTCTGACCACAATGGTATGAAAATAAAAATCAACAACAGAAGTATAACCAGTATGGTACTGGCATAAAAACAGATATGTAGACCAATGGAACAGAATAGAAATCCTAGAAATAAATACACCATATAAGGCCAAATAATTTTTGACAAATATGCTAAGAACATACATGGGAGGAAAAAATTCTGTTCCATAAATGGTGCTGGGAAAACTGGATGTCTATATGTATAAGAATGAGATTTGATCCTATCTCACACCATATACAAACATCAGTTCAAAATAGATTAAAGACTTAAATGTAAGACATGAAACTGAGAAACTACCAGAATGAAACGAGCAAATATTCCTTGACGTTGGTCTTGGCAATGATTTTTTGGGTGTGACACCAAAAACACAGGCAACAAAAGCAAAAATAGACAAATGGGAATATATTAAACTAAAGAGCTTTGCACAGCAAAAAAAAAAATCAACAAAATGAAAAGGCAATCTATGCAGTGGAAGAAAATATTTACATATCATACATCTGTTAAGAAGCTAATATCTAAAATATATAAGGAATTACTACAACTCAATAGCAAAAAAAAAAAAAAACAAAAAACCAAAAACAAAACAAAACAAAAAACAACCAAACAATAAAACCCTTATTTTTTTCTCTTTGTTTGTTTTTGTTTTCTGAGACAAGGTCTCACACTGTCTCTTGCACTGCTAGAGTGCACTGGCTTCATTATAGCTTACTGCAACCTCGAACGCCTGGGCTCAAGTGATCCTCCTACATCAACCTCCCAAGTAGCTAGGATTGTAGATGTGCACTACCATGCCTGGTTAGTTTTTCTATTTTTTTTTTTTTGTAGAGATGGGGTCTTGCTATGTTGCTCAGACTGGTCTTGAACTCCTGGCCTCAAGCAATCCTCCTGCCTTGGCTTCTGAAAGTGCTAGGATTACAGGCATGAGCCACCATGTGCAGCCACAACTTGATTTTTAAAAATGACCAAAGGACCTGAATAGACATTTTTCCAAAGAAGACGTATAAATAGCCAACAAGCATATAAAGAGGTCCTCAGCATCACTGATTATCAGCAAAATGTAAATTAAAATCATACTGAGATATTACCTCACACCTGTCAGTCTGGCTATTATTTAAAAAATGAAAGATAACAAGTGTTGGCCAGGATCTGAAGAAAAGATAACCCTTATACACTGTTGGTGGGAATATGAATTGGTACAGCCATTATGGAGAACAGTACACAGGTTTCTAAAAAAAACCTACCATATGACCAAGCAATCCCACTGCTGAATATTTATCCAAATCAGGATCTAGAAAAGATATTAGCACTCTCATGTTTATTGCAACATTATTCACAGTAGCCAAAATATGGAAACCACCTAAATGTCTATCAGTGGATGAATGGCACTATGGTTTGAAAGTATATGTCCCCCCAAAATTCATATGTTGGAACCTGAGACCCAATGTGATAGTTTTATGAGGTGGGAGCTTTAGTAGGTGATTAAGTCAAAGCACTCTGTTCTCATGAATGGGATTAGTATCCTTAGAAAGGGTTTGAGGGGATTATCTATGCCCTTTTGTCCTATGCCTTCCACCATGTAGGACGTAACAACAAGGTGCCATCTTGGAAACAGGTAGCAATCCTTCACCAGACACCAAGATTGCCAGTGTCTTGATCTTGGCTTCCCATCTCTAGAACTGTAAGAAATAAACTTACATTATTTATAGGTTAGCTAGTCTAAGGTATTTTTTATAGCAGCCCAGAACAGACTAAGACAAATGGATATAGAAAATGTGGTATATACATATGATGCAATATTATTTAGCCTTTAAAAAGAAGGAAATCCTGCAATGTGCAACAACATGGGTGAAACTGGAGGCCTTTATGCTAAATGAATAAGCCAAGCACAGAAAGACAAATACTACATGATCTCATTTATGTGTGGGATATAAAAGAGTCAAAATCAAAGAAGCCAAAGAGTAGAATGGTAGTTACCAGGGGCTGAGGCGTTCCAAGGTGGGGAGTAGGGGAGATTGGCAAGATGTTGGTCAAAGGATACAAAATTTCATTTATATGGTAGGAATAAGTCCAAAAATCTATCCTACAACATGGTGACTATAGTTAATAACAATGTATTGGATATGGGAAAATTGCTGAGAGTAGATTTTTAAGTGCTGTCACCACAAATAAGCGTATGAAGTAATACATGTTAATTAGTTTAGCCATTCCATAGTGTATGCATAGTTTAAAACATCATGTTATACACCATAAATATATGTAATTTTCATTTGTCACTTAAAAATAAGAAGAAAGAAGGAAATCCTGTCATTTGCAACATACAGACCTGGAGGATATTATGCTAAGTGACATAAGCTAAACACAGAAAGACAAATACTGAATTATCTCACTTATATGTAAAATATAAAATAGTCAAATTCATAAAAGCAGAGAGTAGGATGGTGATTGACATGGGCTGGGATCAGGGAGGAAGTGGAGAGATGATGGTTAAAGGATACAAACTTCCAATTATGCAAAATACATAAGTTCTCAAGATCTATACAGCACAATGCCTATAATTAATAATACTATATTGTATTCTAAGCATTTTCTAATAGATCTTTTCTTAAATACTATTACTGTAAAATAATCATAATAAACAGGGAAGGAGGAAACTTTGGAAGGTGATGGATATGTCTATGGTCTTGATGGTGGTGATGGTTTCACAGTGTTTACTTATTCACAGTGTATTGAGTTTTATACATTAAATAAATAAAGGTTTTTACATGTTAATCATACCTTAATAAAGTGGTTTAAAAATTATTAAGCATAATTAGCTAATGCTAAAAACAAAACAAAAAACAAAAATAAACTTACTGAGTGCCTATTCTTCCCCCAAACACTGTGCCATGTACTACGGTAGAATGCTGGTCTTCATGGGGCTGCATCCAGTGGGGTAAAAACATACAATAAACAGGTAGGCATACATACTACAAATGTATACATACAAATATAACTTATATAATGATTAATGCTACTAGAAAAATAATATATATCAATAGAAATAGCAGGGAGACCTAATTCAATGGGGAGGTTGAGGAAGGTATCCCTGAGAAAAATTATATTTAAATTGAGACCTGGAAGAGAAGAAAGTATCAACCAGGCAAAAGGGGAAGAGAAGGAGGATCTTTTCAAGCAGAGACACTAACTAGCATATACAAAAACTAGAAGCAGAAAATAATTTCCACTAATAAGTGAGCTGGAACATAGTAAGGAGCCCAAGATGAAGTTGGAGAAGTGGCAAGTCCTATAAACCATGTCACAGATTTTGGGTTTTATCGTAGGTATGCTATGGGTCTGAATATTTGTGTCCCCTCCAAATTCATAGGTTGAAACCTAATCCCCAATGTGATGGTATAATATTAAGAAGTGGGACCTTTGGGGAGGTAACTAGGTCCTGAGGGTAGAGACCTCGTGAGCAGAATTAGTGTCCTTATGACAGAGGCCCCAGAGAGCTGCCTTGCACCCTCTCCATTTGAGGATGCAGTAAGAAAATGCCATCTGTGAACCAAAGTGGGCCCTCACCAAACACCAAATCTGATGGTGCCTTGGTCTTGGACTTCTTAGCCTTTAGAACTGTAAGAAATTTCTAATTATATGCTACTGAGTTTAGTGTATTTTGTTATAGCATCCCAAGTGAACTAAGACAAGATGTAATTGAAAGTTGTTGAGATGTGTTAAGCAAAGAAGTGGAAGATTAAATTTGCAGTTTTAAAAGGTCAATCTGGCTGCTATATAGAGAATTAACGGAGGGGGCCACAGTGGATGTGGAAAGCCCAGTTAGGAGTCTATTATATAGTACACGGAAGAAATCATGATCGCTTAACTAGAATGGAGGAGCAGAGAAGATAGAATCAAGTATATTTTGGAGAAGAATCAGTCAGACTTAGTAGTGCCCTAGATACAAAGCATAGAGAAAAGGAGATATTAAGAATAATTTCAGGTTTCTTGCTTGAGCCACTGTCAAATAATGGAGCCATTAACTGAGACAGCAAAGCCTGAAGGAGAAGTAGGCAGAGCAGCAGAGAAGATCAAGAATTAAGTTTTGCACATGTTAACAGAGGGATGTCTAGTTCCCAAGTGGAGGTTTCACAAGGCAGCAAGAAAAGAAGTCTGGACTGTAGATGTAATTGGTCATCAGCATATGACTGGGATTTAAAGCCATGGGAATGGATGGTAGAGGTTTTAAGAAAACATGAAATGCATGAAGAGAATACTTGCCAGGTAAGAGTTGGGAAAGAATACTGAGAAGAGTGGCCAAAGAGGGCAGGGCCATGAAGCAGAAGGCAGAAGGAGGGAGTGGTCAGCAGTGTTGAGTGTGCAGACAGGTCATGGGTAACATGAGTTGATAACATGGAGGCCATGGTGACCTTGGCAAGACCTTCTCAGAGAATAAATGGAAGCAGAAGCTTTAATGGAATGACTTATAGGGCAAAGAGAGATGAAAAGACATAAAATTTGAAATGGACATGTATAGAAAACGCTTTAGAAGTTTCACAGACTTTCAAAACGAGTAGTACCTGGAGGGCACGGTAGTTTAGGATAGGGGGTCGTGGAGCATGTTTGAATGCTGAGGAAGAGCTGCCAGTGAAGAAGTAGAAGTCGAAGGTGATAGAGAAAACACTGAACTAGCTGAGCAGCTGGGATAGGGTGGGATGCAGAGCACATGTGGAAGGGACACAGTGGCTTAACAAGGGAAGCCACAAGCTCTATAATGTGCTTCTAGCCTCTCCTTCCCACTGCTGCCATCAGAGTAGACTCTGCAAAGATGACCACCTTTGCAGTGGCCCATAGAGTGGTGTCCAAGGACATAAATATTCCCTTGTTCCCTTTCACTATGCCCCTGAAGAACAGGACTTGGACAGAAGTTGTAACACTTGCTCTTTCATAAAAAGGACAAAGAAAAAAGTGGGTGCAGAAAGATGAAGGTGTTGACTTCTATTTTATTATGAAATATGAGGCAAGTATTTATTATTATTACTGTTATTATTACATATTCTCTTAAGTGGTATTAACAGCTAACATTTATTGGGTGCTTACCATATACCATGCACAAAGGCACTACTCTAAGTACTTTATATAAATTGACTTATTTAATTCTTGCAAAACCCTCTAAGGGTTTTTTACATAATTTCTATATTACTAATGCACAGAGCATTTAAATAACTTTATCAGCTAGTAAACAGAAGAGTCTAAATTTGAACCCAGCCCATCTGGCTCTAAATATATGTTCTATTATGATAGATAAATTAATTTCTAGTTGCTGGAGGAAAGCACCGAGTAGTAATCATTTAACTAAAATTCCATTTTTAAAAAACATAGCCAATCATAAAAATAAGACTTGAACACTTGTTTTTAAGTTCCCATTGTTACAGAAAATGACACAATTTCTGTGTTCATACACTGGACTATAGGCAGAGATGAGTCAAAGATAGAAGCAAAGTCTTGGGTCAAAGCTGGAGTAGAAGATAGAGGTGAGCCATGATCCTGTTTCAGGTGTGGAACCTGGTGGTCTAAGAGAAACTGCAGATCTGATTATAAATAGGGGAATGGACTCAGCTGGGGTGTGTACAGGGCCAGAGTCTGACACTCAACATGAGATACCAGGGCAGGGAAGAGACCCAGAATTACAGAAAACATCCAAGACTGCAGAAATGAAGGCTGGGGCAAGTAAACAGCACAATAATGCATCCGAAGTCATACGTGAAATCTGAATAAAATTGGGTATAAGGAAGAAGGACCTTAAGCCAGCTTTTCTGTGACAGCCCTGATCTTTAAACAGTTCTTACAGAAACAAGAACTAATCCAAATATAGGCACCAGATCATTGGGAACACCTGGTTGGGATCACCTTGACTTTAGAGCTGCTGTGCTTAAAGTCTGACGGCAAAGTTCCAGGCAGCCCCATATGGGCACTGTTTGGTGAGGCTTTGCCAGAGCCCCTCTGACTCTCCTGTGTCTGCTTTTATGGCTAAACTGGCTTATTTGATATAATTGTTCTCCCTCCCTCCCTCCCTCCCTTCCTTCCTTCCTTCCTTCCTTTTATTCCCTCCCTTCTTTCACTCTCTTCCTTCCTTCCTTTTATTCCCTCCCTTCTTTCACTCCCTTCTTTCCTTCCTTCCCTCCTCTTCATTATTCCATTTTTTCTTTCATTTCTTCCTTTCATTTGTCTGTCTTTTCTCCCCACCCCCGACCTTTGTTTTTTTTTTTTTTTTTTTTTTTTTTTTGAGACAAAGTCTCACTCTGTTGCCCGGGCTAGAGTGCCATGGCGTCAGCCTAGCTCACAGCAACCTCAAACTCCCGGGCTCAAGCAGTCCTTCTGCCTCAGCATCCCAAGTAGCTGGGACTACAGGCTTGTGCCACCATGCCCGGCTAATTTTTTTCTATGTATATTTTTAGTTGTTCAGCTAATTTCTTTCTATTTTTAGTAGAAATGGGGTCTCACTCTTGCTCAGGCTGGTCTTGAACTCCTGAGCTAAAGCGATCCTCCCGCCTCGGCCTCCCAGAGTGCTAGGATTACAGGCGTGAGCCACCGCACCCAGCCTCCCCCCCCTTTTTTAAGCACAGGATTGGCCACACTCCTACAGTAGTGGCATTGTATTATTGGCCTAGGCGAGACCCTTCCGCCACTTTTGTTTATCCTCTTTCATATGAGATTTCCCATTTCAGGTTCCTTCAGCTCACATGCGCGACTATACTATATACTTGATATGTTCTCTTGAGTTGTATACATCCCTGTAGAACATAAACTCTTTTTGCGTGATTGGGTTTTTTATTTACCTATATGATGTCTTACAGATATTGTTTCTTGTATTTATTACTCATCACTTTGTTTTTGAGATGTATTGATGATGCTGTTGAGCAAATTCCTTGTTTCTAACTGCTTGCCAGTATTCCATGTATGTATATATC
This sequence comes from Eulemur rufifrons, assembly GCF_041146395.1. Classification (NCBI taxonomy): domain Eukaryota; kingdom Metazoa; phylum Chordata; class Mammalia; order Primates; family Lemuridae; genus Eulemur; species Eulemur rufifrons. The sequence goes on along the minus strand of NC_090999.1, from coordinate 65,038,923 downwards.
ACATCTTATCTTTCCCCTCCTGTGTGATAGACACCTATGTAGCTATAGCCACAAATAATGTTGCAGTATATATCTTCATAAATAGTCCCTTGTAGACCCGCACAAAAATTACTTGGAATAAATACCCAGAAATGGGATTGCTGGTTCATAGGCATGCACATAATTTCACAAGAAATGGCCAGGTTGCATTCTGAAATTGCTAAACCATTCTGTCCTTCCATTAGTAGAACTCAGGGTTTCCAATCTGCCCATATCATCACCAACACTAGATGTTACCCACTGTGTCACTAAAAAAAGATCTTAGCTGCAATCAGAGCCCACTCTAGAAAAAATGAATGTACTCAAGGAAATCAGTATATGGAATCTCTAGGAGGGCTAGCAAATTCAGCTACAAGCCTAATGTGTTTGTCAACTCATAGCACAATTATATTGCCTATTTAAATAATCGCAAAATCTCAGTTGTGTCCAACAATAAGCATGTATTTTTTGCTTGTAAGTTGATGGATTGGCTCAGTGGCTCTGCTGCAGGCTGAGGTGGTGGAGTGGCTTTGCTTCACACATCTTATATCCTTCTCCCTGTGACCAGTGAGCTGGTAGGTGTGTTTTTCTCATGGTGAGAGAAGAAGCAATAAGAGGGATCATGCCCACTTTACGAGCACATTTCAAGCCTCTTTCTGCTAAAATCAGGACTTTGTCTACTTAAATCATGGGCCAAAGTAAGTCATATAGTTGAGTGCAAAGTCTACCCATAGCAGGAGGGATTACCAAGACGTTGGATACAGGGAGGGGTTAGAATTGGAACCAATAATGGGATCTACCTCAGCTAGGTAGCCAAGAGCAATATGCTGCCACTCTACCCGACTGTTCTTACATGTGTTAAAGAGAAAACTTACACAGACAATCATTAAAAACAGCAAGGAAGACTTTACTGAAGACTATTGTAATAGGAATTAAGACCATTGCAATAGGGGAGAGAGAATGAACTCAATTCTATTGAAACAAAAGGTGGGAGAGTTTTTAAGCACTGGGGTGAGCGTCAGGATATTTGCAGGTGGTTTCTTACACAGGGGAGAGGTTGTTCAGTCTGTGTTTGCTAAATAGCACTGATCTAAGTTAGGTTTCTACCCTCCCACAGAGACTGGGAGACAGGGACCCTATCTTTCTTAATCATATCTCAAATAGATGGCTTTCTGGTCTTTGAGAAAGAGGTTCCTGGATTGTTAAATTAGCAAGAGATAGGGATACAATTTACATCTCAAAAGGGCACAGAAACAATTTACAATTGCAAGTTTTCTAAGGTAAATGCTCTAAGGAAAGGGAGGTCAGGGACCTATAGTGAGGAATAAAACCATCTCAAGTTTCTTCAAGCTGAGGGGAAGGTTAAGGCCATCTTAGTCAGTGCATAAGAACCACACAGTAGGAACTACAGTTTCCACAATAGATGTTAAGCACAGAACAATGGACTTCCACAACTGCCACTTCTGAAAGTCTTTGTCTTTGCTCAGCCTCTTCCTCACATTGCTCTCTTCCATGTCTAAGAGCAGCAGCTTTTATTTCCCAAAGAATGATTTTAATGATATTTGCCCTTCTTAGAATGTGACCTTCACGTTCCTCACATTAAGTGGTGGGGTTTATGTCTGTCCCTTCAACCTGACCAGGCCTTTGTATAATAACTTCCTTGAAAAATAAAGCATAGTGATCATTAAAAAGTTGTGCACTTCCACCTTGCAGTTCTTGAGCTTGGAATCCAGCTGCCATGCTGGGAGGAAGCCAAACTAGCCTACACAGTAAGACCGTGTGGAGAGGCCACGTGTAGGTATTTAGCCAACAGCCCAGCTGAGCTGTCAGCCTACAGCCAGCATACAAGTGCATTCAGGTGATTCCAATTTCTAACCATGTGAGTCTTCCCAGCTGAGGCCCCAGACCTCTTGGAGCAGAGACAAGCCAACTCCACCACACCCTGTCTGAATTCCTGTACCACAAAACCCCTGAACATGATAAAAATAGCTGTTTCACACCACTGAGTTTCAGCGTGGTTTGTTACACAGCAACCATAACTGGAACACCAAGCCTGACATTGGTGAGTGCAAAGTGAACACTAGCTGCAAGGAAGGCTGGGAGACCAAGCACTGGCTTCAACTTCCAGGAGGCAGGAAAGCTATTCAAAAGATGTAAGCTGGCCCACAAAGTGACATATATGTTTACAACAACTGACTTTCTAATTTTTGTGCTTCTGATCAGTGAATTCATTATTTTAATTATTTGTATTTTCTGATTATTACTGTTTTTGATAATTTCTTCAATTACTTGTTTGTTATTTGGGCTTTCCTTCTTGTGGATTGACTACCCATAAAATTTAACCATTTCCCTGTTTGAGTTTCCTATCTTTTTCTTACTGATTTTCAAAAGTTCATATGTATTCAAGATATTAATCTCCTGTCTGTTCAGGCACTGAAAATATTTCCAGCATGGCATCTGTTGGTTAACTTTTTTCCACAGTATCCTTAGTTTAACAGAAATTCTTAACTGTATATAGATATCTCTCTCGTTCTCTTTCTCTCTCTCTCTCGCTGGATTATGTTTTGTGCTCTCAAGTTTTTGCTTATTTAAGAAATCTCTCCCTCCATTTTGAATCCTGTATGTTCTATTGGCTTTATATATTCACAATTCATATCCAGCTATTTGAGTTGTCAGGAGTCCATCTTTGCATATGGCACCAGGTGGGGGTATGGTTTCACCTTAGTCCATATAATCAGTCAAGTTTCCTAGAACCATCTACTTAACAGTTCATCTTTTCTCCATTTTTTTTTGTTGTAAACTTTATCAAATAGAATGTTCCCATTGGCCTATTTTTGAGGTTTCTAAGGAATCTAGACCACTCACCTATTTATTCTTGTACGCACACCATGTTGTTTTTATTTTGGGGGGTCCATTTCAGTTTTGCTGCCATCTGTCTCCTATAAGTCTTAAGTTTCTCTTGTAACAATTTGCTCTGATTCCAAAGTACTCTAAAAAGAACAATTTTTTATAGGCTTTCTGAAGTTTCTTTTTTTTATATTTTAGCATATTACAGGGGTACAAATGTTTAAGTTAATATATTACCTTTGCCCCACCCGAGTCAGAGCTTCAAGCATGTCCATCCCCCAGACGGTGCGCACTGCACCCATTAGGTGTGAATATACCCATCCCCTCCTCATTCCTCCCACCTGCCTGACAGCCAATGAATGTTACTACTATATGTGCACATAAGTGTTGATTGATTTGTGCCAATTTAATGGTGAGTACATGAGTGGCTTATTTTACCATTCTTGTGATATTTCACTTAGTAGAATGGGCTCCAACTCTATCCAGGATAATACAAGAGGTGCTAGATCACCATTGTTTTTTATGGCTGAATAGAACTCTATGGTGTATACATATACCGCATTTTATTAATCCACTCATGTATTGATGGGGACTTGGGTTGTTTCCACATCTTTGCAATTGTGAATTATGCTGCTATAAACATTCTAGTGCAGATGTCTTTTTTTATAGAATGTCTTTTTTCCCTTTGGGTAGATGCCCAGTAATGGGATTGCTGGATCAGCTGGTAGTTCTACTTGTAGCTCTTTGAGGTATTTCCATATTCCTTTCCACAGAGGTTGCACTAGTTTGCAGTGCCTCCAGCAGTGTATGAGTGTTCCTATCTTTCCACATCCACACCAACATTTATTCTTTTGGGACTTTTTGATAAAGCCCATTCTCACTGGAGATAATTGATATCTCATTGTGGTTTTGATTTGCACTTCCCTGATGATTAAAGATGTTGAGCATTTTTTTGTGTTTGTTGGCCATTAATCTGTCTTCTTTTGAAAAGTTTCTGTTCATGTCCTTTGCCCACTTTTTTATGGGGTTGTTTGATTTTTTTTCTTGCTGATTTTCCTGAGTTCTATATAGATTCTAGTTATCAGCCTTTTATCAGATGTGTAGCATGTGAATATTTTCTCTCATTCTGTAGGTTGTTTGTTTGCTCTCATGATAGTTTCCTTGGCTGTGCAGAAGCTTTTTAATTAGATCAGGTCCCATTTATTTGTTTTTGCTGTGATTGCCTTTGGGGTCTTCATAAATTATTTCTCTTGGCCAATGTCTATAAGAGTTTTTCCAAAATTTTCTTCTAGAATTCTTATAGTTTCATGGCTTAGGTTTAAGTCTGTTATCCACCATGAGTTGATATTTGTGAGAGGTGAGAGGTGTGGATCCTGTTTCAGTCTTCTACATGTGGCTATCCAATTTTCCCAGCACCATTTATGGAATAAGGATTCTTTTCCCCAGTGTATGTTTTTGTCTTCTTTGTCAAAGATTAGATGGCTAAATGAGGATGATTTTATATCTGGGTTCTCAGTTCTATTCCATTGGTCTATGTCTCTGTTCTTGTGCCAGTACCATGCTGTTTTAGATACTATAGGCTTGAAGTCTGGTAAATTGATGCCTCCCAATTTGTTCTTTTTGCCTAAGATTGCTTTTGCTATACAGGATCTTCTCTGGTTCCATATGAAGCATAGAATTGTTTTTTCTAGATCTGCAAAAAATGATGTTGGTATTTTAATAGGGATTGCATTGAATCTGTAGATCACTTTGAGTAGTGATTAAAATCAACATTTTAATAATGTTGATTCTGAGGACCCATGAGTATGGTATGTTTTCCACCTGTTTATGTCCTCTGCTGTTTCCTTCTTCAGTGTTTCATAGTTCTCCCTATAGAGGTCTTTTACCTCCTTAATGAAATATATTCCTAGGTATTTTATTTTCTTTGTTGCTATTGTGAATGGTATTGAGTCTTTGATTTGGTTCTCAGTTTAACTGTTGTTGGCATATAGGAATGCTATTGATTCCAGTACATTGATTTTGTAACCCGAGACTTTGCTGAATTTGTTTAGCAATTCCAGTAGTCTCATGGCAAAATCCTTGGGGTTTTCTAGATATAAGATAATATCATCAGCAAAGAGAGATAGTTTGACTTCTTTTGCCCCCATTTGGATGCCCTTGATTTCCTTCTCTTGTCTGATTGCTCTGAGTAGGACTTCCAGCACTGTGTGGAATAGAAGTGGTGATAAAGGGTGACCTTGTCTGGTTCCAGTTCTAAGTGGGAATGCTTTCAATTTTTCCCTGTTCAGTACAGTGTTGGCTGTGGGTTTGTGATATATAGCTTGTATCATTTTTAGGTAAGTCCCGTCTGTGCCTATTTTGTTAAACATTCTTATCATAAAAGGGTGCTGAATTTTGTTGAATGCTTTTTCTGTGTCTATTGAAAGGATCGTATGGTCTTTATTTTTACTTCTATTTATGTGTTGAATTACATTTATAGATTTGTGTATGTTGAACCATCCCTGCATCTCTGGAATGAAGCCCACTTGGTTGTGATTGATTATTTTTTTGATAAGTATTTTTTTGAAGATTATTTTATTACTCTTCCATATAATTTTTTTTATTATGATTTCATTTAGTTCTGCTCTGATCTTTGTCATTTCTTTTCTTCTGCTGGGTTTGGGGTAGGTTTGCTCATCCTTTTAGAGTTCTTTGAGACAATTCATTATATTGTTTATTTGTGATCTTTCTGTCTTTTGGATTTAGGCATTTATGGATATAATTTTTCCTCTCAGGACTGCCTTAGCTGTGTCCCACGGATTTTGATAACTTGTGTCTCCTTTGTCATTTAGTTCAAAGAATCTTTTGATTTCCATCCTAATTTCCTCCTTATCCCAGTAATTGTTCAGCAGAAGGTTGTTTAGTTTCCATGACTTTGTGTAGAGATGAGAGTTTCTGTTGGAGTTGATTTCTAATTTTATTCCACTGTGGTCTGAGAAGAAGTATGGTATAATTTCTATTCTTTTAAATTTCTTGAGACATGCTTTGTGGCCTAGGATATAGTCAATCTTAGAGAATGTCCCATGAGCTGATGAGAAAAATATATATTCAGTGTTTTTTGGGTAGCATGATCTGTAAATGTCAGTCAGGTCCATTTATTCTAGAGTTCTGTTTAAGTCCATTGTTTCTTTGTTTATTTTCTGCTTGGAGGATCTCTTCTGCTCTTTTAGAGGGGTGTTGAAGTCCCTGGCTGTTACAGTGCTACCGTTTATCATTTTGTTTAGATCAAGTAGGATTTGCTTTATGAATCTTGGTGCACTTGAGTTAGGTGCATAAATATTTAGAATTGTTATGTCTTTTGTTGAATTGTACCCTTCACCGTTATATAGTGAACAATTTTGTCTTTCATTACTTTTGTTGATTTGAAGACTATGTTATCTGAAATCACAACTGCTCTGCTAGCTTTCTTTTGGCTTCCATTTGCATAGAATATTATTTTCCATCCCTTAATTTTGGGTCTGAATGCATTCTTGTGGGTTAGATGTGTTTCCTGAAGACAGCAGATACTTGGCTTGTGTATATTTGTCCATTCGGCTAACCTATGTCTCTTTAGTGGGTAGTTCAAGCCATTCACATTTATTGAAAGAACTGATAAGTAGGGTAGACTTAAAAGAACAATTTTGTAAAAAATCTTGTAACTTCTTTTTAAATTTTAAAATTCTTCTTTCTTAATCTGATTGTCATTTGTTAATGCACTCTCACTGGCTCCTTTTGCCACCTAATCTTCTAATATGCTTTGTGCTAAAAATTGTTAAAATTTTGCATAAGCAGAGTAAAGAGTGATCCTGCAAGGAAAGGGCAAGAGATTTAGCACAATGTTCTTTGAGGCATCTGTTTTAGACACTCAGAGACATTTCCTTGTTCTCAGCTATCACCCTCAGGTGTAGCTGTGAGGGCAAGGTTATAGTCTATGCACAGGAAAGGAAAGCTTTGGAACTCATTTCTTCTGAAAGGTGGGACACCAAGAAATTTTGCCTGGGAACACTGGAAATATTTAGTTATGGAAAGTTACTTGGAGCAGAGATTTCTAAATTTTCTTTTATTTCCATCAAATAATTTTACAGACTACCTTCGTCTAGTCATTTATATATTCATTTGTTCACCAACTGTTTACTGAGGACCTACAATATGTCATATTCTGTACTAAGTGCTATAGATATAAAAAACAGTGATCCAAATGGTTTGAATCTTATGGAGCTTTTTATGTTTTAGGAGGTATTAGTAGTTACATAGATGATTTTTGAAACCAATGGCAATAGTTCATCTAGGGTATGACTAAGAAAATTTGAATGAGTACCTGAGTTTTACTGTCTCTCAAAATATTAATAGTTAAATCAGCTAAGATCGTTGACTTTCTTTTTTATGGTTACTAGATTATACCAAGAGAAATGTCAGATTAGTCTCTATGATTTATAACTTGAATTAAATGTACATATTCAGCATGCAGTAGAGTGCTTTTAAATACCAGGGCAAGGTTACAGGATAAAGATCAGAAGATGCAATATATATAACTATATATATATATATGGTATAACAGTAATATACTATCACTTCAATATATAAGGAAAATTTTAGGAAAAACACTTAACACTTATTTTCCCATGTGATAAGTTTCATTTAACTTTTCTTCCCTTAAATACTTTCTGATAATTCAATGAGTGATTCTCTTCTATAGAAAGGCACAATTAACATGGATCAATCTGTATCTCTTTAACAGGAACAAGTGATCCATACGTGAAGTTTAAAATTGGAAGAAAAGAAGTTTTTAGAAGTAAAATAATACACAAGAACCTCAACCCTGTGTGGGAAGAAAAAGCTTGCATTCTTGTTGATCATCTTAGGGAGCCATTGTACATAAAGGTGAGCCATTTATTTGTTTTACTCTGATAGAAACTGCATAGAAATCCCTGTTTAATGGTTTTTTATCATGTCTCTTTGTCTGATGAGATTTTTCACCGGAGATATATTCTGCTATTCACAACTCTAATCTATTGATAATGTGATAGAAGTGAAATAGAGGGTGGGAGAGATAGCAGGAGTATTTTTCTTCAGGACAGTTCTACTGCCAGTCATTGCAGAGGATTATGAACTATGTCTCCTCTTGCTTGGTGTTGTCAACAGATTTAGCACACTTTGGAAGCATATAAAAGCAAGACTCCATATAAGCTAGCAAGAAGGAAAGCTTACACAGAAACCAGCTTTTAAAAATTATATTATTTCAGATCCACCATTCCTGGTTGCAAGCCAAATGCTTTACTTGGAAGGTGAGAAGAATGAAAATGATAGAAGAGAAAAATTCCTACCTCTATTATATTACCAAAAATGGGAAGAAAAGTCTTTTCTCTCATTTGATGTAGTTAAAAGAAAGAGAAGAACTTAAGGAAGTTACAACCTAATTCCTTGTTTCAACCGGATTCCTTGTTTTATTCTCACACCTGACTTCCCTTTAATTCATATCTCTAGGTACTTATATTCATTTTTGCTCCTATACCGTGACTATCCATTCAGTGACCAAACCTTTTGCTACTTTTACAATACATGCCCCGTCCTTTTCTGTAAGTTGTCATTACCAACACATGAGCCAAAAATCTCATGTGGTCACTCTTTCAGCAATCACTAGACATACTCCTTCCTCTCAAATCTTCATTGTCTTCCCTCCAGTTGTTTCTCTCCTCCACAGAAAGGAAGAAGAAATAATCAAGATGTTATTGAAATTATACCAGAACAGTTTATAAGAGTGATGAAAATAGACTCTACTAAGCATACAGTTAATAAGTTTCTAGAAGACATTATGGGGAGAATAGATGCATATTTGCATAAGACATTATCTCCAGTGGTCACTGGATAAAGCAAGTCAATGAAATAGAATTAGTAAGCTGTTTTCTAATATATAATGTGTTCTGGCAGAATAATTATTAATGTGAGCATTGTTCATAGCCAACCCTACTCCCTCAAAGGGAAGATCTTTATGGTCAGATGTTTCTCCCCTGCTCTTCCCCTGTAGAGAGAAAGAAATATCTACATGAGAAAAAAAGAATTACCTTCATAGTAAAGAGCTGAGATGGGGAATGAAAAAGGAATAAGGAAAAAACAAGTGGGCTGTGAAGGAAGTTTTATTTCTGGGTGAGGAAGTGGGTGGTCAGGAGGGATTGGTTGTGAAGAAAATGGATAGGAAAAGAAAGCAGGTGCTAATAAGGACAGTCACAGATCATTTGGATCTCATTAATGTCACTTAAATGAAAAATCATGAAAGGAAAGAGATTGATTTTTAATTACATCTGCTTTGGATCTATCTTTCTTTAAAGGGATATTACTCCATGAAAGAACTGTGTGAATGTCCTGCCTTTAAAAGGGTTACAAGTGAACTCCTCCCCAAAGTTATATTTAACATCAGATGGGTCCTTTTGCTATTCTCTTGTGCTCAAGAATGAGTATTCATTTATGTAGAAATCCAAATGTCAAAATGCATATTTCAAAAGGAATGTCTTACTAGACTCAAAAACAAATAAACAACAATCTGAAATATACAAACAAGAATGGTGGTAAAAAAATTTTTTTGTTTTGATTTGAGAGCAAGAATATAGACATATATATGCTGTGACTGAAGACAGTGGCTCTGTATGCAGGAAAAATGCAGCCATATGTGTGCTGTCCTTCTGCCCAATGAAGCCCACTTCAGACTCAGAGTGCAAGGTTTTTAGTGGGAGCTGGTCACTTAGGCACAATAACCAGCACAACTGCCAAAATTCTAGACTTCCAGAAGGAAAGCAGGCGTTCAGTGCACCAGATGAACGAAACAACCTTATCAATGGGAATGTTTCAAAAGCCGAATTCCTAGATGTCAACTAAGAGCCAATCCTATAAGCTCAAGCATATTATGTTACCTCTTTCCTTCACATCCTTGGTTCCTATCTTTCTCTCATACTTAATATTTAATTTATCAATTATTTCTATCAGCTCCACCATCAAAATATATCCTAAATTTGACCACTTCTCACCCTGACATCTAATCCACAGACACCATCAACTCTTTCCAGAACCCCTGGTCTACCTGCTTACATTGTTTCTCTTATTAAGAATGTAAATTACCAAGTGGCTTTGATGTGAACATTATAAGATGTAAGTTAGATTATACTACTTCCATGCATAAAATCTCCCAGTGACTTCCACCATGCTCAGAGTGAAACCCAGTCATGTGATGGTGGGCACCATGGTCTAAGCCTGAACTGGTATCCCAGCACGCTTCTCTTACCCACTACTTTCCAGCCACATTTCCCTCTGGCTAGTTTCTTCAATGCCTTTCCTATTCCCTCCTTGTGAGATATACTTTCCCCATGATGGAATACTCTTTCCCACTCCCTCATTTTGAAGCACACTTTCTCCATCATGGCTCCACCTTTCACTTAGATGCCTCCCTCTCTTTTTGTCCTTCCTGAACATCATATATAAATGACAGTTCTCATCACTCCTGTGCTCTGAAATATTTTTCCCCATACCACTTACCACTGCTTGGTATACATATTTGTTTATTGTCTGTGCCCCCCATATGTAAGCTCCAAGAAATCAAAGACATTGACCGTTTTGTGCACTGCTGTATTTTAGGCACTTAGAACAGTATCTGGCACATTGTGGGCGCTCACTAAATATTTCTTAAATAAATGAGTTAATAAATGCATTAATCATCTGGACTGCCAAGTCAAAACTCCCCTGAAGCCATAATCACCTATGAACATTGTAGTCATTTGAACTAGAAATTCCCATTCATGTTGAAGCCAGTGAGTTGAGTTTTCTATGACTTGTATCCAAAAGCATTTTAACTGATATACTCTCCAATGCATTTTTTGGTGGACAATTGAAATAAGATAAATTCATTGCTTAAAATAAAATATTTATTGTTCTAAACTCACTTGAGAATGAAGAAAGGTGTTAACGACTCCCAAGCAACTTCTACCTAATGCTACCTAATGTTTCCAACTAATAGAGTAGAGGCTCCATGAAAGCAAGGATCTTATCTATTAATAAATTATTCATGTTTGAATTCCCAGTGCTTCTCCCAGAGCGGGTGCCTAAGATATATTTGTTAAATTTAAATGTGTTCTATTTACAAAACCCAATACAAGAGTTGAATCGCACTTCTTCCTAGCCCTAGTATTTGGGGGTAAAAACCAAAATTTTTCAACTTTAGATTCTTTATCTGAACAATAGAAACAACAATACCTGTTAACTGGGTTGTGAAAGTATTAAAACTTTAAATCTGTATAATATATCTAATACAGTGCCTAGCTTCCAGTAAATGTCAGATAAGCATTATAAACATGAACTTTGCTCATTTTTACTGCAGTGGAGTACCTTTTCCTATTTTATCTCTCTACTATGCTCTATATTTCTGAAACTCTACCTAAAGCAATGTTCTCTCTGACAACTAAATAGTTTATAGAGCTTGGAACCAAGTAGCGTAGCTAATGATTTCATTAATGAATGGACTCTGCTGTTTCCATTCTTTCCCATGTTTATGCCTTTGTAGATTAATAGGAACTGAGAACTAAGGCAAACATGTAGCATTAAGATAATAGGAGAGAGCATATATTCAAGCCAACTTGAATCTATTTTCTTGAGTTGCAGTCCTCAAACGGCCCAAATAAAATCTCTACTTATTTTTTTTTTTTTTTTTTTTTTTTTTTTTTGAGACAGAGTCTCACTCTGTTGCCCAGGCTAGAGTGAGTGCCGTGGCGTCAGCCTAGCTCACAGCAACCTCAAACTCCTGAGCTCAAGCGATCCTCCTGTCTCAGCCTCCCGAGTAGCTGGGACTACAGGCATGCGCCACCATGCCCGGCTAATTTTTTCTATATATATTTTTAGCTGTCCATATAATTTCTTTCTATTTTTAGTAGAGATGGGGTCTCGCTCTTGCTCAGGCTGGTCTCGAACTCCTGAGCTCAAACGATCCGCCCACCTCGGCCTCCCAGAGTGCTAGGATTACAGGCGTGAGCCACCGCGCCCGGCCTAAAATCTCTACTTATTAAAAAAAAAAAAAAAAAGACAATAGGAAAGACTGTCACTATCAGGGTAAAAAGACTTTGGATGTTCAGTCACCCAGTTGAGCTGTCTACATTAATTAATTCACTGTATTAACCACTCACCACCTCATATGTGTACAAGTACCTCAGGTGTTCTCATTGATTATATGCCACCTACCTTGTCCCCAAGAGTTTAAGCCTAAGGGTGATATGATTAGAAGAGATTTCACAAAAGAAATTTCTCTAATGTTTTGGTATAAATTTTATGTTGTAAAATATACTGCTGCAGCCACTTGAAAATATCAAGGTGTCAGTTGCACAAGGCATGCAATATATGCATGTGATATGCCACTGAGTAGATGATTAAAGCTCAGAAGTGTAATTGATCAAGGAGAATATTTATTGCAGGAGTGCTGAGCTTTCTACAATAAATGTACTCCTGAAAGGTTGTATGTAAATCAAATGACTGCAAATGGAATAATTTAAAGGCATTAGGAGAGCTTATTACTTAAATAAATCTCCTTGTGACTGTTCAAACCTAAGAATCCTTTTGTAATGCAAAGTATTTATATTTTTATTTAAATATCAATTTTTTACATATTAACTTTTTAAAAATTGAAGTACACCTCTACTAGAGAAAAAAACAGTAGCTGGTTTAAGGCTGCTGTACTTACTATTTCTTCTGCTTTGGGTTTTCTAACTGTTGTGCCAAAAATTAATTGGGTGCAGGGGTGTGGACTATTGATTCTCTCAGCTTCATAGATTCTCAGATTCTGGAGAGTCCAGTGGCCTGGGTCATCCATTCAAGAGCAGATTTACCTGTTTATGCTCAATTACGCCAATGTTCAATTCAACTATTTTCTATATGAAAAGTCAGATAACATAGCACAAAACTTCATCTAGTGACATTTTTTTTCATCTTAAAGGCTTTCCTGATCTTCTTTGTTATTCTTTCTCTTCTTATTCCATTCTTTTTCTTAAAACACTTATCAAAATTTTCAATTACATATCACCTGTGCACTTCCTTGTTTAATATCTGGCTCCCACACTAAACTGTGAGCAATTGACAATGTCAGTTTAGCTCACCAATGTTTATTCAATGCCTAGCATATTGCCTGGAACATAATAGGTACTTAATCTATATTGGCCAAGGGAATGAATGAGTGAGAAAATTAATAGATGGATGGAAGTTAGCCAGTTCCCATTTACTCAGAGTCCTTTGGAAATGGCTCTAACTGATCTAGCTCTGAGTCATCCCTCCAACTTCTTTCCACTCTCCATCTTTTTCAATTTGCTTCAACCCCAATTGCTTCTTGTTGATTCTTAAACACATCAATCCCTCTCCTTTGCTTGGTGTTTCCTCTGGCTGAAGTGCTCTTCCCCATGCTAACATGGCATAAACCTTCCCATTATTTGATTGTCTACACAAATACACTTCCCTAGACAGGGCTTCCTGGACTCCCTATCTAAAATAGCGGTTCCTAACACATCCCTTAGACATTTACTTTTCTCCATAGCACTTGTCACTGAACTGTGTGTATTATTTAGGTATCTGTTAATTGTCTCAGCCCCTAAATGTAGTGTCCAAGAGAACAGAGACATCGTCTGTCTTACCATAGTATGAAGGAGAACCATACAAGGCTGGGCGTGTATGGTATCACGCCTATAATCCTAGCACATTGGGAAGCCTAGGTGGGAGAACTGCTTAAGGCCAGGAGTTCAAGACCAGCCTGAGCAAGAGTGAGAACCGTTTCTACAAAAAATAGAAAAATTAGCTGGGCATTGTGGCACACACCTATAGTCCCTGGAGGCTGAGGCAGGAGGATCACTTGAGCCCAGGAGTTTGAGGTTGCAGTGAGCTATGATGATACCACTGCAATCTAGCCTTGGTGGCAGAACAAAACACTGTCTCAAAAAAAAAAAAAAAAAAAAAAAGAATCATGCAAGACACAGAAGATAATGGATAGAAAGTGTTGACAGAAGGAAAAAATGATGCATTCTCTCTTTCTTTTCTTTCACTTTTGTTTTGTTGATGTTAGTCACATTAGTCTTATCTCCCAGTAATTGCTTGTGACAATAAAATCTTAATTTAATTTAACCTTAATATAACTTTACAAACTACTTTAATCATATCTCAATGTTTACTTATTTGTATGTTTAAAATGGCATTATCCTATAATATCACAGAATTTATCTTCACTGACCTAAAAAATATGAAAAAAATGGAATCATATTCTTATCACCCATAGCCCAATATGAAAGACATAATTGTTGAATTTTATACTAATTTACTTTTACTTCCAGTAATGCTAATATTCCTTCTAGGAGAAAAAAAATTCTAAGCCTTTGTTTTCCACATTTTTGAAGATTTACTATATTTTATTTGATTTTGTTACATTTACCTTAAAGTCCTATTTGATATAAATCAACAATATTAAGTAAAACAATGAAATGTAATTTCCTTTGAATGTTTTGTGAGAACCTAATATTACAAAGTAGAAAAACAAAAAATTAAAAAATAAACCAGAAATATTAGTGTGTTTTTGGTGACATGGACAACCAATATTTTATACTCAAAACATTATCATTTAAAGCTTACATTGGAATTATTTATAACAATGCCTTGTCTCTTTGGCTTCTTAGGTATTTGACTATGATTTTGGACTACAGGATGACTTTATGGGCTCAGCCTTTCTGGATCTTACACAACTGGAGTTAAACAGGTAACTTTTAAACTGTCGTAATATCACTACACCTTGTTATGCAGCTGGGCCTGTGTAATAGGAAATGTCAGCCAGTCTGGGTTCTAATTGCTGTACTGTCATGTATAGCTACAAGCTTTCATGCTAGCCAGCCTTTCTTAAGTCCATCTTTCTCATCTACTCGATGGGAATAATAGCATCTTCCGTGACTACCTCATTTGACAACAACTATTCATCAGAAAAATTCTTGGACACTTGCTCTGTCCCCCAGCACTGTGCTAAGCACCAGGAATCTAGAGATAAAAGGCACATTCCTTGCTCTCACATTGCTCCTATGGTCATAGTAGGGGATAAAGAAGATTATGCATATTAATGCTAATTATTAACTGAAGAATCAAGCTACTATATATGAAATAAAACACGTACACTTTGCTTCAAAAACAGCAGCTCTCTTACCACTTGTACCAAGGTAGAATCTGATTTGCCATCACCAGTTACTATCTCTGGTTCGCCAGCACTAGATTACCAAGGAGTGCTCCTAAAGTGCAGGTATATTGGTTCTATTTGCTCAGTTACATTATTTATCATTGCTCAACTAGGTGGAAAGTTACATTATTATTACTAATGTTAGTCATTTGGGATAATGATACCAAATAGTGGGATTTTTATTTTTCAAAATGCATTCCAATATAGGAACTATGAATTAATTTGTACTGCAGAAGAAAAATAATAGTTTTTAAAAAGTAAAGCAGTACTGGAATGGGTTGCAAAGGAAGCTGTGAAATTTTCTTTGATGATTTTAAGGAGAAGGAATTCCTGTTTTAGATGATCATGTTACATTATGTGGCAGGAATAGTGGAAAACAGGAAAGCAGAGTGATGGGCCAGATTGTTACTTTGAATTTCTGTAAATGTCGATAAGTAGAAAAACATAAAGAGTAGAACCCCCTTATGTGTTACAGTCAGCTAAGTTTGAGCACAGTGGCGGCTTATTGGTCTTCCAATGGTCATTTTTGCTTCAGACTGGATAAAAGAACAGCCTTTCTTGTACTTCCTGCACGTCCTCTAATACAACCTACAGCCTAGCACATACCTCCCTGCAAAGATCTTATGCAAAGGTCTACAGAGAAAGTAATTGTGCCCTTAGTGGTATTGTATGGAGTCCATTATCATGAAAACTGAGCTCAAACTAGAATGCACTGTACTTTTTTTCTATATAAAGGCCACAATTACTTACTCTGTAGACCTTTGCATAAGAATATGCAAATTACTGGCCTTTACCCCAAAGCATAAATTTCTCTTGTTCTCTATTAAAGAGAAATCATTGGTGAAAAATAATTTAAATGGAAAAATATGAAATAATTTTAAAAATTAAAAGAGATTATATATAAGCATTTGGTGTTATCTTACCACATTACATATTTTATGTATTTCATTAACAATTCTCTCCCTTAAAAACCACAAAAACATCAAATTGTTACTTTTTAAAATCACATTTGTGTATGCTGTTTCATTCTCTGAATAAATCAGTAGTCTTTGGGTGTACAAAAATAGATAATAGTAGTAGCCACATAAATACTTACGCTACTGTATAATGCATTAAGGTATCTTTTTGAAAGAAAAGGTACATCATAAAGCAATTGCAAATGTTCTCAAATCTTTATCATGTAATCTTTAAAAATGCAATGAAGTTTTTACTATTAATTTTATGTACATATGCTATAATGCCTAATATATATTTATTAAAATAAAAGGAACAAGTTGTTGCAATCTAACCCCATAATGATTAGTTATAACTAAATTAATATTGGAGCAATTTGCATCACAACTATTATAACTTATGTATATTACCAGCCTGACAGGTTGCTTATAGTTCTCTTTAAACCTCTGACAGCAAAGAATTGTTCATATGTTTTATGAGATCGTTCCCCAACTTGGCAAAGTAAGCATCCTGTGAAAGATTTTCAAGTACCATAAAATCTTAGCTTTGAAAAGTAGCTGTGGTTTTCAATCCTGGTTGTATGAGAAAATCATTTGGGAAGCTTTGTAACTATATAGACTCCAGACCCCACTCCTGATCTACAGAACCATAGTCATCAGGAGTGGAGTTCAGGAATATGCACTTTTTAAAAGTGCTTCCTAGTTGATCCTGATGTGCAGCCAAGATTGAAAATTCTCATCCCCACCAAGTCCTCTCTCTAGTACTAGAATTCAACTGTATCATACACTAAAAGTTAAGCTGCATGAAGATGAGGATCTTATCTTGGTCTTGACCTCTGGTTTTTATCCAGAACCTAGTTGATACATGTTTTGCAAATGATATGAATGAGTAAACAACTGAAAATTCCTAATTTGCCAATATTTCAAGATTTTTTTTGTTTAGTGCTAGATGTTCCAACAGATCCTTAGATATAAACCATAAAGTGGGCACTAACCATTATTTATTCAACATTAATTTAGGTATGCAAGCAAGATGTTACCTATGCGTTGTCAGTTGAATGTGTATCTTGCATTGTTTTTAGAAAATGATTGTGGGTAATATTGAGTTATTCATAATCTCTTTCTTAGAGATGCTTATTGAATTCCAAAGCCTGTATTATCTAACTCTTGTAACTATTGATTTCCTTGTCTTTCAGAATCTAAAAATTGTTTAGGAATAGGTTTAAATAGCAAAAAAAAAAAAAAAAGGAAGCATTACTTTAAATGTTGGATGTTCTTTTAAATAATTGCACATTTTTTAAATATGTCTATAATGGATATCAGGCAAATTATATTTTATATTTTCCTCTTCTTCCACTCATCTATTTACTTTAAATCATATTGATGCTTAAAAAAAATCCTAAAGAACTAAAAGGAAGCCACGGGTCAATAAATGACCCTCATTTAGTTACTGGGCTCAAATTTATAAAAAATAGCTGGTACCACACTCTGTGGAGTTAGAGATCAAAGAAAAGGAACTGATAGGTTCCTCAATAGGGTTGTCATTTCTTGACCTTTTCAGCAACTTTCTAGAATCCCAGGAAGGGCAGAAATTCATCCAGTGAATTTAAATATACTCAATTGGCTATCCCACAGCCTACTGGGTAACTTAATACATTGATGATATTTTAATAACAACAAAAATTGTACCAAGAAAGTAAAGGAAGGCAAAAATTGCCTTTTTTCCCCCTTAAAATACTAAATTGTTTATAAAACATATATTTTTGGCTAATGAATTCAATAACTGTTTAAAGTCTAAATATTTTATATCCCAGGCCCACAGATGTGACCCTCACTCTGAAGGATCCCCATTATCCCGACCATGACCTTGGGATCATTTTGCTCTCGGTGGTTCTTACCCCTAAAGAAGGAGAGTCCAGGGACGTGGTAAGTTCCCCACAGCCTCGCAGGAGCTCTCTCTTGCTCTCACTTGTTCAATGTCGTGAGCCTTCTTTGGACATGGAGATAATAATAAAGAGAAGCTGCACATGAAAATCTGGCCTGTTCTTTGTTTCTGTGAGTATCCTGGGTATCGCTAGGCCATGCTTATTGTATTAATATCTTTTCAACTCAAATTTCCCATTCCACGCTCCAGATCAGAACCTCTTGTTATAAATAAGAAACAGAGTTGCAACTTTTATTTTCACTTTACTTCTGAATCTCAGATATGTTATATTGTAGGCAACTATTAGTATTCACTCAGGGAATACATTTATTAGTGACTTGAATCTTTGGAATTCCACAATGAATGGTAGTATCCGGACCCTCCTATTTTGACTGTATTGTCAGGTGAACCATAACAAAGAGAATGAGTTGAAATAATAACAGAGTTTCTGCTTTCTGGTATTTGTTTACTGAATGATAAGTGAGTACTTTTCATCTTTTTGATGGGCTTCCGTATTGGTATTACCCATTTCTCAGCACTAGCTGTCTGTACTTCCTTGCACACCATGCTGCTATGAGAAAATGACAAGGGATACAGAGGACCCAATTACTCCCATGCCATCGAAGTGACATTAAAAAATATCAGGTTTGGCCCACATCAGTATGCCTGCCAGTGCACTTTCTGCCACAACTTACCAGAGATTATTTATTAGACTCAATGTGCTTTCATGTCCCTGAGAACTACTCTAACTAGCTCTGATTGTAACACATTTTAGTAGTAGACATAATTTTTTTAGGCAAGTTCAAATATCTATTTCAGCAGTGTATGTATTGCTGTCTTAAAATAATGCATGATTAAAGTTGATTATATATTGTCTGCCGAAAGGGTATTATTGACATTTTTCTCTAGACTATAGGTAAAAATAGTGAATTTCAACTTCAGATTTGGAAGTACTTTAAACTCATTGCACTCTTTCAAGAAGTATTTGTATCCATTCTTTTAAAAAATTAAACTATGAACATATAAATTCATATGTAATATTTGCTAAATTTTGGTTAAGAACCTGTACTTTATTCACCGAGGATGAAACTTCTATTTTCCAACAAATATTACCAATTATTAATAATAATACCTACTATGAGAACCTGACATAGTGAAATTATGTCTGTATGTGTGCAGATGCCACTTATGCAGAAGAGTGGGTGAGGAAAACATTTTACAAAGGCTACTTAGAGATGGAAGCCCATCATTTTAGAGGTCACCACTTCAGAAGACATCATTTCCCCCAGCAGAAGCCATGATGTATATCCTAGCTGGCTAATCCATGCATAGGAATAAATTATAAATGTCCACTTTGTGTTGCAATTCAAATAATCTGGGTATTCACCAAAAACCTACAGTAAGTCAATTCTTGTGCAGGCACTTAGGATATAAGAGAACTTAGATCCAGTGGAGAACCCAGTAATCAAATAGTCACTGATGGAAATGTACAATGACAACTGAGTCAAATGCCATGAAAGAGAATTACATGTTGCTGAAAGAGCAAATATAGGAGGATTTATACTAGTCAGAGGGACAGGGATTCTCTGTCAAGGAAGTCAAATCAGAGCTGAGGTATGAAGTGTGAAATAGGAGTTAATAAGGCAAAAACCAGGAAGAGAGGAAATATTTCAAGCAGAGGAAACAACACATGCAAAGGCCCTGTGGCTAGAGAGAGCATGCTATATTCCAAGAATTGGAAAAGTACTGGAGCTTATAGAAGGTGGAAGCAAAGAGAGTGTGGGTGATCAGGTGGGAGATGATACTGGAGTGGAAGGGGGATGCCCAGACTGTGTTGAGCCCATTGACTGTGTTAGGGTTTGTGATCTTTTCCCAAAGAGCAATGGGGAGGCATTGAAAGGTCTGTAAATAGGAAGTAGCATAATCATATTTGTCTTTTGAAAATATCTCTGTAGCTGTGTTATAGAAAACAGATTAAAAGGCTAAGAATGAATACTTGGAGACCAATTAGGAGGCCATTGCAAACACCCCGATGGAAAATGATTAGGTTTAGATTGGAACTGTCAGAGGTGCAGATAGAGGGAAATCAACCGGTTTACCTACAGGAGGTAAAATCAGCAAAACTTGATAATAGACTATTCTTGAACTGAGGTTCTTTGTTATTTTAATGAAGAATAATACCTAAGTGAAAATACCTAAGTGCCTGAGATCCTGTGTATTCCCAAACCATCCAAACTTGCAATATTACTGCAGACTGGAATGATACAGAACTACGGTAGCTTATTGGGTGAGTTGGTGATGGATAGTCTGCTGAAATTTTACATTAAAGGGATCTTTACTAAATACTCTAGCATCAAACTGAGGGTTTGAGGGAGCAAGTTAGTATCAGAAAACCTTATGATGAAGCTGCTGAGTTCTAAATTTTATAGAAATATATGTAGGCATGAACCCAGTGTTATTTTTCCTTGAACAATCCTTGCAAAAATCCTTTAATCTCAATGGCTGCTCAGACTTATTTTTTAGGCATAATGTCTTTCTAATTAGAAAAAATAAACATTTGAAAATATTACAGTGCCTGGGAGCTGATCATCAGTAGGTTATCAAATACAAACAGGGAGGAAATCAGGTGAGTTACATGAAACAGTTACACATCAAAAGTCTGGTTTCTTCATCTTCTTTTCTTCCTTTTCCTTTGTCTTCATTGAATCTCTCTAGCCACATTCACCGTTAACACAGCGTTCCTCCTGAAATCCTCATGCCATTTCCTTGGCTCAAATCCCTTTGACTGCCCAGATATTTTAGAAGAAACTCTTTACTGCCAAGTATTTTTTATGCATTGCCTTACTTCATGTCCTCCCCTTTCCGAGTCCCAGAGAGCAGTGAATTTATTCTGTTGCGTTAACTGGGAAATGGTGTCTTCTTTGCCATCCTATTGTTGACTCTCCCCTGGCTTCTTTCTTCTTAGTCAGAGAAGCGAGTGGCTCAGCCAGTGCTCACTAAAGGCACGTGGATGCGGTCTCTACCAGAGCCTGCCTCTGGCTGGTGAACATCCTTGCACTTCCCATCCTGACCTGCGTCACACCCGAGGAGGCAGAGAGAGGGGTGATGGCCATGCTGGGTCATTCTTATGGTTGTGAGCAGGGAAGGGGCTTGGTTGTAGAGAAGCAAGCTTAGCCAGGGGAGAGGGGAGGAAGGATAGAAGATTTCCCATAGGAAATTCTACTGGGATCCAGTATCCTACTATCCTGATGGCCTAGATTTGAATCTGGGTTTCTAAATGTATGCTTAACGTTATGAAAATTCCCAACAAATACATATAAATTTGCTTTTTTGTTTTCTTCTTTGTCCTATATAGCAGTCTTATAACTATTTTATTAAGTTTTCTAAAATTAGTTATTAGATTTATCAACACTGGTTTTTAGATTTTGAAACTCTAAACAAGGACCATTATAACCATTTATTTTTTAAAAACCCACTTATTGATCATCTACTAGAATCACCTACTATTGTGATAAGTTCTAGGTCTCCCTCCTACTGCTTTAAAGTGACCTGTGACTGTTTCGTTAACTAAGCAGAAACTCCTGATGAGGAACTTTAAGGCTCTCCAACAGCAACATATGTTCTCTCACTTGTAACTTCTATCCCAGCCATGCAAACTCCTTCACAGTTCACCTTCTCTCAGGTCCAAGCTTTCTTCAGCGTCACTTGTCCTACCTACTACCATAGGCTTATGCTTCAATTCACCTCCATCCTCCATCCGATCACTCCCAGGAGGGGAAATATATGCACAAACCCTTTCTTATGATGACTTCTCTCAAACCTAGTCCAGCCTTCTATACCTAGTGTTTGTTTAGTTGTTTGTAGACATAGCTCTACAAGGATCTGAAGGAATGCTTTAAAGGCCCAGGGGAAGGTATTTTAATTTTTTTTTCTTATCTCAATGTTCAAATCCTTGAGGTTTTCACAAACAATATTAAATCATGATTAAATTTTCTTCTGTAAGTTCTTAAAATTAATATATTAATGATAATCTGCTTAAAATCAAGCTATATGGCTCTTCTCAAGGAATTCTAATGATGACAATGAATTATAAATATGTCACTATATTTTTTTTCATTTTCTAACATGTATTGTATCAACCCAATGTATTTCGCTGGGCTACATTGAAGTTTCTTGGTTAAAAACAACCAGAGAGCCAATGTGTCTTCAAATTAAATTTTCATATGTCTAAAATGTATAACATACTGCTGCAGTGAAAATGGCATGCTGAACTTGCACAAATTATCCAGGAACAAATCTTATTTAGAGAAGTTCAAGCTAAAAATGCAGCAAACCAGAAATCAGTTACTGAATGCATGCTTCACAATCTCAAAATTCAGAATGATGTATAGGGAAGGAATAGAGGATAATTTGGCATTGACCCTCAGATGGCAAAATTATAAGAAGAGTTCTGCTCTCTTTGATTACTAGCTCAGAAATAATTTATTTTAAGCTTTCAGGACTGAAGACTTTAGTTCAAAAACTTATGCCTGTGTTTATAAAACTTTACTAAATATTTTATGTGTGTGAAAATGGAGAATGAAAGAGATGAGTTTCAAGAGCCTTTAACAGATAAATCCTAACAATCAAATAGGAAATAGAGTATTAATGTGAAGAAAATGCTAAAAAAAAAAAAAGTAAGAAGAAATGAATAACTGGAAATAGAGGACTTAGCATGACAAAGTGCTAAGATTTCTAAATTAGTTATCTTGTGAGTTTTTTATGTACTTAATACTAACAATGCATTTCATGAATAATGCAGTTGGGATGATTTCTCCTTGTGTGGATTGCCAGTTCTGGAAATCAGCAAAACTGAAGAATGAGTTAAAAAACCTATCAGGCTATTGAATCTACTAAAGCCTCTAAAATGTGTAATGTCTTAGTACAGCATTTTCAAAGTATAGTATGAGTAATAACAAATGCAGTTGGCTATATTAAAATCTTCTCCATTGAGTTCATGATTGAGTCTTTTTAAAAAAAAAATCCCAGATGTGAACAGATATATACATATTTTTAAGTTTCCAGCATTGTGTGTACAAGAAACCAAAACCTTCCTGGGGGCATGCCGATGAGTTGCATGGCACAACTGTCATTTCTGTTTTTTATTGCATGTACCATTTTGAATGTGCAAAAGTATGTGGTGTATACATATGTGTCCTATATATGGCATTTTCATCTGATAGTGTATTTGAGTTCTTTCTGGCTCTTTTTCTAGCAGAGTTCAATCCACAGCTTTCTTCATTGGAGAATTTGTGAAATAAAAGTGAGTTAATTTGTGTTACACACGCTCTTAAATAACCTAGACCTACAAATTGCTTGGCTAAGGCTAAAAAAATGACAATTCAAAGAAACATATGAACTGACCTTAGTTGGTCTTTAACGAATTAAAAAAATTTTTCATCTTTGTTTAATTTTGATATTTTTCATAATTATTACATAGCCAACATATCCACCTACCAAAAATTGAATATCTATGTTTTATAAGATGTATATACTATCATATCTAACCATCCTGTGATTTTTGTAGATGTATAGTGCTATATAATTGTCTAAAAAATCACCACAAAAAATGACAGTAAAAAATGGATAGAGATTGTATAATCTTTTAAAAACAAACACTTCTGCAGCTCTATCACAGGCCATATATTTATGCTACTTTATTTCTTTTATTGGCTTCAGTGAAGTGGAGCTTCTAATGAAGAATTTGATTATACTATAATATCTAATAGTATCTAACAATAACAGTTTCAAAAACTAATTCATATGTTTCTCAGCTGAAGTTAAGATCACAGAGACAAAAAAATAAATCTTATTTTTCTGGAATTTGTTTCATCTCCTACTTTTAACTTTCCCCAATCTTTTTTCTCTAAGATGTGTCACAGATAGTAAAGGTAACAGTATTAATAGTGTGTCTATTAAATTTATTTTTTTTAATTTTCTACTGTTTTCAGTTTTATTAAATCTACCTTAATCCAACTACCTAAAAGGAAAAGTGACTTGGAAATGCGATGCTTAAACTCATTGCTTAGCTAGCAGGTTTGGCTCAAGAGGCAGAAATTTCGTTATAAAATTTAGGGCCATTTTGAGAGTCACTGGATCTACTAATAGAATGTTAGATATTGACTAAGGAAAATAATCAACTGATCTTTGTAACTGCCAAATCTTGCATATCTATACTTAGGGAAGTCACTGACTTTTTGTCTCTATCAGTTTCCCAGTCTGAAAAATAAAACCATACAGCCTGTTTACAAAGCCGATTTTGAGAGACAGAAAAAATACCAGCCCTATACTTTGTTTTACATATAGAAGGTTAATTTGTATGCAGTGCTTCTGAGTCAGGGGATGTGAATTTGACCAGCAGTATTGAATCCTTATACTATTGATTTGTGTTGCCATGAGATTCCAGTCTTTCTAAAGTTCTAAGCCCATTTTTCATTGCATGACATTTCTAATAGAATGGAGTTTTATATTGTAAGATTCTTAAGTGCTAGATGATGATAAATGACCATGGATTAAGAGATTTTGCTTATTTATTTATTTCTCTTAATTGTTCTCACTTGATTTGACTCAAAATATTGAATCTAGGAATTACCATTCTTTGTCCATTGAAACTGCTTTCTGAGAAAGTTGAGGATGTATTATTTGACTGTTAATGGGGCAGTTTTTGTGAATATGGCACACCACCAAAGCATTTGGTTTCCAACTGCCTTTTGGTGATGATGGAGAAGTAGTGGTGGTGATGGTGATGATGGTGATGATACTAATGATAATGACTCATTTAGGATAAAAAACAAACATTTATTACCAGTCTACTAGATGTTCATATCCGCAACCCCATGGTGGGATTTGTTGCTTCAAAATGAATTGGACATTAGTACTTTGAAAACATAAAATATTTCTATAATATTTGATGATAATGCTTTACAGCTTCCTGGCTCCATTGAAAAAAAAAAGTGGGGGGAATTATTGTAACCTTAGGAAATCTATTACTCTTCCATGTTTTGGTCACCATTTATCACAGAGTATATTTAGGGGAAATGTGCCCTTAAAAAACACCACCTATAGAAAAGAGGAATGTATCATTATCTTTGACAATTTCATGATGTTTTTTATTTCCTATCCTAGAACATCTACATAATTCTACTTTCTTGGTTCAGGTCAAAGGTTGCCTTAGTTTTATATTAAAATATTTTCTGTTTTGTATTTTTGTAATCCATGAGTAGTTTCTGAAATTGTCCTTCTTTGTAGTGAATTCTCCTAAAGAAGGTGCAGTTCTTTAAGGCACCAGTGCATTTCCTTGATGTACAAATATGACAAGCATTTCTGGAAGCTATATTCTTTGTTCCAAATATTTCCTATTCTTTATTTCATTTGCCTTAAAGATATTGGCCCTAAAGCTAAGATGGAGTAAAGAGGTTAATCAGGAAGGCTAATAATACCTCAGTGTTCGCTGAGAAATTTTTACAAGAGAAGAGAAGAAATAAAAAATCTTTGGGCTCGTATGATTTTCTTTATACAACAGACCAATGATCTTGGGCACTCATCCCAAATCTCCAGAGCCTTAATTAAAACTTTTGGCCATAAATACCTCTTATTATGACGCAAACAAACTGGTTCAAAGGATATGTTTTAGCTAAACATTTTGTAGGAAAATGAACTAACAGCCATCACAAGGTATGGCATTTTTTCAATTGGAAGTATTTGTAGATCCTGATGTAGTTAAAAATTAACTGAAAGCAGAGACAATCCTAAGATGACACTAGAGCAAAAGACTTTGAATATGTTTGAAGAGAAAAATTATTATATACCTGGCAAAGTCATATATATCCTCAACCTCCACCACCAAAAGCAACAATTGCAAATCATGAAACTCAATGTATTTTTTTTCAGCCAATAATTAGGATATTCCAAATGTTCCATTCTCTTTAAAATATACTGTCCCATTTCTTTGTACAAAGGAATAAAGCAAATGAACTCTCACCAGAAAGACTGCTTGGATGTGAAAGTTGCTTCTCTAGTTGTGTGTGTGTGGAAAGCAATTTTTGTCTTGTATAGTTGTTGCTAGAAACTGTTTGCTTGTTTAAAGGACTAATAAATGTTACGTTTCCTCTAGAAAACAATTGGCTGCCCCGTTCTGTACTTGAGTGAAAAGATAATGAAAATGCTTTATTTCATTTACAGACAATGCTAATGAGGAAGAGTTGGAAAAGATCAAGTAAGGTAATTCTTAGCATGTGATCTTTCAGCTTTTCTTGTGAGAAGAACTATCAGCTGCTTTCCCAAATTTCTCTCATTTCTCTTCAAGCTATGCCACAAGATTTCATCACTATTCAATCGTTATTTTTCCCCCATAAATTTTAAGCAAACCATGTGATGCTTTTTAAATACATGGAAATCAGACTGATCAGTAGCATCCAAATCATCCTCTTGCTGATCTATGGTCACTTCTTAACATCATTCTCAGCGTCTGGTTCCACCATATGTCCAACAGGGTCTAGAAAATTGCTTTGCTCCAGGAATAAAATGATGAGGCTAGGGCAGGGTCAGCTCCACATGGAAAAAAAGATTCACACAATTTACTGTTTTTAGTCTTAGAAAATTGAGTGTGAAGTTTTCTAAACTCAAAATTCCTGTATTGTTACATCTTCCAAGTGTACAATAAGAACAATTTTCCCTGATTTCTTCTTCTCACTTCAAGAAATTAATGTATCTCGGGAGTGAGAGGAGTTTATGGTTCCTGTAACTTATGAAGCCCTGGCTCTTTTATGACTTGTGAGATATGTAAGATATAAATTAAGGTTTAAATTTGTTCAGTGGTGGTGCCACTATTGGACACAGATAAATATCAAGATGAAATCAAACTTCTATGTGACTAATGCCTTGAAACAAATCAAATGGATTTTATTTGTAAAACTCTTGTTTGCTCAAATTTTTACCTAAAAAGTCAGTATTCCTTTTTTATAATGACTAAACTTTTTTAGACCCTGGAACATGACAATCTTTTTTCTTCCATTCTGATCGAATCATGCTATTTTTCTTTAATTTTGTCATTTTTATTATGAATTAAATAATATTTCTATTAAATGTTTTATATTTATGGTAATGAATTAATCTGTTTTAACAATGTCTCTTACTGTACAGTTTCTCCCAAGTTCCTATAGCATTAATGACCAAAGGATAATTTGGCTCACACAAAAAAAGGCAGGGCCCCATTAAAAGTCTCCTTTATCATTTTATTACAGTGAAAAGCACTTATTAAGAAAGATTGCTGAATACTTCTGCTTTAGTGTTCACTGTGTTTCTTACTAATCAAAATAAAGTTTCAAGAAGTTTTAAAGAAATGTTTGCACTGTTCATATTTGTATTATACTTTTTTCTTCATATTGATGTTATATTAAAAGTATATGTGTTTTAAAATTAATGTAATTTGACTTTCCTCATTCTGTGTCTACATTATGATATATTTATGTAAAAAATATAACAATCTATTAATATGTAGCAATATTTTCCCCTTCAGATACATTTAACATGCAATGCTAGAGCAGGATATTGCATGGCATTTAGTATTAATTAGTGTGAATAATCCATTTTATTGTAGAATAAAAGAGAATACAAATAATCTTCTTCAAAAATACATTTAATGTATATTTAAAATTAATTTAAATTTGATTTTAATGATAAATTAGGTAAAAATCCACATATTTTCCTTCAGTCTACAAAAAAATTAAAATGAATAATAAATATCTATCCTCTATTTTTGTAGCTAAAATTCTTTGGATTTTTATTTATTATTAATAATATACTTAATTCATTTAAACTGGTACATTTTTTCAAGCTTCCATTGAAGATACAGAATTCCTGTGTCCAACTCAGCACTCATTTGAGTACTTGGCAGGTTATATTTAGTACATGTGTTAACATAGCTTTTGGGTTTTAGCCTAAGGGATTTTCAATTTTGAAAAATTTAGTGGAGATATTGAATGCTTAGTGAAGTAAAATCAGTTCACTCATTTGATTTTTTTTTTTTTTTCCTACGAGGACCTACTGAATACCAGCTAATTCATTCAGATTTTCCCTGTGCCCTAAAACATTTGCCATATTCATCCACACTAGTGTTAGAAGAGCACAGTGTTAAATGCAAAATCCAGGGGAAGTTTGACATTTCAGTTGCTACCTACTCCACCAACCTCCACACATGCCACTAAACTGAAACTATTCCCTGAATCCTTTCCTCCAGTAAATTGTGCTTTCTGGGAAACAAAGACACATGTGACTATACAATGTAGTTTTGTAAGTTTTACTCTGTTACTGTTTTGTGGCAATGCATCCCTTTTCTAATTATTTCAATTTTCTTAAAGATTCTTGTCTGAGTAAGAATTTTTCCTCTTTATTTTTGTAAAGGGGGTATCATTCATTTGCATTACATTTACATACTGATATTTCATATGTGACATGATTATGCTCAAAGTCAAAGGTGAATTTTTCATATAAACACAGATCATTTTCTTCTTTGGAATCTTGATTTAGAGAATGAAGTCTCCTGTGTTTTTATGTCAGGGCTTTGGCATGCATCCTGTCTTTGAGCACCAATGGTGAATATAAAAATCTAAGAATTACAAACTTTGTAGCAAAGACTTAAAGATAGCCAATGTTGTTAGAGTTTCTCTCCAATATGGAGTTTTTCTTCCTTTGCTTAGTTTCTTTCTGAAGTAATATAACTGCAGAGGGAGAATGACTAAATTGACATTGTTACTTTTTTAATATCCATGTGTCCTCTGTACACAAGGTGAATCAGCTCTTGGAATTCCCCATTACTTAAATTTCTGCCCATCAGTTCCATCATCTCGACTTTCTGTGATGAGATTTCTTTCCATATGTTTGTTACCATACTTCTGCCAATAATAGGTTATTTTCAATGGAAATCTTATTATTTGTGGCACTCACATCATGTGGGGTTGTATTTACTATTGCAATCAAGAAAAGAATAGCCAGCTTGAGGACAGGGAAGTCATAATTGCTACTCAGGACAAACTTATATTAATATATTATTTGGAGTAATTGTGTTATCACTTAACAACATATATGGAAAAATGCACCCGAACTTATCTCTGAAAAGCAAGGATATATAAAATATGTACTATATTTGAATGGCATATAAACCAGTAAGTAGTTATAAATTCCATAATATCTCTTCTTCTAGGAATGGTAACATCCTTTAAAACATTTATTCTGGTTTTCCACAAGCACACTTTCCATCATGCACATTTTAAATTCTGCCCCACACTCAGCTGTTACAGAAGAATGTTATTTTAAGAAGAAAGGGATTGATGTCTCCCTAAATTTTGGCAACAGAAAAAATATCCAGGTCAAAAGGCTTATAGTTAGTTATGTGACAAAATGCATTTTGGGAAAGAAATGGTAATGCTTTGAGTTATTGCAATATTTTATTCTTTAGAAGAAGTTTATCAACTGATAATTTATTCTAAGGTTAAATTATTCATCAAGAAAGTTTCATGAGCTCAAAAGAGAAGATTTATATGTGTTTTGTGAATAGATTTTGTGGGGTCAAACCAAAAACGGGAAAAAAATGTGGTTCTATCTGATGGTAAGCTGTTATAATTTTACACTATATTGTGTGCGTGTGTCTGTGTTTTAACCTAAAAGAATCAGTTTATCAATGGGTAAGGGTGAGATCATAAACTTATGTGCTTTCAATAAATTACTTCAATTATATGAGAAATACTTTTGTGATGATATAAAGATATACACTTTGCAATTCATATCCTCAACAATAACAATTTAGAATTGTTTTAAGAAAAGTTCATCCTTTGAATAATATAACATAGACTACTGTGATGATGTCTCATTATCATCTGTTACTTGACGGCTTATATCTTTTTTTCCAAGTAATACATCTTTTTTATAAAGATTTTATTATAATCACTTAGCATAATTTTAATGAACTATAAAACACTTTATTCATTGGTTGAATGGAGCAATTTTTAATAAGACTTTTGGCAAGGATATCGTTAATTTAAACTAGAGAACACTTTCAACTCTGTAAGTCTGTAGGGCATAGTAGTTAAACCTGACACCTTGGATGACACTTTAAAAATGCATCAGCAAAAACCTCTAAGTGCTTTAATTTGAGTAACAGTGGAGAAACAGATTAGCACATCTTTAACACATCTCACACAGTCAGTGAGACATAATGAAAAAAACATCATTATATTTAACAATTATCAGGTCCTTCTTTCTACAAAGACTTCATATCCTTACAATAAATAGGGGATTTTTAAAAAGCTGCAAAAAATTGAAAACTTTTTTGGTCATAGATTCACACGCATGAGTGTCCAAATTGGCTTTTCTTTGGTGCTCCGTTTCTAATTATTATGCATATGTCTTTGAAAAAATGATGTGCTTAATGTTTTTGAAGGAAACATAAAATTCCTTTAAAAAATCTTTACCTTGCCATTGTTTATGCTCCCAAATCTGTATTATTTGGAAATGCTATAAATCCAACCTCAGAAGTAAGACTTCTGAGATTCCAAAATGAAACAGTGAACAAATGGTGAACAGCAATGAGCATGTCTATTTAAAAGGAGTATATTTTGGTCCCAGCTAACAAAAGTTCTGAAATTTATAATAAGTTTATTTAAAACAGAGATATTATAATGCCAGTAAATATTTTATTATCCCACAAAATACATGGAACCATAATTAAATTTCATATTGAAATGATTTTTTTTTCTGTTTTGATAATATTTCCCCAAAGGCATAAAATATCATACATTTTTATGTATTGTAATTTATAACTATAGGGATTTGCCGTTGAATGGCATTACATCTATTTGACCTCTCTTGCTGAATTTTTTTAATGTTGTGGGAGCAAATATGAATAAGTTGGCACAAAGTGAAAGCACAAAATGTAATCTCAAGCAAAGGATGGATTCCACAGCACCTGGGTTCCAGGTCAATGATGTTTATTGCATGATAGCTGATTGGCCTTCACATTGCTGGCACGTGTTACAAAGTGAGCAAACTAGTTTCCCAAGGCCCTTCCTGAGCTGATCAAAGGGGGAGAATTAATGTAACAGGATGCCAGGATAATCGGACTAAGGGTTGGTTTGCAGATTGCACGGTCTTTTAATTCAATGAGGTAGATGATAAATGATAAGTAGATGGTAGTTGGATGGGTGAATGGATGGACGGACAGACAGACAGATGTTAAACTGAGCGCATTATGGGGGAGATTTGTGGTTTTAACCGTGAATGTCCACGATGAAAACAATTTATAATTTCGTGAGGATCCTGCTTCCAAAGCTCTGGTTTACATGACTGTTGTAGGCTCAGTCAATATCACAAGTGTTCCATACTGATAGGATGGAAGCGTCCACGAGCCATGGCTTTGATGAACAATGATTACAGTCTGACTGGGAAGGTTTATGTAAATGATTTATTTGTGTATTTGCTTATTTTTTAATACCTTAAATGGCCAAAAGTTATTGATAAAAGGAAATTGTGCTCCTACAAAAAGATACTTGTATAATCAGAAATGCTAGCTAACTTACCTCTCACATTTGCTTCTCAGGATTTACAATTTCAAATCTATTGTGAACGTTTGGAGTGTTAAAGAATTGCTGAACTATAACAACATGTATTATGTTTGAAGCCCTGGACACATTAAGGCTAATTTTAATATCATTTTTAATAAAAGTATAGTGGCTAATTCTTGTTCCATCTGATGAAAAAGTCTTTAAAGATTTCTATGATTTATTTTATATAGATAGCTGAAAAATAGCATTATATTCATTTGTCAGAACAACAACAAAAAAAAAAACCCTCTTACTTAGTTTCATTTCCCTGAGGAAAAAAAAAATTATCTTCTAGATTTTTTTTAGTTTAAAATCTGGTTAATGTTTAGATTCATAGTTAGATTTTTTATCTTTGAGAAAAATTTTCTTAGTGTGTTAGATTTTTGGAGACAAAAATATAAATCAATAAGATATTCCCAATGGATCTTACTACTTTCATAAATAGAAATCTGAGTAGAAATAATTCAGCAATTCATTATTCAGAATAACTTCAATAATTTTCCTGTATCAACTTGATGTCTCTGTTTTTCATTCTGTTTCCTTTTGCTGTTACTTTGTAATCTTAGCACTTGCAAAATGGCACTTTTCCCTACGTATCAGTCTTTTGTCTTGATGAACGCTAAAGTGTAACTAGATATCTTCATTTATTATCTAAGACAAATCTTCTATAGAATTCTTGAATAGTTCATGCTGTTTTTCTTGCTCTCCATGATAAAATCACCACTTTTGTTTAGGACTCATTATTGTGATACCAGGTGTTTTATTATTAATATTGATGTTATTACTATTAGAAACTTTAGTGAAAGGAAAGTCTTGGCTGGTCTGTTGTAAATTTCATACTGATGCAGAGCAATAAATGGCACAAGGGTCCACAAGAAAATTAAATTGTTTCATTTGAGATAAAGTTCTAAATTTACATGAGAATGTGGGTTGTAAATGAAATATAAATTTTAGTTGATGAATGGCAGAAGTAATTAAACATAGCATGGAAAGCACAGCTTAGGGACTTCAGTGGATCCAAATGTGGCTAATATTTTTGTTTCTCAAATTTTAATAGAGAAATCCAAGTCCTAAATCTTGATCATTAAAATTCCCACCCCAGCCCTAAAATTCACAAATCTCTTTTTCTCTTTGCATATTTGGCATGTAATTAGGTCAGTACCCTTTGCATTTATCTGAAGAAGATTGGAAAGTAAGGAGTTGGTGCATCTTCAATATCAGTCACCTTAGACCTCCTAAAACATAAATTAATAACACATTTAAATATTTAATGGTTGTCTTATTTGTTAACTATCTTGAGTCTAGAGCCAAGGCTTTTATCTCCATTAAAGTTGCCTTAACACATTTTGCGTTAAGATAAAACTCCCCTAGTTACATAACTTGTGTTATTGACTCAGGTTATATATAGAGAAATTATTTATATACAGATAGTTCAAACATTAATTTTTAAATATGATATTTAAAAATTTTTTCCACATGTTGCTAAACATGCTGCTTAATTTAAAAATAGTTGTAAATCAAAGTGAAGAGAATTGACAATTGCAAAGGAAAACATAAATCTTTTCTAAAAGCTAGAATGGGGTTCTTTGAGTTAAAAAAAAAAAATGGTATAGCATACAAAAATACTGCAATCATTCCCTCTAAAGTTTGGGCCTCAACATCCAAATGTAAATATATTTTTTAAGGATTTTTGTTTGTTTAGAAACTGATGTGATGATGTCTCAAGTGTGACAGACAAAGGTGTAAATATAAATGAATTATAACTCTGTAGTGATGGTAAAACAATGTCTTAAATGCAAGACTTTTTTCCAATAACCTCTGACATTAGTCACATTACCTGACCAACCCATAGGCAAGTAACTTGGGAAAATGTAATTGGTTTTGTTAAAAAACAGAGTTCATGTAAAAAGCACAGGTATTGCACAGACAATCTCTGCTATGATCCTAGGTCTAAACTTAAATTATTCAAACTGCTGAACACCCAACAGTATTTTGGCTCATTATTATTTTCTAATATGATTTTTGGTATCATGTTTGGAAGGAGTATGTGTCCCTAACCAAATGTCATTCTAAGTGACTAATCATCAATCAACAAATATTTATTGAGCACCTATCATGCGTTAGGCATGACTGAGGTGCTGGAGCACCACAATCTTAGTTACCAACACAAAAATATAGAATAATCAAGGAAGTTGCAAAATTACTTCCTCTTCATCACAATGTCAAAGATTGATGCTTTCCCATAACTGTCATCCGTTTTTTCATAATGGACACCTAGAGACAGGATGCAAACTTTAAAGTTTAAAGGAAGTATGTAATTTAGATGTTCTGTTTAAAAATAGTTAATTATTTTTTATTTTCAAAATTTAAATTGGTTTTACTTTATAAAGATCTGAAAATTAAGTAATAAAATATCCAACTTGAATTCATTGCTTTGTTTTTAGCCCAATAACCACTTCTCTTACTATTTATTTTTTAAAAATTATTTTTGGGGAGCTTAAAGTTAACTAAGTCATTTATATTATATTATACTATATATTATATCATAAGATTACGAACTTTATGATAGAAAATTTATACCAAATTTAACTAGGTAAATGTTTATAAATAAGACTTCTATAATCATTCCTTAAAAATGCTCTGAAGATCTGTGGTTAATACAATTGTTTTGTTAAAAGGAACAGATATTATCTGCTTCATTTCAAAATCTTAGCATGTGCTTAAACCGTTCTACTTTCTATAATGAAACATCAGACTCTGAGATATATTAATGAACAAATAAGAATAAAGAGGTAAGTAGACTCTTAATTACAGAAATAATCCTCTCTCAACTTTCCTACCACTGAAGTCAGAGATGAATAGGTCAAAAACTTTAATTTATCCAAGAGAAGAAAACTTACAGTTTCTAAATATTCCAAGTATTTTTAGGATATGTAATTTTTTTGGGTTTTTATTTGCTTTGATTTTATTTGTTTTGATTTAGAATACTAATTAAGTATTCTCAGAAACATCTCAAAATTTAGCTAAATAATTTGTTTGTTTTTAGGAACTCTCAGAAAATGAAGTGGTTGGATCTTATTTCTCTGTGAAGTCTTTCTTTTGGAGGGTAATGTCTAAATCCTTTATATTCTTGAATTTTAGTTCTGGGTAGTAATTTTGAAAGTTAAATGTGAATTAAGAAATTCACTTTTTAAAATAGGTTCCCAGATAGATGTATTCATTTGCCTTCTTCATTAACTTTCATTATAAGTCATCTAGGTAACTGATTCTTTTATATCTTCATTTGTAAAAATAAAGAACTTCATATATTAATATTTAATATTTCTTTGAAGTCATTTCTTCATGGGACCAAGTTTATTCCAAATTCTCCATAGCCAGAGGCCCAGGGACCTTCCGGGAATGTGACGGTGATGTCTAAAAGGTCTATTAAGGCATTTTTTACCTCTCTCGTAAAATGAGATTATTTTCTTCTCCATTTCTGTTTGAGAAAAATTTTCGTCTATTACAATGATTTGTATTAGATGTATATACTAAATATATACCAGATAATCAGTGTTCTTTCTTTGAAAAGAAATCCTGTGATTTAGAAAACAGCAACTCTGCTTTTAAGTAAGAAAAAATGAAAATTCCACAGATAATTTGTTTTAAATGCCATTGCAATTTAATTTACTCTTTGATGATTTAAGCATAATGAGCTTTGTCATCCACTTTTTCTTTGCTATAATTCTGAATTATGCACAGCACGATTTATTACTAATGCACTTATGAATTTGCCTTTAAAAATTTCCTTCTTTCTTTGAAAATTCACACTTGGCATGTGATTATGTAGCAGTCAATATTGCAATGAAAATGCTACACTCTTAGGGCCTTGTCATTTTCCTTTCTTGGTTCCCAAACTGCTTGTGATTAACAACTATCTTTTTCCTTTAGAATTTTAAAATTTGTTGCAGTGTCACTTAAGCAGACTGGCAAGTACCAAATTAAATCATGTATTGACCAGTGAGCAAGTATAAGCCACATCTATTCATCTCCACCTGCTCCACTACAATTTTCTTTATAGCCTTTTATTGTTGTGAGCTTAGTTTAACTATTATAGCATCTTCATTTCCTTTCAGTCTACTGTGTGGCTGCCTTCACTGAAGTTACTCTGTATCTTTGCTTAAATAATAATAATAGTTCCTCTTATATGTTCATGCATTGTCCATGAACACACTGAAAGATTGCTTTTACATTGTTCAATAACCTTAAATGGAAAATGGCTGTATCCAAAAATTTTTTCACTGTCTTCTTAAGACCCACAAATATGGCGAATTCACATGGCACACCTTTTTGAGAACAGAATTTGGGGATGTTCTGTGTTGAGTTTGTTCTATGTGTAGCAAATGTTCAGACTGGTCATTGTCAATGGAGAGTTGCCACCAGGGCCAACTCCATAATCATTAATAATACTTTTTCAACAGTTTCCCTTTCAAGCAGCTCTCCCAACATCATCTGCTTTCCACTTTGCTACTTCCAAATTAGTTTTCCCACTTATTAGTACTTTCCATTGGGTTGTATTCATTCTTAAATATTCTTTAATAACCTTTCTCAATCTCTTGAACTGTCTGATTTTAGAATAACAAATATGCAAGTTTTTTAAAAAAGTTTTTGAATTTAAGGTACAGTGGTAATGTCTTTTCTGGGCATATGACAGCAAACTAGTGACAAATGAATTGAGCCTTAAAGGCAGAACCTTTAGAGGACATTTATTTTACCAATGAAGGAACGAAGGCCCACACAATTGATGTCATTGCTCTAAGGTATGGTGGGGACCAATATTTCTCTCTTTCTGAATGCCATAGAAATAAATGTTGGAAGAACTTAAAGCAGTAAAGGTCCTCTTTGGGTTGATGATGAATACAGATGTCATTTATAAGTAGAGCTGCTCCTTAATTGTTTGTTTTCTTTTTTTTTTTTTTTATTGAGACCCTTTCAGATTCCTCTTGCAATATGTGACCCTTTTCTTCAGCAGCTCTGTAAGCCACCAATGGACAATGTGTTTGGGGGCCATGAGGTTGCTGTGCTTGATGTGCCATTTACAAAATAAAAAAATCGGTGACCAAGTTTACTTTGGATGAGTATTATCTCACATAGTCACCTTCAAAGGTCATTCATAACCATTGCTCTTTACCGAAGCAATATTGTTATTCTGTAGGGAAGACGTAGATGAAAGGAGATTACCCATGGACATTTTCAAATATGCAGAAAACCTAAATAGCTCAGATAAAATCATGCATGGAGAGTGTACATGTGCTTTGTAGGTTAAACAGAATGTGATTTGAGAGAAATTCTTATCAGGATTTACAAGGACCAATATATGTGTCCACAAGATAGCAACTGATTTACATTGAGTGGAACTGTACCCTAGTGAGAACTTGCTCAGCTGGAACGTCAGTGCTATTTGCTATCTCTTAATTTTCTTGAGAGCAAAACAATAGAAAGAAAAGACTGAAGTGATATAGAGATATTCTAATTTTCCAAATGCATAACATTTATAATTCACCAAAACACCATATCTTAGGATACAAAACATTAAGCAGTGGATATGGCAATTACCATGTTTCTCATAAAAATTATGTGAAATCAAATTGGATTACTCTAATTAAGTCAGAATTTTATGAAGACTTTGACTTCCTATTAAAGGGGGGTAACTTAGTGCAGTTCTTTGAAATATTTAGCACACCTAAGTTTCTTCCTAGTTATCTCCATTGAGTGGACATCTAGACTCCGATAACAAAAATTAATTGAACAAACTCCAAGAATATTATAGTGAAAAAAGAGAAATTTTTAATATTTTTAAAATAGAAACGCTGGAATATGCCAAGATCCCTATACAAAAATGGAGAAATGGATCGGAACAGGCAAAGAAGAGTACACAGAAAAACAGAACAATGGGAAGTTGTGTTAGGGCACCGCCTTATGGTCAGGTCTAGCAAAAGTGTGGCTGAAGGAAGATTGAATCAGACTAAGAAAAGTTATTGACTTTGTAAAATAAGAATATCATACCATGCTGAAGTGCTTACATTCTGAACTACTCCACCATGTATAATATATACCCAAGAAAAGTTCATGAATTATTTTCATTTTTAGGTATGAAAATAAGACTTTAAATATATGTATAATTTTTAATTAAAAGTCTCAAAGATAAAGATCTCTGTAAGTCAAACCCAGGACTATTATTCCTTTCCCAAATCATTAGTAGAAACTTGTAGATTGTTTCAGCAAACCATTAAGATCAAATATATATGATGATTTTTTATTAGTATTTATTTTGAACAAACATAGTAAAAGCTTAAGAACTTTTGGCCACAATTAAAGTTAGAGAGGATACTTAAAACATCTTAAGTAAACATAAACAGCTTCCTGGCACCGTAAGTTGTATCAAGAAGCAACAGAAATACGAAAGAAAATTTAAGGATAAAAACCAGAAGAATTTTTCTAAGGATTATGGTGCCAGGAAACCATCTTCTAAGAAAAAAGGATCAAAGCTTTATTACTAGATGAGACATTTCAAAGTAGGTTGCACAAAGCACCAGGAGAGTTTTCTGTAAAAGCAATCCTGCCTTGCGAGGATGGATAGACTACAGAACAAATGTACTTGTTGGACTTCATCATCCAGGTGCAATTCACTGGAATAAACTCGGCAGGAAAAGGAAAAGATAGATCATGCCTGTGCCTGGGATTGAGCTAATAATTGCTCCACACTCTAGTCTTTGCAGCACAAAACAGTCATTCTAGGCTGTCATTATCCCTTCTTCGTAGTGTCTCAGGGATCATTTGATTAAATAAAAGCACGTGCACCCCTGTGCTGAAAATAGAGGAAAGCACTGACTCCATGCACGGCTTATTGTAAACACACAAGCAATGTCTTTCACTCCAGTTTCAGGGTCTGGGTCTCATTTGGAAGGATTAGGTTGTACACAGGTAATAAAATCCAGGATAACAAAAGCCAAGGATTATTTGTACATAACAGGGAGAGGATCGGTATAACTGTGTTCCCTTAGTCACATGTTAAATCTAAATAGATTTTTTGATTTTGATCTATTTTTAAATCAGGATCTAGAATAATAGGATATATCCTATTATTAGTGATCTAGTTTTTCAAGAAATGGAATTAGGAAACCTTTTTAACTGGAATTGAAATATAGAAGTGTTCTCAATTTATATGCTAGATTCTATAACTTCACCACCTTATTAATGGACATTAGACTATAATTTATCATGGACTACAGTTAACTCTCATATTCTTTACTGAATAACATATGCTAGGGTTATTACCACCTGCCTACTTTTACTTCCTCTAAGCCCCTGATTAGCCTTTATCAATGATCTATAACCAAGGATACATTTCATCTAAACAAAAGTGTTTTGAAAAATCCTATACCAATTAATTCCTTTTTTTTTTTTCCGGTACCATGAAATTCTTAGGGTCTGTCCAAAATAAATCAGATATCATGGGGAAAATCAAGGATTAGGTATCAGCAACCCAGCTTCAAATCTCAGTCTTGCCAGTGTCTACTCTTTGAGTAGAGTTATTTATCTTCTCTGTGCCTCAGTTTCTTTAGTTTTTTCTTTCCTGAAAAACACTGTAGTGTGAAAATGCAGCAAGTGATAGCTATTTGATAAATGTTTCTTTCCTTCTGTGTGATCTAACCTATCTTTCAGACTGTCCAGATCCCATCCTCCCTGTTCATGCTATTAAAGCTGTTGACTCTCATCCCATCATAATACCATCGTTCAGAAACTTTCTCTAGCTGCTCTAGAAGACCTTTAATATAAACTTTCAGCTCCACCATGATAATTTCCCTCCAGAATTTCTTATTCTGCTGTATCTTTCTTAATCCATCTCTTGCTTCTCTTGGTCTTAGCAGTGAAGAGGTCTTTGGGTTGCATTTTGGTAGCAAAGGTAGCAAAGGGAAGTGTTACGTGGGACCACGTTTCTCTGTTATTTTAGAGATATCTCTTTAATCATTTAAAAGATTCACATGTGGGATGCAAGGTTAATATGATCACAGATATTGCCTGTCCACATAACATTGATTCTTCTGGAGGCTTGTCATCTTTTTAACATTGTAAAAATCTCCAAAAAATATTTGAAGCAGCAGACTTGGAAAAATTATTCTTTCTATGATTTATTTCTTTCTCTGGCTTTATTTCTTTTCTCTGATACACCTATTAACAAAAACTTGAAACCACTTAAGCAGTTTCCATCACCGTGTAATCTCTGGGCTTTATTTTCCTGACCACTGCAGCAGCATTCTACTAAAGAAAATGGTAGCTGGAAACCATAGAGTTGCATTGGCATTTATCTTCATTGGGCTACAAGACATTTTCTGATAGTGACTTGAGAAGCAAGTACATTTTTTTTTTTCAAATAATGTCTTTTGAAGAATAATTCTAAATGCTGATCACAATGAGGGTTGAGAGTGGCACAAAGCTTTCCCATAGAGTTCTGATCATTCATTTCCATCCAGACGTGCGGCAGGCCTGTTCTTCCTGTCCTGGGCTTCTGCAGAGCAGAGCTTCAGAGTCCTTATTGCCAACACACACAAGTAAGTTCAACCATTCCATTCATTTATTTTTTCTAAGCTTGCATGAGCTGTGAGCTCTGAGGGCCAACTCACCTTACTAAAAACCCATTCCCTATCCTAACCTATTTTATGCGTATGAAAAGGTATTGGAAACTTGAATTCTTTTTCAACGAATAATACAAGTAAACTAACACTCTCTTTAAAGTGCCAGCTTATTATCTCTAAAATCTAACTAAAGATCCGTGTTATTGACTAATTGCTTCAGACTCTGAAATTTGTATTGTTACCTGGTATCTTGATATTTTTTATTAATTCTGCACTTGGATGCATATTCCTTATGAGAGTGAATCTCAAACTTTGGTGTGTATGAGAATCACATGGGGCACATGTTGAAATACAGGAGGATCAGGCTCAGCAATTTCAATAAATTGACCTGAGAAAAAAATTAATAAGGGAAGGAAATAAACTCTTTATAATTGTTCAGTACGCTCCTACTTCTCTCTTTAAATGCTCCAAATATCTAGACCAATCTGCTTTCCTGATCATTAAATTTAGAGGCAGGACTAAAGAAGGACTTAAGTAGTATAAATAATATCTGTGCTAGAGGGCAGATAATGTTTACAATTATATTAATTAATTATAGGTATTAGCACATAGGGGAAGGCCAGTGCATATGCACTATATAACTTTTAAAGCAAGGGTTCTCAGACTTGAGTGCTTATCAGAATCACCTGGGGGCTGGTTAAACCAGCGTGCTGGGCCCCACCCCCAGAGTTTCAGATGCGATTGGTCTGGATGGGGCCAAAGGATCTGAATTTCTCACAAGTTCAATGCTGTGGTCTATGGACCACCCATTGCTGTATAGAGGAAGGAAACTTTTTTTTTTTTTTTTTTTTTTTGAGACGGAGTCTCGCCCTGTTCCCTAGGCTAGAGTGCCGTGGCGTCAAACTCACAGCAACCTCAAGCTCCTGGGCTCAAGCGATCCTTCTGCCTCAGCCTCCCGAGTAGCTGGGACTACAGGCATGTGCCACCATGCCCAGCTAATTTTTTTCTATATATATTTTTAGCTGTCTGGATCATTTCTTTCTATTTTTAGTAGAGATGGGGCCTTGCTCTTGCTCAGGCTGGTCTCGAACTCCTGACCTCGAGCAATCCTCCCGCCTCAGCCTCCCAGAGTGCTAGGATTACAGGCGTGAGCCATCGCGCCCGGCCTGAGGAAGGAAACTTTTAAACAGAGCAAATGACTTGGAAGTTACATTGGAGAACATCAAAATTGTGGTTTCCTAAGTTTCTTTTAGCTGTGGAATTCTGCTCATCACCACACTTCAGTGAGCTGCCCAGAACCTTGATTTTAAAAATGGGTAAAGGGCCGGGCGCGGTGGCTCACGCCTGTAATCCTAGCACTCTGGGAGGCCGAGGTGGGCGGATCGTTTGAGCTCAGGAGTTCGAGACCAGCCTGAGCAAGAGCGAGACCCCACCTCTACTAAAAATAGAAAGAAATTATATGGACAGCTAAAAATATATATAGAAAAAATTAGCCGGGCATGGTGGCGCATGCCTGTAGTCCCAGCTACTCGGGAGGCTGAGACAGGAGGATCGCTTGAGCTCAGGAGTTTGAGGTTGCTGTGAGCTAGGCTGACGCCATGGCACTCACTCTAGCCTGGGCAACAGAGTGAGACTCTGTCTAAAAAAAAAAAAAAAAAAAAATGGGTAAAGATAATAAATGACTATCTTAGACAAGCTAAATTCCATTGTTTATGGAATATGCTTTTTCCTATGCAGGCCCCCCAACACACACCTTCCCCACCCCCACATATACATACAGAAGAGTGTTCTTAGTGCACTCGGGGCCCTGGAGTACAGTCTTAAAAGACAAAGATAAGGAAGCTGAGTCCCAGAGAGGGAGCAACATGCCCAAGTCACATAGCGAGAAAACTGCTAGAAAGGTGTGAGTGAATATTTATGTTACATGCTTGTCTGTTGGTAGTCTAATTTCATTTTCTGCTTTTACCTTATAATTTTATTTAAAATTTCTATTCACACTTAAACTAAATATGTGTCTGTTTCATGACTATGTAGTCACTCAATAAAATCTACAGCTGAATTATGGAGTTTCTTTTTAAAGAGGTGCCATTTTGAACAAAAATTATTGAAGAAGTAAAAAGGACTTTAAAAAATTTGAATAGTATGTCTTTAGAAACTTTTTTTTCCTTCTTCTTTAGCCTTTTGCACAGGTCATCTTAATTATCACATACATTAGGCCTTTTTTTGTGAAGACATCCTCTCCTTCCTCCTCCTCCTTAGGTGCCCAAGTTGTTTTGGAAATGTTCTTCCAGGTTATGGAAAAGCATTTCATAATATAATGGCAGCAGGTAAAGCCTGCATTAGGTTCATTTATTCTGCGAAAGCATGAAGGATTCCATGGAAAGCATTCTTTCTCCTTCCTCACTCTGTTAGTCAAGTTCATATTCTTATGTAAAAGAATGAAGGAGGAGCAAGAAAGAAAGGGTTTCAGATATGGTATTATTAAGGAAACTAGCTTAGCATTGCTAATTGAAGATGCTGGGTAACCTGCATTGTGCCCAACTATTATTCGATGGCTTCTATAGAATGCATAGAAAATAGCATTAAGTATATTCTTCAACAAGCTGAAATATTGTAAATATAAATATATATGCACTCACATAATAGAAAAGTAAAAGGTGATTTCATGAATTAGCCATGTAGGAAAATCTATCCTGGAATATCATTTCAAATGTAATCAACTCACTTAACTGGAGAGTATCCTTTGGCAACATTCTATTGAAATCATGATTACATTTAAACCTATGAAAGAGTCTCTGCCCTAAACACTTTTGTTGGGAGAAACTCAGGAATCAAGGTCAGAAATAT
The DNA here is from genome assembly GCF_041146395.1 of Eulemur rufifrons. NCBI lineage: Eukaryota > Metazoa > Chordata > Mammalia > Primates > Lemuridae > Eulemur > Eulemur rufifrons. The sequence goes on along the minus strand of NC_090999.1, from coordinate 64,995,841 downwards.
GGGAGTTCTAGTCACACATCCACCATTGATGAGCCCAAACACTCTGAGCCTCAAGTCCATCATCAGTAAAATGGGGCTAAGAGGCCGTGCCTCCTACCTCATAGGGTTTTAGTTGAAACCAAATGATATAATGTACATATACACACTTTTAAATTCTAAGCACTATATAAATGGGCAGCCTTTAACTCCTTGGTCTTTGCTAAAATAATTATTTCTTCTTACTTGCCACAATATTTGTTTTCTTTTTTTCCTTTGTTGCCACTCATCTGCCTTAACCAAACCTTCTGATCCAAAGTTTAGAATCTGATTCTTTGGAGTCTGCTGTTAGAGACAGTTTCAACAGCAGCAAAAGTGGTTGAATCAATCACACACCAAAATCTATTGCTGCACTATAGAATAATAAGTAGCATGAAATCATAGAACTAAAAAAAGACCTTGACCATCATTTGGTGCAATGAATTCCAAACAATTATTTTGATGGGAGAAGCCCTTTGTTCAAATAAAATCCAATGTGGAAACCCAATATAGAGATGGGAGCATAGGGGCTCTAGCTGAAGTGGGCATGGAGTTCCGGGGGACTTGCAGATGCTCCATGAACTCTCCCTTGGACTTCAGAACACGCATGGACACATAGCCCTTGATGCTCACAGAGGTGAGGAGTGCATAGGCAAAGTCCTGCATTGATACTAACAAGGCAGAGCCACCAAGTGATGTTCAAAATTTTCTGTTCGACAAGACAGGGAAATATGCAATGTGATTTAGAAAGATTATTATTGAAATGTTCAAATATCAGAAGTACTATCTTTTGAAGAATGTGGTTTTCACTTTCCTAATAAAACACCCTGAAATGCATGACTTTTGATGATGACAGATAAAAATGTCTATGGCATTCCTATGCTGTGGAAAAAGGTAGGAAGTCAAAGTTGGAGGGGGAGTTAGATAAAATAGGCTGTAACTTTATAACATTAATGTAGAAGAGATTAGGCAGAAAGTAGGGCTAATTTATAATTCAGAAGCGTACTTTGAGGTTCAGAGTAATGTCAAATTTCCTCATGAAATGACTGTAAGTGGAAAAAATGCTTGATAATATGAAGCGATAACTTTTATAGTACTGCTTGATGCTGAATCGAGATTGCAAATGTTTTAACATTTACTACTTTCTCTGGCTTTGTTTTATATACTGTTTAGTTCGAAAAGATTATATGGACATATTTAGTAGACTTGCTAATTTTTTAAAAATCTGATTTTGTTCACTGGCTTAAATATTGTGGTTTAAAATTGAATATAATAAAAATCATTGAAGAAAACATTCAAATACTGGAATGTGAAATAAATCCAGAAATATACTTGCCAATATAAATCACATATATAATTTTTAAATTAATTTTAAATATTTGTGATGCAAGTTTCAGGCGTAAGTAAGACGTCTTGTGTGGGCATATTGATTTTGTTTTCTGTTCTGGGGTACCTTAAATCGTTCTTTAGTGAGCTGAAACCCAATTACTCCTAATGTAGCAAGAAAAAAGCTTTTAAATTATTTGGATACTACTTGCAACTAATCTTACAACTAAAAACCACCTGTAAAATCCATCTGTAACACAAAAAAGAGATCTTCAAAAACCATAAATAGTTAAAAGTTAAATACCACAGTGTGAATGAGGCCTTTGGTATTTATAATATTTATTTTATACATATTTTGACACAGACTTATTTGACACATATGAAAATATTCTCTGATGTTCTCGAAATACCTACATGTTATCATTTTAAGAGCTGAAAAGCTAGACTGTATTTTTAGTACTCATCTATTTTATACAACAAGCATATTTATCATAATTTCACAAATTGTTAATAATTTTATAATATATAATACTCCATAAATTACATTTATTTTTAAAAAATTATAACTGCCTATTCTTTATTTTTTTGAAAAACTATAACAACAGAGGAAAGGGTAATGCCAAATGAGGTATTTGGGTTTAAAACACAATAACCTAACTCGGTTTTCCTTTGCCAAAAGTTTCAGACCCAAAGTTTACGTCTGTCAGACCTACACAGAAAATCACATCTTTGGAGAGGAATAGTCAGCATCACCTTGATTGAAGGGCGAGACCTCAAGGCCATGGATTCCAATGGGTTGAGTGACCCCTACGTGAAGTTCCGGCTTGGGCATCAGAAGTACAAGAGCAAGGTAGCCACATCTCTGTTGTGTTCCTGTCCACATCTGGAAGGCATTGGTTGGTCAATAGCTATGCTTTGGGAAATGAAAAACACTAGACAATTTTTATAATGCTTAATAGAATGTCTTTGAACATCATGTCAGAAAACAAGACCAACAATTGTATTACATTTCTTGCTTTATGTGGTAGGTGACCTTGGGTAAACTACTTAACTTCTCTATGTCTCAATTTCTTCATCTGTAACACAGGAATAGTGGTAGAAACCATCTCTTGGCATAACTATGAGGATTAAAAAAACAACAACAATCCAGAAAAAACATAGTTGATGCCTGGCACATAAAGTGCTCAAAGAGTATTGGCTACTAATATTATTATAGGTAGTGCTAATATCAGTACTACAAATAACAGTATTTTATATGCCATAAAATTCTTTGTACATTATTCTGAAGCATTTTATTCAACCTGAGTTGGACCAATGCAAATTGCAAATTTTTAAATTTATTTGGAAAACAAAGGGCCAAATTCTCCCTGCCACTATAAGCAATGTACCACAGGACAAATTACTTTGTCTCTCCATGCCTCAATTTCCCCATTTGTAAAAATGACAATTAAAATAATGCCTACCTAACAAAGTTATTGGGAAGATTAAATGAGTATAAGTTATGCGTGTAAAGGCCTTAGAATATTGCCTTGCCCGTCATAAGCACTCAGTAAATGTTCATACGAGAAGGAAGAGGAGGAGTGACAATAGTAGTAATAAGTATATTGTGAGTAACAATTACATTACTAGTAATAGTATAATAATAATATATTAGTGATAGAAGCAATAATAATTAATAAAGGTCATAGTAGTCGTAGCTATATTTTGGGCACATGTCTTACCTGTGCTATATCCAACTATGACCCTTTACTGGTCAGTTTTTACAGCTGGCATTCATAGATGTCTTAGGACAACTGATCATATCCATCCTGTATTCAAGATCACATTCCATTTTGATGAGAATTCTTTCACCTTGGTGTCATCATTTTTATGTATTTTTGATAACCATCCTGATCGGGTTCCTTCCAGCCCAGGACGTTTTCATCAGTACCTAAGATAGTTAGAAATCTCACAGAGCTGATTTGTTAGCGGGCAGCAAGCGCTGCTAACAGGCTGATTGGTTACCATAAGGAGTGACCACGTGGAAAGGGAAGACATCAATTTGACATCAAGGAAATCATATGGAAAAGACAATCCTACAAAAGAAAAAGAAAAAGTCTGTTTATGGCTAGATAAGAAAGACAGACCACACCCCAAAATACCATAGGAATGCATCTGAGCCCAATTATAATACATTTGAATTATCATAGCATTTATCGAATGCCATGATTTTTTTTCCACCATTGGACTTAACGTATTTTAAAGTAGCTACTGATTCCAAAAATAGGTACCTATGGCCACTTCTATCTTGTCCTTTCTCAATTAACATCATTTTCATGTTCTAGTAGGCTTAAAACATTACTTATTTTTATAGTTCTGCTCTTTAGGTATGAAATATGAAACCTAGCTATGGACACGTGTCTCTCTTTGCTCTTTCTTTCCATGATCTATTGCTGATTAATTTCAGATTATGAACTTTAAAAATTGTGATTCATTTGCATTACCTTTGCACATAACATACTTCATTGCTTTCAAACTCTTTACATCTGAAGATCTGTCTGTCATACATTAAAAAGGGAAAAGGCCACTGTACACCCTTCTGCTAAAAAGAAAGAACAGGGAAACAAATATGAGTGTCGTTTAACCCAATAGTGAATGCAATTTTAAAACACATCGATATAGGTTCATTGTTTGTTCATTGACTCTACCAGGTGTCTTATCTGAATACTGGAAGATACAAAATTGCACTTTAAATAAGAGATCTTTCTTGTATATGCAACATGAGGAATATATATAGCTATATGTATGTACATGCCCATATATACTCACATATACTCATTTATTAATTTACAAACATTGCTGTCATGTGGTTTTGGGGGAAGAGTCCTGAAGCTCTAATCAAAGACTTTGGGAGTTACAGTCTAGATACCAAAACATATCAACCTTAGGTGGGTCACTTAAACTCTAGGTCTCAGTTTCTCTATAAAATGGGAATAGTAGATCAGTGCTATAATTCTAAGGTAAAAGTACACCTGACCACCCCAAAGCTACTTACATTTTCTTTCTGTTCCTTTAGAACTTCACAGTCTGGTTTTCATGTGCTCAGCTCAGGGTTCCAGTGTGTGGGGGGAGCAAGAACAATAACAGCAAAGAAACTCTGGGTATCCTCATCATCTTTTTTATGAAATAACCTACTATGAGTTATGCCTTCATGCATTAACTGTGATTATGTGAAACAAATGCTGGGATTTCACTTGGAGCTATTTCATTTATACACTATTTACCTTTTTATGTAATTTATAGTTCTCATATGTTATTTAAGATAGTCAAGGGGTGCCTTTTGATTTTTCAGGACATGTCCTTTAGGGCCCATGTAGGAATTAATTATACAATAAAGATGCTGGAGATCTAATGCCTCATTTCCATTATTTCTGGAATGTTCTGTTCAGATAGCACACTGACATTCTTTTCCAGACACCGTAGTACCTAAAGTTTGATTTAGTGTCTCAAACATTTTTAAAGCTGCTATTGGTAAGACAGTGATGAATTTTTGGTTTTCCAGATTATGCCAAAAACTTTGAATCCTCAGTGGAGGGAACAATTTGATTTTCATCTCTATGAAGAAAGAGGAGGAATCATTGATATCACTGCATGGGACAAAGATGCTGGGAAAAGGGATGATTTCATTGGCAGGTTTGTACAAGTTGGTATTTTTGGTTCACCCTAGAGAAAGTGAATTTTTGTTAAGGGAATATTTACTTTAAGTCTGGTTGTTGTACGTGATCTGTACTATCGAAGAAAGAGATCTTACCATGGTAAGGCAAAACTGAAAAACAGATTCAAAAACTGACCAGTAGGTGGCAGTTTTGACCAGTTGATGGACACAGGATCTCCGAATTTGATATCCAGAATTTTCTCCAGATGTCAGAAACATTGTGCGTTAAAGTTATGGGAGTTGAGAAAGAGGAATTTCATCCGATATAAGATACATACAGGAACAAAGAGCATATTCGTAGTCTGTAAAGTGATCTTAGATAATATTTATTTTCATAAAGCATATAGTGACCATAAAATGGATTATTTTCAACAACTCCCTACAAGGTAGAGCGTCTTTATAATCTCTTAGGAGTTCATAAATCTGTAAAGAGTTCCCAAGTTTTAGTGGAAGCATGCAAGTGAGGCAGATCCATGTTAATCTGATAATGCATTGAACAAAGGAGTATTCTGAGGCTTACATGACATTTTCCCACAAAGTCAAGGTTATTTGAATAAATACTTGAATCATATGAATTGTTCTTATTTTAAAGCCTATTTTTATATTTTTCAATAGTTACATACGTGTCATTGTAGCAAAAACACATTGAAACCTGCCAATACTGAGATTAAAGCATAGTGTACCGAAGAATTTGCTCATTTAAAAAAAAATATTTCTTCCTTGTAGCACACATGAATTCCATGTCTTTAAACATACAGTCTGAGGAAAATTCATGCATATTAATAGTAAAAGGAATTTTACTCTAGAAAAGTAAGAACAGGAATCCAATCCAACATATTTATCTCTTCATTTTTTTTTTTTTTTTTTGTGATTCTGGTTTATGTCTTAAGCACTAGTATTCTTCATAGGATTATAAAGTAAGAGGTCAAAGATGAGCTTCAGTTAACTTTTAATATTTTACTTATAAAATGAAATTGGAAAAACACCACTGTGATCTAATACTATGTTACATTTCAATCCTTTTTAAAGTGTTGGCCTTCATTGGACATTTTTTCCCTTCCTTAAAACACAATTTTCAGAGTTGTCTTAAAATTTTATCTTGTTCTCTTTGGGATATACCACTAGCTTAAATAGTCATATACACCTGTTAATACTTCAAATACGTTTCATTATAATTATATATTCATGATTCTATCTCCCTCAATAGGCTATAAACTCTTTCAAGTAGATTCTACCTAGCTATTCCTAGAACAATTAATTTATTTTCATAGTTTATAGAAACACTAGTTTTATTTGGTGACCACAGGATAAGAAGAATGGTGGCCATGTGAAACTTACTATCTCAATCTCATTACTTTGTATTCAAACCTTCTTATAAAATAATGAAGGAGCCTATACCCTAAAATACACTGGCTTTCTGTACTTCTAGGCATATATTACATAAAGTCCTTTTTACTGCTTCTTCTCCTTTTTCTTCCATAATGACAGATGTCATTTGTGTATTTTTTTCTTTGGGAAGAATTTCCAAATTTAGAAATTATGAAAATTTCTCAGCCCATTTGGTACTGACCTTTCCCTTTTCCTCACTTGATAATATTAGGAGTTCTTCAAGGGCAGAAATGGTTGGCAGAGGGGTGGACCTGTTTCTCTCACTTCACCTTGTTTCTAAGGGTTTTTCCACATTTCAGTAAATTTTGAGAGAACAATGACAAATAGCTGGATATAAGATCATAGGGATTTCTCTAGATACCTGTGGAAGCTAAGAAAATCTTACGAAGTTTGGAAAAATAGAATAAGTCCATTTTTGGTCATATGCCAAACATAACTGTCTATTTAAGCTCAAGTTTGAGAGCACAGGTGTAGGCAAGACATCTCCTTAGTATCAGTTCAAACCGATTTACACAATGAACGGAATGAGTTGAATTTTGAGATAATCAAAGATAGGCAATAGAAATATGTTGCACCTACTAATTTAACAGAGATGCCTGTTGCAGAAAAAGGAAATGACTATGGTGAATCATCATTTCAAATTTATTTGATGTCCAGACAGCACCGGAAATCTTGTTGTCTAACTTTATGCTTGTTAAATTGTACTTTAAACACATCCTGTCACTGAAAACAATATATTAATATTATTATACCTAAGAATCAGGTGAGTTGTGTTCATTTATTTGAAGGTTGAATAGTAATGGTAGAGATAATACAGATTATAATAGAATTATTAAATTCCTAGAATAATTTAGAAGTGAATTGACTTACCTTCCAATGAAATTTGAGTCCTCGGAGTAAAGTAACAAGAGTAAGGCTGTCATTGTGACTTTCTGTCTTCTTTTGCCAGCTATCATTGCAGCATTCTATGTCTATTAATTTACAAATTAGAGACTATTCTGAGATTTGGCTGATGGCTACTAAGTAAATTTAAAGTTGGTCGTGGAGGGTAATACTATTCCTTCAATGGCTAAGTTTTTTAAAGGGTACTATCTGAGCCTCAAATTTGAGAACACTGTATGAATTAGATTATCTATATAAACCAATTTCTTATGCTATTATTTTGTTATTATCTACTTTATTTTCCATTTTTGGTCATGTATAATGATTTTTGAAAAACGTTTTGTAAATGCAAACTCAGTGACAGGATATTCTTGTTTGTTTCATAATAAAAACAAGATTGGCTATGAATGAAGGAACCACTTGCAAATCTGGAGTGTCCAAACGATTAAAACTATTTTAGCACTGAACATTACCCACTTCCATTCTTACTGGAACCCACTCAGTCAGGCTTTTGCCCCCAGCAGTCCACCAAAACTGCTCTTGTCAAGGTCACTGGTGACCACCATGTTGTTTAATCCAATGACCAGTTTTCAATCTTCATCTTCTGACCCGGCAGCGTGCTGGACTCGTCTAATCACTTCCTTACCTTGAAACACATTTCTCATTTGCCTTCCAGGACCCTCACTCTCTTTGTTTTCTTCTTACCTCATTGCATGCTCCTTCTTGGTCTCCATCACAGATTTTTCTTCATCTCCCTTATATTGCAGTTTTAGAGAGCCTTAGAGCTCACTCTTTGGGCATCTTGCTCCCATGGTGACTTCATCCTTTTCTATGCTTTCCACACTATCTATAGGTTGACAACTACAAATGTACAGCGCCACTCTATAACTCTTCTCTGAACTCCAGATTCCTAAATCCAATTGCCTACTTGATGTCACCACTGGAATGTCTAATAGGTTTCTCCAGTTTAGTATGTTCAGAGCTAAACTTCTGGGCTCCGGCCCCTCTTCTTCTTCCTTCAGGCTTCTCCCTTGTTTGTTGCCAACACCAAAATTCTTAGAGTTGTTTTTGATTACGTTCTTTCTCTCATTCTCATCAAATCCATCAGCAACCTGGTAACTTTTCCTTCAAAGCGAACTCAGAATTCACTTCAGAATTCACTGCCTCTTGCCTCTAGCATTATAATTCTGGTTGAAGCCACCATTAGCTTTCATGTGACAATAGCAACAGCCTCTTGTTCTTCCTTCCACACTTCCCCTCCCACAACAGTCTGTTTCCAATATAGCAGCCAGAGTCATATTTTTAAAATGCAAATAAAATAATTTAACTCTTCTGCTCAAAGCTCTTCAATTCTTTTGCATGGTAATCTGAACAAAACCAAAGTCCTTACAGTGGCTTCCAATGGTCTGCAGGGCACGGCCCTGCTACTCCCTACCCTGAAATTCTGCTCTTCCACCTCCCCCTCCTTCTGCTCTCTTCCAGCCATGCTTCCCTCTTGCTGTTCCTCAAGCACACCTGACACCCTTCTACCCCAGGGCCTTTCCCTCCATCCGGCACAAGCTTTCTTCAGGGATCCATCTGCCTGCCTTGCTTCTTCACCTTCTTTAGGTCTGTGCACAAATATCACATCAGGGAGGCATCCATACCAAGTCTATTTAAAATTGAACCTCTTTTCCTTGGCATTCCCTTCCCCCTGATCTGCTGTGTGTTCTCCATATATGTAAGCACCATTTGATAAACAATGCTTCTTATTTATTTTCCCTCACTGGAATGTAAGCTCCACAAAGGCAGGGGTTCTTGAGTGTTTTGTTCACTGAAGCATCCTCAATACGTAGACTAGTATCTGACACGTAATCGGTACTCAATAAATATTTGCTGGGTTTGAATGTAAATACCTGAAGCTTGATTTAATACTGGAAGTTATGGCTCTTTGTTCTCTGAATGCAGACTGATCTGACATCATGGGTTAATGAAAAGGCAATTAGAAGAACATGACTTAGTGGAAGGTACAAAGTTTCAGTGTAATTGTGGAAAGATGTTTGAGTATGATGCCAAAGAAGAGAATTAATGTGTTAAAGTATAAAAATGTCTAGTCTTTATACTTAAAAAATAATAAATTGTTGCATTTGGGGGGAAAATAGCCTACACATTTACCAAGGTGCTTACATCATAACTTTTTATCACCATGATACTCACGTTGTCAAATTTTACACAAAAATAAATTTACCATGAAAGGAAAGAAAGAATAACAATGATACTTTATAGGGCCCTACTACATACATTAGCTCAGCACTATGGGGTAACAAGGGTACTTCATATTGTACCAATTTTGCAGATGAATAGAGTGAGGCCAAAGGAGATTAAGATGTTGCTTGGCTAGTATGCAACTGGGGTAATGGATCTGAGGCTCAAACCCAGGACTCCTGACCCTAAAGTCCATGCTTATTTCACCACAATCTTGTATTTAACGTGTTTTCTTGAAGCCATTGAGTGCTCAATAAAATGCCAAGTACCCAGTAAACCAACTTAGGTGATGCACACCATATTGCAAGTTTAAACAACAAATTTTACCTGTCGCTGAACTACAAATTTCAAGTGAAGGTGAAATAATGTTAATCTGCATGTAATTATTTAACTTTCTGATCACCTGCATTTTGGCAGGCAAGACGGACTGCCACCTTTACGATAATCAGCTAATAAATCCTCGTGATTGTTACACTTTTATGCAGAGCAGTAATCTGAACAAATTGGCTGCTGACAGCTGCGGTAAATTGCCAAGAATGAGTGCTGTCAGAGAACAAGTTGTTTTTATGAACGTGCAGAATAAGTAAATCCTGTGTCATGCAATTTTATTCAGTTAGAGTTATTTGCAATCCAATATAGCAAGATTTATAGCATTATTTATTAGTGTGCAAAATGCTTGTTTATCTTTAAAGTGGCATTGATTTGGGGTACATATATTTTAAGTTGGTGAATTGCTACTGACTTTATTTGTTGCATTGTTCTCAGGGCCTAGGCATTGGTACTACCCACAGCACCATTCTACAAATGTAAGCTTGAGTAGAGAGCTTAATTTTAACAACATTTTTATTTAATGATATACGATAAGAAAAACTTACTCTAAAATGGTGAGTTCTGGATGAAGAACAAATGCTTTCAAATTCTAAAACCGTATAAATAAATCTATGGCTCTGTATTTAATGCTGAGGAGAAGAGAATGTAGGATGTGTAGATGCATGCAAGTGTGTTAGGTTTAGTATGGCAAATGAGGAAAACATCCTTGACTGTGGATCTTAACCAAACTTAATGATTTTTTAAGGTTGAGAGCCAATGCATTTGAGCACTCGACACTCTATAGATTCTGATTTGAAACGTTTCTTATTTGTGACACCAAAACTACGTTGATTCTTTTACTTTCTACATAAAAAAGAGCAGGAACAATCCTGCTTCATTATTAATTTGAAAACACAGAAAATTCTAAACTGAAGGGAGTGTTTTAAAATGAAATCATTATATGTTATTATTTTTTTCTTACTAAAGATTGAGTGAAGTATTTCATTAGGGAGTTAGACAATATTTAAATAAAGAATAGAGTGTGTCGTTGATTTTTTTTGTCTTGGTTTTTCATAAATTTAAACTAAACCAAATATATTAAGATTTTAATTCCTTTTCTTTCATGGGTTACTGTTTTTTCTTCTGACGATTTTCTCAGAAAGTTTACACTTATTGCGATATTTCTTAAAGAACTGGAAAAGTTTCCAAAGACAGTTTCCATGCACCGCTGTATGTATATTAAATAGTTTACCTTCAAGTCAATGAACAGGAAATTATACAAGTTTGCAGAAGTATGCTCTGATAAAGCAGTCTCCCCAAAGACAGTTGAACAGTGACAACTTCTGACAACAGAAAGGCAGTAAGAGCATTTACCTTTTGTAATGTCAGAGATAGAGTAAAAACTGCATAATCATGGAACTTGAAAACACTTTAGCTGTTAAACATTGAATTCTTTAAAATGTAGACATTCTAAGGAGTTATGTATTATATTAATTTATAACATAACGTTCTAAAATATTATGCATCATTATACTAATAGAAAGTAGTTGTCATATATCAAGAAATCTGAAAACCTTATAAAATTTATTGTTAAATTTATTAAAAATTATGTAAAATTTTGTTTTCAAAAATCTGCCCACCTGCATAGGGGCTTGTTTTCTTATTCTGAAGGTTGCATGTTTAAGTGTCTTGCTAATCATGACAGCTTCAAAATATCACGAGCTAATACTTTAAGACATAACATACATTTAGAGGTTCATTGTTAAAGAGAGCAGATGTAAATTTCTGTTGCAAATATTCTGCTTGATGATTTGGGATTGTTTTGGCTGAATTCTTGCTTGATCTGATCCTACCACCGCTGGGCTGGGAGTCATAACGTGACTGCCACAGAACTTAAGTGGACTGAAAGTATCGGCTATGCACATTCTTGTTTATCATTGCTGTTCACTTGTGCTTGTTCAATTAGCATTATCTTCAATCCACAGTTCCTTTGCTGGGATCTTTTAAAGCCAATTGTCCATTTTGTGAGGATTAGTTTAGTTCAAACTAGATTATATAATCTGCAAATCCACTTAACAGGGCATGTATGCTCTGCAATTCAGAGGAGGCAAGCGAGCACGGAAGGGTGCCACTGTCAGCCCCTTCATGTTACGCAGCTCCTACGCTTCCCTCTAAACACTTGAGGCCATCTGTGACGCTGCTGACGAATGGGCCACCTGTGTTGATAATGCTTATGTCAAATATTGATGAGGCTTGATTTCTGGCTTATTTTTAAATTAGAAATAATTCCAAAAAACTTACTTCCTGTTCCCCGGGAGACTCGTATGTTTATACCCAGGGTGCTAATCACAAGACTATTTCATCCGGGAAGAAATGGCTTTGGTCATTGGTTCAGGGAGGGCAGAAGGAAAGGCAGGGGAGAAAAAAGGAGATGAGAACTCTGCAATTTTTTTCCTTCAACTCTTAGGAGGAAATGTCACTAAACAAAGATGTCAATATTCCTTTCATGTGGTTACATAATTCAAGTGTGTGTGTGTGTGTATGTGTGTGTGTGTGTATTTTTTAAGTGCAAAGGACTTTAAGCTCTGATACGGGAGTTAGGAAATGTGATTCAAGTTCTTGCCATTACTTAATTTCTCTGAACCTTAATTTCCCCATTGGTGAAATGAGAGGGGAAGTAGCTCTGAAATCTTCAATTTTGAGTCTGTTTTGATTGTTTGATTGATTGATTGATGAGTTGAGTTTGGTACAGATAGTTTGAATTCTCCAATATCAAACTAAGGCGAATGTGATAGTATAACCAGATACATTTACATAGAACTTTCAACTTTTCAAAGTACCCTTTCATCTATTATTCCTGTGTTCTTACAACTCTATGCAAAGAGCAGGCATATTTTTAAAACAAATTTCCATTTGATAAATGAGGAAAGCTGAAGCACAAAGAGTTTAAGAGACTTGCTTAATATCACAACACTAATGAATAATTGAGCTTTATTCAAATTTCAATGTTCTAAACCCCCGGACATGGACTCTGAAGCCAAGTACTTTGTTCAGAGCAACACCGAGCCTGTGGTAATTCTAGAAACAAGAATCTGAGAAACCAGAATGTCGAGAAGGGGCTGAATCTTCACAGTCTAACAGAGAGGACCTGCCACCTAAACAGTTAATAAATAGTTAGGGAATGAATTAATGAATGAGTGAGCGAAAATGAGTGTTGGAGAGAAATCAAACCACTTTCTAGACAGACAATATAGCAGTGGTAGAATGAGCACATTACATCCAGTGCCGGGTCTGCTGCTATCAAGCACTGTTACCATGGGTGAATTGTAGGCCTCTCTGAACCTCCATCCCTTGCCCATAAGTACTTTAATACTTATAGTGCACCGGTTGTATTCCAGGTGCTGTGCTAGGTGCTAGGTGCTAAGAATAAGACATTGTCTCTGCTTTCAAAGTGTTTTAGGATATTGAGGAAGACAACTGCAATGAGAATCAGTAATTTCAATGAGAATTATATTATCATCCCAGGTAGAGGGGATGTCTTGTCCAAATATAAAGAAACAGGTGAGCCCTAGCAGGGGCGTTGGGAGAATCATAAGCCTTCTGGAATAACAAGTAATAAATATACATCAACAAGTGACACACAAGCTAGATGGTAGGTCATGGAGGCCACTGTTGGCTTGCATAGGATTCTCATAAGCAGTGGGAAGCCACCGGAGGAACATGGTCAGGCTTGTTGTGTTTTAGACATCCTTAACTGAGAAGGTTGAACTATATCAATGGTTGTTGCCTTAACCCAGGTTCTCTGGAAAACAGAGCTTGAGGCAATGATTAAGTGCTGGTGCTTTAGTGAGAGATACAATCCCTGACAGCAAGAGTGAGGGAGAAAGAACATGAGGCACAGAAGGCTAGGAAGCAATAGAAGGTGATATGTTCGTGGGCTGGTCAGTATTTTCTGTATTTCAGGGACACAGCTGACGGCTTAGCATGTGCACCCACATGGCCATGTGTGGACAGGCAACATGAAGAATCACATTTTAAAACAGTCTGTGAGAGAAAGGAGGTTTGGGAAGTTATCTTCCCATCTCTTATTCCATTGATCAGAGTTCACCCTACACAGAGACAACTTCTGCATTGTTTCATCTGGCTTTTCTCTGGCTTCCTTGGCAGTTGATCTGGAAGCCAGATCTTATCCCCTCAGTGAGGCTTTGCATTCAAGTGCAGAAGTGGCCTTACAAGCCAGAAACTCTAGGCATGTGGCAGCTAGGCTGGGTGCACATTGGCAGCCAAGGGGAGAGCCTGGCCCATTTGGATAAGTGAGAGATTGGCTAGCCCCAGTTAGACCCACAAGGACCCCAGCACAGTCAGTGGTCCTGGTGGGGGGATGAAGATCACTCCCCAGGGAGGCCCAGCAGTACAGCTAAGGCACAGCAGGCAGCTGAGGCCCCAGGAGACCATGGCTCCAGAAGAATCCATGGAGGTGCATAAGATATGTCAGGTATGTTTTCAAACTATACGTATGGAACCCCCAATATACAACAGATATAAGGGAACCGAAGAGGAGAGTCCACACCCCTTTTACTCAGACTCCCTCCCATCATGACCTTTGAGGCACACCCTAGAGCTCCTTGCAATGTGACTTGAAATTAGATTCGATTAGATGCCTTCTCACCCCAACATTCAGTATATTTTTTTGGTAATATATCTAAGGAATAATATTTCATTGCCTGTAAGATAAACCTGTTCTCGTAGTTCCTTGGGTTGTGGAATCGCAAAGAAAGAATGATGTAGCAAGTGTAAGCATGGAAAGCGTTATAACAAATTGTTGAATTGGGGATTATTGAGAATTAAAAGTTCATCTAGTTCGATTAACTCCTAATTGCAGATGAGAAAACTGGAATTCAAGAGGTTAAGTTGTCTTGAAAAAGGTCATACAACTAATTAGTGAAAGATGCACCAAGGGAATCTAACTCCCAGTCTTGGGATCTTTACTCCGTCTATGTGTTTGTGAATGTTTCTGTGAACATATTTTTTAGAGTTTGTAAATTTGTTTCAGTGCTTTTATAATTTTGCATTTTCATTTTGATAACAACATAAAATCCATTAATGTGCGCCTCTTCTGGACCATCTGGATGACCACTTAGTACTTCCATATGCTAACTATACTGAATCCTTCCTTTGAACAAGACACAGCGGTATATGGGTGAGGCAAACACAGAAGCGCCTGCCCTACCCAGTTAGTACTGTGTTCACATTGCAATAGACGGTGTCACAAGGGTTCCATCTTTGTACATATTTGTCCCAAAACCACAAGGGGTAGCAAATGCTTTTTCTCCACCCAATTCCAGCAATAATTTGATTTGATACCCACCAGTGAAGCTGTAATGGGAACTTTATCTTCAAGTTAATAAGACAGTTTTGCTGAGTTATAGGTGCCACTTTATTTAGAATGGCATCTTACTCCCAAACAGAATTTTTAGATAAATACGAGATCTGAATAATTTCAACTAACACAAAGAACCTTGAAGTCATTTAATACTCTCTTGTTCCATGTAAATGGACATTCTCTACATTAGAATTATTAAAGTCAAAATTCTGAAACATTAAATATAGAACAGAACCTGAGATTATCTAGTTCTATGAGCACACCCAATATTGAAATTTTAGTTTTTGCAGAAAAGCGTCATCTTCCCTATAAATTTAAATTGTTGTTTTAAATTTTATTAGTTTCATAGTTTTCAAAATTCAATTTGTAAATTTTTCTTAATCAACTTATAGCCTTCTTCCCTAGTTTATATAGATTTAAAAAGCATAAAAATAACATGATGCTATACTTGGAAATTGAGATAATTTTTTCTGTTAAAAAAAAGTCCGGATATTACCCAGTTTGAGAACCACTGCTAACAGCACAGATTTCCTCCTGGGATGCACAGTTACTTAATAACAGAATGGCAGACAAAGAAGCCTAGATCTTGGATTCCAGAGTCCCAGGTTGAGGTCCTGGCTCTGCTGATACCTACCTGTATATCTCCAGTCAGTCATGTAGCCTCTCTGGCCCTCAGTTTTCTCATTGGTAAATTAAGGAGATTGCAGGGATCACAAATCTTTATGCCTATTGGAAGCAGGTAGAGTAATTAAGTGAAATAGGCCAGCTATAAATAATAGGCAGTATTGGGAACAGTAACTTTTCAGAGGACATTTGCCCTATATTTACAATTATTTAGATTCAAAACTTTTTTTTAGCGGTACAAGTAAAAACAGCAAATCTGTGGATCAGATTCCATCTGAAGCTTGCCAGTTTGCAATTCCTAAGCCATATAATCTTTAGAGTACCTTCCCCAACTCTAAAGCATTAAATGCAGTAACTCTAATGTAAATGAAGAGAAGCCAGCATCTATATGACTGACTAGTGCAAAGTGATAGCGGGCATGGAAGGAAATCCTCCGGAAGGCTTCAGTGTGTTTTAGTGTTTTAAGAGTGCTGAATCACCATATAAAACAATAAGACAGGCCAGGCCTGGTGGCTCATGCCTGTAATCCTACCTAGCACTTTGGGAGGCCGAGGCGGGAGGATTGCTTGAGCTCACGAGTTCGAGACCAGCCTGAGAAAGAGTGAGACCCCATCTCTACGAAAAATAGAAAAATTAGCCAGGCTTTGTGGCATGTGCTTGTAGCCCCAGCTATTCTGGAGGCTGAGGCAGGAAGATCATTTGAGGCCAGGAGTCTGAGGTTGTAGTGAGCTAGGATGATAGCACTGCACTCTACCTGCGGTAACAGAGCAAGACTCTGTCTCCCTCTACAAAAAAAAAAAAAGACAAGGAAGGGACTGGGAAATGCATGATCAAAGTGAGAAAAAGGAAAAAAGAGAAAACAAAGTAAGTAAAAGACCCTTTTTGGTTTCAGCTGTATCCAACCTAAAATAGTTTCTGAATTATAATCCCTGTTCAATTCCCTGGTATTGTACTCCCAATCCAAGCCAAAGATTCATTTACATTAAACAAACTACAGGCAGGCACTGTGCCGGGTGCTGGAAAGATCTCGAAAAGATCATATTCATGTTTTTCCTTTTTATTAGAGAATATGTTTGAATGGTGGTTTTTCACTGCTATATTGTTACCCTCAATTTTTCCAGGTGTTATAGATAAGAACTTAATTCTAATTAAAATTAGAATATTAGATAAGGAATTTGATTTTTTTTTACCGTTAGAGTCTAAGGAGACAACATGAGAGCATCTTGAAATGGATACTGTCTTAGTAGAAACAATGAGGTTATTTGATGTACATTCTAACTTACGGAAAGTGTTTTCCACACTAGGTACAGACTCTTTACTTTCTCAATAGTTAGCATTTAGCACACATAGACTTTCTGCTACTGACCAGGGCATTTCTTTTCATTTTCGTTTCTTGTGTCAGTATTCCTCTTCCTCCTGTTTGTGTCTAGTCCCAGACGTTTTTCATGTTAACCAATAGGCAGAAATGAAAGGTAAATGTTGGACTTTGGTTCAACCACTCATGCTAAAGAGATGTTCAAACCCAACTACAAGCTTTGCGGCCCTGTTCATAGGAATTGACTTTAAAAGTAAAACATTAAACACCAAATAGACTGAGGAATAAAAAGGAGCAAGAATTTCATCTGTCCCCGATAACTGACCACTCCATTTATGATATGTTACCACATTTAATCTTATAATTGGCTATTTCCTGTTTTAAATGCCTTTTATTCGTGTCTGCCACCTTTCTCTCAGTTTATTAGCCTTGTGGTCAGCACATTACCTTTCTGTTCAAAATCAATTGACATTTTTATGAAAAGCATTTTCAAGGTGTCCGTCTCTGGGAGAGGGGCAGACAGAGCACGGACCGCCACGTTATGAGACCCCTGTTAGCACCACTCTGGTACCCAGCACTTCGGCCATCCCGTTTCGGGAGATTTGTGTGTTTTTATTTAGATTTATGCTGTGTACTATGAATAAATTGGCATAGTTTTGAAAATGTAAAACTTAGGGTATCACTATGGCATATATTCGATTGGCTGCTTAATAACGTTTATGACTGAGGGGAAATGCCTGTTGTTATAAAAGTGACACCCAAATTCAGACTCTTGGTAGCTTTCTTCCCTCGATGGCTCATGTCAGTCTTTGCACACACAAAGCTCCACTGAACTAGCGCCTTGGGCCGTGCAGGGATGGGAAGTCCTCATCGCTTTATGAATACAGTGATAGTGGGTAATAGTCAAATTTCAGATAGACACATTTTTTTGTAACCAACAAGAAATAAGCAATTATAGACCCTAAGATAATCAGGCTCTAAACTTTGTGAAGAAAGTCAGCTGACATGAAAGATGTAAACTTCTAGTAGTCCAAATAGTATTTTTATTGATTTATTTTTCACATAGCGCTGAGCAACTGTTTGATATGGCAAAAAAAAAAAAAAAAAGCCACTTGCTGATTCAAAACATTTGTTTCCAGGTGCCAGGTCGACCTGTCGGCCCTCAGTAGAGAACAGACACACAAGCTGGAGCTGCAGCTGGAAGAGGGTGAGGGACTCCTGGTGCTTCTGGTCACTCTGACAGCCTCAGCCACAGTCAGCATCTCTGACCTCTCTGTCAACTCCCTGGAGGACCAGAAAGAGCGGGAGGAGATATTGAAGAGATATGTACGTATGTAACCCTCCGCCTTCTGGAGTCACGTGTGATCAGATGAGGTTGTAAACAATTTACCTGGGGTGACAGAAATATTTCCAAGCAGCTGACAGAAGAATCAGCAGAAGCAAAAAGCTGGGCAAAATGCAAATGCCACCTTTGCAGAAGCACACACGTGACCCAGCAATGTCTAGAGACCTGGTTGTCTCCAGGGTCTCTTCCAGAGCAAGTTCTGGATGCTGAGATTCTACTCAGTGACTTTATCATGCAGGGAAACTGCCCGGAAAGGAAGGGCGAGTTTACACCACGTTACTTCAAAATGAATTCACTGAATCTTTGTAGCTGCAGTTTCAGATTTCCTTGTCTTTCCAAGTTTGAGATGCAGTTAATGGCATTTACGTTAATTGGTAGCTTGGTAACCAGAGAGTATTCACAGAAGTGATGTTTATTTTCCACTGCCCAGAAAATCCTCATTTCATTTCTTTAATTTTTTTTCATTCAATGAGAAATAAACTAAAAAGGAAGCCACCTTCCTGTTAATCCAACATAGAGTGATCGGATGGAATCGTGAGTCACTAAAATAACTACCCTCCTCAAATTTTACCAAACCCAAATCTTCCCAACCAAATCTTCCTATTTCCCAGCATCCTCCCATTGTGCATTTCCCACCATGCAGTTTTCTTGACTCGGCAGAGAGGGGAGCTCTTACTCCACCATTCTCTCTCAGTGAAGGCTTGAAAAAGTAAATGCCTCAGTGCCCATGAAACTAGGAAAAAGGCTTTTCCACTTAAAATTACAAAGCTTGCATTGTACAATGCTGCCAGGTGTTTAGAAGGCTCCTCTAGACACTCAGCCATGAAACCAAGCTCTGACTAACAAAGAACGGCTTTTTTTTTTTTTTTAGGTTTTAAAATATTCCTATTTGCTGACTGACATCCTTTCAATAACTGAATTTAATAAAGATGTACCTTATCAGGCTGTGCAGATAACATGAAGTGCTGGTACTAATGCTCTACAATATTCTTCAAACAGATTAGCAGGATGTGCGCTTCAGCAAATTTATTCTAGCTATCGCCACCAAATCAGCTGTCTGCTAATGCTTGTACAACTCACCCACCAATGGTGTTATCATAAACAGTTTAATAGAGGTGACTTAGCAAGGCTAAATAGTATATATTTTTTAAACCACCTAAGATCCTAAGGTATTGTGTGGCATCTTCTAATATATAATTGCAATTATGAAGATTAGTTCACATTTTGGTACCCACCAAAACTTATTCCCCTGTTACCAGAAGTGAGCCTCATGAATTAAAACAATTTTAGAGGAATTAATCGGTATATTAATATAAAAATTCTTCTAGCTATTATAATACTGTAGTTGATGGATTAATATTTTTGATAGTATCCCATATATTAAGATGATACTGCTGCCTTGGTAATTAGAAGTAATCCACCTCTTATTGATTTTTTTTTTTTTTTTTTGCTAGATAAACTTCTTTACATCAGCTATTTCCATTCAGAATTTGAATATGTATGTCCACATTTTCTTTCAAATGTTAGTTATTTCAATAAGATGTAAAATATTATGTGGATGTCTGAGCTAATTTTCAGATTATATTCTGCTCAATATATTAAAAAGTGAACCATGTTTAAATATGCTATTTTTCCAGCCCTGAATTTCAGGCAGAGGTCTATACCTCCCTCTAGAGACAGACTTGCTAAGAAGCTACTATATACAAGATAGCACATGTGTTATAATTACTCATAGCAATACAAGGACAAGGACCTATATTTTAGGGCTTCTGTATGTTTCCTTTTTTATTATACGGGTAATGACATGAATGAACGAATGCCGTATCATGTCTGAAATATTATGTGTTTTGGAGAGACATATAAAAGACGTTATTTGTTTGGAGAATTATTTATATGTTTTCCTATAAGAACATGTGTATTTTAAGAGTTGAGGTCAAACTTAAGAATTTGATTTGGCACCGGTCATGGTCAGGAAAGTAAATGAATTGCCCCATTCTGCTGTGAAACAGCCCTGAAAAAGCTCTCCACTGCTGTCATGGAACACTTCATTGCTAAGCATTGAAGCCCCACAAATTAAACGGGCATTACTGTGTGAGCCATTATTTGATCAGCACGTCCTGAGAAGATGGCTAATTCCATTTTTCTTTTTTTCTTCTTTTAGGGGGAGGGCAGGAGGGAAGGTCAGTAGGGGCAGGTAGTAATGGGTAGCAGACCAAGAGCGATTGTATGACCTTTTCAGAACGGGTGTGTGGAACCCTTGCTCCCCCTTGTCACAGTTTAAAAACCAGAGGAGCTAGTTTAGAGAAGAAGTTGTTAGCATTCCATTTTTATTATGACATTTCACAGTCATCTGATTTAATGTCCCTTGACCGGATTGTCCACCGTGAGACGATGGGCTTGAAATGTTATTTAGAGCATTGATAAAAGGTGAGCGGTTCTAAGATGACAGCGAGTCATAAGGCTGGTGGTGTGACATTAATTTTCTCCATAACAGAGATGGAATAAGACGTCACGGTGACAAGCTGTCAATCAGCTCTGGCCCCTCAGAGCATCTCGATGCCGTAGGACGGGGTATTGCCTCTCCCGTAATAGAGCTGAACTGAGATGCTCTCCCTGACAGCTGCTGCAGCCATAGAGAAAATATATTATACAGCCTTTCATTAAAAAAATAAAGAGGACTCCTCTCCAGAGCATTTCAATCTTTTCCCATCTATTGAGGGCTGAAAGGATTCACAGCAAATCATAGATTCCTCTGCTATGGAAATTTCTGGCTTCAGAAGCCATCCAGGTTTTTAGGCCTTCTAAAATAACCGTAAATACAAGGCAGGAATACCTCTTGATTAAGCATTACTTAAAGTTATATTTTTAAAATGATGTATTTATTTGCTTTTTTTGGAGTTCTTATTATAATCTGTGTGTCACTGGCCTAAACAGTTGAAATTTGCAATAAATTACTGAGAGTCAGCTGACTTGGGGAAATGAAACCTTCAAACAATAATTACCCACCCAAATGGGAAGCAGAGCATCAGAGCTGAAGCACTAGAAGACAATATGTCTGTGGAATGAGGTTACTGGTATGAAATGATTCTCAGACGTGAGGACGATGTTATTGGTTTTAGTCACGGTGAAACTTGGTTCAAATTACCCCTGAAAATTAAAGTACAGGAACCTTTTGATAACACTATTTCCCATCATTAGGGTAGGAGACTTATGTGGTTTATAACATTGAGTAAGCTCTGAGATAAGAAGCTTCCCAAACTTGGTGTTGCTGTAGGAACACAACATGCCTACAAACCTCTGAATTCTAAGACTGCTGACTAAAGCCCCCACTGTTGAACTCTTAACTTACAGGAATTTAAGTGGAGAGAGAAATGCGTCTTTACTGAACCCTGTCACCTGGGTATTTTAAACAGATTTTTGGTGATAAACAACTGTTTAAAAATAATAAAAGATTAAGAGTTAATCCTTGTGCTAAACACTATTTTTAAAGAGTTAGGCTATGAGATTACTTATAGATCTGCATTTTCTCCTCTTAATGTACCAAGGTCATAGCTTCAGTGTAAACAATGACTAGTCATACGGGACTGATAAAATTCATATCGCAATAAGCCTTTGCTTGCCAGTATTCTCACATTATTAATACAATGATGATGAGAATGCTTTTTACTCTAGCAACATTTTAATAGATAACTTTATTATGCAAAAATATGCTCCCTGATCTTGAAACATTTAAAAAATTCTGGTGAATTAGTACCTTTGATTTACAGAGTAGAAGTAAAAGAAAAATGCTATGAAGTGTAAATCATAAGAAAAATGCTATCAAGTGTAAATAAACAAATGCATATCAGCATTCCATAGGGCCATTTTATTCTCAAAGTATTTGTGCCTATTAATTAGACTTTCAAATTATTGTATTGGTTTCCCTCTTTTGATTTTATAAGTGCTATACTTATTAAACATCACCATTATCAATTTAAGAAGTGAAATAGACTTTATCATTTGGATCTGGGTTTTCTATCAAAGTTACCATACTTCTATACATACTAAAATAGCAAATAAAACAATAAACTTAAGGCAAATTACTCACCACTTTTGAATTTATTTTTAGTCATCAATTTGATTTATTTTAAAAGACTTTGTATATTTTTTATTTAAAAGGTTTATGGAACTGCATAATTGTTTTGAACTAAATATCAGAAAATAGTCTTTAGATAATTTAACCCTCACCTAGCACATGCAATTTCCAAAACTCATCAAGAAGAAAATAGCAGACAAAAACAGTTAGTTTAGTATTGACTTTCTTACCTCTAAAGTCTGAAGAGTGTTACACAACCAACAACTTCAAATTCAATACTAAGAATCATTGCCAGGCGTAGCGGCATACACCTGTAGTTTCCGCTACATGGGAGGCCGAGGTGGCAGGATCCCTTGAGTCCAGGAATTCGAGACCAGCTCAGCCAGGCAATGTAGCAAGTCCTTTACTCAAAAAACAAACAAACAAACAAAAAAAAAAACAACAAAAAAAAACCCCATCATTTGTCTCCAAACCATCAGATGAAAGATTTCTTAGTGTGCTTTGGTAGAGGATAGTGAAGGTAGAAAGCAGACATATCTATTCCATAACTTATTGTTCGCCATCTGTTGATACTCATTTATGGGAAGTAAATGTGGAATTTTTTTTTTATTCTCTCAGAAAATCTACCTACATGGCAACAATTACCTACATAAACGTGTGTGTGTGTGCACGTGCACATTCATGATGGTAGAAGGGTAATTTGTACTGAAGAAACACAAATGACCCTTTCAACCCCTTTAAGCGGTATCCTGAGATAAACTATAAAACTTGGTGTTTTCCCAGCACACTCTCTGAGAGTCCTTAGGACCTTTCTTTTCTAACACCAGTGTTGTGGTCTTGCAGGGCCCATTGAGGATATTTCACAACCTGAAAGATGTGGGATTTCTCCAGGTGAAAGTCATCAGAGCAGAAGGGTTGATGGCCGCTGATGTCACAGGTAAGAAATGATGCGATTCTCCTATTCCATGCATCAAGCAGCATGAAGGTCTACAACCATTTAATAGCCCAGCTCTGCATTTCGCCTGACTGGATCAGCAGAGTAAATAGTTTAAATATAAAGATTCAGGGTTGATCTTACAAAGATTCGTCAACCCCCCTGCTTTTATACTATCTCTGCTTTTTAAAGGCAGGGTAATAGGTTGAAAATAAACAATGAAATGCAAAATAACTTTTGAATTGTTGCCTTCTCCAAAGTTTAATCAATATAATAGGAATATATTTCCCAGGTTTTGTCATTTTTTCAGGTATTAGAGCAATATTGTATCATCTTCTCTCAGACAGCATCAGCTTACCTCATAGCATCAATACTTGGAATTCAAACATGTATGAAATCCGTTGCATAGTTCACTGAAAAGTTTAGATGTGTAATACTCAAGAATTTGGTATGAACTATTGATATTTGGGTTGCCAATTTGATCTCTTAGTTGTCCAAATTCTTTAGCACATCCCAGAGATCATTCTGGATCTAAACTAAGTATCTAGATTGGAATTTTTTAAACTAGGAAATGGGTCTGTAAAAATGCCAAAATTAGTTTTGGCTCTCAGAGCTTTCTGATTTGGGTATTGCTAGTTCTGTGATATATTAACAAATGTGCTGATAGTAATTATTTCATCAATTCCCCAAATTAAATCATTTTTTGGATTTACAACCATGTGACCATTTGTTTTATGATTTCATTTCATAAGGATTTGGGGGATGTTCATGCTATTCCTTAAATTATACATCTTAAATTGCACAATAAATAGGACTGTCTTGAGTAATTTTGGTGAAACTTTCACTGTTTCTGAAAGTATAGATTTATTACTTATGGAAATTACACTGTGAATTTTATTTAGCAAGATGACCCTAAAGAGGTAACAGACTTGTTTGAAAGGAAATGTGCTTTTCCTACCATCCAAGGGTCTTCAAATCACTGTGCCCTTCATTAATTCATTCAACAGGAGCAAAACCAAATGAAAAGATAACTTGCCTTCAAACTAAAATAGCAGATGTTTCCTCCAAACTCTCATATTTTAAAATTTTAATATTTATATTGTATCAAATGATTATTTATTATGTGATAAAAATAAAAATGGTGGGAATTTACATTATCTTTAAAGAGGTAATTATCAACTCATTTGTAACCAAGAAGGTAACAACTGTCACATACGTTTTCAAAATAGGCATACCTGAAAATAGTAGAAGAGAAAGTAGTTCATGATCTTTTTGCATATATACTGACTTGGCTCCTTGTACTAAGCAATTAGTGAATGTCAAGTTTATTCATTTTCTTTTTTATGAATTTTATTTCTGGTATGGTTTTAATTAAATTAATCTGGGCACAATAATTTCTTAAAGAAAAAGGCAAGTGCCATTTACTTCAAGATCTTAGATACCTGCCTATTATACAATTGAATACAATTATATAAGTTTGTCTTTTCTTGGAGAGAAGCTGTCATTGATTTTAAAACTTCATGAATATGCAAACTACATTAACCCTGTGGCCTATATGCCACTATGGAAGTGAAAGTACATGTTCTTTCAAAACTGGAAAAAATAGAGATATTTCTTTCCTAATGGTTCTATGTAAATTGATGGGAGTAACAATAGCCTTTTCCCTAGGGAGTCAATGAGACATAATTTTGATTTGATACAATGAACATTAATTTGGAGAATACTAAATAACTGAGTCTCCATTTTTTTCTCTCCAGTTTTAGGGATATAAATCTAATGATTCCTCATTCCGTGCTGACCTTATAATCTAATGTGCTCTGAATTGAACAAGAGCGATGTTGAACTATTCAGGGGCAAGAAGATAATTCAGTCTTTGACCTTGCTCACTCTTAGACCTTCTGTGGTCTTTCTGACATTTGTGATGGTGGCAAAAATTGAGGGCCATATATTTAAGTCAGAAAAGTCTGAATATACCACCAATTTGTAAAATAATCTTTACTTCTGAAAAGGATAAATACTTACATATATCCTGATGCTTCCTGATTTTTCTCATTAAATTTAAGGCACAAGTAAGCTCTTTGTCTACTTTAGCTCTTATTCATTCAATGAAGAACTTTAAAGATACGATGCACATCTCAGTGGATAGCAGCAGTCAAGCTCAAGATATGAAACAATAGTTTGAAAAGAGAGAACTGAGTGAATGGTGCTGTCTTCAAATCCTCAAATTAGCATCCATTTAGGAGTGTTGTGGATGGAGAGGGGAGATTTTAAATCGCTGATAACTTTCTGTGCTAAGACAAGAATATTTCCTGATGTGGTACAAATGAGGCTATTACCATGAGGTACTTGGTGAGTTTCAGAACACATTTTTCTAGATAAGTCTAACAAGACCAATTTTTATTTGACCAACTTAGCTCTATTTTTAAAATATTTGTAATAATCTGAACATAAAGTTAAACTTCCATTGTTGAAGCAAAACTTTTTAAATTATAATATTCCATCCTTAAACATGAGCACAAGAGAGAAAGATTCAATAATCTTTTAAGTCGCCATCAATCTTACTGCAGTTACAAAGAATTTTTCTCTTTCAAAATGTAAAATTTTTCTTTTGTTACAACACATTCATTGAGAAACATTGTGATACTGTATTAACTCTGTGTGAATAAAGAGCAATTGAGACTCTCTTTGAATGAGTGAGTATAAAGCACAAATTACTTTTTAATGAAACCCTCAATTCTTTCCCTTTCCACAAAAAGCCTATAGCCTTGTTCAGCTGAACACTACTACAGTAGGTCACTTCAGTTAAGCCCCTAATAAACTGTTGATAGTCGAGGGTAGTTTTTTCTTCCGTCTCAATAGCCCAGTGTTGGACAGTGCACTTCAAATCATTAAGGTTAATACAGATTTAAAAAAGAGATTAACTCTGGTGGTTAAGGCCTCAATTTACAACTCCCACACATACACATGCATTGAGCGAGGCACAAGAGTGGATTGAAATTTCAGTCAAATTGTGGGCAGCCTTTCACAGCCTGAGAAAGTGGCACTTGGATTTGAAAAGTTGGTCAGTGAAATTCTTCGTGAAGGAAAAAGTTTGAGTAACTGAAAAATTCCTCTCAGTACAACTTACTTACCTTTCAACTACCCAGTGAAAAGGTTAATATCTCTCTGCACCATCAAAGCAAAGCCTAGAGACTGTCTGGCCCTGTGTTCACTGGGGAAGATTCTCTCTGCTGCTAAATCAACTGTTCCTTAAAACTGGACAGATCGGCAGGAAAGACCGATAAGTAGGGGGAGGAATTTTTGGGGTGGTAGGAAATAGTTCACGTTGTAATTCGTCTTTTCTAGCTTCTGATTATTCTTTTCCTTGAGCAGGGCCTAATTTCTGCTTCAGCAGAACATTTGAAGTCTTCTATATTGAGTGAGGCTTTAATTTAGACCTGGCCTATTGGTTCTTTTAAGTTCCAAGAGAAGAAAGAGAAGAGAGTTCTTCTCCTCGGCCCCTCCCCTTCATTTTCCCCTGGGTTGTGGGGAGGGGTTTAGTTTTGTATGTGTTTTTCTTTTCCTCCTGAGGAAGAGGTCGCAACCTCCCCAGGGAGACCAGCCACTCAGTTTCAGAAACAGTGATATGGGAGAACTGTGAAACCCTTCAAAAGATGCCCTACCTTTTCACTGTGTTAAAAGGTACACTAATATAAAACTTCTCCACCCCAGGTGAATTGGTCTCTCAAATTAATACACCGTCTTTTTCAGAAAACAAGAGAGGGAGAGAAAAAGAAAGAGAGAGAGAGAGAGAAAGAGAGAGAGAAAGAATTTTACAGTTAACAGAATCTGTCACTGAAATCGTCCCATTAAATGAATGTATCTTTTTCTAAAACGGCTGTGCATGAAGACGCGACTTGCCGGCGCTGCAGTCTGGAAACCTACTAGTTATTAAGAGATGTTTACTACCCCTTTATTTGCATAGAGTTTTCCCATGTTTTTCTTTGGGAAAACTGTCTTCATTGTTGGAAAATATTTAAGTAACAAAACAGCAGAAAAAGACATGCTACAGTGTTTTTTATCAGCTTCCGTGAGAGTCTTATTATCTTAAGAAATAACAGTTAGCAGCTCAGATTCATTAGCAGAGCTAAATTTAAGCCCCATTTGACAGGCTGCCTAGAAAACATTTTGTTTTGCTGTCTGTGGGCTTTAATTAAGATGTGTTCAATTTCAGTCCTCTTCAGTCTAGCCCCCACCCCCTCCACCCCCACCCCCAACTTGCTGTGTCACAGACCGGCGATCAGACACTTTTAGATGGTCCGGCCCATGACTTTGACCTTCTGCGCAGTCCGGCGTTCCCTGGGGAACCGTTCAACTCATGAGGTCTGATTTCACACTTCCCGGATGCCTCAGCTCTCTTAACAATGACAGGGAGACAAAGCCCTTTAGAGCAGGCCGCATGGGGACTTGTTTAAATTGGAAACCAGAGAGGAGTCAAGGAACAAGGTTATGGGCTACAGAATAGTGCTTTTAATAAAGAGCTCACAGCTCGGGCTCAGCTCAAAGAGGTCTACCTCTGTACAATTAATTGAGCCATTTATCTGGAGCATCTTAGGCCTCTACTTTCTCACAGAATTGCGTGGTAAATATCAGCTAAGAAGCAAATGAGATATGCATGAAATGAATTTTAACACTTTGATTACTGTGCCTCCAGTCTTCATTAAAAGTAAATTTATTTGTATTTCTGACCTCATTATCAGTAGGCTGCCTGCATTTTTACTGGTTCCTGTGATTTCCAGCTTGAGTGTGTCATGAAGGTATATTTTATACAGAGATTTGGATTTATTATTCTTGGTATTTTCCCTGAACATTATGGGTCTATTCAGAGAAAGAAAATGAAAAGGCAATTGTATAGAAAAAGGCAAGTCTGTTCTTTGGAAGTTTTATATACAGTTGGAGAAATACCAAGGACATACACATAACATAGACCAGATATTGTCCTTTAAAAAAATTAACTTTTTGTCGGTTACTCTAGCAAATTGCATAATATATATGCAATTGTTGCTTCAGATAGCTCACAGAATACAATTGCTTTATTGGAAAAAGTAGCTAAGTTGCTTCTTTTATAGAATTTTAGCAGTTAGAATTTGTAATAGCATGTGCCTTTAATTGCCATCATCATATTTAAGAACATTGATGATATGTGATAAATGCAGCCTTGGATTTTATGATCATTATTTAAAACGTATGTTGCAAGAAGAGAAAATACAAATCCTTTAAATTCTACATAGTTTCATTGAAAGTACTTTGTAAAATAGAATAAAAATCTTTCATATTTCTGGATTATTGAGGATAAAATAACTTACCAAATAAATGAGAATTGTATACAGATATTCTTCATTTCTTAACTTTTACTCTATTAACATCTTAAAATTATATTGCTTGAAACAAAACCCCTAAAGTTTTAACACAGAATATATTGAAAATTTCCCAAGCAAAGTATGCTTTATTTTTATTATGTAAGCTAATGTCCCGTTTGCTTTTTAATAATTACACTTGTGGAAGATTTTTAGCAAATACTATACTTTGAGAATTCATTTAATCCAATTTATAATGCATCAAAATGTCTAACATTTCATATTCTTATAATATACCTAATTTAGAAAACAATGTTACACACACACATGCATGATAAATGTATTAATACTATATAAATCTCTTTAGAATGAGATTAACAAATAAAAATATCACAAAGAAAGAAAGCAACTCCTTGATCTTCCTTCTTCCGTCACCACATCTTACATAGAAATTAAAGTTACTTTCTTTCAGTAATTGCATTTTTTTAAAACTAGTCCCATTCTAATTTAGAAATGCAAAAGTGTTCCTCTAAAAACAAACAGTTGTTATCAAATATTTCTGAACAGAGAAATGAAAATGTTAATTTGGCACAGGAGCTGACAAGGCCTGAGTCTGAGCCAGTGTTTTAAAGGGAATTACAGAAATCGTGTGTGATTCGTATGCAGGTCACATGGTTAGAAGATACTGCTCTGGAAGAATAGGTGGGATGACAAAAGAGATTAATAATTGGGTTTGATATGCTCTAGAGGTGAAGCACTATGGGCTGAGAAAGTGGTGGTCCCACTATCAATGGGAAATGAGGGAAAGAGAAATACTATAAAATAATTAATCAGGTTCTGTGGAACTAAGATTACAAAATGATCCTTTGAGTAAAGAAATAGCAAATTGCTGATTTGGCTTGGAAGGTTAGCCCCAGCATTTTACTCAGTGCCCGAAGAAATGCTTTTAGCTGCTAAAATTGTTGTTTAAAATTAAACTATTGTTTATGTTTTGTTACATTAAAATATAATTGTGTGGATAAGCGATGCATTTTCTAGAACGATGTATCAGAGAAGTGCTGCAGTTAGAGAGGATCTGAATTTAACTAGGTGTTTGAAAAAAAAATATTACTACAGAGATATTGTGGTTATATGATAGTATAGTTAGAGTCATAAATGACTAAACAGTCAAGCCTACAGAGTGATTATTAAAGGATTGATGTCAATAGGGATGCCAAGTGGAGAGACACAGGGCTCTGTCCTTGGTCTAAACTGCTCAGAGTATTTACTAATGACTTTGAGGAGATAATTAACTGCTTCCTTATCACACTGGCTAGGAGGGCTATTTAATTCATTTTATGTGATACCAATGTATGTATACAGTACTATACAACAGACAAATAATAGGCTTAATTCAACAAGACGAACATTAAAAAGTATAGATCTAAATTCTTTCCCGAGTACAAAACAGGGATGTCTTGCTTCAACCATAGAAAATACAGAAAAGGCTAGGATTTGAGTTGAGTTTAAATTCCATTAGAGCGAATTATACATACATCAATGTTGTTACACTGAATAAAAGTGAAATTTTGAGAATGATACTCATCAGATATCCTGGGGTATGCATCCAATTTTGGAAGGCACTCTTTACAGAAGACATTGATTAACAAGAATATGTTCTCCCTCTGGTGTTTTAAAATGAAGTCAATTGAGAACAGCTCTAGGATAATGATAATAATAACAATAATAATAATAGCAACTAACATTTATTTAGCCCCGATCACATGTCAGACACTACCCTGAGCTTGGTATAGGGATTATCATACCTAGTCTCACAACAACCTGATCAGGTACTGTTGTTATCCCCACTGTAAAAATTAGAAAACTGAGGTGTGGAGAGGTTAAGTAATTTGTCCATGACCAACACACACATACTCACACTCACTCAATCACTCCAGCTCATAAATCACAGAGCAGGCATACCGATCCAGAACTTTCCACTGAAGCCACCAGCTTACTTGTACTGGAGAAAGGTAAATGTTGAGGGGATATGATTTCTTTTGTCAATTATCCAAAGGCCTGTCATAAGGAGAGTGTAGATATGAGCTGGCAAGGTGGGTAATGGCCAAGGTTCAGGTCCAGAGAGCAAGTTTCCTTCTGGTAAATTTCATCAGAAGGAGATTTATTATAGAGCATCAAATGGATCACAGAATCTTTGAAGACAAGGGCCTAAGGAAACAGACTGTAAGCTCAGTCTCTAGAAGTTAATACTAAAGCCACAAGGCAGAACCAAGGAGTTACTGACACTAGCAAGTTCAGAAGACACTGTGACAACTGCTTACAGGGCTCCTACTTGCAGTCCACAGCAACAAAATGGACCCCATATGCTCTCAGTTAACTGAGTTCTAATCTGAAATCTTAGGCGAGTACATCTGACTTGTACAGCCTAAATCACATCTGCATCTCTAGCTGCAAGGGAGTCTAGAAATGTCACTTTGGGCTTCATGGCCTCTATGATTCAAAAACAGACACTAGAAAATAGTTAGAATGGGTGCTCAGCAAGCCATCCACAATATCCAGCACCGGATGGCAGGTAAAGCACATTGGTCATTCTCTATGTGACAGATGCTGTACCTTCCCTTTATATATATCATTTTATTTAGATTTTTAAATTACTACCGAAGGCAAAGATAGAACAGATAAAAGCTATGGGGACATAATTTCATATATAATGTACAGAATCACTTTCCAGAAATTATAATTGCCAAAAAATAGATCGGAAGATTCCTGTGGAGGTGATGATTTCTTATCACTGGAACTATTGAAGCAGAACCTGAAGAAGCCCCTGGTTGCAGAGGGGGGGCAAGACCTACCTGAGCTTTTGAACTTGGCCTCTAAGGCTTCTTTCCAGGCTCTCAAATTCTGAGATATTACAGTAGATACCAAGATGAATAACAGACTCTTGGAGGAGATATTTTGTAGAAGAATAATAAAAAAGATAAAGACATCATTCTAAAGGCAAAGCCCTGACAGATGACAATTTGTAGTTATTACCTTTGACTAGTTAAAGAAAATTTAAAAAGTGTAATCACCTAATACAGTACTTAATTTTTTTAAGCCTAAAGAATTTCATTTCACTGCAAAAGATCTCTTCAGTTAATTATTTTACTTATAGGGAAGCTTATCTGAAACCTCATGCTTTTCTGCAGGGGAGTCTAATTGAATATAAATTTACCGTAGATCCTACGGTATCTAGGAAGGTTTGCAAAAACAAAAGAGCTTATAATATATTTTTATACTCATTTTAGACCAGAAAACTTTTGCATTTCTAAGCTTGTAACAAATCACTTTCACATATTAATAGTTACTATATTAAATATGAATTGAAAATGAAGTCTTTAAATTTTTTTTAACATAATTTATCTAAACTCTTAAAAGCTTGGGCATAATTTTCTCACCGCCTCTCCTCATTTCATAGATCCCATGGTTTCCCTCTTCTATATTTTTCAGTTTCTCATCAGTCTTATTTCGCTTTTCATTCTTCTGTCATAAATTTTGAGCTTCTCAGCATATATCAAGATGGTTCAATTCTAGTACTCAAGAATGCATCTAGTTACACACAATCCTATAAATATTCTTTCACATCTAGTTCTAGACCCTAAGGTAAATAAACTCATATTTATATTGAGCTTTATCTATTTCCACTAGTCATGGTTTTCAAAGTGTGTTCCAGGAACCTCTGGGGAGCCGCAAGACCAATTCAGGGATCTGTGAAATCAAAACTATTTTCATAATACTACTAAGATGTTATTTGCCTTTCTCATTCTCATTCTCTCATGAATGTACAATGGAGTTTTCCAAAGTCTACATAAGGTTTGATTACTCTGATATTAACATGCCATGGATTTATTATTATTAGTGAATTAATACATATTTTTAATGTTATTTTAATTTCTAAAATAGTAAGTTTTAGAAGATATAGTCCACAAAAACAATAACTCTTTGAGATCCTTGATAATTTTTAAGACTTCCTGAGACCAAAATGCTTAAGAATTGTTGCTGTAGGGCAAGGATTCTCAACAGCAGAGAGGGTAGTATCGCCCCCTTGGGTGTTTTGGAGATTTTTGAGGCAACTTTAGTTGCCACAATGATTTTGGAGCACTACTGGTGCTTGGTAGCTGGGGGATGGGGATGCTAAATGTCCTACAAGGTATCAGACAATCTTACATAATGAAATTCAGTCCTGCATGATGAAATATAGACATCAATATAGGTTTAAAATCTGTTTCATGATTATCTGAGCCTAGATTGCATCCTGAATGCAATAAATACATAGAATTATTTATTTAAGCCTTGCAAATGGCTTCCATTTCACTTGGTATACACCAGAGACTCTAGGACAGTGTCCAAGGCACTTCGTGATCTGATACCCCATTACTTCTCTGACATCTACTAATCTCCCACTTGTTCACTGGGTCCCAGTATAAGAGGCCCTGAGCACGCCAAGCTTTAGTCTAGCTCTTCCTCTACCTGGATCGCTTTTCTCCAGATATCCCTTAGCCACTCTTGCACCTTCTTCAGTTTTGTCCTCAGACCTCACATCCTCCAACCACCCTAACTAAATCTATATGCTGTGCCCCTTCCTGCCCCCTTCAAACTCCTTAGTCTACTCTATGTTTTTCTGTTTTCGATTAACATGTATTACTCTCTAACATATCTTATAGTCTACTTATTCACTATGCTCAATATTTATTCTCTTTCTCCCCTCCCCTCCCCACCAGGTCAATTCTAAGAGAGCAGAGACCTTTCCTTTCTTTGTTCATATGACCTGACACATCATAAGCACTCAATAAGTTTTTTTTTTTTTTAATTTCAGAATTTTACAGGGGTACACACATTTTGGTTACACAATTTGCTTTTGTACAGTTTGAGTCAAAGTTATAAGTGTGCCCTTCACCCTGTTAGTGTGCATTGTGTCTGTTAGCTGTGAATTTATCGGTATTTGTTAAATAAACCAATGCATACTTTTATTTGTAAACAGCTTTCTATTTAGTCTTCCTTTATAATAGAATTCAGGCATTATACTAAAATTTGAAATCATTTATGGGTCAGTTTTATTTTATTTCAGGATAGTAAAGAGGGTATTATCTAATCTTCAATATAGAAAACAAACAAAAAAATGTATTGAATCTAGTAGCTTGAGAGTCACGACTCTACGGTGTCTATTTGCCTGCCATAATGAAACCTGCTTCAAGACGTGGGGGAAAAGAGAAGCCCTATTATTACTGCTCAGTCCCAGAATCAGACCAGTGGGGACCTAGTGTGAAGAGTGTCAGTTAATGTAATTCTACCAGTCAGATGTTTAAAATATGTTTAGGTCAGTCAATGAAAAAAGCTAAGGTCAAAACCACATCTCCAGTGATGAGAGGCGGAGCCTTGGAAGACATCGTCAACATACATTGCTTTTGTTCTGATGGGCCCTATGGAATTCCCTCAACTATAACATTGCTACTTTTTCTGACTGAATTTCCAGTTTGTAGAAAGGACAGATGGCAACCTTGATTATAATTTTTTTTTTAAAAAAGATTACAATATAGCCATTTCAAACTGTGGCAACTGAGGAAATTAAACCAAAGAGCTTAATTTGTGCAAGGTAGGCCCCAAATAAAAGGCCCTGGGGGTATGAATTGCTTTCCATACTATTGAAAGCTGTCTATGTTTTCAGACATGGCAACAAAGAGGCGGTCAGTGGGTATCCACACACACACATTTTTATAACCCATCACACCCAGAAAACTGTGCTCCTTGTCAGCAGCAAAATGACCCTGGACAAAGCCCACCGCTGATGGATCAGGATTAACTCTCTATTCTGGGAGCAAGAATATCATTCAGTATCTTTTGAGTGACTTTAATGCTCCATCCAGTAGTTTGCACAAACTGAAGTCGTCCACTTGCCCACAGAACAGGTAGCAAGTGAGCAGAGGCGGGACAGACTTTCCCACAGTTCTTTGTCAGTATGTCAGCGTTGTGACTTTAAAGAGCAAGGACTAAGAAGGAGAGAGAATTAGCCAGTCAGTGCACCCGTTTAATCCTTGGTGCCGTTTTGAAGATTGCCAGAAAAGACGCTCATTGGAGACAATTCTGATGTTTGTTTTTATTGTTATAGGAATGCCTTTTTACCAAAAGAAGAATTGAGGCAATAGAGTATATGCTTTAAAAATCTGTTGTAGATTCTGTTTTAGAGTTAGGGTGTTAAAGAGTCTCTTTCTAATGTTAATTCTGTTGGGAGATTTCTTTTTAAGATAAAAATCCATAGAAAAAAATAGCTCTTAGTTTTTATTAATAACTAGATTATAGATAAATACGTCAGTCCTAATATAATATTTTTAAGTATCTATTTTATAGTGGTTATGTAACATCTAAGTTTTTGTCTTGTAGAGAACTTATTAAAAGGACACACAAATAGATGTAAGCTAAATATTCCTGATAATAAATTGTTAAAGTCCACTTTTTATGTCATTGTCCTTCACTTCTAAAAACCCTGGTGATAGAAATGTGCAGTCACCATAGATCACGAGAGTCACCTCCCCTGGGAAAATCTTCACATCCTTTCCCCCTTCCTGTCCTGAGGTTGCAGAATGACGTGCTTCCTTCTCATTGCTCCCGTTGCACCCTTCACTTACCTTTATTATGGCTTTTAACAACCCTGCATCACAATTGTGTGTTTACATGTCTATCATGTCTTCTAAATTTTGCATGCCTTGAGAGCTGGACTATGTCTTAATCATACTTATAATTCTGGGATGAGCAGAGCAGACATTCAATTTCTATTTCTCTCTAGAAAATTGTCAACATGGAAAAGTGCCATGTTCTCAAAGAAGGCTGCTTCCTTTCTAGCTGTCATGGTGGGTAAAGCAATCAATCCCACAGCCCCTGCCCTCACCCAGCACTGCTGCAATTGCGGTCTTCTATCTAAACCAAATTCCCCAGTTTCTTGCATTGCTAAGGAGAGGGATGGGCACTTTTTTAGCCAAAATGATAGGGCTTAAGGAAGAGCCAGTTGGTACTTACAGGTCTGCTTTAGTCTTATGACAAAAATGAGTGAGAGGGAGACAAGATAATCTGTGTTCTCCAACATTTAGGCTCTTTAAATACTCAAAAATTATGAGACACAAAATATACTTCAACTTTGGATGCCGCCTTCATTCCTTGCACTTCTAGCCATACAGTATGGAACAAGGACACTGCAGGGCCCTGCTTTGTATCACTCTCTGGAGCTTCAGAGAATATAGTGCACTTTATAGACATCCACACCCCATTCCATAGTCAACCCCACAGCCCAGGTACTCTCAGCAAGCAGAGCAGCATGTCATAGAGTCTAAATGGAATGACAAAAGGATGAAAGGAAGGAATAATTAAGGAGATAATTAATGGTTCAGTCCATCAGTAGTAGTTCTCTGATTGGTTTTGTTTGTTTAAGTGGCAGATAATCAAGGCTGCAAAATTTAGGAACTGAAAAGCCAGTCATTTAAAGCATTATTTAGCAAACCAGATAAGCACATTAGCTATGTGTAGCCATTTCTTTAAAATAAAACTGTAGTGTATGCTCTTTAGTGGTAAGTTGATAGAATTTGATATTGTGCATTTACTATTATTTTGGTTCAAATTGCTGTTCATTTTTAATTGCCCTTGATCACACAGTGGCAGAAGGAGGCTTTCTAAATTAGTCAAAAATAATACAGTGTGTAAAGACCTGATGTGGGCATCCATTACTGATAACTGTAAAGAGATAACTTTTTAGAAGGAAAAGATGAAAAGATGAATATAAATTAAACATAAACTTGCCTGCTCTCCCCTTACCTAATTTTTCCTCTTTGTCAGATTCTAGAGATATCCAGTCTGAGCACCTTGTTGAATGCTTATTGTCCTTGGGGGAAAAAAAAAGACTGGTTTGGCTAAGCTCAATGAACTGTTTTTCATTTTCAAATAATAATATGAGGGCATCTTAGATTATTCAATATTGACATCTGCAAATCCTGTTGATTCTACCCTCAGAATATATCCAGAATCCAACCACTTTCACCCCCTGGATTATTGCAATAGCCTCCTCGCTCTTCCTCTCTCCTCCATTGCCCTTTCTCCACCTTATTTTCCAAATAGCAGCCATCAGATCATATCATTCCTCAACTCAAACCCCTCCAAAAGCTTCCCCTCTTAATTAGAGTGAAATCCAAGTCCTTTCAGAGGCCTTGCCACTGTCCTGAGACCTCTCTGGGTGACCTACGACACTCCCCTCATCTCCCCAACCCATTCCTCCAGTCACACTGGCGTCCCGGATGTTCCAGAGACACCAGGCGTAGCCACTTCCCTGGCCTTTGCACAGTCTGTTCTGCTGGGTAACCCCAGCTGCCCCCCTCACCTCCTCATTTCTTTGCCTATAATGTCACTTTCTCAGTGAGACTTTCTCTGCAGCCCTTTTTTTTTAAATTGCATATGTATACCAGCACTCCCCATCACCTTTCCCATCTTTATTTTTCTCCATAGAACTTACCACCTTCTAAAATCCTACAAAATGTGTTTATTATGTGTCTTCTTCCTCAATGTAAATTCCACAGGGTCAGGGATTTTTTTTTTTTTTTTAATTGTTTTGTTGACTGCTGTCTCCTCAACACATAACACTGCCTGGTATTTGGTAAGCAATAAATATTTGTTAAATGAGTGAATCTATAGTCAAACTATTACCTAACTTTTCATATGTGTGTGGCCTACTGTCTACTAAGGTACAGACAGCACCATTACTGAGAAAGGTCTTGTCTAGTACCTTACATTTAAATATATTTTGAAAATGGTTTGCATCTGCCTGTTTATGCTTGCATCTGAATTCTATGGAAGAAAATAAAGTTGATATGATATGCCAAATATAAACCTATTACGATGTGTTTTAATGAACAAAATATTATTTTTTGAACACTATCTTCCATGGGGCATGTGAGTTGGAAGTGAGGGTGGTAATGGGTAGGATAAGAGGATGAAGAAGGTAGGGGTAGGGGAGATAACACAGATCCTAACCCAGAAGTAATATTTTCACCAGACCTTGGAGATTTCCAGTTCTCTATTCTTTATTAAAAATTTTTCCTAAGATACAAAATTGAGAAGACCACCATAATGTTAAATTATGCAATTATCCTGGGGTATGTGAGGCTCCTGAACTAGCACACACATATTAAATCTCTTTTTTAATATAAAATTAATAAATTAAATTAAAGGTGAGTCAAAGTTTGTACAGCTCATTTTAAGAATTACTATATGGAAAGTAAATACACAGCTGTATGGGAATACATAGCTTATCTGCACTGATAGCTAATGAATTCCTTCCCATTAAAATTTAATTGAAAATCTTCAATGATATTTAAGCTTTCGCAGAAGTGTAAACTACTGTGACTACAATTCACAATGCATTTAAAACAATTATTCTTTATCATTAAAGTTAATAATATGCACATTAACCTCTTATGTAGTCTAAATCAATATTATAGTTTAAAAGATATGACCTCTGGACAGCTTTGTCTAAATATTGATTTCATTGTCATTTGTATAAGGTATCAAACAAATTACATGCTGCACTAATATCATTAATGCTGCCCCCATAGAGCCTCTGACTTTATGGGTTCTTATAGTACAGAACGTATTAAAATATTACGAAAATATTGAGGACTTCACAAAACATAACTGCCGTATGGGTAAGATTTGAATATGACAAGGCAGAGTGGCTATAAGCAGATGATAACTTCTAAATCCTTTACTTTCAAGGGACAGAAAAAAATACTGCTCTTTAACATGCAGATTGGTTGTTGATGTTAAGTTTCAAATGACAGAAATTTTTCTGCCTCAGAGGGTCTAATTTACCTTCTTGTGAGGCCATAGATATCTCAGAAGAAAATAACTAAATCTTAGTCCGATTAAAATGCTATAATTCTGCAATGTAGCAGTTTTGGCAAAATAAACTTGATTAGAAATTCCTGATACAGAATCAGAAATTCCTGATTACTAGTAAATCAGATGAATTGAAAAACACATGCATAAAAGTAAAGGGGCTGAACTTTTCAAATGGTCATTATAGAATTAAATAAAAACTGATTTAAGGATGGACATGCATCACATTCTCTATCATAATTAGCAGTTATGTATTATTTTTGTAAAAAAATTGCAAATTGAAATGGCAGCTATATAATTTTCTTTCTTTTACTTTTTCAGGCTCTAAATAGCTATGAATCGTAACAATTGCTAACGTCAACTGGTTACATCTAACTCTACTTTGATAGGGTATTTTTGCAATTTTTAAAATTGCACTTCACATTTTGTTTACTATAAAACATTTTGAAAAAGAGATATTGTCATGATCATGACGCTGTGAACTGTGGGTGCTATTTATACTAAAAATGTTCACCCAAAATCTCTTGTAGGTAAAAGTGACCCATTTTGTGTAGTAGAACTGAACAACGATAGACTGCTAACACATACCGTCTACAAAAATCTCAATCCTGAATGGAACAAAGTCTTCACGTTGTAAGTAGGCATTACCTTGGGCTCATTTCGGAAATGATATTAAATTGTACCTATTTTAGAGGTTTTTTTCAATGTATGTGTTTATTCTTAACTGATTCACAACTCAGTACATCTGGCCTGCCTTTGCTAACAATGAATTTCCTAACTTTCTACCTTCATGAGAGTGAAACCTGGGAAAAACGGTATGCCATTTTTCTTTGTTTTCACAGACTTTTTTTAAACTGTCCTTTTTCTATGATTTGACTAAGGGTTTTGCTCCCATTAACTGAATTGCCATACTGCTTCTTCCTTTTATACTTTCTATTGAAATTCTTCCCCACTGCATTGACACCAAGGAGGACAAAGCTCTATTTGTTTCATTGCTGAAATCAGCAAACAATCCGGTCACGAATTCGGCAGATGCTTTAGCTTTGGTTTGTTTCATTTTCGCACAATAAGAATATTAAGTATTGTCCTAGATACCCAAAACACCCTTTGGGTTAATTTTCCTTTTGTTTTAAAAAAGTTTGTAAACCTTTTCAATCATGCGCTGTAAAAGCTGCCAATGCTACACTATAGTATCTCCTAAATTCAGTTTTTTTTTTTTAAACTGGGCTTTAGAAATGGACTCTGAACAAAGGAAAACTCTCCAAACAGAAGTACTTTTTAAAAGTTTTCTACCATGATTTTATTTTTTGTATATGAAAAACTGCTAAATTCTTCATTAATTTCGTATTATGTCTGTGCTTTAAGAGCCAGGAACTAATCAGCTTTAATTATCTGACCAATTTATTTTTAAGGAATTCCACATTTTTATAAGAGATAAAAGCCTGGTCAGGAGACTTGCACTCCTAAGAAGATTGTGGAGAGTGTTTTTCTCTGGAATGCGTAATTGAATGAATAGGTTTGATTATTATCAAAGCCATTAATTGATTGTGCCCTGATAAAGCCTCTTCTCACATGTGGTTGCAATTTTTCAGTAATGAATATATTCACTTTTTGGTTTTCTCTTAATTCATGTTTTCTTCGTAAACAGTTTGATCAAAGAATAAATGCTGTCAACAATTTGTGCTTATTTTCCAGAAACAAAAATATGAAGAGCTCACACAGTTGTTTATTAACATATGTTGTCTTTGGAACGTAATGGAACACTACTTAATTTCTAAATTCCAGGGTGGTACAATAACTAAATGTTATATTTTCTCCGTTCTATTTTCTGTGTTTGTTAATTTTTATCGTAAACCTAAAAGAAACTAAACCAATGTTTTGGTGAGAGCTGTAAACAAAAAGGAGATGTCTTATTATTATGAAAAAGAATTATTATATAAAATATACTGTGACTCTTGATATCAAACCTGGTAGTGTTTTATGAGGGGAAAATGGGAAGATATGAATTATTGTGATAATGAGAAGAAGGAAAAGTCTAAAAAACACCAGTGCCACTTACTGATTTTTTTTTTCCTGATAACTTATTCTGTGCCCATCCAGTTGGGAAATTATATTTCATTAAAAAATTATAATTTGAAATGACAATGGTGTTCGAAGTTCCAGATGATAGAATCATCACTGTAGTTGACTAAGGTGCATTATGGGAAATTCTGTCAGATACCAAGCTACCTTGTGTACGTGGGTATGCAAATAGCATACACAAACACACACACATACAAAATCAGCTGGAGCTATCTAAATTTTCAAAATCATTCTAGTTCTTGTTTCCCACTAATGAAATCTTTTTTTCTTATGTATATTTATTGTGCAGCAACATTAAAGATATCCATTCAGTTCTTGAAGTGACAGTTTATGACGAAGATCGGGATCGAAGTGCTGACTTTCTGGGCAAAGTTGCTATACCATTGCTGTCTGTAAGTTTTATTCACCTGACACACTGTTCTGTGTTGCTTTTGCTCATGGAAAAAAAAAAAAAAAAAAAAACTCTCAGCTCTATGTCTGTCATTTTTCAACCAAGGTCTGTAATAAGAACACTAAAAATTTTAACATACTCAATTCACGGCCATGTTGAATCCCATGATAGTTAATTTTTCCTGACAGACTTGATCCTGGTAATGAACAGGTACTTGTCAGAATTGCCACAGTTGTTTTGGGTTCTCTGTCAGTTTCAGCAGCTGGGGGTGAAAGGTCACTGAGAGAGTGTATTCAGTGGAGACCGCAAGACAGACGGCTGTCATGTCCTTTTCCCGCAGATTCAAAATGGTGAACAGAAAGCCTACGTCTTGAAAAACAAGCAGCTGACAGGGCCAACAAAGGGGGTCATCTATCTTGAAATAGATGTGATTTTTAATGCTGTAAGTCTTAACTTTGGATTTTTTGTACTGCTAAAGAGTTCAGTTTCATGAAAGCTTTTGTTCCTGATTTGTAGAGAATTTCTGTCATTCCTCATTTTCTCTAAACCTTGATGTATCCTGGAGAATACGCTTCTGCCACAGCCTGGCACACCCACACTTTCTGTTATACTTGGCGACGGCTGCTGCGGTTGTGCTCTGGCTGCTGCCTGCCGGCATAAGAAAGGGAAGCGCATGCATGTGCAACTGTATACATTTATATTTTATGAGCACAGCAGCCACGACTTTGAAACTTTAGAAATTATTGCAAATTGAACTGCGTGAAAAACTTGTAAACATTTGTAATATATGAATCCATAACAGACACATATGTTGATGTATAGGTGAAAGCCAGCTTACGAACATTAATACCCAAAGAACAGAAGTACATTGAAGAGGAAAACAGACTCTCTAAACAGGTAAAATGCAAGGAAAGATTAATCCCTCTGGGAAGACCTGATTATATCTGTAAAACATCTAAGTAAATTCAAATAAACTTTGGAGGTACGGAGGGGGGATGACTATGGAATATTTGATCATCTACTTATTGAAAATGGCTCTTTCTTTTTTTTCTTTCTTTTTCTTCCTTTTTTTCCCTTTCTCTAAAAGATCAAGCAGGGACAATACCAAACTAATAAATTGGATGGGGGGGGGTGGTCAGAAAGGAAAGGGGAGAATGTAGGTACTACATTAATGGACGTGTATTCATGCATTAGCAAAAGAATGATCATTTTGGACATAAAGTACAATTTGATTGCCATGGAATGTGTAAAGGAGACCACTAAAAGCTGAGATTCATGTATATGTCCAGACCACCCACAGGTATGATGCAGGTGTGTGTAAAGTGAGCCCAGCATAAAGCTCTTCCCTCTAATCCAGATGAGAAGGGGGGCTTCATCTTCTAAGGGAAATCTTCCTGTTAATTAGATTTTAACTATGATCTTTTAGAAGTAAACTTTTATTGGCATGTTTAGCTAAGAAAATAGAAAATCAGGCAATCTAATTTTTCTCTCATGAAGGAATTTTAAATTAAGCTTGCTATCTATTGCTTACGATCTTAAATTAGGCTTGATATCAAGTTAAGACAAAGTGATAAGCCCCTCCTTTTAAAAAATGTTTACATCAAATTAAGAGAGATAAAATGTATTCGCTACCATTACAAAGTATACTGAACTTGTCTGTGCCTTCAAATATTTAATAATTTTTTCGGTATTTGAAGCCTAAATTTATTTTTAATCGAATAAATTCACCAAAAATAGCTTTTAAAGGAAGGTGATAGGGACCAAGAAGGAAAACAAATAGGGAGACTCTATTTAGCCTGCAAGGAATTTCAGTTTTAGCAACTTGTTAAAACTGGTCTGCACATATATTTATCTATATTTACATATATATATATTTTTTCCAGGTAACCTCAGTAAACTTTATTAGCTACTTCTTAAAAATACCAGATGAAGTATATTTGGTAATAGTAAAATATTAACCTGCAGACACATAATTATTCTAATTATTAATATAGCTCTATGTAATTTTTTGAACCATCATCTAGCACATGAGCTATTCCTTTTTACAGTTGCAGTATGCATTAGCTTTAAATTTTAAATTTAAATTATATCAATTCTCATATACATATTTAATAAGAGATTTTATAAAGCACTTAGTTACTGTAAGTTTTTCCCTACCTACAAAATTTTAAAAAAGTAATAAGAAAATACAGGTTAAATTTATAATGGGAGAGAGAGAGAGAGAAAGGTACAAATAGAGAGATGACAGATAAAAATAGTAAGAGAGAGGAATCCTACTAAAATGGTGAAAAAACTTTGTTTTCTATAAGAAAGCAGTATTTGACAAGTTTTTCTCTAAGACCCTAAATAAAAACATAGCAAGTTATATATTTCACTTTGAAATATCTTAAAATTAAAGCATTTCAGGAATCTTAAAACCATAATAAAATTTAAGTGTTTAAAATTAATAAAGATGCACAGTATATAAGTAGCAAAAATTTCTTTAATCTGTTAGAAATTTTTTTTCTTCTGAGGCCAGGTTGCCCAACCTATATAACATTATTTTTAAACACATATTTAGCTAAGAAGTTGCTCTAAGTTAATTCTTTCTACTTTCTTCAGAAATACTTCTTTTTCTTTAACTTGTGAGCCAAATTGCTTGGTATATTCGTGTAACTTTATTAACTTC
This sequence comes from Eulemur rufifrons, assembly GCF_041146395.1. Classification (NCBI taxonomy): domain Eukaryota; kingdom Metazoa; phylum Chordata; class Mammalia; order Primates; family Lemuridae; genus Eulemur; species Eulemur rufifrons. Next base: position 64,951,917 of record NC_090999.1, on the reverse strand, counting down.
CTGAGTCCTTTTTAAATCACAATAAGCTTGAAGAATTTTGCAGCATATCAGATGGTTTTTAGTCTTGCAAATTCTAATAATATTTTCATTTTCCTTACAGCTGCTACTAAGAAACTTTATCAGAATGAAACGTTGTGTCATGGTGCTTGTAAATGCTGCATACTACGTTAATAGTTGCTTTGATTGGGATTCACCCCCAAGGAGTCTGGCTGCTTTTGTGGTATGATCATACTGTATTACTTACATTGTTATTCATTAAATTCAGTAATCATAGCTTCATGTTTCTGTGGCTATAGTAACAGTTATGTTGATGTGGCCATTTAAAAACTCCTATTTTAAGACTTGACTGGACAGATTTGCCGTGGGCAGGAACCTGATGGATTGTACAAGGTCTGAGTCCAAGAATACATTTTCCCCCCTCAGATTTCCGGAACACAAGACATCTCAGCCAATGTATAATTTTCTCTGTGACAGTTAAAAAGTAAAATTTTACATATTGCATAATTCCAAATCCCCAATAGGAGAGCCAAGAAAAGTACTCACTGTGAAAAATAATAATAGTAATAATCTTGACCATCCTCAATTTGATTGCATTTGTTTTATAGTTACTTTTTCAAAATATGAAAATCATTGGCAGTAGAGTGCTAGTTATAATGCTTTCATATATGAATCAATTGGGAGTGAATGTGACCTATTTAGGAGATATTTTATTATTTCTGAGATTTCCAGGTTTTAAAAAGTCACAAGTGAGAATTTGATAGATCCAAATAGCCCTTTAATAATGTTCTTCTTGTAGAATTTTACTTTGATTATTTAAAAACTGCTTATGAGACCAACTGGCAGAGCTACAAAATCCAAAAGAATACTTTCCTCTGAGCTTTAGCTGGGATTTTCTTCTCATGTTATTTTTGCTTATTCAGGATTTCAGTTTGAAGTTTAAGTGGAGTCCTTTTGAAATTCTTTATTTTATTTTCATGTTTGCTAGAATATGAGTACCTTATGGTTCCTTATAGTTGCCAGTTTTACAGAATATGACTTTATTATAGGGGCTTACAAGAAGAGCCTTAATTATAGTAACAAATCAACATTTTAGTATTACCATTCAAGTGAGTGCATGCACATCTGTCTAGTACTTTGAGCTCTGTCCTCCTCTCAGGCCTTGTATGGGACTTTCATTAATGTCTGAGCACACGGGACAAAGAGTGTGTATGTCCCTTTGTCTTGTAAGTTACCAGAAAGTTAGGCAGCCTGCTTCTCATAGACCCGTTGTTGTCTCCTTAAAGAAAGTCATTGTCATCATTAAGTTTTAGGAAAAAAATCTCAGTCTCTCAATATTCTTTTAGTAACTCTTTCACGTGATAAATACGTTAGGGTACTGTTAAGCAAACTTTATTCTGATTTTTCACTAGCTAAGAGGCACTTTGACATTAATGAGAAAAAATGATATTGAGTTCCTATGTGTATTTTATAATACTACTTCCAGTTTCTATGGGGCCATATAACAGGTGCAAAAAAAATTCTACTCGAAAGGTTATTCTACCATTTTTGATTCACTCCTTCTAAAGTCATTCCTCACAGCTGTTTGTAAAATTTGAAAACAGAGAAATGTGTATAATTATGTCATTTGTTCAGGAACATTCATTTTTAACACTTTAGCATTACAATGTGTTGTATAAGTCTTATAAACTTCTGGCTTCTGGAGGTCATTCATGTAAAATGAATTCAAGATGGCAGCCTTTTTTTACAATTTACTTTTGATTCTAAAAAAATATCAGGCACTGGTATACTGAGCAACTGAGGAACATTTATATATTACTTGAGTATTTTCATTGTAAGGAAATCAAAGTTCATTGAGAAAGAAATGCAATAGTATCTCTCTTAGCTGGTGGTCAGTGTCTGACAGATTCAGTCTTAGGAAACACAAGCTGAATGCAAGAGGCTCACAGAAAAAGAGAAGCGAACACAATAAAGGTAGAAAAAGGGACTCCTGACACTGATGGTGAAAAAAGAGGCCACAAACTACGATGTGAACACACAATGAGAAGAAATAATAATATTAACTATGTTTTGCTGGAAACCGGAAGTGATGAATTACATTCTATTGAATGTGATTAAAACAGCTATTAATAATAACAAAACCAAACTTTATTTATTTAGACCTACACTGGGAGTTCTAGGAGAATGGGAATCATGCCTTTTCCCTCCTGGTACTCCAGCATCACCTGAATAGTACCTAGCATTTAGTAAGCTTCCAATATAAGTGGCTGACTAAACCAATTGACCGATCAATTAGCCAATCAATTAACCTGAAATTTTTTCTTAGGTGGAGAACCTCATTGTTCAATGATGCCAGGTAAATAAGGGTTTGCTCTAATGAAGCTAGTTATTTAAATCATGATAAACATAGCTTAATTCTATTGTAGCAATTTTCCCTGGAGTTTCCTTTTAAATCCTGAACTATTTTATAATCTTTTATCAATCATCAATTTTAACCTCAGATTAAATTCCAATATAAAAAGATTATATAATAATATTTATTAAGAACTTACTATGTGCCAAGGAACTATTTTTCATGCATTAATTCATGAAAGTGCTTTCACACAGTAATGAATGTAATACTCCCAAAAACCTTACGCAGTAGATCCTGTTATTTTCCCAGGATACAGAAGGAAAAAACTGAGGCACAGAAAAGTTAAGTACCTTGCCCAACACCACACAGCAGATATTATTTCCTTCCTAAAAGAGCTTTTAAAATACATACCTTGTAATTTTAATATCAAAACAGCTCAGAAAAAAGCTATGGTAGGGTATTTATTCATCTTGTAGGTATTAAATGATGTAAGCATTTAAAAACAAAATGTTTCAAAGATCTCATTGCATAAGTAGAGCCTCTTTTGGCCAGTTTATTGAAAAGAACTGCTTTCCATTAGGAGAAGAGTATGAGCAGCACCCCATTGTTACAAACATATTGTTCCCATCATTCCCTGTTGATGGATCATGGGTCTATTATTATAATATTTGTTCCACTTGGCCCACTTTTTCATAAATGCAGCTGCCTCATGGAGCACATGCGTCTGTACCATTACGCAGCTTGATTTTGGGCCCAGACCAGTAAACTTTATAATGTTTAAGTGCCTTTATTCTATTCGGTCTGATTTTTCTTTTCTAATTTAGTATCCAAAAATAAATGTAGAATAATAAAATCCAAGCAGAAAAACAATGCTTTTTTTGTCCCAATGTCAATTAAAGTGGGGAGCACAAGAAATGCAGGGTTAGAGCAGCGCCAGCCTCTTTAGCACTACCTATGTGTTGTGGAGAAGATTCAAAGCCAGCTGATGATATTGGAGGCAGAAATCAGTCTGGAAGGTGATAGATAAAATATAAGCAAACACATTTCTGGGAAAGTCCTTATTTTTGTGTGCAATTTTACTATGAATATTATCTGCCTAAGAACGAACACAGATGTGTGCAGTGCGGAAGGCACTGCTTGTCTTTGGGAATCATCTATTGTAGACGTGGAAATGTCTCATAAATTGGGCTTAATTTTCATCAGGCTCTTGACCAGACATTTGTGTTCTTGTGGATGTCAGTGGGTGCAACATGAAAAAAAAAAGAGTGCACGTTCTCTCTTTCTTTTCAGTACTGTCATTTCTCACTGTAATGAGCACAAAAATAATTGGACAACTGAGCTATCAGTAAAAGGACACACTTCAGTGTGCGTCAAAGAATTATTTTACAGGACAAACTTTAATCTTTAAATGTGATTGTAGATAATTTGTGGTACCATCTGTCCATTTGGAATTGTTTTAGCCTTTTCTGTCGTTATACAGTAAGTGCCGCTGTGTTTAACATTAACATTTGATATTTTACACATTTAATTTCTGTTCTGCTGTGTGGTCCTTGGGGAACGGAGCGCTAGTGCTACATGAGAGAGACAAAGTATTGATCAGTTAACATTTCAGCTACATTTATGTATGTCGCAAAATTAATGAAAATGCCAGACAAAAATGTCAGAGTGCACAAAAAGGTAGAATTTAAATTTGGTACTTTAATGAAAAGTCTTAAGATATGCATTATCAAAAATGTCCTCTTGCTTTTAAAGTACAATTCCTAATAGAATAACTAAAGGGAGATACATATTTTACTTAGAGGAACAATGAACATGAATTATGAAGGAATGTCAACTCCTCAAAGTACTCTGTGTTCCAAAAACGGCATGTTTGAATGGTTAACTGTTAGTCATAAAATACATTTGTTTCTGTTCATATCTGGAGGCTACTGACTTCAACCCTCTGTCCTGCCCAGCCTACGAGGCCGGTTTCCTACTGAGATTCTCTCCCTACGTTTTCCTTGGTGTCCGTGTGTTCCTTTTGTGTCAAAACCAAGAATTCCCTCTACAGCAATTCATCGAAGCCACTCTGGTTCATTATTTGTTCTTTTCTGGGTCTTTTCCAAATGCCTCATTTTCTTTTGCTTCCAGATAATTTGTGCTCCACCTTCATTCAATCCCCATTTTAGTAAAAGATCACATTCGGGACAACTGCTACTCCCAGAAAGCTGGGCCATTATGCAGGAAGAGAGAAAAAACAGAGATGATGTATGCAAAGAATGACATGAGGCAGCTCTGTGTAGCCAAATGATTTTTTAACAAATGAAGGATGCACAAGCAAAGGAGGAGGAACTGAACTTGCAGAGGCAATGGGAGTATAATACAACGTTCCAAAGACAATAGGCTCCTAAAGATATCTTATCATGTACTTCCTGTGTAGAAAGCTTGCTGCTATTAAACCACATAGGATTTTTTAAAAAGTTATTACAAACCATAAGGACATTTTAAGTGGCCATCATGATCAAGGACTAAAAAGGGAGCACTGCTTAAGAAGAAATATCAATGTAAAAACAAAGGCACGTGTCTACATCACCTGTTGTTCAAGTCAGCATTCATATTACTGAACAATGAAACGCAGGGTAATTACACTGGACATATTGGAGGTCACTTTAAGTTTCCAACAGAAATTTCTATTTTGAAAATTTAAGAGACATCAGTAATACCACACTAACAAAATTATGCTTTCAGTCCATGGCAATTTTCAAATGATTTTTATAGAAGCTTTTTTTGTTGTTGTTGCTATTGCTACAATTATTTTTTTAGTGCTAGCAGAAAAATTGGAAATGTCGCAGATATAATTTTTGTTACTTTCTCCACAATAGCAAAGCAGAAGGACCCCTGAAAAATAAAAAAAACAAGTACAAAAGCAAAATGATGTACGATTGATAGTCCTATTATACTCATGCATTTTCCTAATTATATAAGTATGAGGTTCCAAGCTCTTCTGCCCACCTTTCTTCGTTTATGCTTTCCCCTGACATGAACATTGACTGAGTTTACTAAACAATACTTCCAATTTATACAAATTTTAAAGCTACGTTAAATATTTCTTCACAAACATGCAAGGAAAGAAGAAAACTTGTGTAGAATTTCACTGATTTAAAAGATTCTGTATTTCTAAAGTTGCCTAAAATTCCTTTCACAGTGTCAAAAAGTATTGACACTTAGAAGTTTCTAGTACTACAATTTTCAGTAAATAGATTGTATGCCCAACTCATATGGACATGCTGGCACATCAAGTTGACACTCAAAATACGCATTTTTTTCCCTAAATTTACCTCAATTCTAGGGAAGAAATTTTTTCAAGCATTGTCCTGAATTACATGAAAAATTATAAATTAAATGAAAAATTGTAAGTTATTATAAAGAAAACTGCAAGGTTTTCTTGAACATACCTTTCATGAAGCATTGCATATAATTCTTGCAATTACATAAAAGTCCCCCAAAGAACATAATTTAGAAGTGAGTTGGGTTTTACCATTGATCACTAGTAACTAAAATCAACCCTGAATCTTAAGAAACATAGCAAACCAGATAATAATGGAATAAAACATTTTCTCTAATCCTTCCTGAAGGGTGATGCTCTAATTCCATTTTCAGGTCTATTTAAATGTATAGTCATTTTTGTTTTGATTTTGCATCTGCTAAATCTACAACACAAAGCTTCCTCAAATCAGCATTTAGTTCTCTATAAATAACGCCAACGCCCTTTTTTGTTTAACAGATGTCAGTAAAAGGGCTTTCTGCTCTTTGGAGGGAGATAATCCTGTGAGCTACAGGGTCTGCTACTTTCTGAAAGGCTTCTTTCTCCTAAATTTTATCTCATATTTGGAAGAAGAAGAAAAATTAATGTGTAGGTAACACACATGTTTCCTATGATCTCTTCTCTTCCACCTTTGTTCTCAATTTGGGAAGTAGTAGGATGCTGTAATCTGGAAAAGTTTTCTTCTGTGGGTGATTTGGAAAAAATAAAACTATTTCACTTCTTCTCAGGTATAGTGCTGTTGTGCTATGTTACAGTAAAAAATAAATTGCAAATATAACTGACATAACTATGACCCCATATTGAATCCAAAAATTAGCCTACTTGTGAGCCTTGATGGTGCGTGCAATGAAGGTTAGGGTGGTAGACAGAGAGCCCCAGTGTGGTCTTTTTCTGGCTGTGTGGATACTGGCCCGTTTCACCTCAACCTTCCTCCTTGCAGACTTATCTGGGAGTTTCAGCCCCCAAACCTTTATAAGACACTTAAAAAGTACGTTGGATGGTCCATATTTTACAAATGAGTTGACCAAGGATCAAAAAATTATAAAATAATGAATCAGAGATGTCTCATTGTCTGTCCCCAGATTCCTAATCCAAGGTTCCTGTCCTCTGAAGGATTCTCTACTTTCCAACTTCAATTTAAAGTGTAAGGGATACACATGCTGAGCAAAATGGCAAGCTGTATTCCATTGTAACACATTATTGTATATTTTGCAAAGGAAAAAGTTTAAATGAATGAGATAATTATATAATTTATTTTAGTAAAATTTCATAAAGAGTAATAACTTTTGGATTGTTGTAAATTATAGTGGCAGTGCAGTCATTAATATTCTTTGGTCATTAAGTTCACTCTCCACATGTTTTCATGCCCTTTGTATCTGGTAAAAATTAAGAAATGGGAGTAGAATGCTTTCTGCTTCCCATTTCTCTATTTTGACTAGTTATAAAGATATGCTCTAGAATTATGAACATGTTAGACTTAATTTGCCAAGTGAGAAGCCAATATGAAATATTAAGGAAGTTGTTTCTGTTTTTCTTTGCCCCTTGTCTTGCCATCATTTTACTACATTTTACATTACAGTAGGAGCTGGGGATAGACACTGTAGTCAGTCTTCGGCACAAGTAGGTCTGCAAGTTGTGACTCCATGTTGTATCTTCTCCTTTGCTGTGCTGACAGAGGTCTAACACTCAGCAAGTGGTAACATTTAGAGATCAATAACACAGCACAGATGTTCACACCAGTCATCAGCTATTGGCTCAAAGCAAAATAATGAAGAGAGAATCAGAGAAAAGCTAAGAGGCAAGGAAAGATGGAAAGCATATCAAAGTATAAACAGGTAATTGGATAAAAACAAGTCAGCCCCAATTCTAAGGGAAAGAATAAAAGATTTTAGAAACAAAATTTGGCTTTTATTTCATTTGAAATCAGTGTTTCTCCATTTTTTTTCATATTCACTACTCTAAGGAGAAAAATTTAATTTACTTTAATGAGGAAGATTAAATACTATGGAATAAGATTTTGTCTGGGGGTATTGAGCTTTGGAGGGCCACAAATCATTGTAATATCCAAGAATTTTTGTTCCCCCCAAGAACCAATTTTCACCCCCTTGAGTGTCAGAGCGCCCCAATTAGAATGAGTGCTCTGAGGTTTAATGTAAGTTTACTTACTTACTTACTTTTATGCTCTTGGTGGTAAAGTCTAGTTTGGATTTTCTGTAGTTTGCCTATGATACAAATTTTTCCCATAGGGAACCAATCTGGAGGAAGAGAATTTGTGATCTCTACAGAAAAGTATTGACTACACTAGAGTCCAATTAAAGGAAAGATTTTGTTTGGCTACATAGAGATTGAAAAATTTAATCTTCCCTCTTTTGCAACCCCGTATGAGGGTGTTCTTCTCTAACCCAATTCCAGGGGTTCAGTGCTGTGCTTCACCAAAACAGAGAAGTACAGAAGTCTACATGAATTCTGGACTAGATAATATAGTCTCTCTCACTATGAGGGTTTGATGGATTTTATCCAAATATTGCACTGTATGTATAACTAATAAATAATCTTTATATTCTTAATATATGTCAGAGATATAAAGATACAAATTGAGATGTTAAGCTCAATCACTCATTAGATCTTCATTGAAGGACAGAAAACAAAAGGTTATAGAATAGGAAAGTTACTCAAAACAGTGAAGATACTTGTTCTACTGGCTGTTCTGCAGGACAAGTTACCCAGTTCACCATAGGTCAAAAGACTTTTACTATTGCAATTTATCAACGATATGTAAATATATGATGTTTTATATCCCCTGTAGCTATATACAAATAATTCTATTGCAGTTTCTATAGTTAGCATTCTATGCAGTTCCCGCCAAGCAGACTTCAGGCAATGTTTGAAATAAGAATATTTCATCGAGTTTTGTCATAAAATGTCAGCAAACTAAACAATGTTTCCCTTAGTCAATTAGAGAAATCTTTTGGAGTGAATATAAAATAATAGGTCACCAAGGTTAAAAGTAGTCCATTAATTAATTATTCACAAATTAACATACTGACGTATAAGAGAGGGGTTACATTATGAAGTGATTTAGTAAAGTGATGGCCAATATTCAGAGAAAATTAATTCATAATTATAGAAGTTCAGATGGCAGAATTTATTTTTTTCTAGTTAGGCAGCAATATTGAAAATGTAAGGGGGTCAGTATATATCTGGGCTTGTTTAAATTCTTGTTGTTTGTTTGTTTTTATTATTTTTAATTGACATGTAATGTACATGTTTATGGAGTACAATGTGCTATTTCTATAAATATATATACAATATGTAATGTTAAAATCAGGGTAATTAACATATCCATCACCTAAAACATTTTTCATTTCTTTGTGTTGGGAACATTCAAAATGTGCTCTTCTAGCTATTTGAAAATATGCAATAAATTGTTGTTAATTATAGTCACCCTGTAGTACTATGGAACACTAGAACTTATTCATCCTGTTTATACTTGTGCAATAACCTCTGGCTATATTCCCAACCCTGCTACCCTTCCCAGCTAAATTCTTTTAAATAGAGTTTGGTTCTTCCATTGCAAGAGCCTATTGTATACCTTAACCAGAAGGCTGGTATTTATAAGAGAGATCTTTAACCTGGGTTCTACTAGTTGACTGAATGTGCACTGTTTTCTTCATGTTTTAAATTCTTAGTATGAACCTTCTACTACAGTTTTATTTCTAAGTCCTAAATCTTGGCTGATGTGTAGTTGAAACAGAATGCTTTTCATAGAGGCTCCCAGCCTCCAAGCAAAACGTGAAAGCCTGTTTTGTAAGGCAGTTGTTTAGACCTTGGAACATGTTTCTCTATAGTGGCAACGTCATAGATAATGACAGAATCACTCACAGAGCCTACTGATCCCTTCATAGGGTACTAGCTGTTGATGGAAACATCACTTGGAAAAAGTAGAAGTAGATTCAGTGGATTGAGGCTTGGTGCTCAGAATGTCAGGAACACATCTGTCTCAACCCCAGCTTCAGGGTGGGGTCCCTTCCTAATGGCAAAGGTAAAGGGCCTAAAAAGGTGGAGGTTGTGTGGGCTTTGAATGGTGCAGATGAAGTCATAGACTGTTACAACTGAAGGGAGTTTAGAGATTATTTTGCAGGACAGGAGATTAAAGTGCTAAAAGGTAAAATGACTTACTAATACAATAACTCCCCTTCTTCCCCTATTGCTAGTAATGGAAGCTTCAAAGGCAGCAACAATGAGAAGATACGAAAGGTGAAACTTTTAAGTCAAATTGTCCTTAATGAAGAGAAACCAGGTGTCTGACATGGTTCTGTAGAATTCTGAGTATAAAATTGGACTCCTGATCCTTGGTATTTTCTGTTAAGAAATGTGTTGATCTGAGAGGGCTAGAATTGCCTATTTGTTCTAGTAAATCTGCACCCAATCTGCTTAGTATTATTCTTGCAGTTTAAATAATGTGTATACATTATGTCTTGATGATCTTTTCTATAAACTGAGATCACATCACATTATAGTTCTCAAAAACACTGCGTGGAGATGTGTGTATAGCAATAAAAATCTCTTAAAGAGTTTGTTGTGTGTTTAAGCAAGGAACATTTTAGACAAGAGTTATCATTTGGCCTCCAAGTAGGATAAATGGCTTTTTTTCCCCAAAAGTAAATGTCGACTCATTAAGAATATATTTCACAGGTTTCAAACATATATTTTCATTGAGTTGCTTAAATAGCTTAAACTACCTATATTGATCCACATTGATTAAATGGTAGCTGAGATGAACCTGCCCATGGCCTAAGTTTCCATTAGACTAAATAAATGCCAGGGAAACAGTGTATGTATTTCAATTATTTAGAAAAACTGGTGACCCAGCTTCCTTGTATCACCATCTTCCTAAATTTCCTTTAAATTTTATAGATCCAAATTACTCCAGCATAAAATTAAACAACATAATGGAATAGTGTATTCCTTTACAAAGTAGTGGCAGTACTGAAATAATAATTTGGGCAGGTTTTGATATGAATTTGTAAGATGTTGTCCCCTTCATTATATAAATTATGGGAGGCATAGTTTGCTATAAACTTGGTGCACCAATTTATTGCTATTGGAGTTACTGGAGTGAAGAAAGCTAAATTAAATCATCTGTATGAAATGCTTTGAAGTCCTTAAGTAGAAGGGCCTGTGGATGATTTAGACTTGAATAATATACATGACCACAACACCACAGGTTTTTGTTTCTGAGAGTTATGTAATATTTCAAAATTTGTATCAGTATGAAAAAGTATTTAACTTAAAATTATTATTGGAAAATATTCTACACGGGACCTAAAATTGAGAAATAATTCACAAGGAAAAATGTCCCATCAGTGTTGGCCACAAATGCATGGCTCTTTCTCCAAAAGATATACCAGAGACATATTTAATAATACCTGGGTTCTATTTCTAATTGGCTAGACTTTTTAGCCTAAGTTTAAGGAACTAGGATATAAAATAGATTGTAAACTGAAAAATGCCATTCGCCAGTATTTTTAATCCATTACCGGAGCCAATGACGGGAAATAAATTCAGGCTCTCCTGCTTGGTGTGCATTTCAGTTGCTGTTAACAGGTCTTCCCCGTTTTCATGCACACTCAATGAAATGCGCTGAGTGGCTGACTCAGATGACTTCAGCGGCAAAACTTGAAGTTAAAGCTGTAATATTGTAAGAGAAACCCCTAACAGTAGTATTAGATGAAGCTGAGAATAAATGTGGTGTATCAGGCATCCTAAAAGGGTGGATGGGGGATACATTTATGCCCTCTTCTATCTGCTGTGAGATCCATACATAAGATTCACACTCATTATTCTCGTCATCTTAATGAGATCAGTGTAGGAACATTTCTCTCTTTTCTCTCTTGACTGTCAGAAATGGGACACTCCATTATTTCTCCTTCCTCTCTCTGCTTTTAAGGGACTAGTTATATTTTCTTGGAAGGCCAGAAATGTTAACTGACTACGGCAGGCAGCCCCAGAATGTCGCATATAAAGGCTTAAGGACTTTAGGTAGAGGCCACAACATTAGTCTCTCTCTCTCTCTCTCTCTCTTGCTCTCACTCTCTTTTTCTCTCTCACAAGAGCTTTTATTTTGTCTCAGACTTTTATCATCTGCCGTATTTCCCAAAGGGTTTCCCTGGAAAAGAAGAGGAAAGATAATTTCTCCACGTGGAGCAAAAGAGGGTACCTGAGTATCACCTCTGATTGTTATCCTCCTTCTCTTTGGCTCTGTTGCCCTAATTAATTTTGCACACAGTCTTCCTAAACCAAGTCTGAATGCAATTGGTTCATGTGTCCACACCGTACACATGTCCAGCCTTGAACTCAAAGAGGTAAAATGGGCAGGGGACCAACTTCTAATGCACCTTATCCTCAAATAAATTTCCAGGTCTGTCAAGAAACAGTCACTATTTAAAATTAAAGTTGCTAGGAGGGATTTTCGTTATGTTTTTAGATTATGAATCCCCTTCATCCTTAAGGAAATAGCCATAAATTACGGAAATATTAAGTGATCTAGGTTTATTGATTATTATGTCATAACCACACTGTTTTTGGTACTGCTTTTCTTTAGAGAAACTCATGTGTTAGAGGATTCCCTTTAACATGATTGAAGAATTTTAAAGTAGGCATTTTTAATATTTGCTGCCCTCTTAATGATTACTTGTTTAATGCACCACTGTTAGCACAGGGATTATGAGTTAATAAAAATGTCATAGGATTAGTGTATAAAACACTATATAATTATCCCCAGGTAATGATTAACAGCATAAGGCTATATTAACAATATTCTTAGTGTACAATCCCTAAATGTATTTGATTCTCATTTTTTAGAAAGTAATTTTATACGGAAATTCAGTAATAAAATATTTGTGAGATTTAGTTAAGCTAGTTCACCCAACCTTCCTAGGTACATGAATTTTTTTCAATGCTTTATATCATATGCTTATGTGAAATATCATTCTGTTTTAAAATTAGTCTGAAAGTTTTAAATGTTGTCTTAACATTCACCAGAGCAATCTTATTGAGATTCATAAAGAGATTATCTATCTCATCACAGTGTTTGTTAAAACAGTTGAAAAATAAAATTAATAAGCCATTAGGTCATTATTACATAATGGTTTTGTTCACAAAGATAAATGGGTTTCTCTTTCCCTCTTTCTTTTTAAATAATGTCTCTGGCTTTGTTCCGTGGCTGCAGCAGGCTGTTAGTATGTATCTTTATACCATCAGAATGAATGAGATATATCTGTATAAATTATTGATTCACTTGAGCCTACCTTGGTAATTCAGAGCTGAAAACTCTGGCAGCTTATCTAATAGAATGATATAACTAGCAGATTGAAGTTACCTACCACAGCAACAATTGCCAGTTGGGGGGTCAAATGCCCTTTGACCTTTATACCTGAACACCTGCAAATTGAGCTGTATCCCATTCAGAATTTTAAGAACAGGTCCATTGTCGCAGGAAGTAGAGTTTGTTTCTTGGAGAAAATTATGCCAGTTCTAGTTCTGAATGAAAGACAAGGCCTTTATTACTCAAGGGATATTAGGGCTGACTGCTTTTTTGAGAAAACAAATTTGCTGTAACTTTATCTGTAATTTAGTCCTGAATGGGTGCAAATAGACTACACATTGTATGGAGCAGAAAGAAGAAAATAGGGGTTTGTTAAAGCCATACTAGGCTTTGTAACCATTATATTTCCGAGGGAAGTCTTATCGGAGTTGCAGGTTATAAAGGGGAATATTTTGGTTACATCCTTAGTATCAAACACCTGTTCTGAATTTTAGTTTAGAATGACATTGGAAAAGAACATTTTCTGGTCTAAAATTGTGGATGATGAAACACACATCTCCTGAAAGTTACTAGGTAGGCTTTGACTTAGAGGCTGGCCCCATTGAGAAGCTACAGAAATTATTAGAAATACTCCCCATGACATTGAACCTAGTCAGAGTGTGTTGATTTGTTTCACTTTTATAAGAAAATCAGATGCATAGCTTTATATATTCTTTCCAATTAAAAAATAAATCCTATTCAATATTATCGACATAAGAGTGTGGTTTAAAATTTGCCAAGGCTGTAAGTGAGATGAATATTTTGAGAAAAAGCATACTTCAGCTGATGAGACTCCAGGCCACATAGTCTGGGGACTAATGGATCATAGATTATTTGGAGAAACTCGTCTCTCAAGTTTGGTCACCCACTCCTTACTCAGCAAGCTCAGTAGTTGTCATAGAAACACTCGATTTTCAGTGTTATAGTTGATCACTGACATGGGACCAGACTAGGTAATCAAACATCTTAGCCATATGCTTGTTCTAAGCTCCAACCTAGTCAATTAGCACATTTTCTATTAAAATTTAGTTGTAATAGGTCTTCATTAGCTAGCAGTTGCCATAATTGAATAGTTTAGTCAATCATTCCATCCCCCAACCTCATTTTCACTTCTTTTCAGAGTCCAAGTAGGAATATATCCAAGAACATTCATGATCCCCACCTCAAGCAAAATTCATGACCCCCACCTCAAACAAGCTGTTTGAGGTCCATCCAGGGTTTAACACTTAATTTTTCTTATTATGTTTTGGCATATATAACTAGGCCCTTGGGCTCTCCCCTTTTTCTGTTTATTTCATAATTTGTAGTGTTTCTTCCCTGAATAAGGAGGGAGAAGTCTTTTGCGGTAAAGGTTCATTGTGCCATAGATGAAGTGTCTCTAGGCTGTGACTACCTTTCTACCTTTAAACTCATCCCATCTTCACCATCCTCCAGTCTCCTCACCAGATACCCATCTGGGCATGTCGTTACTCTGATATTACCCCCATTATCTGCCCCATGGTTCCTGCCACCCTCTGCCTGTGTCTGCTGTATTTTATGCCACTGAAACTCATCTGTGCCTGGAATAATCCCTTAGGACTTGTTGCCTGGAACTTCCAGGCTGACAACTAGACAATCTGATGATCAAGTCTGTTATCTAGGGGTAGGAATGGGGCCACCTCTAAATAACATATGTACATTTCATCACTGGCTTTGTGAACAAGGTACATCTGATTTTCTTAAACATACCAGTCCTTATTTACAAGCAGGCTGTAACTGAGATATCAGAGAACAGGTAGACCATTGGAGAAGCCCTCAGATAACACCATGTAGGACATTTCTGTTCCCATCCACTCCCGGGGGTACCCTTTTGTTTGGTGAGAATTTTACCTCTTCCTTCATTATGAAATGATAAATATGAAACAACCTGGAAATGAATGTGTCGTAAAGGTTTTCTGAGCTGGGTAACCTCATTGTGCTTTTCTCTGTGTAATGCAAAGGAAGAAAAAGCAGCTACCCTCCTAAGAAGTGTAACAAGCCACACTTTGCTTAAAAACACAGGGCTTAACCTTCTCTGCATAATAAAGCATCATAGCTGCAAATTTTCAGCCATCAGAATGGCACATGAAAAGAAAGGATAAAGTCAAAGTCATATTAACATTCCTGCTACTGTCCATTCTCTGGAACATGATAGAGTCCTTTCCAACATATCCATCTTTGCTGACCAAGTCTTTGGGATTTAGATTTGTAGGCTGAATTCAATGTAAGAATGTAAATTGTTTCAAGGATGACAGATTACATCTGGTTTCTTCCCCACCCCCCACCAATCCCTGTGTTCACCTTTATAACAATTTTTTTTCAAAAAGTAATGTGGTTTAAAAATCATTTTAAGTTGCCCAACATAAATGATAAAATCAAATATTGGATTCACAAACAATAGCCTTTATTGGTTTGTGACAAGTGATCCATCTTTTTACATTAGTGCAGCTTTCTGAACCAGATTATTTTTCATAATTGATAATTTGTGAGTCATATATTTGTTATCTGTTATTTTATGGCTTTGAAAATAGTGAACGATGCCAAAGATCACGAAGCTTTTATAAAGAAAATTATTTTAGTGTAGTTTATTGGCTGGCATTTTCTGAAAGTATGTTACCAATGAGTTTTGCAGAGAATGTAACAAAGATAAAAAGTAACATCCCTTGCTAGAAAGAGGCCTAATAGGTCTAGAATTCATATTGGTAATGTGAATTTAGTTTTAGGAATCGTTCATGTTTAGCATGAGAACAATGAAAATATACAAATGAGAAAAGTGTTAAATGCCATTCTGCAGGCTAAGAAAAATAGTTTTGTTACATATATGGGTAACTTGCTAATACCTTGCTTTGAACATTACACTTATACCAACAGAATAATGACACTGTTTCTAACAATCAATAATTGTAGTTGATTTTGATAGCCTTAGGATAAATATCCACCAACTATAATACAATTTTTTATTTTACTATTTTATATTTTGTTCCAAAAGCTTTCTAAAATGCAGTAGGAAAATTCTTACCATTTGTTATGGCTTATAATTACGTTATTATAGAATTAAGGGCTGTATTCATGAATTTATTTGCCCCAGTTAAATCATAATAAGGCCTTTAAAATCTAGTTTGCCTAAGAGGGCAATATTAAAAACTTTTTTTACCCTTAATTAATAATTCTCTCATACATCCTGAACATTCTCACTAATTCTGTTCACAATTGTACTGACTGAACAAAGTATGAATCAGTTGCAAAAGTAACAGTTTAATTTACTGCAAACTGTTTAAGAGGAAAAGTATTTTTAAATGAATTAAATATTAATTTCATAGAAAACTTGTTATGAATCTGCTTTTAGAAATTATATGGTTCTGTCCTCAATCTTTATTAAAATTTCTCCTGAACAATTTAATTATAGAGAACCATTTCTAATAAAAAGATTATCTGCTTAATTAAAATAAAATTGAGATCATTTAATCATCACATAATTATATTATGATTATATACAATTAAGCACCATATATAAAACATTTACTCTTCGAGAGACTGTGATAGTAGGAAAAAAAAAAAAAAAAAACACCTGTAGGTTCATGCCTTCACCACTTCCACTTTTAAACTTATGGATTCTATTACATTTATTACATCACCTAATTGCTTAAAATTCATAGTTTAGTTGAGGGAAATACTGAACAATATGTAGTTGTCTATAAATCAGAATAAACTAGCATACTTATTTCTAGTAAATGCATTTTCTTTGATGGTTCTGTTATATTCAAACTCTTTAATTGAATTTCATATGAGATTATTACCTCTAAATATTTCAAAAATATATTATTAAAATTCTTATTATTCCAAAGCAATCAAATAGAATAATATTCTTTCCCTGTGCAACCTGCACATGTTCTAAATTGTGTTTAAAAGTAAGGATGTGTGGAACATCTCCATCAGAGAGGCAAACAGAATGTTTGAACTACATAAATAGCAGGATTAAAGATGAGTAATTTTCCTTTATGCAGATCTTAGAAACTGCTGGCAATGTTACTTAGCATCCATAACACTGTGCAGAAGAATTTGCTCTACCTTTTCAGATGTTTCATTGGCCTCATTTATGGCATGTGCAGTGATAGTGGGATATGTTTATTTGTACATATGGAGTGACAGATTGTTGATGTGTTTTAACCATAATATATTATTCAGTTTTGAAACCTAATCTCTTTAGAGTTGGAATTTCTTTATCATTGAAAGGAAAAGGCATTTCTAATAACTTGCCTTGTATCTGCATTTTTAAAGTTACTATCCCTAATTCAAAAAATGTGGGCTGCTATTTAAATTACTGAGAATTCATTGTTAATTTGATATTTTTTGCCAGTGAAAATCAGATTCCTTTATTGTAAGATGGACTACCATCTGAGCTTCTTCACCAAAGTATTCAATATTTTCTTAAAGAAGAAATACAGTTTAAAAATATACAACCTCTAAATTACTCTAAATATTGAATGTTAGATAGTTTTGAACAAATGGATTTTGTTCAAAAAGATATATTAGAGTCAGGGAATATGTAGTATGAACCGTCCCCTTACCCCACCACCACTGTCTCAGGAGGTTTGTTCAAATCATAGAAACTAGTTCCAAATTTTGTGATTGATCACTCTACCAAAAACAATTAAAATTATCGATACAGATTCTATATAGAATCCCTATATAGAATCAATATAGATTTAGAGATGTTATAAGACATTATTGTGAGACAACATTTTCCCCATCAGGAAAGCAATTTACATTTTTCAGAAGATAAAGGAAAGAAACCTTCAAAAGGATAAAAGGGGAAATAATTCAAAACTCTAAAACTGCATGTAGTTTTAAAACAAAAACTGTCAATCCCTATCCCAGTGTGTATTATGTAATCTTTACGTGCTCCTGGGCTTATCTACTTGTCAGTAAATAACTTTCATGCCCTTATATAAAATTGTTTACCTCTTTTCCTCCTCCACACTGTCATGCATGTCATTCTGCAGTTTGGCCTGTAGGTAGCAATCTTGCACCACAAAAGCTCTGCATTTATTCATTTATTTAGGCTGGAAAAGCTTACACCATTACAGATCTGTTAAATGTAAGCAGTGTTATTTGCATAAATTCCAGACTTTGGTGATGGTCTGTGATCTTTGTGGCCTACAGATTATTTATGCAGTTGTTTGGCCTTAAAGTTCACGATTTTTCTCAGAGGTGACTTTACTTTGCATCGTGACCTCATATAGGTGGAAGACGGCAGAATGGTTGGGTGCATAACCTGGAATCTTGAAAATCATGAGACCTCTTGTCTGAAATGTAATGCTTTGTTTCTCATACAACCCTTCAGATAAAAAAAAATCCGCAAATCTTCTAAAATACAGAATAACATTTTAGTACTTAGGTAGCAAAGATTATACAAGAGTGCTTGAAGTCAGGCATCCTCTCACGTGCAATGAGGTGATTCTGTTAGCATCTCACAACCTTTACCAGTTTAGACATGATTATCTCTATTAAGAATAGTTAAAAGCCGAAAGGACCAACATTATTGTGACTAGTTATTTTTAAATAAATACTGCAAATTGCCATTGCTTATATATTTTTTAAGTGGCAAAGAAAATTTCCTTTTCTTTGCAGTTTTTTTTAAATTATTGACAGCATTGTATTAATTCAAACAGTTGCAGAGAATGTGTTCCATATCAAAATGTACCTTTATTTCTAATTCATGGGTTGAAAATAGTCCATAATGTTTATAGAATTTTAACTTTATATTTATTTCAGGAAGATAATTCTATTTGGTTAACAGGGGTATTTGTCCAGTTTTGGCCTACTTTTGTTCCTTCATTTCTTCCTTCACCATATCAACTGAGTGCCTGCTAAATTGCCAGACTCTGATCTAGATGGAGATTCCAAATCAGTTACTATCTGATCCCTGTGAAATAGAGATGGAAGCAGGTTACAAAGAAGAAGGAACATTTGAGCTGAGTCTTAGAGGATGAATAGGAGTTTGATGGTAAAGAGGAGTAAGAAAGTATTTCAGGCAGAAGAAATAAACAGCACAGATTTATTAGTACTACTAGAAAAGGTTTAATTAGCACCCATATAGTAATAACTTCCAGAATAAAATATTTTTGTTCCATTTTATTATTACTGTCAAAATACCAATTAATAAAGTGCCTGTTAAAAATTTATATTTTATTATAATCATATCTTATGAAGAAGGGAAATGGATTTTAATTGCACTAAAATCTCAATATATTTTAATTTTAGGTAATATGTCACACCTCTATGAATGTCTAATTCTATGATGTTTTTGTGGAGTTTAAAAAAATTTATAAACCCTCATTCCTCTGTATATTCCTTTGCTAGCAAGGAACCCACTGGATTTTAGAGAATGGAGCCTGTTTTATTTCAGGGATCCTTTAAATTATTTCTGAATGATTGTATTTCTTAATATTGAAAATTACAGTTAATTGGGAGAAGAACTTTTTATTGTCAACCCTATGCCAACATATTTCCAACTGTCAGTGTTTTAAGTTTTAGGTGTTCACCAATAAAATAGCAATACGGTGCATCTTATTTTGCAAAAATTATCCCATAGTCTTATAAATTGTATGTCATCAGTTACCATATTTGTTGGTAAAACTTCAACAACTTTTCTGATGTTTGAAATTAATCTAATCAAGATAAGGAACTATGTTTGTGGTTGCATTTTGTTCTCATCATGCCTACTTTTTATAATACCTGTGAAGGTTACAGAGTGCAGTTTCAGGAACAAGAAGGGCTCATTGTTTGTGAGGAGTAGCTTTTGATTCCATGGATCAGTGGTTATTAGAGCTGCAGATGGCTCACAACAAATATTCACATCTTAAGTGCTTAGATAGAGAATTCATTTTCTCCTAGGGTGACCCCCAGAGCTGTAGGGTAGGGAGAAAGCTCAGAGAGAAGTAATTTGAGTGTCTAAGAAGTTTTGAACAGACCAGTGAAACTGGGGTGAGAAAATTAACTTTAATATGGTAGGGAGGCTTCTTTATTTCTTAATGTTACCCATTTGATTTCAGATGCTTCTTTCTTTTTCTACAACTTTCTGGTTCTGGTTCTAAAACTCAATGACATATTCCTTTATTAAATGTACTTGATTTGCATGTTGGTTATAATCAGATTCAGGCATAGTTTTAAGTTATTTTTTTAGTATGCTCTCTTCAGCTCTGACAATGTCCTTTCTAGTAGCTACAAATGTAGATCATCTGATAGCCCTTCTCTCTGCCTGCTCTCCACCCCCTCCTCAAACCAAGGCTTAGGGCCGGGATACCAAACAGGTGAAGGACCTGCAGGTTCAAGGGATCAGTCTTATCTGAGCTAAATGAGGCTGAAGTTGCAGATGAAAATAGAAGAGTAGAAAAACAGGTGCTTGAGCAGGTGGGTTTGTGATCTTTTACCATTACACTGGTTCTCATCGTTTTAGAATAATCATAAGATGCAACAGAGCTCCCTCTGTTACAGAGACATCTGGGGCATCCTCACTCCAGGGATTGACCCTGAGGGGTGATGAACTTGACTTGGTGGGGATGATATTTCTCTCTCTCTTTCTAATTTACCCTACCCCAACACATATATATAAATACACACATTACTGCCTCTTAATATGGTCAATAAAGATTTTTTTTCACACCCCCAGAGATTTGTTCCTGGGGGTGAGGCGGGAGGGACAAAAAGCAGAGTCCATCTTTGTTCTCTGTCAAGCCTCAGAGATCACATTTCCAGAGCAGTAATATGAACACATCTCAGAACTAAGAAAAACATCAAGAATTTGGCCTTTATTTCTTCGTTTTTTCAGACGATGTGGAAATACCCTTAGAAAAGAAACAGAAGGATACAAAAAGACTTAGACCTGACATCACATAGGAAAATCAACTTTGTTTCTCTTTCAAGAGCAAAACAATAAATGGGTTCCACTTTTGAGAAATGAATGATTGCTACATTGATTAAGATCATAACAGCCAGCAACTTGGCAGAGTGCATGGAACTTTGAATAAGTTTTTCCAACAGTGCTTTTCAGCCTTTGATGCACATACATATCACCTGGGGGATCTTGTCAAAAGCCAGACTGTAATTGATTAGGGTAAGGGTGGAGTTTCTCGGTGATGCTGATGCTGCAGGTGGGAGACTTAGAAAACAAAAATGACAGTGGTCTAGCACAGAGGTTCTCAAATTTTAGCATGTTTCAGGATTACCTAGAAAGCTTGTAAAAACACAGAAATCTTTACCTGCTGCTAGGTTTTCTGATGCAGTAGGGAAGGAGCGGGTCTCAAGAATTTTCATTTCTTGAGATGGTGTTGCTGCTGCCGGCCTCTTACAATTCATTTACTAGATGCTCATTAGAATTACCAAGGGTGCTTTAGAAGAACACACACACACACACACACACACACACACACACATGCAGAATGCAGTTTCTGTCCTTCAGTGATTCTGACTTAATTGGTCTTGGATAGGGCAGAGGCATGATGAGTAAACTCCAACTCCCCTCAGGTCATTCTAATGAAGTCAGGCTAGAGAGCCCAACTGGGTTCCTTCCACAAAAGATATCTAGTCACTTGGAAAAGGGATGACTGAATCAAGAGAGGGAAGCAGAGTTTCACAAGATGGAAAAAAGAAATCAGAAATTGGTGTGGAAGGAGGGAAAGAAATAGTAAAGATCCATTTAAAAAAAAAAAAAACAACCCATCAATATAAAGTAAAACTTGTGAGTGAAGGAGGTTCAGAAAAGTGTTCCTACAGCTGGCAGTCGGGAGCTGCCAGGATTTCACTGAGGCTGACATCCTGACACTCTTCAATCCATCTTCCTCTCTCCCTGTCTCCCGCGCCTCTCTGCCACCTTACACCCAGAAGGAAAAGCAGGCTCTTAAAGTGGCACCGTAGGTTTTAGTGCTCTTAGAGTGGATGAGTGTGGCTGTGGAGGGAAATAAACAAAATGAATTGTCCACACATTTGTTGAAACATTTTAAAATTTCCTTATCTCTCCAACTCCTTTTTGTAAAGAATGAAAAACAGAAAACCTTGTCAGTTCCCGACGTTACTGATGGCAGTGTTAACCGCGTATGTCCAAGAAGCAACATAAGTAGATATAGGAGGAGGGTGATCTTTCACGGTATCTCTTCTATTTAAAATAGACTGAGCAGCTGCTTCCACCTAATCTTTCTTGGTTAACGGTTGGAGAGATAGCCAAAAACAAAAATTAAAAAAAAAAAAAATACCAACTATTTTTGCAAGAACATAACCTTTCTCTCTGCCTGGTAAATCAGTCTGTTTACCTCATTCAGATACCTTCGTCCTACATTGCAAACTCCCAGAAACCATGAACTCTTCTCTAGAATTATGTCCAGTCGGACACAATCTCTTACATGACACTTCTCAACTTTTGTCTCTTCAGCTTTAGTATTGAATATATTGTTAGTGCTCTTACTTTCTACAGAAACCACTCTAAAATTCATACAAGGGCACACATCAGTGGTCCCCAAACCATTGCTAATGTTTATTGTTTTTTGAAAGATATTTAAAATAAAACCTCATTAATTAGAACCAATCTTGGAGGAAAGCTCAAAGACCATTATCTAACCTCAGGCCACCTTCTTAACCTTATGTCTCATATATAATCCTTCCCTATCCTACCTATACATTCCATCTTCTAGACCAGAGTTGGTAGACAGATTGCCTACATTCCATCACCTCTGATGCCCTTGCTCATGGCAGACATTGTAAGTTGATCACAGCACACGTGCTTACACACACATACACATTATGGTAATCCTCAACAGAACACTCCAAGTCGCCATTATCAATTGTTTAGAGTTGATTCTCAAGATGAACCTATTTGCTATTCCCTAATTCTTTGTGGGTGTGTCTGTCTGCCCTCCTGCATTTGAGCCTCTAAAGGATGGAGAACAGTTTGCACATATGAATTCTACTCAGATTGTGGTAGAGGGCTTTGTACATGGCAGATGTTGATATGTTTTTGTTGAATTTTATTTTGTAGGTTAGTCTAAACTGACAATGTATTTTAGAGAATTTTTTTACATATAAATTGTGTCATTATTAATAAACAGTATCCTAACTAATGGAAAGCAAAATATAGCCAAGTAAAATTACCCTGAATTAAGAATGATTTCTTGCTATTTTGGATATAAATGGTAGAGCTAAAATAAAAGAAGGTCCTTAAATCCAAAGTAAATATTCTCTCCTCTGAAATCCTTTTTATGTTGTTATAATTTTCTTTAGTGAACCATTATGTCAAGGCAAAAAAATCAATTGCAACTCTACATTTTCACAAAGCCTAACTTAGTAGAGTTTTCACTAATGGTCTTTTCTATATTATTTCCATCATGTTTCAGTAATAAAAAGCAAATTGCTAGAACCACTTTATTTACTCAGTTGCAATATTCTATTATCATTATTAGTAGTTATATTGTTTATTCATAAGGTAGTATCCATAACATTCACTTTGAGGAAGAACATTTTAAAGTCGTAAGATTTGTTCTATCCTTATCCTATTGCAAAGATAATATAATAAGGAATTGTTGGTGGTCCTTTATTCCTTGATGATTTTTTTCCCAAAACATATTATTAATTAATACCTTTTCTGAAAACCTAAATAGATCAGAAAGATGAAATAAAGTGAGAAGTATACATGGAAGAGAAAAGATTGTTGTTTTTCAGATGACACAATCCATATGTTAGCATTTAATGAAGAGCCTGTTTGCTTATGAAGTAAAACATGCCCTTTTTCATAGTCACAATCTATAGACCCTGTGTGAGCGTGAGTGTGTGTGTGTGTGTGTGTGTGTGTAATTTTGATGTGGAAGGAAACAAAAGATCAAGCAAGCAGCTTTCTTTACTGGAATACTAATCGTCTCTCAGTCAGTTTCCCTAATGTCTTCGGGGGAAAAAAAAGACCTTAGCACCTTTTAATTTTGCAGCTGTTTTTACACTTTTATTTCCTCTTCTTCCCTCCCACATTTACACAAAAACCTTCTCAAGTCTCTTTTAAGCACTGCAGCAACTAAATCAATCCTAAGTGGCAACCACTTCTAACAGCGTTGTGTATGACTGTGTGTTAATTAGCGGCAGTAGATTATCCCCTGGTGTGTGGTGGGGTGTTGGTGGGAACTTTTCAATGTGCAGAGTGTGCTGAAGATTTCATGTTTATTTTCATGTATTGAGGCAAATTCTCAGTATGTCTTCAAATTATCTCCTTGGGGGTGTTTTTCCTGAGCTAATCCTGACAGAATCTTTCTGTCAGATATGCCCATCATCAAGAACAGTAGAATGGTACACATACAGGAACCTCTGTGCTCGGGGCTGTATGCAAATTTAATGCCCAGCTCATTTTTGTTTCTCTTACTTGGATGACAGACATTTTAACAATGTGTTCCACATTTCCCTCTGGGAATCCAGCTGGATTCCTATATGTATATGAGTGCATATATACATCCATTCAGAATGTGCCTTTGAATACAATGTGGGGGACATATATGCATAAAAATGTGTCTGTATATGTATATATAAGCACGTTTATTAGGAGTAATGTGGATATGGGGATGCATGTGTGAAGATGGGGGAGAGTCAAGCTGCTCTTGATCAGAGATGTGTCTACATCCCAGGGAGACTAATCAGCTGCTGAAAAATGGATGGGGTAGAAGAACTGATAAACAAATCTGTACTGAATATAACTCCACAACATTTGGGGTGGGAGTTGTGCCACTATGAAATGGTAAGTAGCAATGGCATAGAAAACCAGCTTTATTTTTCAGCTATTTTTAATGGATAGGAAAAAAAATCTGTATAGTAAGAGCTTTTCCAATCAAAATGCCAATCTTTGTGATTGACCATAGATTTGTTACCTAAGTTACCTTTGCCATCATTGTATCTGAGGCTGCCAACATGTTACATACTTTCTTGCAAGCATTATTTGATTTTCAGTGGTACCTTTCCATGCTGGGGATGTGCCTTTGTATCTCTGCTTCCATTCTCTGGAGAACTGGGCTGGCAACCCTAGAAGAACAAAGGAAGGGCCCATCTACTTCTAGCCTTTAAGTCTCAGTTGCATGCCAGATAGCCAGCTCAACGCTCCTCTCGTCTCCTGTGGCACCCCAGTGTCAAAGATGCTTCCCACATTGAGCACCTACTCTGTGCCAAGCATTGAGCTGTTTTATCTGAAATGGCCAAATGGCTGCTAAGAATGGTACTCTCCATCAACAAATTCTCTTCTTCCTCCCACCCAAAAATCCACGTCAAATAAACATTGATGCTCAGCAAAAACACCTTGCTTAATAGTTAAATAAATGCAACTTCAAGACAAATCACCTTGCTACTTCCAGATAACAATACCACCTTTATAGAAATTAGGAGATATTGCTCTCTGGATTATATCACAAATATTAGATGATTTTTTTCTTACAAGAGTATATGAGTCTTGTGATAGAACTTCATTTTAGGATTGAAAACTAAGTACGGCGGGTTTAAATCATTTGCTCAATACCACATGGACAGTAAGCCTGTATAAATCCAGGTGTTTGATTACTAAGGGTGATTCTCTTTTCCTTTCCCAACCCAAAATAAGAAATAAAGAGAAAACAAAGGTGTTATACAGGAAGAGTGCCTTAAGAAATCTACTAAAGCAGAGGAGACTAAAAGTCCCAATCAAGTGGTTGCAGTAGGGGTTAAAATTTCTTCTCCTCTCGTATTAATATAAACTCTTCTAGAAGATTTAAACAAAGCCTTTCTCACACCCACATTCTCAGGCTCCCAATATTGCAACTGAGGAATGAGAAAAGAGAGAAGGGAAGCTATTTGTCATCTCCCTCTTCCTCTTTATATATCCTAGTCTTCTCAATTTTGTCCTGTTTCTCCTATGATTAGTTTTGCATTCCTAAGGGAGGTCCCCTCTTCATTGTTCTTCCATTGTCAGACTTACTTAGATGACTCCAAGAATCCTCATGGGAGTTGGGGGAAATGGGATTTTTTTTTTCCCCACCTACATTATCTGAGTTTAAGATGGATGTCACTTTGAACCCAAACCAGTTTTAGCATATGGTTTTCATTGATGGCTATTCCAGGTTGATTCTAAGAATGGGGCTCTGTATCCCCTGTGGTATCACATGCAGCCATATTTCCAGTGCTTTGCCTGAGGTCATTGCTCTAGATCTCTAATTACCACCAGAGGACATAATTAAATACTGATTCGAGGGTATAGAAAGTCTTAGAATGTGGTTTGTGAATTAGTTTCTTTCAATTAAGGAGAATGAATATTTATTGAGCATATATTATATGCTAGGCAGTGTGCAAATGTCATCATGTGATCTTTATAATCATCTTTTAAAGAAGATGCTGTTATTTTAGCACTTCATGGAAGAAGAAATCAAA
This sequence comes from Eulemur rufifrons, assembly GCF_041146395.1. Taxonomy (NCBI): domain Eukaryota; kingdom Metazoa; phylum Chordata; class Mammalia; order Primates; family Lemuridae; genus Eulemur; species Eulemur rufifrons. The sequence goes on along the minus strand of NC_090999.1, from coordinate 64,925,463 downwards.
GCTCTGAAAAAGAGATTTGCCTGAGATCATAGACTTAGGATGTGCCAGAGCCAGGCTTCAAACCCATTGTTTGGGTTTGCTTTGCAGCACTTGTCAGGTACCCCTTTATCAGCAGGGGAGAGTGAATACCCATCCCAGGGAAGTTTGGGTGGGCTCAGCCTGAGAAGCACTATGTGAGTAAGAAATTTTTTTGAAGTCTCTCGTATTATTTTAAAATATACATGACTTAGTCATTCTATTCTGAAACTTTTTCGTGCTTATTTTACATCTTTTAAAAATTACTACCAAGAAAAAAAAATGTTTCCTATCTTATTTAGCCTTATCACTACATATCCGCAGCAAACTGCTGCGTAAACCCTGGAGTTTTTTAGTATTCTAGTGTGAAAACATGACCGCAGGGAAGATCCTATGTATTGGCTCAATGTCCTCCTACTCTGGGTTAGCAGGTAGAGCAAAATCTAGGAGTAATGTGATATTTACCTAAGCTCGTGGTCACCATTGATTGTAACATTTTCTGAATATTCCACTGCGATGGCTTCAACTTGGCGGTGACAGAAAAGTATTAGTACTGGAAAAAAAGCTGGGACATGGCTTGAAAGGTTGAATTTTGAGCTCTTGCATTGCAGTCTGAGCACACTGGCTGTAGGGACGGCACTGAGGGGAGTCTTTATCTCTGTGACCTTGTACTTAGCCCATGGCCTGGTTGATCAGCTCATTCATTGGTTGCTTGGTCAATGAGCAAGAAAGCATAGATAGTCCTAATATCCCAGCTTAGATAATTTCAGAGACATTAAATACTATAGGAGTAATACTAGGCAAAATTATGATGAAATTTGTTTTTTAATCACACTATACTACTTAGAGAATTTTAACACCAACAGTCCAACCAGTCTTCCTCCACCCCTGGCCACCCTACCATCATCTTCCTTGCCCAGCATCACCTTGTTGCCTTTTCTATGCCTAAATCCAACACATTTACTCCAAATATATACTATGAAACTCTCCAATTGTTACATTTGCAACAGGATAATCATGCATTTAATACATTTATTTGTCCACTCAACATTTATTTCTTGAGCACCTGTTATATATCTGGCTGGATAGTGCTGGATGCTAAGAAGCAGGTCTGGTAACCTGATAGAGAATTTCAAGTTCCAATGGATAAATACTTAAGATGATGCACTGAGATGTCCTCACCACCCAGAATTTTCTAGTGCATTGTACAGGCGTTTCTGGAAGTGCCATCCCACCCAGCATTGTTCTCTGACTCTAGTGAAGAGAGTCTAATGATTTAGTTGAGTCTTCTCAGAGACCCAAGAGCAAAGTGTTGGTCTTACATGCCTCCCACCTGTCTTCTATATTATAGGAGCTCATAGTTTAGACACTTTCAGTTATAAGAATGCTATCATGAGGCTACCATGGACTTTGAATAACTCTTATGTAGCAATGCACTATGAAGCAGAGCTAAACCAAAACACAGCAGTTAAATGACTGTCCTTTTGGAATTAGGGTTAACACCTCTGCCTTAATGAAACTTTTATAACTTACATAATATTCTGGCAGCAAAGATGCTGGGTAAGTGTAAAGTATGATGATGGCTGCTGCTGTTGCTTCTGTGACATTTGGACAACTTAAACCATATGGCCTAAATGTAACTCTAGATAAGTGTATAATTTTAGGTTGATTTTGTTTCAGAGCACTTGGAGGTCTGTTTGAATTAAGAGCCAAACCAAATCCAAGAAACAGGTGTATTTCCAAAAAAAGGAGGGGATATGTGTTACAGATGACCCAGTTAACAAATTTCTGCCTTAAATCAAATAGTGGTATGTGAAGAAATGTTTAACTATCATTGCCAAAAGTCCTGTCCAAGAGCAGTGCCTCAGGATGTCTACTTTTCTGCCTCCTTGCCATCATAATGTAAAGTATATACATTAATACTCTTATGTGAGCATGAAGAATAATCTGACTGGAGGACCCTTATTAAGGCTCACTCTACTCTAAGAGAGGACTGGTCAATTAACCGGTGGCCCACTCTCATCTCCACCCTCAAACCCAAGTGCTTTCGATTTCAGCTATGTATTCTCTCATCCCTCTGATATGAAAGATACTTAAAGAAAACTAGCTCCAGAAATGTACGAGCAAGCTCAACTCTTTTGACTCATTTAACCTAAGTTGTGTGTACCATGTGCCAGGCTTTATTCTGAGGACTCTACAAACAGAAACTCATTTAACCCTCAGAACAATCTCATATGGTAGTTATTCTATTATCTTCACTTTACAGATAAAGAGACCACAGGACGGAAGGTTTCTGCTGCCTAGGACAAAACCTTGAGCAATTAGGTGGGTCTTTTAAATCTCTTCAAAGACAAAGGCTCAGACTGAGAAATCATAAAATCACTAGGGAAAGGGAATTTCATAGTATAAAACTTCCAGCATTAAATCTCAACCCTGAGTGTCTTTATAAAGAATCTCTTAGTCGATTTCAGCCACCATGGTAACCAGAAAAGCACAGGAGACTGGAGAAGGTGAAGAAATATAGTAATGAAAACCCCTCAACTCCTAAAGTGCTTTCTGTCTTTGTCATTCATTCTGCTGCTTAACAAAACAGTATCATGTTTTATGTATTAAATTGGGCCTCTGTGTGTGTTTTCTCACCCTAGCTGGGTGGTAAACCCTTGAGGACAGGTTAGCATTTTGTGTACATTTGGCACCTCTCGATGACACAGTGCAGACATACAGATGGGTTTATTCTCTCACTCCTTCCCATAATCCAGTTTAAAGAACTATATTAAAGAAAGGTCAAGCACTTTGAAGTAAGATGGGCATGGATGCAAATTATGACTCTGCTGAGCAGACAATGATGATGTTGTGGTTATGAGAAGTCCCAGGGACTATAGGACTGGCAGAAGCAACCCTTTTAGTGGGCACGTATTAGGAATCGACAGCCATCGAGTTGTACATGGCATCTCTGCTCTTGACAAATAATAACCCTATAGATGAGGACACCAAAGCCCAACGATGTTAAGTCACTTGCCCACTGTCACAGAGCTAGTAGGACAGAGCCAGGCCACACCCAGGCCATTGTGACTCACTCCTTTCTGTTACATTTCTCACCTTGAACAAGTTATCTAACCTTAACCTTCAGTTACCTCTTTTGTCAGAATGGAGAAACTCACACCTACTCTGCAGGCTTTTGTGAGAATAAGATAAGAAAATATAAGAAAATGGTCTATCACCGAGCCATTCTCATAGGAGACACTTAACAAAAGTCAGTTAATAATAATCATCATCATCATAACAGTAATATCAGTTAATAATAAAAATCGCCTTCCCTTTCAAAATTCCCTCCCCAACTCTAAGCATTGGTCAACTGCTAACTAAACTGAGAAAGATAATATACAATAACTGCACATTATCTCCTAATCTGGTTACTAGGTGAAATTTTGTTTAGGAATAGGTTGTTTGGGGTTAGATTGATTCTGGAAAAATCCCTGAAAGAATTATAAGAGCACATTGCCTGACTGAAGAAGCGGTCAGGCCAGTCAGAAACGAGTGTCCAGGGAGGCCATGTTAATGATAAGGAGGGACCCCTTTCTCAGGTTCCACCTTCCACACTTTCCACCCAGATGGCCACCCGTGCAACCTGAGATCCCCGACTCTGGAGTCAGTTGCCTCTGAATTGCCTGCCCTACAATCTTCATCACCATGGTCTGCCACTGCCCACTGTTCCCGGTTATTGCCTCCTAGTCTGAAAATTACTTCGTTACAGATTTGAGATTTTACATCCCAAAACCCTAAAAGTCTTAGTATCTTCCAGCCTTTATAAACCTTATAAGTAAGGTTTATAGTGATAAAAAGCGTTTCTATTAATAGTTTCTGCCTAGAGAATCAGATGTCCAATGCCTGGTATCTTTCTATGAGTTGTAAAAATATATGTCTTGAAATTCTAGCATATTGTTTGAATATTCAAAAAGGATAGCTAGTTATGGGGAGTGTTATATGGGTAATATTAAATGTCTTTCTCCTAAGAAAATGGTTACCTATTTCTCCACAATGGCCCTGTGTGGTTCCTTCAGTGTGGTCTGGACAGACAAAATAATACACACGTAGGAAGGCTTACTCTATTTTGCAATGGTGACATTTCACTGCCTTAAAGCCTGCATTTCGTACTTTTACAAACTTGTCACAAACTTTCACCATAATGGCCAAGTCTCCCCTGAAGATTGTGCAAAGCGAAAATCAAAATTCTTGCACAGCTTTAATGATGACATCAGTGGTGAGAAAAAGATTATGCACGCACATACACAAATCCAGCTGGTACATGAGCATAAATAACAGTTTGGTGACAGCAGAAAAGTATTGATGCCTTTCAAATTTGATGTCTTTCCCTGAAGAAATTTGCTGATTTGCTGTGTTGAATTTAGGCTGGTTCTCTCTTTTCTTGATAAATCTATTTTTTTTCTCACTTTCTTAAGTTATTATGCATTCGTAAACTACATCTTGAAAGATCATAGTTGTCATCACCCACCCCAATTTTTCTTCTGTAGATAATCTACAGAACTTTTTTAACCTTTATTTTGGCACTTGATGAACAGCAAGATATTAATACATTTAACAGAAATGAGAAAAATAACTGGAATGGCCAACATCAGAGCTCCAGAGAGAAAAGTTTTGATAACACAAACAAAGTAATAATACTGGCGATAATTTAGGAACATGCATATATTAGTATGCCTCTAATTTAAGAGCTAATTATCTTTGTTTTCATTCTTAAAAACAAATTTGTTTTTTCCATTAAATATAGAAATGGTTCCACCTTCTAGCAACCCCTTCATTAAAACTATACAAATAATTAAAACAAAGAAATTACCACATAATTGCACCATATTACACATAATTTATTACACCTTTTCAGTCTTTAGATAACAGTTTATTTGTATAAATAATTTTTATAGTGCTTTGGTGTTGTGTAGGGAGGATACAGTGTCTAGGATGAAAAAAGCAGTGTGATTAGTTGAAGAGGTGTTGACATTGCTTTTATTTTATTACAGCTACACAGGTTGATTAGCATCACAACATTAGAATAAATCTACATACAATTAAAATAAAACATATTGCACAAAAAGCACCCAGAACTTATTGGCCTGATTCAATAAGTTCTGGTATAGCTGAAATTTTGCTTCAAAAAAACTGTTCACAAGTCTTCTTGTGCTTGTATTTTTCGGATGTGTTTTCTTTGACTGTTTTTCTTTACCTTTCTGAAAGATATTTATAACTCTCCAGGGTGCACCATCCTACTGAGATAACTGTGTTCTTAGATGCTTGAAGACAAAGATGAACAGCTCACTTGTGGTGTGTGGTTATCTCATTATCTCTACCCACCCTGTTGTAGGATATCGCTTGAGCTACAGTGAACTGTTTGCCCTGCTGGCAAACAAGCCCCTTGCAGCTCATGACACGTGTTTTAACCGTTATTTAGGCGCACTCTTCGCAGTGAGCCTGAATAAGCCCTTAGGCTCCCAATGAAAAGGGAGCTTAATGATGTGTCAAAAATTGCACTACAAGGGCCCACAATAAATTCAGACTTTGTAAGTACAGGAGCCAACAGGGCAGCTGGAATTTAAGGTAGCGCTCAGAAGCAGACCACTTGTCATGAAGTCATTCTGAAGGGGAGTGTGTGTGTACATGTGTGCATGTGCGTGTGTGTGTGTGTGTGTGTGTGTGTGTGTTAGTTCACATAGCCCAAAGCAAGAGAAAAGAACCCGTGTCAAAATGACTGAGGGAAGAAGTCAAAGGGTAAATCGTGGACTGTGAGTCAAAGAAGCCAAATACATTTTTTTCAAAACAATGTGTACAGGGAGATCTAAATGTTTAAGTTGTCGATCAAAGAAATCACAGACATATTTCCCCAGCAAAAATAACCTCAGGTAGAAATGAAGCTTTGAAAGCTGGGGTCTTCCTGGGGAGGGTATGGTGATTACTCGTGAAGTTTCTTTTCTTACACTGAAGAAAGGAAAGGTAAAACTGGATAACTTTCCTAACTCCCTTGGCAATGGAAGGAGCTTCTCATTTCTAGTTTAGAACAAATGGCTTATGCAAGGAGGGACTGCATTATAAAATAACTCTCAAACATTTGTGTAAAGAGATGCAGACCTTTTATTTTCCTAAAGCAGCTGTTGAATAATGAACTCAAAGTGGAATTAATTAAGGATACCACAGAAACTGTAGAGCCCTTGGGATTGCCCCATTTTTCAAAAATCTTTTAATACCCTAATCAAGCATCAGCAGGTTCATTAAAGAAGCTTGTCCTAGGTCGCTACTTGATCAGTAAAGTATTCCATAGGAGTGTTTCTTCTTTTGAATTTATCTTTTTCCCTTCCCTGTAGCCTGAATATTATTGGCATTAAAAATTTTTTATCTCAGTTTTTAAATTGTTATTTGAAAGAACTAAATACCTAAATATTTGCCATCAGAAAATGCATATATCCAGATTTAGTGACTCTTCAAAACTTAGCCTAAAAGTACATTTGCCTCAGAAATATATAAATATTGTATTCCCATGAAATTGTTGTAGACATTTACACTTTTAAACATGTTAACCTGAGTTTAATTTGTAAAGAAAATTTAATATAAAATTTATTAAAGCTTAGGTGAATTACATTGCACTAAAGTTTTCTGATTTAAGCACCTTTGACTCCTAAAAATGGATCCTGTGGACAAGATGAAACACCACACTCAATGACTAAAATGTCAAGGTGTCTGTCAGCTGTAAGAAGAAAATTTTCAATGTGTCCTTAAAGGACATTTAAAGATTATTTCTGGCATTTACATTTGAGAGTTTAAAAACTACATAAGTATCTTATAAAAATTCTTTGTAAGTGTATTTTTATTTATGCATTGTTACAAAAGACAAAACAAATGCTTTATAATATATTGCAAATTAGAAGCATATAGCAGTGGTTTAGAGGTCCCTATTGGACACCTAATGATGGAAAATTGGATGAAGCAGAACATAATATGTAGGCCCATTTTGCCCTTTTCAGGAATACCCTTGACTTGATGTCATCAACTTGGAACTATATTAGCCAGTAATGATATGGTATTCTTAGCATTTAGAATTTTTCTCGGCATTCTCATGTATGAACTTAACTCTCAGTCTCCAGTCTACTGGCAAAGCTGGCTGCTTTACTAATACTGGTGTCGAGTTCTTGATGTGAACCTGAACTTCAGTTGCCTAAACTTTAAAGAAGTCTGTAGCACCATGTGTTCTGATAATCTAACAGCACTCAATAAATGTTAGCTAACTTGCAGCAGCAGAATGGAAATCCAGAGCCTTTCCTTTATTTATGTCTAGACATGGACCTAGATCTGGATCTAATTATCTTTAATTTGTTAATGCTTTGCCATTTTCAAAGCGTGTTCACTTCTATTACCTTCAAAACAATCCTGTGTGATTGGCTGGGCCATAAGCTCACCAAAGTGCCCCAGTTCCTGGGTGGTGGAATTGGGGCTAAACCTGGGACCAAACCCAGTGCTTATTTCACCATTCCGTATTCCCTCTCAGTTAGAGTCAATGAAATTTAAGAAATGACCCAACTTGTCTGTGTTCAGAAATCTCTCCAATGGAGAGGAGGAAAGACTAGGAAGCCAAGAGTGTGACCAGGAGGTAGCACCTCCATGTGGAAACACGAGGAATGTTCACCCCCAAATATTAAATACATATGTCCTCCATAAAGGACCAATTTAGTAAAAATGAGATTTGATCCAAAAACATTAAAAACACAAAAGAAATTCTCATATTTGGGATGTCAGATCCAAATAAGACCTGAAGGAATCAACAACTCCATAGCACACTTCTCTCAAAGACCATCAGTATGACAGATATTAAATCTCAAAGCTATTTCTAGCTGGTAAATTGATAGACACCTCAGGGGTTCCACTGTGAACTTTTAAAACCCATATCATCCCTTTCTCTGTAGATGAACCTTTAAAATTCCATGGGAAAAGAAATCTTTATTTTAAAAATAAATATTAAATTTGAAAGTAAAAGCAGGGAAGCTGTTTTCTGTTACAGTAAGGGCTACTTTTAACATTTTTGGAAGAATTAATTATAAATTCAAATTTCAGCGATAGCTTATCCTGATGTGTACAAGCCCTGGTAAATAGCTGTACTCCTCAAGAGTGACTTTACCTTTGTCCCAGTTGTGGCAAGAGACTAAAGGGTGTTGTTTTCCATGTCTGAGGTCAGGAGAACAAAGGAGTTTGGTTTTTGTTTTGTTTATTTGTTTAAATCTTTTTTTTTTTGTTCACCTCTATGGATGGTAATAGGGAAGAATTTATTTGAAGTGAAAAAAATCCCAGACTCTTTCCTGTGAATTAACATGAAACATCCCAAATGCTGCTTCTGCTAGGTTAGATGCTATAGAGAGTGTGGCCGTGTTTTCCATTAGGTGGGAGAAGATGCTCAGGTTAAAGAGCACAAACACAAAACAGGAGGAACAGCAATTCAGAGTAGCAGAGACTTGTGCAAAGGAGTGGATCAGACAAAGAGAGAGAGAGAGGTTTATAGTGAAGAGCTGGCATTTGTGTGTTGGTAATACTCAGGGCTGAATATTCAAGAAAAAAACTTCTGCGCGTTCAGACAGTCATACACTGCTGAGGCAGAGTTGTAAACACACTCCATCTCTGTCCCATGCTCTTCTTCTTCTCTGTTACCTCCCGTTCCTTTTCTCTGCCTTACTTTTGTCTCATCTATTTTTACTTTCTCCCTTTCTTCCCTTTAGGACATGTTTTCCCCATTTTTTTCTTTCTCCTTCTCCCCAGATCTCCTTCTAGTCCTGTCCTGTGGTGTCCGTCTGTTCCCATTAACTGACCATGATGCGCAGCTGAAGGGACACACGCATGGTGTTTAAGAGTTCAGGTTCTGGAGTCAGCCCGAAGTCTGGCTCTGCCATATGACCTTGGGCATTTTATTTCACTTCTCTGAGCCACATTTGACTCATCTGTAAAATGGCGCTAATAATGGAACCTAATTTACATTTACTAAAAAGAAAATACAGTTGACCCTTGAAGAACACAAGTTTGAACTGCATGGTTACACTTATACTCGGATTTTTTTCCACCAAACACAGATCAAAAATACAGTATTTGGGGGTTGTGAAACCCATATATGGGACGGGCCAACTTTTTGTATATTCAGGTTCCACAGGGCTGACTGCAGGACTTGAGTATGCGTGGATTTTGCTATCCACAGATGTTCCTGGAACCAATCCCCGTGTTTACCAAGGGATGACTGTAGAATAAAATGCCATTCAACACAGTTCCTGAAACACATCAAATGCTTAATAAGTGTAGGCTACTTATTTGAGTTTTATTTATATGGAAAACATATGAAAATAATGGAAGTAGATTACAAATATATATGCGGTATTACAAGTGAAGTATGTAAATGAAGGAGTCACTCTGATGGTTAAAGAATGGGAGGAAAAATAAGATCATTCTAGGGTGAAAGTGGCACATACAATGCAGGGATCACGTGCTAGACAGAGGAAAGTCAAAATTTAGGATCTGAGATTCCCAGGAAGTCAATGAAGGGAAACCCTATCGGTTACGTGATTCACGATCTACTTAATGTTTCTATATTAAGCCTGTTAGTTGCTATTTCCAGTACTAAGACCTCAAAAATTCTTATTCAAGAGGCTTCATAAAGTTGTCACTGCATAATGTGAACAAAATCTCTAGGGTTAATACATCGCTGTGTTTCATAGACATCTTTCTGCTAAATTCCCTCAATAGAGGCTGCTGCTGCAACGCCAAAATGCAGTTCAGCGAAAGCAACTCTAGCTCTGTGTACAGGGCATGAATCTAGAGCCAGACAGACTTGGTTTGAATTGTGTAAAATGTCATTTACTTGCTGGGTGGCCTTGAGGAAGCTATTTGATGGAGCTGGGAGTGTTTCCTAATCTGTAAAATGGAGATATTAACCCCTTTTGCATTGTTACTTTAAAGATTATTACTAACGTACGAAAAGCACTTATCTCGGTGCTAGGCACATGGGCCACAAATAGTAACTATTATTTTGAGGTGACATAGCCATGGGGTTTAAGTATGTTACTCTCAACTGGTTTGGCTAAATCCAAAAATATAATTTAGAAGATCTAAAAAGGAATGTATGTCCTTCAGGCAACCTTCCATAAATACAATTTCTCACGACTGATTTTTGATAGGCACTGGGCAGCAAGCATTCAGCGTTATCCTCTTTTGACAAGTACTTGGAGTGCAAATATTCTGTTGCCAATTAGGGACAGACCATGCTTTAAGCCTCAGCTGAGATGGGAATATAGTTGACAACTCTTTTAAAAGTTGAGAAGCCTAACCAAAACATAAGTCTGTAAAATGCCACCTCGCCTCCACATGGACATGGGCTGAGAATGGGACAAGATTTTTCTCACAAACCTCAAAATTCTATGCCAAAGAGCACGACTGTGATTATTTTAGCCTGCAAAAATGTTAAAGATGATGTTATGAAACTCCCACTACCATAGGCATACAGAAAATCTCATTAGAGCACCCATTGAACAGCTAACCTTATAACTTCCTGTGAGTCCTCCACCAAAACTCACTACCTTTAGGTAATAATCTCCTGTTCAGAGTGGTTAGCTGTAAGCAAGTCAAGTGTTTCTGAGCATCTGCCAAAAATAGTTATTTCGGTTTCAGAATGATTTATCTTGAGCTATTTTTTAAAACTCATTGAATAGTAGGATATTTGTTTTTTAAGCTCACACCTATTTTGTGACAATAAAGCCATGACGTCAGTACACTAGGAAAGGCTTTTTCTGTTGTGTCTTTTCACTCTGCATTCAGCTCAGTCAAAAGTGACAAGTCATTAAGATATAAGTTAAAAAGAAGAAGGTGCAGGATGGTGTGAAGGAGGGTGGAACACATCCTGTTTCATCTCGGTGGAAATTTCTATCCATCAAGACAACTCTCTCACAAAACCCAACTGAAGATGACACAAAGGGACAGGTTCTATAGGATGATTAATCACTAGATGCCCAGGGGACCATCCTTAATGAATTCCTGACCATTTTGAAAAGTCCCAGAATGAACTATCTGAAAGCATATTGCTTGTGGCCAATTTTCCTAAAAGGTACAACAGTCAGTGGCAAAATACTTGCCTGGAATCCTCCTTCTCCTTTGGTAAAACTTTGGCCTGAGAGGGTTGACTAGCAAATTATCATGGGGGAAACCAGCCCAGAATGTCTAATGACATAAAAAGGCTGATAATTTTGGAGAATGAATAATAACCTCTTTTTAATGTGATGGCCAAATTGGACGTATTGTCTACCCTTTGAGTTGACATAGATGAACACATCTGCAAGGATTGGAAACCACCCTTTAGCAGATCTGAAGGTTGGAAATCTCTGAAGATTTTATCTCAACTTTTCTGAGCAACTGTACTCTACAGAGTAGGACTGGAAGCCAATCAGAAACACAGGAGTGTAAATTTGAAGTAATGTCTCTTGTTTTATGAAACTGAGAAAACGAACCCACCCATTCAATTGAGATCTGGAAATCTACACCCTCACTCACTCTATTTACAGCTTAGGAAGCTATGTCACCAAAACAACCCCTTATCCTAAGTTCTAGGCTCTACTAGGTAAATTTGGTTCCTTCTATATGTATTACCTGAATTTTTCAAGACAATGAGAAAAATTGAATTTGGTAAGATCTTTGGTGTTCTCTTTCAAATTAAATTTTATCTGATCATTCTGTCTGACCAGTCCTACTCAAACAGGTGCCAGGAAGGTAAGCCCCACATTTTTCAGAACACAGATGAGATTAGAGACAGTTTTAATTTACCAAGAGGCTTTGACAAGAAGGAAGATCCTTCTGAACCAGTTCTATGTACTAAAAAGAGAGAGAGAGAGAGGGAAAGAGAGGAAGGAAGCAAGAAAGAAGACCTCCCTTCATTAAAATTTCTCCCACATAATTGTAATTTCTTTCCTTTCTGGACTGGAGGAGAAAAAGGGTGGTGCCAACACAGCTACCAGGAGAATAACCATGGCCCTCTGGGGCACTATGTGAACTTGATCTGGAATGTTGATAGTGTTGGAAAAGAGTGGGACCCTTTGGTGAATGTTCATAATGGGTTCCTAAATTAGCTGATCCCCTGAAACACTGAGAGAATGACTAAAAATACAGATTCCAAGGTCCCACTGCCAGAGATTCTAATTAAGTCATTCTGTTGGGGGCCAGGAATGATGGATGAATTAAAATTTTTTAAAACTATAAAAATTACATCAAATGTTTAAATTGCCTTTTTTAAAAAACAAAAAACAACTTTCTTTTGTATGTGTGTATGTGGAAGGCCAAATTATCCTTTCAGACATGTCCGGTTCTGGGGATTCAAATAATTCAACCTTCAGGTTTACATTCTAGTTTTTTGTCAGGAACAAGGGGGAGATTCTGTTTTTAAATAATTCCAAAGATTGACAGTTGAGTCTCAGTGTTCTGATCGGACATCCTTGAATCAATTACTATGACCAGGAACAGGTAATGCTCTCGTTAACCAGTTCTGGGTCAAATGTCCATCCAGCTAGAGCCAGAGGTGGAACCAGCTCCATGAGAAAACATCAACTAAAACTGGGGGAGGGTTTCCCTAAGGCAAATCAGGGTGCTGAACAAAGCAATAAGAGATGTCAACAAGAGATAGATGGTAAATGGGCCAGCAGTTCCTAATAAAGGCAATAATCATCATATGTTTGAACCAATAATTAAATGAGAAGAGGAAATACCACATATAAATAATAAGCTGATTAACTGATCTTCAGGAGGGCATGGTACCTTCCCACCCTCCTTCCCTGTACTAACTTTCTTGTGTTGCACATCAAGCCAGACTCATACAACTAGAATTTTCCTAGAATTGCGGTTGAAGTGTAACAAAAGAAACAATAATGAAAGCAACAATAAAAATCCCTCAAGAACCAGAACTGTACTTTTTACAGTAACCAGCACATCAGGGGGCTAAGACTCTTGTAATTGTCAAAAAGACGGTGGAGTTCAAAGGTTATGATGCAGCAAGTTTCAACTCTTTCTGTATAGGACACGTTAGCTGTGCCAAGGCACTGGGTGAATCTCGAAGGTGTGAGAAGATAGGGTTTCAGCAGGATTTCTCTGTTACAGGTTTTCAGTTCCAGTTATCAAGAGCATTTCTTATCTTTGACACCTTTTATCTTTAACAATCTTTAAAATGGAATGGATCTTAAAGTGGGAAAGGAGAAAAAAGTAGAAAAATCATCTTTTTAAAAAATGGAGAGGGAGAAATTTTTAGAGTAATGAGGTCCTTAGATCATATAAGAATACTCTTTTACATTTAATAATCTATAAATATATATATTTAGGATCTTTTCATATGATCTTGAAGAGAGGCTACAGAAATTGTTTAAAATCATGTCAAATTTTAGCACCTTATTTTTGGAAAGAAGATTGTGAAGTAGAAATTAAAAATTATTACTGTTGCACGTGTTAGAAAATGTTTGCCTCATCTAAAACTCAATGTTTCTGTCTGCAATATAAATACAAATATAAAATATATAAAAATATAATTAAAAACAATAGAGGAGAAAAAAGTTAAATGGTCCTTTGGCACATAGAAATGCTTAGTTATAATTAATCCTCCATGGTAATAATTTCATTTAATTAAAATTATTTATATCTAGCTTCATATTCAATTCCTATTTAGGTTTCAAAATAATAAAATATCTTAAATATATTAACAATACCATATTAATCCCTGTAAAATTATTTTCTTAAAAGTGAGATAAGCTTATTAACAGCATTTAATGAATTTTCACATAATTTAATTGATATTTCCATTCTACAGTTGAGGGAGAGGGTCCCATAAATAATTACTTAATATTTGTGGATACACACTCCCCATGGAATGAATAGATAAAAGTATAGATAGATATGGATAGGATGTAAATTTATATACACATATCTTATATCCATATACACGAATATGTTATATCTATAACCCACTTGGCGAACATATTAATACACACCTATTTGACCTTGAACACTATAAATGTTTCAGCTAATTTATGGCTCTTATTATCCATGCAGTTTCTCAATAGGAAAATAAAAAAAGCTTATTTATTTTATGGGAGAAATCAGAAAGTATTATTTAGCCCTTTTTATTTTACCTTTTCATGGTATACATTTTAGGCTTTTCCTCCCCATCTGTATTCCAATTATCCTTTATTTTGCATAAACTCAGTGTAAAGGAGTGGAAAGCAAAGCTATATAGACAATCCAGAGCATTGCATGATAGATGGTATGTGTGTTTTGCTTTTAGGTAGCATATTGCCCTCTCTTTGTCACCAACTCCAATCCATTTACCTTTGCCCTATTTTGCAGTGAGACCAAAACCAAGTCTTGAGCCAATGTTCTTTTCTAATGGATATTTAAAAGCCATATACCTCTCCACGTCTCCTCAAGATGGAGCTAAAGCTAGAAAAGAGGAAACATATTGCTACCTCTTTATTACACTAGTGAACACTGAATCCAGAGTTGCTACTAAGTCTTCATTAGAGTGAGAAACACGATGAACCCTTCTAGACAGAAGTGTGATCAAACACGTCTGAAAGGCAACGACGTAAATGAAAGCAGTGCAATGTTGCCACAACAGTGAGTCCCTGAAAGGAGAGCTGGATTCTGCCCAGTGTCGTGCACTTGGAGGACAAAGCCACACCTGTCTCCCCAGGAGATAGAATAGCTCTATAGAAGCTGACAGCAGAACAGGGAGCCAGTTTAGATTGCAGCAATTGATACATAGAGAAAATGGCTGTAAAAACAATGGGAAATCTGCCAGGGCTTACCTGCTTTTCCATGTTTGATATAATTTAGTTAACTTGCAAACAGGTATGTTAAGCTTTAGAGTGGAAAAAAAAGTTAAGAAATATTTAATAGTGGTATAGGAAGATACGAGACTATCCTAGAGTTCTAGAAGTGCTTGCATTAAAACAGTTGGAAGCAGTTTTCAGATTTCATTTACTTGTCATGCTGTGTTCCGCAGTTTCATTTCTATTTTCTTGATGTAATATACAGAGAAAAACAAACCCAACAAACCAAAGGGAGCTGCTGACCATTACTGACAGGAGAAATAAAACAAATATCTCCTAACATCTTTTCCTGTGGATGGAGGTGGGGGTAAGAAGTTTTATTTCCTGATAGGTCTTCAGGTAACTTGGTAACAGAGATCACAGGAATGTAAATGAAAACCTAAGACTCTAGGTAGGCCCAAATTAAAAGAGTGTCTCATCCTGATTACAAAATAAGAAAACATTGTCATATTTATGCAGTAGTGCTTTCTTCTGGGCAAAAAAGGTGACCTTGTGTACTCTATCCTCATTCTCTTGTGCCAAGATTTGTTTTTGTTTTGTTTTAACTTTTTTTCTTACAGCATGTTGAGGCTATCCTTCCTTCCTTTTCTATTTCTTTCCATATCTTCTCTGAGTTTTCATAGCATTCTTTTAAAAACTCTAAGCCATTTCTATTTAGAAAGTGAGAAATTCAATTTTTTTTTCAAAATGGATCATATTTTTCATGGGAATTTAGAACTAGTTGCATTATAGTCTTACCTTAGGGTGCTATTCCAATTATAATTAGCAAAGATTCATACTGATATTTGCTTTAGCGATTTCTTAATAGCATTTGTGGACAAGCAACTGTCCAAGGAATCATCACGTGGGTAGTGTCATCAACTATTAATAGCATTTTAAATACTTTGAGAATATTGGTGAGATACACCTAAGATCATTACCATTTGTTGCCTCAGCCTAGTTTCTTTCATTTATTTGTATTGAAATTTACTTCCACAAAAGTTTAGCCCTTTTTATTTTAAACTTCACTGAAGTATAATTTATGTGCCATAAAATTAACCTATTTAAGTATGTAATTTACTGATTTTTGGTGAATTTGCAGAGTTGTACAAATATCACCTCAAAGGATCCCTCCTGCCTGATTACAGGCACTCTTGGTCCCACCTTCAGCCCCTGATATCTATTAATCTGCTTTTGATCTCTAGTGGTTGGCCTTTTCTGAACATTTCATATAAATGGAATCATATACTATATTCTTTGCATCTGACTTCTTTCACTTAGTGTAATGATTTTGAGTCCATTTTGAGTACATACAATGTGTCAGTAGTGTCTTTATTTTATTGCTGAATTATATTCCATTGTATAGATATAGCCCATTTTGGTTATCCAATTGGTAAACATTTGTATTGTTTCCATTTTTAGGGTATCATGAATAATGCTGTTATTAACATTCATGTATACATCTTTATGTGGGTATGTGTTTTCATTTCTCTTGGATAGATACCTAGGAATGGAATTAACGGCTCTTGTGGGAAGTTTACCTTTTTAAGAAACTACCAAAATGTTTTCCAAAGTGGCTGTACTCTTTTATACATATGAGGATTCTAGTTTCTCCATAGCTTCACCAACATTTAATACTTTTTGTCCTGATTATAGCCACTATAGTGCATGTGAAGTAGTATCACATTGTGGTTTAATTTACATTTCCCCAGTGACTAATGATGGTCAACATCTTTTCAAGTGCTTATTCACCATTCATATGCTTTCTTTTGTGAAATGTCTATTTAAATGTTTGCCCATTTTTTATTGGGTTTTTGTCTTTGTATATTAAGTTTTAAGTGTTCTTTATACAGCCTGAATACAAGTCCTTTATCAGATACATGATTTGCAATTACTTTCTCTCAATGTGTGGTTTACCTTTTTTAATGGTGTCTTTTTGGAGCACAAAATTTTTAACTTTAATGAATCCCAATTCTTAAATATATATTAAATACATATATTTAATATTTATTAACTATTATAATAATTATATTTAATACATGGAGAGAGAGAGAGAAAGATCATGCTTTTGGTGTTGTATCTACGAATTCTTTACCTACCCCAAGGCCACAAATATTTTCTTCTATGTTTTCTTCTAGAGGTTTTATGGTTTTAGTTCTATGATCCATTTCATATTTACTTTTTTTAGAGATGGGGTTTTCTCTGTCACCCAGGCTAGCATGCAGTGGCACAATCATAGCTCACTGCAGCCTCAAACTCCTGGGCTCAAGTGAGCGTCCTGTCTCAGCCTCCTTGAGTAGCTAGGATTATAGGCATGCATTACCATGCCCAGCTCTTTTTTTTTTTTTTTTCTTTTTATTGAGAGATGAGGTCTCACGAAATTGCCCAGGCTATAAAGTGCAGTGGCTATTCAAAGATGTGATCATAGTGCACTACAGCCTCAAACTCCTGGGCTCCAGCAATTCTCCTGCCTCACCCTGCCAAGTAGCTGGGACTACGGGTACGTGCCATGGCACCTGACTTTATATTAACTCATGTATATTGTAATTTTATTACTTTTAAAGATAGTTTCATTCTATATCATCTTGTTCATTCCTATAAGTACACCTGAATATATCTTTGGGAAAATTCTCAAGACATGTAGAAGTGTTGTTTTTGTTTTTGTTTTTGTATATGTAAACTATTCTCAAACTGTATCACCTTTTGGTTAATAATTAAATTTGCTTTTTAAAATAGCTTCCCATTAGTAGCCCATATTTTTCTTTGAGAGTACATTAAATTCCAGAGAGCTCCAGAACCCTCCTAAAGCTTGTGAATAATTTAAAAGATTTGAGCAAAGTAGTCTTTTGAGTCACTGTCCTAGACAATGAATATCCAAGTAAATTGTCAACAAGAAACCGATGATTATCATGTGAGAGTTTGACATCAAAGGTATCACATCTGAACCTATGATTAATGCCTGCTTAATATCCTCTTTTTAAAAATAGAATGCAACATTTAGTGATTCGGGAAAATTGATCATAGTAACACGCTGATTTTTAAAAAGTATAGAAAATTTTGATTTAAAAAAATACTCAAAAGTCTAAATGTTTGTTGAGAATCGTACATCAGTAGCGTGTGGCTCAACAAAATATGTCCACTCCTGACAGGTCATTTTTAGAAATGAGGTTTTATAGGCAATCAAATACAACAACAAAAATGACTGAAGGGTAATACATCTCAGCATCTCCATGTCAATGAAGTGAAAGCTTTTCTGAAAATGAAATGGCCTTCTTTTAGAACTCTGGAATCCTAAACTACAGACATTTCAGGAACTATTTTGGCTGCAAATGCTATGAGAGATTTTTTCCTTTTCATAATTTTTATTACAGCGGAATTGGTTTTTGTATTTCTAACAGTTTGACAAGAGCTAATTACAATGCGCTCATCTGTTTTGCGGACTAATTTGAGGCATCGGGCATCAACACCATAGACATGCAGCAGCATTGCAAATGATACGCATGCTTCCCTTGCTCCAAGAATTTGTACTTGCTATAAAAGAAAACAGATTTGGACAGCCCTGAAAAAGTCGGGCTTGGTTTGAAGAAAACATTTCAGAATTACATTAGAGCTGGCCTACAAGTGAACTAAAAATACCTGCTCATCTCAGTGGTCTTGGCCCAGGGCCTTTCCTTTTACTGTAAAAGTCAGGCTGTCTGAACAGTTGGAGTTCGGCTTGCTTGCTGTCTAAACTAGTGTTCTCTGATAACTTCTGTTACCATTGAAACAGAAGCCTCGTTGCATTTAAGAGAATGTTTAGAGGTGTGGAAAATAGCCAAGAGAAATGTATACTTAGTGTTCAAACCTTTAGGCTTCCCGTGCAGTAACTAGACCACTTAGATCTGTTAAGAAATGGGAGAAAGACATTCATCAGTAAACATTACGCAGCAAGGGTAAAAGATGGAATGGAGTAAAGAAGGCTGTTAAAATCAGCCTCAGATGATTATTTGAATTGCAAAGAGAAATGTTCAGACATAGCTAGAGCTGCTAAACATAACTCTTGAAGTTTTTCCAGAACAGAGGGATTGGGGGAATGAGACCAGTGAAGGAGAAAATTAGAAAATTATAAGACAGAATGGGAGATGAAGTTTCAGAAGCTGGTAAACGATAGCTGAAATATATGATATTATTAGGTCTTAAATCTATTTATGAGGGTGAAAATTTAAAAACACACTTTCTGACTTTGACTCTGTGATTTTAAGATTGAAATGAAGATATTAAATCCGGACAAAGAATAATCAACAATAACTGCAAGGTTATATCATGGAGGAATAAGGAGAAAGATCAAAAATCAGTAGCCCAGGAAAGATATTCTCGATAAGCTGGATAAGTCTGAGCGAGATAATTTGAGTGGAAATAAGTCAGAATGGTACCAGATATCCCAAATCTTGGCAGAGTGCTATACTCTGCGCATCAGCTACTGTAAAAAAAGGAATTACCATAATTGATTGTCTGCTGTTTTAAAGGCATTCCTGTTCAGTGAGTTAGAACTGGGAGTATAAAAGCTACAGTACTAATTTTTAAAGTAACTTGTATCGCAGACTTCACTAACATGTGTTTGGCTTGTTAGATAGCTGGGTATCCTATTTGCTGGCACAGTATATAGAACAGAGGGAGTTTCCCCCCATGAGCAACTGAAGTGCCAGCTGTTGCCCTAAATATTGTACCTGTTCATGATGGAGATAGCTTTAAAGCCAGATTTCAAGCTTAGGGAAAATTTTATATTTTTGTACATCAGCAAACATTGGTATAAGATTTGTGTGTCTAGATACAGCATTTACATACACAAGAAGGGAACTGATCAAAAACTTATTTCAAAAGTAGTAATGATAACAGATTGATTTCTTTAAAAATTTAAAAGATTACTGTGTTTAATGAGCTTTAATAAATCTTGACAATATTTCTAAAGACCTAGAAAATAAATAGAAATGGTAAACTTGTGTGACAATATCCCTAAATAAAAGATCACATTTAATCCAATGATTTTGTTAAACAATAGTTTAAGAACTTGAAAGACAGAAAGGAATATCAGAACATTATATAATGACTAGAGTATCATGAAAAAGATTCCTTTTTCATTGGCACTGGAGGCATTAAAAAAGAACAACTAAAACAAATTGAGAATCAACATCAAAACACTTATTTTTTCTTACTTTGAAAATAATTAAAGCATGGAATGTTCTTTACCTACACTACTGAGATAGTCATGGGTCCTTCCAGAAACCTTTGGATCCTGGAAAAATGGGGCACTAAAGAAAGGCAAGCTTCAATGAGCTTAGTAGCCTAACTCATTCTTAAATGTTTCTTTGATGTAGTCCTTCAGTATTTTTTACAGTGATTATTACTTGATTCTAGCAACCTCCTCAAAGGCCAAATAATACCAGTTCCTCTTTATTGTCCATATTTGGTCTTTTAGGGCAATATATGTTGATCTGTAATCTGCAAGAATGCCTTTGCATGCAGCCTGATTTTGAATGAGCCAAACTTCCATAAATGATAAATCTATTACAATTAAAACATCAACTGTGTTTGGTACCATGGTAGGCATCACAAACTACCAGGTAAAGGACCAATTCCTCATAAAAGGGACCTCTGAGAATCAACATTCTCCAGGCATCTATAAGCATTTGTCACTTTCATTCTACATCCAAACTTTTACTAACATTAAACTCACAATACTGCCGGGATTTCTTATCAGTTATTCATGTGTGGTTGATGTGATGCTCAAGTTGGACGTACTCTGGGCTTTACATTTTGGAGTTGTCAGTGTTCTCAAAGCAAAGCCAGAGCCTTTCATCTCTGACTTTGATAAAAATGACACAAAATATCAGTGCAACTTGTAAGCTGGAAAAAAAAAAAAAAAAAAAAAAGCCCATTTAAATAAATAAATAATTTCCCTGGCCTTCTGGCTGGCAGGTTCTACTGATATAATATCTCCATCAAGGAAAGTAGCGTGCATTATGCTATGATTAGTTGATAGCATCTTCTCTGAGGTTGTTTTTGTCCATTTTGTCGTGGAGATTCTTCAGTAGGTGTTTCTATGGGCTGTATGTAGCACATCTTCAAATGAGTCCTACCTAGTTGTCACATTTGCTTCTTTAATAGATGGAGTCAAGCTGTGTTTTTCAAAAAAGCATTGATATACTAAGATTATTGACTTTAAGTTTCAGATAGCAACTTCAAAAACCCAGTGTACAATTTCACAAAATAAAGAATTGGAACTTTCCGATATGTATTTATTAGTCTAAGTAAGTCTGGATGAACAATGTTTTTTCAACATCTTCAGTAAATAAACAAACTAAGTTATAGTATGTAACTTAGAGCGTTTAAAACCACCTTGGAAAGGGTATCATTGTGCTAGGAATTAATTACGCTCACTTTGCCTATCTTCTGCCCCTTTTGAATAGAGGTGGTACAAAAAGCTTTATTGGAACCAACTAGAAATAAAAGACCTTAGAACAGGTGGTGACACCATCTGGCTATTTAAATCAAGGCAAAACCACTCCTTTCCCAGAAGACTAGGTTCTGAAGACTCTGATGATGTGGTGGAGGCTGACAAGTCAAGCGAGAGTAAACGGGCATAGGGAGTTCATCTCCAGCTCTTTAGGCATATTTTTAAGAAATATGAAACTTTAATAGAGGGAATCTAGTGCAAATGGTTATGTACACTAGAGCACATACAGTTTTTTTCTCTGCTACTGACTTACTCTAAATCCTTAAGTCATGATTCATGCAATCACCTAGGAACTATATCTAGCCTTTTCCTATGTATACGTGTGTGTGTATATATGTATAAATAATATACATATGTAGAGTTTCTTCTTTTCTAATTGTAGAATATTCTATTGTCTATGTGTGAAACAAGCGATGTTTTTAAAGAGGTGTGCTGTTAGCATTTTGGGCAGGAAAATTCTTTATTGGGTGAGACTGTCACACAAATCTCTCAGTGATTCACACCCCCGGCCCCACCCGCTAAATGCCAGTGTCTCCCTTCTCCCACCCTAGTGATTGTGACAACTAAAAATATCCCTACATATTTCAAAGTGTGCCCTGGGGAAGTGGCAGCTCAGCACCTAAATGTTTGCAAGTTGACGCTCCTTCCTTCCATTCCTCCTTTCTTTTCTTGTGCCAAAAAGGATTTAAGGTGGCAATTGGTGGGATTAAATCACAAATAGTGCTTTCACTGGCTTCTGACTATACTCTTCTATCAAGTTTTTAATACAGGAATTTTACCTCCTTGCCAACTCTGATGATGGCTTTTTCAAAAAGAAAAACAGCATATTTTAGGTCCCACTTTACATTATCCAGCTCTCTTCTTTAAGGCTACTACAGGTACAGGTGAAATAGTTTCCTATTAAGGATTCATTACCATAACCAGTTTTATATATTGCTAAGCACCTTGCTTTTTTTTTCCCCAAGCGTTGCCTAGTTCCTCAAAAGGCATATCTTATGTATTTATTATCTTTCTAATTTGAGGCCTCTCTCATATCAGAATATTCTCATGCCAAATGTTCTCTGTTGGGACCCAAAAAAGTCCTTCTGGATGAACTCTTGTAAGCATATATGCACTTTCTGCACCTCTCTTCATTCTGTTCTCTCTGAAATAGACATTGTTGAATGATGAAACAAACAGGAAAACATTAGGGGATGACGGTTGGGTAAAAAATGGGTTAATACTTTGAAGGCCTGAGTATAAATGTGTGTTACGTTTAAGAAAAAAAAAAAATGAATTAAAATTAGGAAGGAAAAGGATTTTCTAAAAGGACTGTGAAATAATTAATTGTTTTGTAGGAGATGGCCTTTCCATGTAGGCAGAAAATTTTTTCTTCCCTTCTTTCTGAAGAGACAGTCAAATAGAGAATCTCATCTCTTAATTAGAAAGAAAAATACTCATCAAACACATCTCATCACTGGAGAGCTAATGATCCACAGCTGTTAGTCTGAAAGGGCAGGCTTTTTTCCTGAACAGTAGGAAGTGTTAATCATTTTGGATGAGATTTCTTTTTAAAATATACTGTAGTTTGCAAAAGAATAGGATATTCAATATTCCAACTTAAATGATTTTTTGAAGTGGGCTCCCCTAGGGATACTGTCGTGTGTGGCACTGAGTGATCATTGCATGCAGGCATCTTCCTCTGCGCTTCAGTGAGAGCATCAGTTGATGGGATTCACATGGCCCAGTCCTGCCCGGGACTCTTAAAACCCTGGGCTCAAAGAAATAAAAATCATGCACGTCTTGCACTTCCTAAGAAATGGTGTTGCTATAAAATCTTAAAATTTTGAATCGCTCTCTCTCCTTTATATAATTTGCCTTGTTTAATATGAGGGAAAAGTCTTGTCCCACCTTCACTTAGCTTCTCAGCAGACAGCATTTTTTTTTTGTTTGTTTAATCTTCCTGTGAAAAGGTAAGGCTTTTTTGGCTGTAAAAATGTAATTGTTTCATTCAGTTTCCAGTCTTTGCCTTTACAGCCACTTTGCTAACCTCTTCTAAACAATTTTGGACAGAAGAAAACCCCACTTGATAGAAACCTTGTGAGTAGCCAACTTTTGATTACTCAGAGCCATTAGAGATGGCGAGCAAAAGGAAGAATGAAATTGGCTCTCCAAACCTCATTGCCACCATTAGTTTTTGACCTCTTTGCCGTACCAAACCTTTACCAGAACACCCAAGAAGTAGCATTCCATTTCTTTGTACTGATGTAAAAGTAGTTATCCCAGAGCAAGGGGAAAAGAGAAATGTAGAAAATCTACAAATTGAATAATCAGGCCCTAAATCATGATACCTTCAAAGCATCAACATTCACTCTAAAATTCTTCACCTTAGAGTCAGTGGAGCTTTATGGAAAAAGCGCCCTGGAATAGGAAGCAGAAGGTCTGGCTCTGCCACTCGGTGGAAGGTGTCCTTAGACATGTCTCAAACTCCCGAGCCTCGATTTCCTCATTTGTGAAAGGGGAGTATTTATAATAGTCTCTGCCTTCCCAGTCTGCTTCTCAGGACTTTTTTCTTAAAGGTCAGTCTATGCAATATGATATAAGATACTTGTTAGGACAAATTAAGTTGTTTACTTTTCAGAAAATTAAAACTTTTCAAAAATCTCCATTCTGAATATTTATGATTAACATTTAGAATGCCTTTAATGCCTGACCCAAATAAATACTAAAGGATTGCATTTTATGATGTTGATGTTAATATCACAGGCAAGATAATGTTGATTTAAGTAGAAGGTATTTGGACTTGAAAATGAAAGAAGATTATGAACAGGAATTGACATTCATAAAACTGATAGTTCAGAACAAGCTTTTCTTTCAAATCTAGGGGCATGAGGTTTCTAAAAATTGTTAATATTTTTAAACCAAATTGTTTTAACTCCAGGGTTTACAAAATCTGCATTGTATGCAAATGCCATTTACTAGTAGTAACAAGTGTGTGTAAAAATCTTGATTTGTTTCGATTATTAGTAAAAATTGTAACTCAAACCCTCTGTTTAACACTTATGATTTTTCACCAACAAACTCCTCCCTTCCCCACCACACCCAAATCACCCTAAAGAATATCACCCATCTTCTACAACTGCTCAAAGAGCAATTATCATATTAACTCATCTTGGAGTATAAGTTTTTAAAGTCTGTGTAATTTTCTTACAAATAATTTTAAATAAGAAAAGCATCAAATTGATACTGACAATCTAGTAGATTGTGATGAAGCATTTTCACATGTATTTCATCACTTGCTCCCCACAGCCAACTGGTGATATAAGCTGATGTTACCACCTCCATTTTATAGGTAATAGACTAAATGAAAAGAGAATAACTGATTGCCCTAGGTTCTGTGATGATCAAATAACAGAAATGGAACAAAAATTACTTCTTTAGGCTTCTGGTCCAGACTGTGTTTTACCATACCACATTGTCTCCTTGGAAAGAGAATAATGTGTCTCAGTTAGTTTCTGCTGTATTACAAACCACTCCACAATTAGTAGCTCAAAGCAGCTACCATTTATTTAGTGATGATTCTGTGGGTCAGCAGCATGGATGAGGCTGGGCACTCTCTCAGCTGGGCTCACGCTTCATCTGCAGTCAGCTTCTGCTCAGTTGGTAGTTTACTTTGGGCGCTGTCTGGCTTTCAGTTAGGGTGATAAAGACTACTATGCCACATGGTTCTTTCAGCCCCTGTTTTTATCCTATTTGCTACTCTGTCCTTGACCAAAACAAGTCATGTGCCTAATCTCAGTGTCAGTTTGGGAAGGTATCACAAAAGGCATGGATACAGGGAGACATGGACAAATTGGGGTCATTACTGCATACAATTGCCACATTATTTTATGTTTAAATATATTTATATTTTTAATTTAATTATGTAATTAAATAATATTTAATAATTATAAATATTTGCATATTTAAATATAAAAATACTGAAAATGGCACTCATTTCATCATCTCTTCTGACTCTAGTTAGTATGGCTTCTTTAACATAGCTCTTACACTTGAAACAATAATTAGCTATAGATTCTAGGGTGGTACAGGAAAAGTGATAAGCTATGAGAAGGGCCAAAAAAATTGTATGCAGTATGAGCCCATCTATCCCTGCTTCTAGTAACACCTCATGCTTGTTGAGCATTTTATCAGTGCCAACCACTGGGCTAATTCCATTTCAAATCTGCAAAGTAAATAGTATAATTTCCACTTTTCAGATGACAAACCTAAGAGAAATCTAGTAACTTGCCCAAGGTCACACAGTGAGTGACTTTCTGTTTCCACTATACCACACCTTAGCAGCAGCTCCTTGAGGGATCTGACGCTGGAGGCTGAGAGTTCAAGGCCAGTTGCCAGAGAGCTTCTAACATCCAGGATAGTGGGTAAAACTCTCAATATCTTTTTCCTAATGAAGGATGTTGTGTGTACTTATTATCATTTGACTAGTGCCCCATGCAGTTCTTCTGCTATAGATTTTTGATTGTAAATCACAATACTCATCTAGTGATTTTTTTTAAAAAGAAAACCACCAAATTCTTGGAATAGTTTTAATCTGTAATGAGCAGGGATAACTAATGTAGGGCTAGCTGTTTTGTTTGGGATGGGGCGTGGATTCCACGACAGTGAAATATAGATAGTCTAAGTTTCCTTATTAAAAGTGGCAGGTGGCGGCAGTGAAGGGAAGAGGTGAATAGACTAAGTGACAGAGAGAGAAAGGAAAAATAAGGAAATGGTGCCGTTGTGATGGAGTTGAAGGAGTTAACACACTGCATGCATTTGTGAGAGTCCCTATCACCTAATGTAACATTGACCAATTCTAGAATTTTCGGGTCCTCTTCCCATCTCCCATGCAGGCAAATAGGGGCTCTGGAAGGAGGAGTCATGACAAATATTAGACACTTTATGGTTTATATTAATATTTGTATTCTGTGAATGTGTCAGGGATTTTTTTTTTTATTCCTTGATTTCTTTTTGCATCCCATTTTAATGCATTATTATATCTCTCTTCCTTCCCACCCCAAAACCTGTGAAAAAGTACAATCAGCACCAAGGACAGATCCTGCATTGTCCTGGCCTTCCTTGGGGCAATACCTGCTGCCTTCTCCTTTCTCCTGCTGCCCTAGTGGGACACTGAAGGCCCAGCCTTTTGTGTTACCTCATTTTTTTTTTCTTTGTGGGGAAGAGGAGAGGATCAATCCTCACACAAGAAGGAGGGAAGAGACTTCAGTGTGGAGTGAATGAGCTAACAAACTCCTTTTTTCCTTCAAGGGCTCTCTTTATCAGAGGACCCTCACCAGCTAACAAGAATTAGAATCATCACCAAAACTATAGTGAATGATTGCTTTTTTTTCTTAGTTCTTAGTAATCTGAGTCCAGAGACCATTTGTTCTACTTTTGAACACCCAGTACTTCATAGCATATAGTAAGTGTTCAATAAATACCTTTTAATTGTTAATCTGTATTCATGTTCCTTTTTTAAAATCTTTTCTAATTTTCATTTAGGTGTTAAGAAATAAATGTTTTTGTATTTAGAGTTTATTCAAAGCTCTCTTGTTTGTTTGTTTATTTGTTTGTTTTTTAAAAAGGTATTTTCAACAGTCGGAGCTCCTTGCTCAATTTCTCAAATATTAGATTATTAAAGAAAAAAGTCCCAAAACTATACATGTTGGTGTTGGTGTGGAGAGATAGGAACACTCAAACACTGCTGGTGGGACTGTAAACTAGTGCAGCCCCTGTGGAAAGCAATGTGGAGATACCTTAAACAGATTCAATTAGACCTACCATTCGATCCAGCAATCCCATTATTGGGCATCTACCCAGAAGAACAAAAGTCATTCTATAAAAAAGACACCTGCACCCGAATGTTTATAGCAGCACAATTCACAATCGCAAAGATGTGGAAACAACCCAAATGCCCATCGATTCATTAATGGATTAGCAAAATGTGGTATATGTATACCATGGAATATTACTCAGCTATTAGAAATAATGGTGATATGGCATCTCTTTGGTTCTCCTGGAGAGAGCTGGAACCCATTCTATTAAGTGAAGTATCCCAAGAATGGAAAAATAAGCACATGTACTCACCAGCAAACTGGTTTCCCTGAGTGCACATTTGGGAATAACACCAATTGGGTATCAGACAGAGGTCGGGGCTAGGGGGAAGGGATGGGTGTATACCTACTTGATGAGTGCGATGCGCACTGCCTGGGGAATGGACACGCTTGAAGTTCTGACTGGGGGGGATGGGGTGAAGGTAGGGGAGGGGTGCATACCTACATGATGAGTGTGATGTGCACTGCCTAGGGAATGGACACAACTAAAGCTCAGACTCAGGAGGATGGGGAGGCATGGGCAATGTATATAGCCTGATCTTTTGTACCCCCATAATGAGCTGAAAAACAAACAAAAAAATGAAATAAAAATAAAAAAAAAAGAACACACAATAGGAGAGGGGATGATTTTTCCATCCTCAAGATCCCTATATTAATTTGATTTCTTCCTTTGTCTCTCTCTTCTACATCTTTCCCTGACCCATGTTCTGGTGCCCATGTTGTTAGAACATGTGAACGCCGTAGGTATTCATGAGAAGTGCTGTGGCAGTTCTGAGCGCTATCTTTTAAGAAACCTATTGATGTATTAATTTGGATGTGGTTAGAGGAAAATGTCTACAATGTGGAAGTGCCCAGAAACCATACCTTGTCTTGATTTCTTGCAGGATTAGCATTGAAAAAGTTTTTCTATGTAATTCCAGGCCTATAACTAACACTAATATATGGACATTCCAAGGAAGTTTTTCTGGATAGTACTAGAACTCTAACACCAATGAATGGACATTACAAGGGAAAATATATCTGCTCACTAGGTTAAAAATGATTATAATTGGTCATATTTAGCAATGGAATAATCTGAGTCTCATCCATGAAGCTAGAATGCACTGAGTGAAACGAATACCTTCAGAAAAGGGAACCATGTAGGAAGGTCCAAGAGGAAAGACTGTGATCAGACCATAATATGCAAAGCAGTTCATGACCGTGTAGCCAAGATGGAAAGAGAATCTTGTCTAGAAGAAGTACAAAGATAAACTTATGTGTCAGCAGGAGAAATTTGTTAATAGCATCCCAGGTTGTAACTCTGAATGCATTTTCCTGAAGTCGCTTGGTTTCATGTCGTGGCTCTGTAGTGCTTTTACTAAAACAAATAATTAAATAGACTTCTGTTGATTGATTTGGGACCCCAGTGTCTATTCCTTAATTTAATAAATATTTACTTATTGAGCATTTACTGTGCCCTGTACTGTTCCAGGCTCTGTGGTAAAACAGTGAACAAAAAAGAAAAAGTCTCTACCCTTAGGGAACTTATATTTTAGTGACTGCGTAAATGTTACAAATTAATTTGTAAAGAATTAATACGGACTGTAGCCAAAAACAATTTTCTCTTTTACATGTGTTGATATCTGTCAAATTTACCTTAATTCACTTCCTGAAAAAACAACTATCTTTATAAAAAATACATTTTAATAATCATAACCATCAATTATAATTTATATCATCCTTGTACATATTTTATAAATTTCAAAAGTGAAATGAAAATATTTTATTTTTCTGGAAATCTTCCTACTTTTCTAGTAGAATAAGAAAAGATATGGCTCATGTTTCATGCATTGCAATATTTGGAGTTTTTCTTATTCTTGAATCTATAGTTATCATGTAATCTCTCCAAAATTCATTTCTTGGATTATTAACTGTTATTTGTTCTTTCTTGGTGTCCATTTGGGTTATGAATATCAAAGAATTCAGTAAAATATATACAATTTGCAAAATTTAATGTCACATTAAAAAAAAAACAGATGGTACAGCAAAGTCATGAAGTTATTTTAAATATTAGAGAAGGGATGTTAAAAGTGGTCAGGTATATAGCCCTCTGTCGAGATATGAAGACACTGAGGCAAGTGACTTTCTAAGGCCAAGAGTCTCTCTATCACTCCACATGGCTTAATTTTCTCTGCCATTTAAATAGGCTATAGGCTTGAGCGAGATTTATTAAGAAGAATTCACATGGCCCATGCTGCTTTGCGTGACATGAGTATCCTTCCGGCACTGCCCCTAAAACTCCTGACCTATCAAAGGCAAAATGTTTGTGTTACCTCAAGCAGCTGGCTGAAATTCCCAGTTATGCTATGGTTCAGCTAAATCTTAGCAGTCAGAGGACTTTCTAGCTTTCAATATTAGAATTTGTGTTACCTAAGGACCCTAGTCAATAATTAGTTATCTTTCTGAGTTTTGTAAGGTATTAATAACATTTACACAATAATGGGTTTTGTTTTTGTTTTTGCACAATTACTGGGTACCAAGAAGTCTGTTAAATCCTGAACACAATTATTCAATTCTCACAACTATAGGTAAATACTCCTATTATCCCCATTCTACAGGAAGAAATTAAAGAGAGGATATGTAAGTTGCTGAAAGGTTATGTGGCTAGTTAGCATTAGAATCAGGAGTGGAATCCAGCTCTTAAATACCACCTGACTGAACATTACCTTAATTTGACAGCAGGAACCACAGACCCAGAGAATTTACATGATCTGTCCAGCATTACAGGAGTCTGGTAGGGGGGCGGGAGTGAGTCACACCTTATATTCAACGTTTTGTGTTGTTTTACAATGTAAATGCTCTTAGAATGGCTCCATCTGCCACCCTGAGTTCTTAATCTAACATTTGTCTTACAATGAAAAAATTTATATACTTAGAGAAGATCACATTAGAAAAAAAAAAAATAGGCATTTTTAAATTTACTTTTACAAAATTTTCTTTCAATAGCTATTTAATTTCTATGGTAATGCTACACATTAAGCCAACTTTTTTTTACACTTGTTGGTAGCAATGCTTTTTTCATAACTTGAAACCTTTGGGGTTCTTGGTGTAGACTTGGTATTTTCATCTGCCTATTATACTTGTTACATTGTATTATCCAAGTGAGATTTTTTTTTTTTAAAAAGTCCCTGATATTAAATAGTGATTCATTTTTTATCATTCAGGCAGATAGACGGAGTTATTTCTGACAATGTAGTGAAGCTCATTTTGCTGCCGTTTTTTATTTTGTCCAACCTAACAATAATTTCACTGGAGGAGAAAAATTAAAATTGTCTCTTCGACAATGTAATGATACCAGTTTTTCCTTCACAGAAATTAAACAGATTAAAAATCTTAACAGTGACTTTCCAAGGGTCAGTTGTGCTTTTAGAAAAATGCCTAGCAATTCCCCAGGCTTTGTTTTCAAGATAAATCTTGCCTTTCTAAAGCATTTAGCTTTGTGGTTTTTGAAGTGGCATATAAATAAGAGTCCATTTAATGAAATTCAGTGTTGACTCATCTCTTCTTCTCTCCTCTCTCTCCTCCAGCTCTTTCTCTTTGTTGTCTGGAACTTTGAGCTCTACATGATACCGCTGGTTTTGTTATTACTATTGACATGGAACTACTTCTTGATAATATCAGGGAAAGATAACAGGCAACGTGATACAGTAAGTCTCTACTTCCTTACTTGTGTGTGTTTTTGTTCTTATTCCTAGTCCCTCAGACAAGATCAACATTGAATTTGGTTTTACAAACCAGAAATTCTGTCTATAAATACTCAAGTTTAGAGGAAAGTTTTATCAGATCAAAACTAACAGCTCTTTGGTCCTAACACAATAGAAAGTATTCACCTATGTCTAGCATTACTCATCTTGGTAGAGACTAAAGTGAGAGGTACACCACAGAATGAGCTATGATTTTTAATCCTAAATGGGTGTTCCTCCAAATGATTGTTTCTTTTATTCTCATTACGTGTTTTTATGTCTTAATCCTGAATTCAGACATAATATCACAAAATTATTAAAGATCAAACCAGAGGAATGTATTTTACTTAATGCAGTTCTCTGTTCTCTGCCATTGGCAGGAGGGAAGCACTGATGGGGGTTGGCATGGGGAAGTGTATAAAGCACCTTAATTCAATGAACACTCATTGAACAGCAAATACCCTTCTCTGTGTCAGGGGTGTATTGAAATACCAGCTCAAGGATGAAGAGCTTTATTTAACTTAGGGAAACTTATACTAAATTCACCTGCCCTCTTTGGCATTTTTGAAAGTTTTTAGAATGTGTGAGACAACTTTCTCTCTCTGGAATAGAGTTTTAGACTAAAAAGCAGAAGCTAACTACACTGTGATCACATTTGTTGTTCTGCCACGCTCTGTTCCCCTTGGATTCTCTGTGGCTGCACCCCTAGCAAGCATACTTCAAAACTCTTCCCCATAGATAAAGAAATGGGGGGAGGGAGCTCTTCTCCAAACATGACATTTGCAATTTGATAACTTGATAGACATCAGTTGAGAAGAATTTAAAGGTTTGTCAAACATGAGAATCTACTTGCTCCTCATCAGATTACATAGTTTTTTTTTTTTTAATTTCCATTAAAGGTCTCAATTTGATTTATGATCAGTACATTTTGCCAACTACAGTGCCTATCATGATGCAGAATTATTTGATCACCAGTTTAAAAGTATTGTATAATACTTTATCATAATAGTAAACAGTGTGATGGTTGCACAGACATACCTGTGACATAAACGAACTTCCCTTTAAATAACACAAGCAAAATGCACTTCAAATAGTAACACCAGCAAAATATACTTCTTCAAAATAATTTTCTTAACCATCAAAATAAAAGAAAAATCCTGATGTACAACTACCAAGTACCTGGCAAATTTGCCGACAACACACCATGTTTACTCCGCTATTATATTTCTGTCTCTTGCTAGATTATAAATTTGAGGGAAGGGACTCATTGTTCATCTTTGAATTTCCACTGTCTATAGCATGTGCTTTGCAAATTAGAGATGTTCAAAACCTTTTTTGTAAAGTCTATCAAACCAAACATGAGATTCCTAATAGAGATTTTAATGGTGAGGCAGCATCAATAGACAAGAAGTTATTAGTATTATTGGCAAGGATTTTATAGCTACAGATTTAACTTGCTCACTGAGAGACAAGCCCCAAATGCTATAAGCATTGGTGTCGTGGGGACTAATAGGTACTTTTGTCAATTAATCCAGGATGTTTTCTTTAAGAAAATAGGACTCTCTCAGACAATTGCTTTTTTGTCCCATTTATTTCAGGGATAATATCGAGAGAGAAGAATATCTACTTTTCATGCAGTTGCCTTGAGACAAATTTTCAAATAAGATTATTTGCAAATAGGAAACACTGGTAATTTAGTTTTAGCTTCTTAATTCTGTGAAGGGACTTATCTTCAGTATTTAGTCATTGCTTTGAGTATTCTTAGTAAAAATTTCTGAAACTATAGACTTTACTTGTTATCTGCTCCAGAATAAACCTGTTTTGGCTAGAAAGGTCCAGAATATACCTGCCTTGGCTGGAAAGAGAAATAATAATATATAACATATCCTTTTGTGCTTAAAATTCTCTAAGTCTTTTTATAGCCTATTGAAAAATTACATATTATATAATTTTTCTACTGCCCTTTATTTTTTCCCTAAATATAACTCCAAAATAGTATTTACCAAACCTTTTCCTTTTAGGCACATCTCCTCTAACAGACTCTTCCTTTTAGCCATAGATAACATTTTATTCCCCGGCACAGCCCACTGTGAAACATTCTATAGCCTAACTCTCACAGAATGCCAACTACACTCCATAACTCCCAGTAATTGCCTTTTATTTGCCCCAAACACACATATCCACATATTCTGTTCTTTCCAGGCACCAGAGCAGCAATCACAACCTTTCATTCAGCTTCTTATTCACTGGCTCAGTTGAGACCTTATGTAACTCTTAAATCCAATTTGTCTAATTATGTGTTTTCTGGCATACCCAGCTGTGCATTTGAACTGGTTGCTCCTTTTGAAAAGAAACCTGGATTATTCTTTGCTGGTTGCAGAATACATACATACATACATACATACACACACACGGACATATATATTTATACACACATATATGCAAATTAAGGGACAGTGTTTGTAGGGGTCACCGTGCTGTGACTAAGCGGCTCTCTGGTGTAGTGCACAGCACTAGAGGAATGATATTTTACCCTAAGTCCTTATTGATATCCCAAAGACATTGCAGAATCTTTCAGCATATGTGAAAACTTCACAGGATCTCTGAGGTGCATTAATCACACTGTTGGCTAATTCCAAACTAGGAAACTTTCTGTTTTAGGAAAGAGAGAGACAGAGAGAGAGAAAGAGAATTTTCTGCTCTGGAGGGTGGGGGCGGGGGACACATCTGTACATTCAACAAACAAAATTCAATTAGTTTGAAAACTATAAAAAAAAAAATGAAAATGACCTTTGGGTCTGTCTAGCAAAGAGAGAAAAGAAAACAATATTTCCATGGCATAAAAAGTTGAAAAGAAAATAACACTGTGAAAGATAAAAAAGTGCATAGATGGGTAAAAATCCTGTCTTCAATGTATTGGTTGATAGTTGAGATTAATACCAAAATAGGGAAGAATTTCCTTGTGTGTTTATTGTTTGTTAAGGATAGCCTTTCCTTTCTTGGAGATCTATAAGATCACAGGAGCTGAAACCCCCTACCTTTTCCTTACCATGGTGCCTGTTTTAGTTTAATGAGAAAAATGAGATGTAATCTTTACCGAATAAGTTTTGCTACATTTAATGAGCTGAACCTGTTAAGGACAGGATAAGTAAACAGTCATTCCGGAGGCTAAAGCTGTAGTCTCAGAGGGTGCACATAAGAAAAAGACATGGTTAAAAACAGTATTTCACCTTCACTGTTTCCCAGTTGAACTTGTTAAAAATAAGCAGTCTTAGGTCTGAATCTATCTAGATTTGGACCACAACATTAAATTTTCTAGCATGAGAATTGTTAGGCTTTTTCAGAAAAAAACCGTTTGATACATGCTTCACTCAGAAATGTCCCTGGCATGAAAGGGATTTAAAGATAGGAATGTCATCCTTGTCTTGGTTTGAGCCATCACTCCAAAACCTGGGGAAAATTCTCCCCTGCACTGCCTATTAAGCTTGTAATAACTATCCAAATTACAGTTACTGTGGGCAGAAATTTGGTAAGTCAAAGAGTAGATGCCAGGAAATGGTCTTTACTTTGGGTTTTAAAACTACTGAGCCCTCATTACAGTCTGGGCACTTTATATTCATCTGCCATTCAGTCCTCCCACAGGAGAGAGAAGCTGATTGTGTCAGCCCAGCCAATGGGTTGGGTCCTCCTAAGTCAGGTAACCCTCCCCCGCTAGCCCCTGCATCTGCGGCAAGCAAGGGAAGACAAGGAAACATGTGGAACAAGCATGGCTGCAAGAGCCCTCCCTCAAGAAATGGGAATCCGGTCTTAGAGAATGAAGGAAGTAGGTTGGCCAAGCAAACCAAGCAAACTATTGCTCACCTTGTAAGTATCATTATGTCTACTTTACATTCAGGGAAACAGGGTCAGAGAGGTTAAACAACTTGCTCAAAGGCACACAGTTAGAAAGTGGCAGAGCCAGTATTAGAACACAGATCAGTCTATCTGAAGGGTGTATACTCCTAACCACCAGCCAATCGCATTTCCTGCTGTGGCTATATTGTGGTACACCCCACCTCTTCCTGGGTAACATTCTAGCAGATTTCTCGCCTGAGTTACAGAAAAACCAGTAGCAATAACTCTACCTTCAAGCAGACATATTGATGAAAAAACACTCACCCCCTCCACCAAATCTCCTAATCACTCCTTCAGAGAAAAGCAATAGGCAATTGTTAAGCAATTTCTATGTATCAGGTATCTTACCAACCCTTTTGGAAGACATTACTTCCTTTTATTCTTCACAGTAATTATATTGAGTAAATAATTCTAAATGGTTTTCTCCCCATTTTACAAATGAGAAACTGCAGGATCAAAGAGGATAAGTAATGAACTCCACAGAGTAGGTATGATGTGAACCCAGTTCTGCCCTGTTTGAAAGCCCCAGGCTATTTCCATGGTAACGTGCAAGGCTTTCCCCATGGCAAGTCTTTCCCCAGGGGCCACTTTCTAAGTGTCCAGGGACTTGCATGGAATCCCAGATGTCTCCAAATTTCTTCCTATAAGGTACCCAGTAACCTCTCAAGAATTGGTGCCCCCATTAATCTCAGAAGCATCTGTGACCAAGAGACCTTCCATTCACCCAGATGAGCATAGGAGGAGTAAATCAAAGCTGAGAATGCTTCGTATTAGTGAATAAAGTTTTTGAATTTCCTTGACACCCAAAAACTCTTCAAGCAGTGTTTTTTAATTACACTTTAAAAGAACATTCATTTTCACTGTCATGATATTCCTCCCACACAACAATCTCAGTTACCTAATCAATGGAGGCATTGAAAGACTGAGGAGTGGGGCAGATCAATGAAATCATTCTCTGACTCATGCTATGACTATGACACAAATTGAGACAAAGTCTGCCTTGCCAAAATACTTTAGTAAATACTGAAATGTTTAGTTAGTTCCCCTGAATGACAAAATACTGGATTCTTCTTTTCCCTTTTAGAATAGTACTGAATATTTTTTTCTCTTTAGAACTGTTCCAGTTAAGCCCAGAGCACTTATCTCTAGAAATAAAGCTTATAAGGAGAAAATTTCCTTTGTCACCACAAATGCTGTTGATCGAACAACTGGGGATGTTCACCAACTTTGGATGAACACCAAAGAAACATCTGGTTGTTTGACCTGAGTTTCTGTAAATTGAACACATTTATTATTTTCACAGCCAGTGCTCAGTTCCAAAGAAGTATGTGGTAGATTATTTGAAAACATAGAATAGTGAATAAGTGAAATATTCCTAACAAGATCTAAAGAGGCTGGACAAAGTCAAGCTGAGAGAAGAGAGAACTCCATATGCAAAACACTTGGAATGTACGGTCAGACCCTCTCTACTTCAAGAGAGTTTTATCATTCACTGATAGCAGCATAGACCACAAGTTTCCTGTGTTTGCCTCTCGGTACCAAAAAAG
Organism: Eulemur rufifrons; assembly: GCF_041146395.1. Lineage (NCBI taxonomy): Eukaryota > Metazoa > Chordata > Mammalia > Primates > Lemuridae > Eulemur > Eulemur rufifrons. The sequence goes on along the minus strand of NC_090999.1, from coordinate 64,889,067 downwards.
ACCACATATTCAGTGCTCTTAACAGAAGCAGCACTGAGTCATACAGCCTGTAAACACATCTAAAAATGGATGATCACTCTTTTCTTCTTCGTGCTTATTTCAACAGCAATTTTCTCAATTTTTTCAGAAGGTCATTAGCTTACAAAAATCAAAGGAGGACGATGAAAAGAACCAGACCTTTAGTTTTCCAACACAATCACTACATAAAGAAGTAGAAATCAATAGCCAATCAGATGTCAGAAGAAAAGTTTATCCTCCTCTCAAAGCTGTTCACCAACTGTTTAGCCTGGCTAGATCCTCACTCTCTGTACAGAGTGGTGTCCTAACGTATTGACAACCATCACATCATCAGGCTCTGGCCATGGACCAACAGGATTTCTACATTTTCTCCACTCATTCCAAGTCCCCCCACCAACCACAACCACCATGCCACCATCCCCTCCCTCCCAGCTGAGAACCAGGCCTTCTACTTTGCATATTTTCCTCAAATTCCAGCCCTAAAGCCCTATGCATTTGTCCCCAAACTAGAGTTGCCAGATTTAGCATATAAGAACACAAGTGCCCAATTAAATTGGCATTTCAGATAACAACAGGGTATACTTATATTAAATAATAGTCATTATTTATCTGAAATTCCAATTTAACTGGATGTCCTATATTTATCTGGCAACTTTATCACAGTCACACCTTGTATTCTTATCTCAAGACCTGGAGGAAGGTGATCATTCTGAAATGAAGTTCTGATTGTGTTATTGTGCTAAGTTGGTGGTTCCCCAACATCTTCAAGCACGGAATAGAAGACCCCTCATAAGCAGGCCCCACCCAAACCATAGCTTTAGATTTATCTCCCCTGTATTCCAGAAAGATTATTTATGTGTTTTTTGGTTTGCTTTTGTTTATTTATTTTAGAGTATACAATGTTTATTGAGAAAAAGGTGGGAGTAGTAGACCAAATAGGTGAGAAACAGAAATGAAACAGACCATGCCATACTCTTTTGTCATCTCTTTCTTCTGGACAACTGTTCACTACTTGGGAGAGCAGGAAATCATGGCACAGAGAGGTTATGCCATTTGGAAAAGCTCACACAGCACAGTTGGATGGGACCCTAGTTCTGACTGGCTCCCAGGCCTGGGTTCTCTGCCTCTCCTCCAATCTACCCATTCCACGGGCCCAGGGAAGGCAACCCCCTGGTCTCCGTGACACAGCTAGAAAGGAGGGAAGAAAGGAAGGATCTTTCTCCCTTTGGATAGATGGGGAAACTGAGGGCCAGAATAACACAGTAACCTCAGCAGAACCAGGCGCCATGTGGGACAGATGTGTGGCCTGGAGAAGAGCAGTGTAGGCAGGGTCTTGAATTTAGTGGAGACAACTTACTTCATCAGCTTCACTGCTGCCTGGCAGCCATGTGCGCACTGTGGACAGATGTGTAGCTTGGTTGAAGCACTTGAAGTCCTTGCCTCAGGCACGACAGATGAAGGGTTTGAGGTCCGAGTCCAATACCCGGTGGGTCCACAGCCATGGAAGGCTGGCAAGGACACAGGTGCAGTTGGGTAGCTGCAGCCCTGGTGAGGGAGGGACTCTTCTGGGGTGCATTGCTCTAGGGTGGGGTCCATTGCTCTGGGGTGGGCTTCAGGGCCACTCTTCCAGCTGCACCATGTACTTGTAGGGGACCTGGTTGGCGTCATGAGCAGGTGGCCACCCCACCATGGGGGTCAAAGCCCCACAGTTGAGAAAGGGGTTAAAGGCAGGGCCTTTCACCTTGGGGAAAAGAAGAGGTTTGAAAGGTGGTAGGTCCATGGCCTCTGGAGAGGAGGACTAAGGGTGGGGTGGCCCCAGCAACAGCAGGAGCATCTAGAGCAGAGTATCTTTGTAGTTTCCCAAATACCCTACACACTTTCTCTATGCTTTCTACTCTTTTCCCAAAAATATATTTACAAATATGATTCTTGCTTATCACTCATATTTTGTTTTTTACAAAAATTGAACCCACTGTTAGCTTACCTACTTTTTACATTCTGCAACATATCCAGAGGTATCCCTCATATTACTGAAAAATCTTCTAGTGCATTGTTTTGAATGGATGCATAATTTTCACTATATGGATACTATATTTTTTCTTAATTAAACACTGTTTTTAGAAATGTTTGTTTCAAATATTTTTGTCTTCTCAATGATATAAAGAAAGTCCTAAACAAATCTTTGGGCACCTTTCTGGTAGTGTCTTTTGACAAAGTCCTTGAATAAAGACTTTGAGTGGGAGTATTTGCATTTTGAAGATTTTTGGTAGTTATACTAATTTGACACCCACTAATATTTTAACATTTCATACATTTGTGCCTCAGTAATGACTAATTATTATGTCTTCTGAAAAGCCATCCCTCATTTCCCTGTCTCAGCCCCAGCCACTAGACCACCCCTACCAACTCATACTCTTAAAGGTTAAGCAAGCCCACTCCTCAGAGTTTTCATGTCCTTGTTTGTCATAAATTTGTTTCAGATGCTGCCTAAGTATCTATCTTAGGCCTGACATAAGTTATTTGAAACCCAGTTGTACCCCATCACTTTTGGCTAATTAAAACTTGCCGTCCCTGTGTGGTTATTTGCGATGTAGCCCACTTGGTCCTCGTCTCACTGACTCCAAACTAAACACCCCCCACAGCTGCTGACCATGATAAAACCTAATGGTCAACACCAGCATTGAGTTAGTAAGTTCCCCTTTCACACGTTTTCTTTAGCCAAGAGTTGATGCCCAAGGGCCTTAATAAAGGCATGGTCCTACAGGCCCTCTCTTTCTCCTTCATGCTCCACCTACTAGTTGAGCTCTCTGCTGCCTCCAGACTTGGTCTCCTGTTGGCACCCCTAACCTCTCTGGGACCAGTAAGTAATAAGTTTCTTTCCACTTTATGCATTTGGGGTTCACCTCTTTATTGTTTCTCACCTGACCAACAGACCTGAACCTAACTTTCTCCTGGTCAGAGCTCTCCTAGAAAGTGGCTATCTGGCTTATGGTCACTTTCTTTTTTTTTTTTTTTTGACACAGAGTCTCACTCTGTTGCCAGGGCTAGAGTGCCGTGGCATCAGTCTAGCTCACAGCAACCTTAAACTCCGGGGCTCAAGCAATCCTCCTGCCTCAGCCTCCCGAGTAGCTGGGACTACAGGCATGCACCACCATGCTTGGCTAATTTTTTCTATATATATTTTTAGTTGTCCATATAATTTCTTTCTATTTTTAGTAGAGACAGGGTCTCACTCTTGCTCAGGCTGGTCTCAAACTCCTGAGGTCAAACGATTCACCTGCCTCGGCTTCCCTGAGTGCTAGGATTACAGGCATGAGCCACCATGCCCGGCGTTATGGTCACTTTCAAGAGGACCTCCTTACCAAATTAAAAAGAAACCATAACAATAAAAATCACAACACTCTGACTATAATAATTGGCTCACTGTGAGTCTTGCTCACCAGCTTGTGATTGTTCTAATTGTATCTTCCATTTGCTTATCTAATCCCAACACAGAGCAAAATGTCTCCCCCATAGCAGCATAATAATTGCTAAAAAAGTTCGATGAATGAATAAATATTTTAGTCCAATCTCTCTTTCCAAATCAAAAATTGCCTAGCTTTTATGCATAATTATTTTCATTCAACAAAATGTTATTGAACATTTTCAGGAACCAACAGTGTTAGCTGTTGCTCAGAGGTGATTAAGACATGCTCCTTGCCCAGGAGAGTCTGTGGTCTAGTGAGGGAACCAAACTACTAAATCAAATATGTGAATATAATTGGTGCAGTGATAGAGATCTGTATATGACATGCAGAATGTGCAGACAAAAGGCATTTAGATCATCCCAGATGTGCGTGTGTGCTGCGTATGCAAAGAAAAGGGGACTAAATCTCTCTCTGTGGCCATAGTTCTTCACTCCTCGGTCTGTCTCTTTCACTTAGTAACTCTATGTTTGCCTTTAATACTTGTTGAGCTTATTGGCTGTCCTTTCACTCAATTCTCAAACTGCAGTTGAGCTTAAAATTGGAAAGACAAAATTGTAGACTAGTGGAAGATGAGTATCACCAGTGTGTGACATGTCAGTTCATATAAGGAAAGATGCAAAAGAAAACACTTCTACGTTTAAGTCAGTTTTCTAAAGATCTTCCTCACTGGAATGCACACTTCTTGCTTTAGATCTATTAAGACTCACAAGAGACTTAGAGTTTAAAGTTAGTGGTAGTTGCCATAGAGGCTGTTTACAGCTACTCTTATATTTTAGCCCCCACTGTCTTCCTGAATTCTCCCCACCTGCTCAGATTCTCCAGAGATGCGTATGAGAATGTAATGGGGCAAAGAAGGTACTCTTAGTTCTTTCCTGAAAACCAGCTCCTTTTCTAAAAAATCAATTGTTTCGGTAAGTTTGAAGGCAACTTGAAGGTCTTGTACCAATAAATGGCTGAGTTTTTTATTTTTTTAATTTTTTTATAATTGAGCCCCAGCTGACTCCTGGTGCTCCAGAGAGTCATTGAAAAGCCAACTCCCTAAGCTCCCCTCAAAGCCTCCCATGGAGCCAAAGAATTCACCCTCTGTCAGTTCTGCAAAGCACCCAGCCCAAGTATCCATCCATGTGTCAGCCCAGTGGTTTTATCATTTCTGTTCTCCTTCCAAAAAATCAACACCCACATTGTTTTCATTTCTGTAATTGAGGAGTGAGACTTAGGAGAGGAGAAAAAAAGGATACCCACAGTTTTGGTCTCAGGGTGGATGTGTTGTCCTGCCTATTTCTGGTGATTTCCTGTCCTTTTTAAATAATTTTGCACTCTCCTCTTGATAGCCCAAACTCTTAGAAACATTATGGTGAGGGAGGTAGGACAGTGGGGCCAACCTTCTGGCTGACTTGTGACCTCGTAACTAGTTTGCTTTGATTATTATGCCCTGTGGAGTGGGTGGTGTTGGAAGAGGATTTCACATAATATTTGTGGAGACTTACTGTTCCTGGAGCAGAAAGGTGACAAGAAATTACAAGAGCTCAGTTAACAAACTAAAAGTGGAATCTAAATGACACATCTTGATCTGCTTGTGGAAAATGTTTAAAAATCAGAACTATTCGGAATTCAATAACTCAGAATATTCATTTTATAAGCATTATATGAGATACATTTTTCAAAAGCATGCAACTGTAGGGACCTTCTACCATCGTGTACATAGAACTGGAACAATACGTTTCAGTGACCAAACACCTTCAAGGACATATTCTGTCATTTGTTATCATGCAAAAAATAAAATAAAATGACTATTATACACTATCACTTTTTTCAAAAATAAGTAAATTTCTGGTAACGTTGCTTAAATAAGAGAAAAGTCAGGTCACTTAAACAAAGCTCCCAAATGAGTTATTCTCCCATGGGCAACAGCAAAAACATCTTAAAAATAAGTTTTACCACTACACTTTTCCAATGAAGACCTGGGATTAAATTTCAAACCTCCTACTTGTTAGCTATACAAATTTATTCACTCTCTAGTCCTCAATTTCGTTACCAATAATATGGGGACAATAGCTATCTGTTGGGGTCTTCTGAAGATTTAAGAGACAATTACAATGTGTTTAGCATACAACAAGTGCTCAATGAATGACACCTGAGCACCTTACCATATATAAAACAGGGCAAGCCAGTGTGAGTATTAAGGGGGTATAGCCATTGTATAAGTTACTACCTCTCTTGAAGAGTTCCCTTGTAAGTCCTATTGAAACAGATGGTTTGCTATGGCCATTAGTCATTCTTCTTGGTTTTCAGCTTAAAAACAATAATATTGCCACAGTGAGATTTCCTGTGTCCATAACCCCATTGCTATGTAATCCCACGAAAATAAAAACTATATAAATCCCACAAAAATAAAAACTAGATATTAATTTTTGAAAGCATATGAAGAAATTTGAGCAAAAGTAAACTTTAACAGATTAAAACATCTTGATAACTGAAATTTACAGAAATACTCTAAGTATTATGCCATTTTGCCAGTCATATTCATACATACTTGAAAGAACCATCTTTCTTGATTATTGTAGTACAAATCTCCACCATACACAGTGTATAAAGACAAAGGCAGGCCGTACCCTGAGCAAAGAACAGGGCATTTTACTAAAACCATCATTGAATCCAAAGGCAAAATACTCCTTTCCAACAGGCTTGCTCAGGATGTCGGGTAAGAGGAGGGGAAAGGTAAACCTACACCAGCATACCAGGCAGGGACTAATTTTAATAAATCAGAATGGAACATGAAAATGTCAACTTAATCAAGCATTTAAATTTTATTAATCAAGCCTAATTTTTATGAGTGCAAATAATCACTGAAGCTGGACAAATTTGTTCTCGATTGCATCAGAAACATAATTTTAATATTTAATGGACTGATGAATTTAAATGGAGAATTATCTTTATGAAACATGCTCTTCATAATTTGCCATTAAATGAGAAATAAAAAAAAATCAACATAAATCTTACATAAAGGTTATTTAACTAAATGTTGGTACTATAAATATTATAAATGCATTATACACTAATTTAGCAATCACACAGTACACTACATAAAGCAGAAATGATAAGTAGACCAGGCAGGCTTTTCCTAGAATATAGAGCTCTGTGTTATATTGTGGGAAGCCCATGATATAATGGTTCGGAGGTTTTGTGTGAGGTTTCGTGAACATTCTTTTCATTCAGGCTTTTATGCTACAATTCGCCATTCACCACAGACATTCTTTTCAGTCCAAATGTAGGTCTAAACCCACTAGGACTTTCTTTTGTGAGGTGATAATTCTTTATATAAAAAGATAAAAAACATTTTATCATTATTATTTATAGAAAAGAGATATAAGAAAAGAGCTGGTTTTCTGATTATGATTTTTTGACATTCAAAACATGCTCCATTTTTAAAGTTAAATTTTCTGACATCTTCTCAGGTCTTAAAATATTCCAGGTGAAAAAAAAAAAAGAGAAGAAAAAGAGAACTCAAATTCGTGTCAGAATATTTTTCTCTGCAAATGTACACCCATTCCACTCACTCTGTCCATGATCCGCAGCAAACAGATTGCTTGAAATAGGGAGTTGCTGTGAATTTTTATAAAAAGTGAATCAAACCTAACAGGTCAGTACGGTCTAAAAGTTTGCTAACATTAATCTCCAAGGTAAATGTTTTGAAGTTCTTTTTCAAATTCTATTCTTTAAAGATCTCTTATGTTCCCAAAGTGTAGTATTTTCTTATTATACATGTGCTAAAATATGCATTTATCTGAAAAAGAACTTGCCTATTGCAGTTTTCATGTTCCCAAACATACCTGCTGGGGTTGGACAAAGCGTGTTTAGGAGAAGATGGCAGGACATGGTACTCTTAAGATGGCCACAGCAGCTCCCTTTTCTTTCTTTACAGAAAATATTTTCAATAATGTGGATCTTTCATTAGAGACTTAAAAAACAAAAATTTCTAAGGTTGTTTATGAAGTTGGAAGCATTTAAAATTGTGCCTCTTTTGTTACAAAGTTGTGGTTCCAGAATGGAAATTTGGCTCTAAATATAGAGGCTTAAGTATATAATTTTCTTTTTTATTTGACCTGTTTGTTACTAATATATAAAAATAGTCCAAGAGCAGTGGCTCACGCCTGTAATCCCAGCACTTTGGGAAGCTGAGGTGGGAAAATTGCTTGAGGCCAGGAGTTCCAGGCTGCAGTGAACTGTGATCACGCCACTGCACTCCAGTCTGGGTGACAGAGTGAGACTCCATCTCTAAAAACTATTAATATATATGTGTGTGTATGTATGTATGTGTGTATATATATATTTTGCTTTGTCTCTAAAAATACATATGTGTAATTATAAATATTTTGCTTTGAAAACATTAAATTTTATAAAATGGATTAGTGGCAAGTCTAGCTATCTTTTAATTTTATTTGCGAAGCACGTTAAACAACGCAATTTTGGGGAGCCTTTTGTGTACATTTTTCAAGCTGACAAATAATACAGTTTCAAGAAAGCATTATTATTTAAGAAGGACATTCTAGGTTAATAGTTGACCTATTTTTTTCCTACTCAGTTGAATTAATATGCAATATTCTAAGACACCAAGATTAGAATTTTCCTGCAAGCAAAAAGTACAATACATTGTAAAGCCTTTAGATGGAGACATAGTTCAAATAAGCACTAGAATTCTGATCACAGTGCTTTGTGTTAAGTATAAGAATGAACATTTTAAAATACTGAGAAGGAAATATGAAAAGACATTTATTTAAGATGCTTGTACTAATTATAGAATTTATATTAGTTATCGTTTAGCCTCTCTTAATGGAAGGGCTTTTCTGCATATTAAGCTGACACTTAAGAAAATAAAAGGTTACATACTCTTGGCCAGTAAAGTAAATTTACTGTCTTTGTACCTTACAGCAAAGCATATTATAAGAATGCTGCTGTTGATGATACAGAATACAGGCTTATGTAATCAGTAGCATGCATCAAAAGTCATCTGATAGCCACATTAAAGCCACACTTCCTATTAAAAATCAGACTAAATTACAACATGGTACTTTCTAGAATGAGCCAGGGAAATGCATTCTGCAAAAAGAAATAATTGTATTTGAGTGTCTCTGTAAAAATCAGGAAGTCTTTTAGCAGTAAGTACTAATGCTTTTCTTTTTAGTCTGCCTTCTTTTGTATTGCAATATATTCAGCCTCACTGGCAAGCCTATCACACTAATTATTATTACATCTACTGGTTCAGTTATCTTGATGACTACTGTAGCTGAAATACTCCAAGGTCAAATCCTTAATAGCGTGAATCAAACTAAGCAGCCATCATACATGCAGTTGCTTTTAGAGATACCCTGGATGAAACAGTATATCCCAGACCTGTTTGAGTCTTATTATTCTTACAAACATGGAGGAAATTAATGCAGTTTAATTGTGCCATTTATTTTGCAAAAGTTCTTTCTCAAAAATCTTGTGAGAAGCAGTTGTCCTGTTGTAAAAATGTCTGCACAAGCACTCCTCTAAAGATCTCATTGACCACAAAAATCTTCAGCCCGGCCTCTGGTACTTTTAAGTGATACGAAATCATTTGAGTGGTTATATGCATCTTCCCAATCCACAGACATTCCATAATTTCATATTATGCCTACACATACATGTGATAAATCCATTGGCATGCAGATGCATGTTCTGCTTGGTTTACACACATTGATATAAATGAACTCCAGACCATATTAAAGAATACCACTCCCCAAATTCTTCCGTATCTCTAGGGTGGAAATAGGCGTTGAGTTTGTAATGTATCCAAATATAAGTATCTGTACACATTGGGATGTTCTATGAATATGAAACTAAATGTGAAACTTCTTTCTTTTGTGTCAATTTTCTTTAACATTTTAACATCACAGTTGCACATCTGGACAGCAGTGATTTCTACTTTAAATGTGTTGCATTTTTATAGACCATGTTTGAGGAAAGCAATTTGAATTGTACAACTATTCATTCTGAACATAGTAAAACATCCATTTAATTCAAAGATTATTTCCAAGGAAAAGAAGTAAACATACTAAAGAAACTGGATTATGTCAGCATTGGCTTTCAAGAGGTTTTGGCTTCACAGGACTCAATACTTATCTTACAAGGTTAACATAACCAAGATTCTTTTTGTTTAAAGGGCTTTAAATAAGTGGAAGATTTTCTTCCTAGGCAAATTATAATATGAAGTGTTCCAAGAATTATTCATGGGCTTTTTAACCTCTCTCCTCACTTTAAACATGCACCCTAAATTGATGTTTAAAAGCAATAGTTAGTATCCACTGTCTCATGATGATTTTAATAACAATGTTTACCTGAACTCACTTTTCCTCCTCCTTTCATTGGTCTTCCTGTTACAGCATCCTTCTGGACACCTCCCTTATATATCGTCTGGTGGAATAATTCCAAACATGCGGTCATATTTTTTATTCAGATACCAACATTGTTATTAATATTTTCAGTCAAATAACATTTTATTTCCCTGCAAATCACAAAATGTTTGTGTTGGATTACAATTAAAAGTCTTATAATATTAAGAGAGCTCCTCTACAACCATATGAGAGCTATAGAGTCTATAGATACACTTTTGTTTCATTTTTAAAATATACAGCCAGATATTATATGTTAATAACAAATGTTCAGCAAAGATTGAATATGGGTGGAGAAATATTATGCTTTTAAAAATAATGTTATTTGCTTATTCTTTGGCTGTAAAGTAGCTGGCATGCTGCATTTGTGGCTGTCTATGTGTGTTTTTTAAAATGTCATCTTTATTAGTATTACATTCAAGGAATAGTACCAAGAATCAGTTTCTTTCAAGACCTTCCTCCAGTGTGTGGCATATAAGTCTGTGACGAGCGACATTACAGAAGGTCATGTCACTTTTAACTGCTTGCATTACATCTTTCTGATTTCCCTAGTGCCCTTCCTTTGTTTGATTAATACTACTTGCTTTCAAACAAGGTATCAGAAAGCATAATTTGGAAGGAGAATTCTAGAGCCGATCTGAGCTGTTCCCCCTTAAGAAAAAAGAAAAAAGAGAAAAAAATCCAACTTTGTAAATGTATCTTTTCTACCACCTGCATTTTTTGTCACGTTTCATTTTTTTCGCCCTCAAGGAAATCCTACATATATGCTGCTATTAAATTATTGCTAACAAATGTTTGGCCAACTGGACTTTGTATACTTGCAAACAAAACTATGTAGTGCTTATTTGGTTTTATTTGAAGAGGAAAGAGCTGGAAATTGAGACTAGGACTTCTTTATTTTATTTGTTTTCCTAAGTATTAAACTCTAGCGCTCTCATTCTAAATAGCAGGTGTTATTTGAGTTCTCTGGGAAGGGCTGCAATTTTGTGCAGTCATTAAATGCACTTCAGTGATATACACAGTTTGTTTTTAAAAGCTCAGTTTGCAGTTTCTACGTTCATTGCATTTGGCTAAGCTCATTCATGTCTTAAAGCACAGCTCAGCTTCTGAGACACTCTTGTCCTCAAAGCCATCCATTTCACATGACCATTAAAGCCTGAAGATTAGTTGTGAAAGCATCATCATATTAATTTGGAATCTTCATCCACATCTCTACCTGTGCCCCTATATTTGTTTCTCAGTGTCAGTGAAAACATGAGTCAGAATTTTGTGTTATTAAGAATACAGAATATTTTGCCCAGGAAAAATATATATGTAATTTCCAAAAACTAATGTTAAAGATATTAAGTTAGTGTTATTTTTTTTTTCATAGCTAACATTTTTGAGTACTTACAGGGATACAGGAACTATACTAAGCACTTTATATATGTTATCTCATTGGATCCTTAACACTGTGGGATAGGTGCTATTATCATCTCCATTTTCTAAGGCACCTTAAGCTTCACATAGGCAAAATGTAATAGTGGGATACATTCTGAAGCAGCTTAAAGGCATCAGTAGGAAGCCATCTATATTATAAATCCTCACTTGTAGATGTTTATGATGTAACATTAAGAAGCAACTGGAGGAGGGGAAGAGCCCTCACTAGAACTCTAAAACATGACACAAAGGCCTCTCACTAACACAACACTTTTCTGCCAAATGTAAAAGTAAATGGTTGTATTGGGTGGTTCTGGCTGCACATTTGTGGAGCAATTGTGCGTAGCCAATTACCCACTGTGCAGAGTAAGAACAGTCTGGGTTTTGCAAATGAAGAGCCTAATTCCGAAGGCCTCTTTGAGTCATACTGGAACATAAGATCCACAGCTGATTTGTAAAATGTGTAAATTAAGCTAGTGGTTTGTTTTATGGTTCAATCGTATCTTGGGTGTTTGAAAATTAATTTGAAGAGAGTGGAGATCCCCAAATCTTAAAGGTTAAGTATTCATAGATTTTATTTCCAAGGCAAATGTTTGAAAGCATTTTGAATATTTGCTTTCATTAATCTGCATCATTGATTAGGTATAAGTCTTTCCAGGTGAACTAAATTAGTTCTGTGAGATAAATGATAGGCACTTCACCCAAAAGTGTGTTCAAAGATATGACGGATAGATGATGCATTCATCTATTCATTCGATCAACAAATATTTCTTAAGCATCTATCGTGTACCTTACAATCTGCTAGGCACAATCCTACACCATTCTGCCTTCATAGCACCTGCAATATGATAAGTACTGAAGAGAGGAGGTATATAATACATTCTTAATTATAATGAGCTTATAACATGAGTTTATTCACAAGAGGAAAACTATAGTATTCATTTTATTTTCCTGGGCATATTTGATATGACTCTGCATGGGTAATTTTAGCAAAAAAAATTATTTAAATCTAAACCTTCAAAGATAATTTTATTGAAGGTACAAAATAATAATTATTTTTAAAAATTTAATGAAGTTAGGTGAATTATTTTGATACAACACAATGTACCAAAACATTGTAGCTTCTTTTCTGTTTTAAACCTCCAACACAAATAGCCCAATTTGGAATAGCCTGGCCTGTATCACCTTAATTATACATTGTTGCTAGTGTTGATTTTATATTTGTGTTGCAAATGCCTCAGATTTGAGGAAGCTAAGTCAACATGAAGATGATCTGGTAGTCTCTATTTAATTCCACTGGATTGTAAGCCACCTGAGGACTGATAGGAGTGGAAATTAAGTATTTGTTGGTTATTTATCTTTGTATTCCCGCATTACCTACCACTGTGTGCCTTGGATAAAAGCGTTTATAATAAATGCTTATGGAGTGGCTGAAAATAGAATGTCAAGAGTCTATCTTTCTTGTTGAGGCTGAATCGCTTTATATGTCCCAAAGTAAGTGTAAGCTCTCATCAGATATCAGAAACCACATATTGTGTTACTATGATTCTTTTGAAATGCTGACTGTCCGAATGAAAGACTGCAAAATTCTACCATTTGATAGAAGATTTACAGTATGATATTAATTTAGGAACACTGTCACAGGTTGTCAGACACTTTGGGGTATATAATGGTTCATGAGCCCTGGAAGTTTGTGTTTGGGCTATTCTTTTTAAATTAGCTAATGCTTTTAGAATATTTGAGAAAAATTATTAGGAATAACTGAGAATTCTGACATGTTATCTCAGTTTATATAACTCTTTGCATAATACAGTCTTGGTTATTGACATTTTCACTCATAGAATATTCCTGTTTGTATCAAAAAGCCACATGAAAACAGGGCTAGGTGTTTCTATCCTCTAAGTTATGAGCTTTGGGAGAAAGGTTTAAAAATATTTGATAACCATTATTCTATTGAGTCTATTTAGAGATACAGGATTAGAGAAAACCACACGAATTTAGAAACTATATCAAATGTCATAAATACAATAAGTTGGGACTTACTTGAGTAACGACCCCATCCCAAACTTTTAAAAATTTTTGGTTTCCATGGAGTGCACATGTGTATGTTTGTTTAAGTGTGTAAAACCATTTTAAAAACCTGAAATGGAGTGAAGTGTCCCCTCCAGGCAAAGGGAAATTATTTGGCAAACCCCAAATAATTCTTCCATTCTGCTGAAGTAGGTGAACTAGGAGCCATTGAAAAAATACATGTATGCATATCCACTTGCAGAGGTTATACACATGTTATATGCATTTGATGATATAGAATACATTTCTAAATAATGTTAATAATATCCGTATTTATTATATAATCCTTGTGTAAAACCACAGAGGATTAAAATGAGCGTTTTAAGTAATTCACAAAAATAAAAAAATAATAGAGATAATCAAGACTTGACATTTATACATCAGAATTGAAATTTGAGCCACAATATAATACAATCTGAGCTATTTGATCAGGAAAAAAATAAAAATAAAATTTGAGCCATAAAAGGCATTGTTAGATTTATGCCATAAACCACCAACACGAATCAATTAACAGACATAGTTTTTTATCTTAGAGTTTGGTGAAAAGTAAATTAGAAATAGCAGAGCTGTTTCACGCTTAGTTATCGAGCTCTAAATTTAAAGTGCCTGATTAATATAGACAGGAGGTGTAGAAAGGAAATTTCCTGATTTAAAGCATCCTCCAAATTAATGTTCGTTTACCTTATGCATATTTCAATTTTTTTTAAGTTGTCACAAGACATTTTACGTAAATAGGGTTCCCCTGACTGAGAGTCAGTTCCCTGCTTTTAATCAATGAAAGGCAGAGCATTTTTCTAATCGCTATCTCTAGATCAAATATTCCCTCTCAGGCATCCGTTTCAAATGTTAATAAAGTTTTCACTTCCAAAAGGTTCAAAATGACAGAACAAAATTCTCTCCATTACGAGCATAAAACGACTTCTGTTTCTGTCTGCAGGTAATGGAGGACATGCTAGAGGACGAGGAAGAAGAAGATGACAAAGATGACAAGGTAATTATCTTTCCCAGCACTTGGGTACCTGGGGATGGGGAAATGTAGACATGACACTGTTTTCACAGACAGTTAAAAAAGGAGTTGAAGTGTTTGAGTCCAGAAAATTGGACAGTGCTGTTTATCATCCTAACAATGCCACTGCATGTTGCAAAGAGGGAGAGAGGGCTATAAATCCTCTTCGCTTTTGTCCAGAGCTGGGTCAAATATTTTTCTGCCAGGAACAAAAAAAAAAAAAAATAATTCAGCTTGTCTGGAACTTGATAGCTCTCGTGAAGATAACAGCAGTGACGACTGTTTTTGAAGGGCAAAAATTTGTCCTATCTTGAGTATTACAAATCGAGCTATGCTTTGGGGGAAGAGGGGAGTGAAAAAAATAGCCTGCATGAGTTGAACGTGGGTATTGTCACCTGTAATTTTCGAAGAATTGCTCAGCAAAAGGACACGACTGCACCAGAGGACATTTAAATAACCCCAATTCTCACTGCCCTTGCCTGGGTTTGGAATGGCCCCATGGTTCCTCAGTCAGGAAAGCCCGTTCACAGGCTTATGTTTCGATTGCTGGTTGGCTTGGGGGTGGTGACCACAGTAAATAACAGATAGTTTCTGGGGCTGCTAGTTTCTGGGATTGCTTATCCCCTAAGGGGAGGGAACAACTGGAAGTAGGAATTAGAATGACCTTGCAGCACTGTAGCAATGGCTGGGGTTGGAAGTGCTGCTTTCTACAGCAAGGATAGTGATGCTGTTGGTTACATCATCGTCTCTGGGCATTTCCAGACTTAAAATCTAAAACATCTTAGGGTGAGATTGAGAGAGAGGGAGAGATTATCATGCATTATTTCCACATTATTCAGCATGTAAAACCAGATTTTGACCTTCACCAGAATCTGACTTGTGTTATAGTAAAGCAATGAAATTTTTCGAAGGAGAAAAACAGTGTGTCTTAATTTACACCCTTGACCTTTGATTCCAGTAGAGATGTACAGTTATATCCCAGTGTAAGAATTTGTGTGCTGGAAGTAAGCATTAGAAATGTCAAAAAAAAAAAAAAAAAAAAAAAAAAAATCACAGTGATTAGTTAATCCCCAAAATGATGTTTTTTTTCCTAACAAATATTCAACGCTTAAAGGAAAATGGAAACACACACACGCACACATTTTCTCCCTTCTAATGCTATTTCAAAATTTTTAAATTGATAGAGCTTTTATGTGAAATTTTTCTTCTATACATCATTTAGTCATTAGCGACATCATCAAACATAAACTAACAAAATCTCCTTCCTGCAAAAACACATATGTGCTTGTTTTTAATGTTAAATAACATGAGCATACACTTCTGGCAATAAATGATATGATTTATTGTTAAGGTCAGTTGTAGAGCTGTAGAGAGCTTGTATTTTAACTCAACATACCAGCTCTGAATCATCATTTCTCTGCTGATAAACATTGAGCTGCCATCCATTTATGGCCATTTTCCCTTGCTTGTTGCTGCTTTATTATTAAAGCCACCATAAAGATCCATCCCAGCAGCAGGCGTTTCCCCAGAAATGTTAATAAATGGAAACCCTTAGTGAAGTCTAGTACTTCAATGTCCCTGCTTGAAGTGAATCTATATTTTTTTTTTAGCCAGTTTGTTGATATTCTATACTTCTAATATCCCCTTTGTATGGTCATGTTTTAATAGAAAGGATGTTAGGCATGGGAAACAAATAGATACACCTGGTTAGCCAGCCCACCAAAACATAGATGTCGGCCGGGCGCAGTGGCTCACGCCTGTAATCCTAGCCCTCTGGGAGGCCGAGGAGGGTGGATCGCTCAAGGTCAGGGGTTCAAGACCAGCCTGAGCAAGAGCGAGACCCCGTCTCTACTAAAAATAGAAAGAAATTATCTGGCCAACTAAAATATATACAGAAAAAATTAGCCGGGCATGGTGGCGCATGCCTGTAGTCCCAGCTACTGGGGAGGCTGAGGCAGTAGGATTGCTTAAGCCCAGGAGTTTGAGGTTGCTGTGAGCTAGGCTGATGCCACGGCACTCACTCTAGCCCGGGCAACAAAGTGAGACTCTGTCTCAAAAAAAAAAAAAAAAAAAAAAACCAAAAAAAAAAACATAGATGTCAAGTGGAACATGCCAGGGTGGAAACGCCAAATCTCTGGAGTAACATCTATTGTAATGTAGAGTTTGGTTGTCTGAAATTGACAACCTGCTTCTAACACATTTTCAGATCTAGTTACCAAAGTTGATTGAAAGTGAGTACTTAAATTACGCTGTGAAGGGAACTGTATTCTCCTGTACGGGATGCCGACAAGCAGTGTGTTTTCCATGTGAAAGGATTGTGAGCTGATTTTCATAAATCCAACCCTCTGTTTGAGTGATGCATACAGGAGGTTTTTCCTTTTTACTCATCATGCAATTGATAGCATAAAAATCACATCTGAACAAAAAATCTCAAATGTAATAATTTACAATAGACTTTTAAGTGCTTGCATAATAGAGGGAAAAATCTTAGAGTGGACATCTTGAAATATAAACTTTTTACTGTATGAAATGAAAATATGAAAGAATCTGCAAGTTTCCATTTACCAGCTTCCGTCTCTTGACTGGCTCTCTCAGCAGTAAATGTTTTAAGTCCTGGCTATCAGTGTGTCTGAGTAGGAGAAGGGTAATTTCCTACTTTAAAAAATTCATTGGTTCCTCTATTTAAAGTTTGTGTATAGAGTCATGCGTAATGGAATTTCATGAGAAAACAAATGTGTTTTTTGCCATACGAGCAGATACTGACCTCTAGCTCTCATTATTTCTCTGTTTTCTCATATGGTAAAACAGTGGGGTCAGGTCAGTGGGTCCTCTTATAGGATAAAAGTAAGAAAGATTAATAAATGTGCCAAAGCCTCACTTTAATTGAACCTGAAGCATATGTTGCAAGTATGTAAAATATGTCCCAGATGTTTCACCAGGGCCAGTGTCTTGGCTTTCCCTGATTACCACAAGGCAGCTATTAGTCCTGTAACCTTTGGACTTGGGGGTAGATGGGGTATTACGTGGCATAGAATGAGAGCACCTGTTTTCCATTCAGCAAAGACCCCTGGCAGGCTTTGCCTAAGCCTATCCATATGTTTTCACTTAGCAGATTGTTGGGCGATTATGAAAAGTGTCTTTCTTTAGGAGCCAGCATTGATATTAGTCACTCACAATGAAAGGGCAAGTCATTGGCTACTTGACAAGGTCCGTGTGGGTATAAACTGAAGCCTTTTATTTCATTTGAGTTTGGAGTGTTTTCCTTCGACATGATTGTGTACACAACAAAGACACAGGTATAAGAAGTTGAAGCAGATAAAGATTATAATTACTTAACACAACAGTTTTTTTTTTTTTTTTTTTTTTTTTTAGTGCTGACTTTAGCACCTGGAAAGACTTTGGTTAAAATTGGTAAAAGCTAAATCGTGATTTACCAGATTCCCAGATTTATAATTCCTCCAGATTATAGCTTTTTGAGTATTTTTCTCTGTAATTCTTCCTTTTTATTGAAAGGGCCACTTATTATTCAGGTGAGGGTTTGTGATCCACAAACTTATTCTTCATTCTAAAACCCATCGTCCACATTTGCTTAATTCTAAAATTAGGTGGCTTCTCTTTTAATTCAATTCCATGGTTTTCACAAAGGCAGAGAATATGGGTTTTAAATGGTGAGTCTAGTTATGAATCATTGACTTGTTAATATTTTCACTTATCTGAATTATGTAGTAGCACTATGTTAAGCTGTGCTAGAGATGACATTTTTCCTGAATTAAATTTTAGAAAGACATCATACTGTGTTCTCAGTTCCCTTTGTTGTAGAGCATTCTCTCAGTCATCAACCACAAAGTCACAGTTTGATCTGATTTTTGACCTGACACCAAATCCCGCCTTTGTGGTTAATAGACTATCTTAGCAAATAAGGTTTAGCTAAATTACCTAGGCGGAGCTATCAACAAGCCATATAACAGTGTTTTTCACCATGTTATATATAATAGTACAGTGGTCAGTCTGCATAATCTGGACATCTAATTAATGAAGATCAGCTTTCCTTTTGTAGTTTAAAAAGTTTAGGCACGCTTCCCATGGTGCATCCTACCCTTGTAATAAGATCCAGCTGCGATATCAGGAAGCAGACAATAGAATGCAGGTTTTCCTTAGGAAAAGCATGGATTCAAATGCGTGGCATTCTAGTAATGTTTATTGATAAAAGATATTACAATGTTCAGGCATTTATGCTTACATTACTTCTTTTTCTTCAACCGTTATGTAAAGGTTAATGTGTTTCAAGATAACTAGATGCAATGAATGAAACATATCTGAGTTACTTCAAAATACACAGATTGTTTGCTTTAATTCTTGAAATCTGTGTTTTCTGGTTTGATTCTCCATCCATAAACATGTATATAACATACTCAAGACTTCTACATCTCTGCATCTCAAATCAACCATGAGTGGGGATGGAAGGGGGGAAGAAAAAACTCTGATAAGTGATATGAAATATTTTAATCTGACAAAATGGCATTTTCCAGATAGTCAATGAAATAACTACATAGTAGGAAAACAGATCAAGGCTTTGAAGTACAGTAAGAAGAAAGGAGACAAGGAAAGACATTCTCATAAAAAATATCCTAAATCACATTTCACTGGAATACCATTGTTTTAGTTTGTTTGCTATTGCTGCATAAAAAATTACCACAAACTTAGAGGCTTAAAACAACGCTCATCTTTCAGCTCTCAGTTCAGTAGATTGGAAGTCCAGTTCAGCTCAGCCGGGTTCTCTGCTTAGGGTCTCACATTGGACAAATCAGGCCAAGTTCTCCTTTGGAAGCTTTGGAAAACAATCCACTTGCAAGCTTATTTGGGTTGCTGGTAGAATTCAGCTCCTTATAGTTGGAGGATTGAAGTCCTTGTTTTCTTGCTGGCTTTCTGCTCCTAGTGACAACTTGCCATGACTCCCTCCATCCTTAAATCCATCAATGGAGAATCTCTTTTAGGTTGAATCTCTCCCATACTTTAAATCTCTTTCTTTGGGAAGAGGCCAGTGCTTTTTAAGGGCTCACCTGCTTGGGCCAGGCCCACCAAAAATAATCTCCCTTTCTTAAGGGCAACTGTGCCGTGGAACATAACCTTATCATAGGAATGCCCATTACATCATATTCCTACACCCAAGAGGGAGGAGGGGACTATACATGGCACCTACACCAGGAGGTGGGAATCCTGGCAGCCATCTTAGAATTCTGCCTTTCACAACCATCTAGACCCACCCATACTCTAGAGTAAAAATGTAACAATGTTTATGTTCCTTGGATGTATATTATTGCAAGACTGTAACCAAACTATTATACAATAAACAAATGAGGGAAACCTGCCTGCCTAGATGTTTCAAAGATTATAGGAACATCTCATACCAGCAGTATACACTGAAGTATATTTTACAATCATAGTATAGTATATCCCATTGCTTATTATCTAATTCCGGTCTGGGGTGAGGGGTTATTGGGCAGGTAGAGGGCTATTTGCCCATGGTCTATTTCTTTCCCCTGGTTGCTCCCTTCTTGGGAGAAGGGTAAATGAGAATAAGATTAGCAAAGAGTAAGGTTGGGCCCGTTCCCCCTCGGGGGACCTGTTGGTGCTTAGACCCACTGAGCTGATAGCCCACTGACCTCAAGTCCTTAGATACACTCTATACTCTACCTGGAGTCATAGCAACATTAAAACTGGAGGGTACTCAAGGAATAGTCTAGATCAGCCCCCTTGTTTTAAAATGTGGAAACTATGGTTCAGTGAAACTTAAGTGAATGCTGAGGGTGATATAAATGATAAGTGGCAGAGCCAGGACTAATGCTCAGGTTTTCTGACTCTAAGTTTGGCATCTTTACCCTTCCTTAAGACTGTGTCTTCCTGGGGGAGGGGGGACATGGGGATCAAAGTACAGATGCAAATTACCTCAGTCATGACCTTTACTTGTTTAGATAGTACAATAAGGGAACAGACCTTTCTTCCCAGCCAGGGGCTGTTTGCTTCTGGGTTGCTACCTCTCTTCACTGTTCTCCTGCACATCCAGCCCTTTCCATCATAACAACTAAGGGGGTGTGTGGTGGGCAGAATAATACCCAAAATGTCCACACCTGAATGCCTGGAACCTGTGAATATGTCACACTATATGGCAAAGAGGAATTAAGGTAGCAGATAGGGTGCAGGTTGCTAATCAGCTGACCTTAAAAGAGGGAGATTATCCTCAATTATTTGGTTGGGCCCAAAATAATCATAAATGTGTTTAAAAGCAGAAGACGCCATCACAGCAGATGGCAGCTGGCAGCTGAATGCAAAGCCATGGCCAAGATCAAGGCTCAGGACCTTCACAGCAAGAAGGAAGAGCTGCTGAAACAGCTGGACCTCCTGAAGGTGGAGCTCTCCCAACTGCATGTCACTGAAGT
This sequence comes from Eulemur rufifrons, assembly GCF_041146395.1. Classification (NCBI taxonomy): domain Eukaryota; kingdom Metazoa; phylum Chordata; class Mammalia; order Primates; family Lemuridae; genus Eulemur; species Eulemur rufifrons. The sequence continues at coordinate 64,868,237 of NC_090999.1, read as the reverse complement.
GACAGGTGGTATGGGGTCCAAGCTCTCCCAGAGCCGAGCTGTCTGAAATCCATCTCCCTTGTTCTCGCTGTCGTTAACCAGACTCAGAAAGAGACCCTCAGGATGTCCCACAAGGGCAAGAAATACAAGTCCCTGGATCTGCAGCCCAAGAAAGCGTGTGCCTGCACCACAGCCTCAGCAAGTACAAGGAGAACCTGAACACCAAGAAACAGCTGCAGAACAAGCAGCTATTACCCCACTGGAGAAATATACAGTGAAGGCCTAAGCATGGCAGCATCAATAAAATACAAACTGGCTAGATGACTGTGGTGGGGAGGAAGCTGCTGTTGCTGGCTTTGAAGGTAGAGGAAGGGGGCCACAAGCCAAGAAAAATGTGGGCAGTGCCCAGAAGCTGGAAAGGGGAAGGGAAAGGATTCTTCCTGGAGTCTCCAGAAAGAAATGCAGCCCTGCCCCCATCTTGGTCTTAGCCTAGTGAGACCCATTTTGGACATCTGAACTATAGAACTGTGAGATAATAAATTCGTGTCATTTAAGCGCCTAGGTTTATGGAAATAGATGACAGCAGCAATAGGAAACTAATACAGGAACCTTCTAGCTGCATTTTCTATACTTCTCCAAAAAACACTGTATTTTAAAGCACTAGATCTGAGCTCCTAATTTTCCCTTATTAACTTAGTCTACTTGTCTCTATAAATATGGCTACGTGATTTTTCATTCAATATGAGAACTAAAAACAGTGTCTAACAAAGCAAATATTTTTATCCTAATTGCCTTAATTTTTGTTTCAGAAAAGCTTGTTCACAAATGAAAGCGAGTTATTGCTCATCTCTGTGCAGTTGTGTACTTTCCTGTTTAGGACCCTGTATTATTAATTGGTGAATGGAGCAGGAAGTTATGGTTAACTTCATTTTTCAACAGAAGAATTTTACTTTCTCACAACACTCATTCCATTCCTTAAAATGCTTCACCCTTCAAAGGACAATGGGTATTAGCATTATTAAGGTCACAAACCTTTAAGAATCTGAAGAAAGCTTTAGACTTTCTCCCCAGAAGAAAACACATAAGTACATACACACACATACACACACACACACACACACACACACACACATTTTATGCCTTTTTTTTTTTTTGTCATGGCAACTGAATTATTTTACAGGGACTCTAAACTATCCTTATAAAGACATCTCTATTACTCTCACCACCTTACCCTTGACATTAATGCCCAGTTCCTCAAACACCTGAGATAAATGGAAATTTTTCAAGTAAAAGTAATCTTTAATTCAGTTCAAAAGTAAGTTTCTACAAGAAGGTTGAAGTCTGGCTTGTTTTTGCTGCTATGGAGTGGCTTTCGACACAGCACTGGGCTTGTTATCTTTAATGTCTGTTTGTGGCTTTTCAGTTTCATGGCAGTAAGTGCTAGAAACACTGTCTTGGCAGAAAAAAAAAATAACAAAATGAGAGCTGCTGGGACCTTATCAGATGAGGTCAGGCATAGTGAGTATTCCTAGAATTCTCCAAAATTCTTTTTGCTTTCATATTGTGTCGAGATTATCTCTTGAAAAGTCTACATCATTAATGCTTCATATTTTAAAAAAATGATTAAGTATTCATTGTTCCATGCTACGGTCATTGGAGGTAGAATTAGCTTTCTAAGAGTTAGGTAGTGATTCTAGCTGTTGGCGGGTTTCTGCCTGTGAACAAATTGATAAGTTTTGTCCTTCCTTGTTCCACTTTGCAGAAGCACTTCTCCGGTCTTGGAATGTTTAGGTAGATATCTGCCTCCAATGTTCCCTTCCAAAGTGGCAATTGGGCTAAAAGAATTTAAATGAAAAGATGTACCCAGCTAATTTGGCAAAAATATTCACCACGTAAAGCAAACTATGAGTGGACTTTTTCCTGTCCGGTTATTCTGATAGTTGGATTTCCTTTGCCTGACAAAAACAGAACTTTCATTTAAGGTCACTCAAATGTTTCAAGACAGGTCGTCTGGAAAGCTAGTTAACTTCTGTATTGCAGCAGTGAACTTCCTCTTCTACACTCATTTCTTGACAAAAACTCTTGAAATAGCAGTGTGTCAGCCCTGGCTCTCAGGAGGTTGACAACGTTCATAGAAATAGACACGATTTTTTCAGGATCGCTGGCAGAGTCGTTGACACCGGCTGACACCACTGCATGTTGAGATGAGAAGCATGTTTCTTCACCAAAGCAGCAAAACCAGATGTGTTGCCAAGCATCACAGATGCTCTATCTGAACCCAGAGTGCCAAGATTTTTATTTCGCTTGAAACTTTGGCAAAGAAATTCTTCACCATGTTAAAGGCATTGACTCTGCAGATTCTAAAAGGAGTTTACAAAGTAGGAATTCTTCCTTGATTGTAAGAACTTGCCAACAGGAGTTGGCTATGCACATAGAGGTATCTACTTTCATTAAGTTACATCCAAAGGCAAATATTAAAGAAATATCAGAAATTTTGTAGTGTTGACATCATCTGATGAGGGCACAACTGTAAGAAAAGTGTGGCTTCACCAAAATATTTCCAGTGGCATGTGAGTTATTTTTCTTGGTGATTAATTCATTTTTAAAACGTTGCAATGCATCTTTTTTTCCCCTGGGGGCAAATCTCAAACCCAGGTGAAGTGCCAGTATTTAAAAATCAAACTGTTTATATATAAAGAAAAAGATCCACAATGTCTAATAAATTTTCAGAGTAGGCAGTCTGAGGAACTCCTTCAATTTTATCAGTTCCATGCTTCCATTGGCCAAAATCTAGCCACACAACTCCTAAACTTGTGTTTTATCACACTCCATAACTAGATATGAAAAACTCATGGTGGTATTGTTTTTTTGTTAATTTTTTAATAGACCCATAATTTTACATATATATGGGGTACATGTGATATTTTGATATACGTCAAAGCAGGGTATTTAGGATATTCATCACTTCAAATATTTATCATTTCTTTGTGCTGGAAACATTTCACATCTTCTTGCTATTTTGAAATATATAATAAGTTGTTAATTATAGTTACCCTACTGTCCCGGTGAACACTAGAACTTAGTCCTTCTATGTAACTGCATGTTTGTACCCATTAACCAACCTCTCTTCAACCCCCACCATTCTCAGCCTCTGGTAACCATCATGCTACTTTTTTAGGTCCCACATATGAATGAGAATATGTGATGCCTGTTCTCTGTGCCTGGTTTACTTCACTTAACATAATAACCTCCATTCCATCCATGCTGCTGCAAATGAAAGGATATGATTTTTATGGTTGAATAGTATTCCATGGTATATACACACCACATTTTCTTTATCCAATCAACTGTTGATGGACACTTAGGTTAATTCCATATGTTGGCTATTGTGAATAAACATGGAGGTTCAGGTATCCCTTTGATATACTGACTTCCTTTCATTTGGATAAATATCCAGTAGTGGGATTGCTGGATCATGTGGTGGTTTTATTTTTAGTTTTTTGAAAAGTCTTCATACCGTTTTCCATAATGGCTGTACTAATTTACATTCGCACTGACAGTGTGTATAAGAGTTCCCTTTTCTCTACATCCTTGATAGCATCTGTTATTTTATTTTATTTTGGGTAATAGCCACCTTAACTGGGGTAAGATGATATTTCACTGTGGTTTTGGTTTGCATTTCCCCATGACTAGCGATTTGAGCATTTTTTCATACACTTGTTGGCCATTTGTATGTCTTTTGAGATATATCTATTCAAATCCTCTGCCCACTTTTTAATTGGATTATTATTTATTTATGCTGTTGAGTCATTTGAGTTCCTTGTATATACTGGATATTAATCCCCTGTCAGATAAATAGTTTGCCAATATTTTCTCCCATTCTAGAGGTTGTCCCTTCACTCTGTTGATTGTTTCCTTTGCTGTGCAGAAAGTTTTTTGTTTAATATAGTCATATATTAGTCTATTTTTGTTTTTGTTTCCTGTGCTTTTGAAGTCTTAGCCATAAAACTTTGCCTAGAGTGTCCTAAAGTGTTTTCCCCATGTTTTCTTCTAGTGGTTTTATAATTTGGGGTCTTATATTTAAGTCTTTAATCTATTTTGAGTTGACTTTTTGTATCCGATGAGAGATAGGGGTCTATTTTTATTCTTCTGCCTATGGATATTGTTTTCCCAGCATTGTTTATTGAAGAGGGTGTCTTTTCCCCAGTGTATGTTTTTGGAGCCTTTGTTGAAAATCAATTAACTATACATATGTGAATTTATTTCTGGGTTCTCTCTTCTGGTCCATTGGTCTGTGTACCTGTTTTTATATTAATACCATGCTGTTTTGGTTACTAAAGCTTTGTAGTATATTTTGAAGTCAGATAGTGTGATTCCTCTGGCTTTGTTCTTTTTGCTTGGTATTGCTTTGGCTAGTTTGGGGTCATTTGTGGTTCCATATGAATTTGAGGTTTGTTTTTTCTGTTTCTCTGAAGAATGCCATTGGTATTTTCATAGGGATTGCATTGAGTCTGTAGGTTGCTTTGGGCAGTATGGTCATGTTAACAATATTAATTCTTCTAATTCATGACCATTGGACATCTTTCCATTTGTTTGTGTCCTCTTCACTTTCTTTCATCATTGGTTTGTAGTTTTCCTTGTAGAAGTCCTGATTAAATTTACTCCTAGGTATTTTATTTTTTTGTACCTATTGTAAATGGGATTTCTTTCTTGCTTTACCAGCTAGTTTGTTACTGGTGTACAGCATGTCATTTTTGCATCTACAACTTTATTGTTTATCAGTTATCAAACTTCTTGGTAGAATCTTTAGGTTTTTCTAGACATAAGATCATATCTTCTACAAAAAGAGACAATTTGACTTCCTCTTTTCCACTTTGGATGCCCTTTATTTCTTTCTCTTGCCTGATTGCCCCAGCTAGGACTTTCAATACTATGTTAAATAAGAATAGTGAAAGTGGGCATCCTTGTCTTATTCCACTTCTTAGAGGAAAAGCTTTCAGTTTGTCCCCATTTCATATGATGTTAGCTGTGGGTTTGTCATATATGGTCTTAATTGTGTTGAGGTATGTTCCTTCTATGCCTAAGTTGTTGAGTTTTTGTCATGAAGGGATTTTGAATTTTATTAAATGCTTTTTCTAAGTTTGAGATGATCATATGGATTTTTTCCTGTCCTTCTGTTGGTGTGATATATCACATTTGTTGATTTGCATATGTTGAACCATCATTGTATCCCTGAGATAAATCCCATTCGATCATAGTGTTTTATCTTTTTGATGTGTTGTTGGATTTTGTTTGCTAGTGTTTTGTTAAAGATTTTTAAATCTGTGTTCATCAGGGATATTGGCCTGTAGTTCTTGGTTTTCTTTGTGTCCTTGTTGGGTTTTGGTATCTGGGTGAAGCTGACCTCATAATTCCCTCTTCTTCAACTTTTTTGGAACAGTTTGAAAAGTATTGATGTTCTTTATAAGTTTGTTAGAATTCAGCAGTAAAGCTATCTGGTCCTGAGCTTTTCTTTGTTGGGAGACATTTTATTACTTATTCAGTCTTGTTACTTTTATTGGTGTGTTCAGATTTTCTGGTTCTTTTTGGTTCAATTTTGGTAGGTTGTATGTGTTCAGGAATTTATTCATTTTCTCTAAGTTTCCCAATTTGTTAGCGTATAGTTGTTTATAACACTCTCTAATGATCCTTTGAGTTTCTGTGATATCAGTTGTAATGTCTACTTTTCAATTCTAATTTTATTTACTTGGGTCTTCCATCTTTTATTCTTGGCTAGTCCAGCTAGTGGTTTATCAATTTTTGTTTCTTTTCAAAAATCCAACTTTTTATTTTATTGATCCTTTGTAGTAGTGTTTTAATATCTGTTCAGTTCTGCTCTGATCCTTATTTCTTTCTACTAATTTTGGGTTTGGTTTGTTCTTGCTGCTCAGGTTCCTTGAGGTATATCATTAGGTTTTTTTAATCTAAAATCTTTTTTGATGTAGGTGTTATTATAAATTTCCTTCTTAGTAGTGCTTTTACTGTATCCTACAGGTTTTGGTATGTTGTGTTTCCATTTTCATTTATTGTGAGAAATTTTTTATTTCCTTCTTAATTTCTTCATTGGCCCAATGGTCATTTAGGAGCATGTTTTTTTATTTCCATGTATTTGTACAGTTTCCAAAGTTCCTCTTATTATTGATTTCTTGTTTTATTCCATGTGGTCTGAGAAGATACTTGATATTATATTGATTTCTTTTTAAATTTGTTGAGACTTGTTTTGTGGCCTAACATATAGTCTATCCTGGAGAATGTTCCATGTGCTGATGAGAAGATTGTGTAGTCTGCAGCTGTTAGATAAAATGTTCTGTAAATGACTGTTTGGTCTCAAGTGCAGTTTAAATCCAATGTTTCTTTGTTGATTTTCTGTTTAGCTGCTCTGTCCAATGCTGAGAGTGGGGAGTTGAAGTTCCCAACTATTATTGTATTGGAGTCTCTCCCTTTATATCTAATAATATTTGCTTTATAGATCTCAGTGCTCCGGTGTTGGGTGCATACATATATTTAGAATTATTGTATCCTCTTGCTGAATTGATCCCTTTATCACTGTGTAATGACCTTCTTTGTCTCTTTTTATAGTTTTTGATTTAAAGTCTATTTTATCTAAGTATAGCTACTCCTGCTTGCTTTTTGTTTCCATTTGCATGGAATATCTTTTTCTATCCCTTTATTTTTGGTCTATATGTGTCATTATAGGTAAAGTGAGCTTCTTGTAGGTAGTACTATTGTTTTTTGCTTTGAAATTTTCCAACTTAAGCTAGACTCAAAGTTAACAAAGATACATGGCTTATAATCATGTTGGCAGGGTGGGTTTTCTTAGGTTCTTATCAATAGGAAACCATTCTAGAAGTTTTAACATAGTGGTCTTTTTACCGTCAATGGTATCTGTGGCAAGTTGCATTGTGTTCCAAATTGATGTCATTGATGTCAGACTTGGCCATGTGACTTACTTTGACTGATATATGCCACTTCCAAGCAGAAGGTTTAAGAGCCATCCTAGGCTTTGCCGTCTCTTTTCCTTCTGAAGTGAGGCTGGAACTGTCCACATAGAAGCCTGAGATCTGGAATAAAGATGACATGGAGCCAACTCATATGGACATACAGTGTGAGCAAAAAAATAAACTTTTGTTATTATAAATCTCTAAGATTTTGAGGTCTTTTTGACTGCAATATTAACTTAGTCTAAGCGGACAGATACAGCATCCTATCCCATACTCCTTTGTGTGAATTAATGTCATAATAGTATAATTTGACATAAAATATGGATTTTTTTAATAAGAGTAACCAACGTCTCAAAAAGGAAATTTTTAAATATTTTTTTCTGCTGGCTGTGGTGGCATGTGTCTGTAGTACCAGCTACTTGGGAGGCTGAAAGAGGGGGATCACTTTAGCCCAGAAGTTCAAGTCCAGCCTGGGCAATATAGTAAGACGCTGTCTCAAAAAAAAATTTTTTTTTCTTCATAAGTTCACAGACCTACCCATGCCCACCTTGAATCCCAGTCTCAGGTAAACGTTGAACTATTTTGCTATTGTTTCTCTCTCCTTGAAAAATGACACTTTTGTTCCATAAACTTATTGGAGGACAAGTCACTGGGTGGATAGAGGTAAATGTGACACACATGAGCCTTTCAGGAATCTCTGTCCTGTGGGGTCCTTGGTGTTATGTATGCCAATAATTATAATACAATGAGAAAAATGTTATAATAAAGTTATAAAGTGTTCTGGTGAGAAATCAGGAAGGTAGCCATTTTCACAGAATTGTCGATGAATGTTCCACAAAGGAAGTGGCCTTCAGTTTCAGTCTCGAGGAATTAATGAGAAGGTACCAGGAAAGGTGGTATATAGAAGCAAGGAGTACGTAGTATAGCAGGAACATAAAGTGCAGGAGAGGAAGTAGAGGAAAATGACACTAGAAATGTAAATTTAAGACTATGAAGGCTTTAGCCATCATTTAAAGAGTCTGAATTATATCTTCAAGTAATGAGGAATCTAAGGCAGTTTTAAAGTAGGGTATTGTCAGACTTCACTATAAAATATATGCATATAACATAATTCAACTTGTGCCCCCTAAATCTATTGAAATTTTTAAAAAAGGAAAAAATAAACTTCACAGTGGAAAAAAGACAAAGTAGGGAATTGTGATGATGAAATGTTTATGTTAAGAAGAGAACTTTGGCAGTACAGCAGAGGATGGAATAAGAAGGAAATGAGGCTTGAAGTCGGGAAATATGCTAGGACGTTCTGCAATAGCTCTGGCAAGAAATAAAGACATCTTTAACTTAACAGTAATAGTGATAATAGAAAGAAACAAATTTGAGAGATATATTTAATAGTAAGTGTAATAAGATTATTGAAAAAAATTAGGTTGAAGGGAGTAATGGAAATCTTAGGGTTACGGATGACTGAGATGTCTAGCTGAGATATGCTTATATTTATGTAGCACTTTACATATTTCAAAGTGCTTTCCCTTATTTCTTTATTTAATATTCACAGTAATTCTGTATATTGGCATAGGCAGTATCTCTCCCATACTATAGTATCAGGAAGATCAGGATGATTAACCTGGCCAGTGAGGGAAGTAGCTAAGACTAAAAACTAGATAAGGGGGAATAAGTTGAGCCTAGAAACAAGTTTACTTGTCCTACAGAACAAGCTAAGACTAGGAATTGGGTAACTTGTCTTCACAGAAACTGAGATTAGAAAACCAATCATCTAATTAATGTTCCTTCCCAGACATGTTGTAGCAAAGCCTGTTGACCCATCTAGAGATGACACCTAGGCCACTTGGAATGCAATTTATATAGCCAGAGTCTGTTCTGCTCAGTATAGGCAGAGAAAGTGCCCCAGATGCCTGCCTAGCCACCTTGTTCCTAGGCATTGAGTCTCCACAGAATTTGGAAAAATGATGCAGCAGGTCCACAATAGCGTCTTTTACCTGTTCAATGTGCGCTCAATAAGTAAGCACAGATCTGGTGTGGAAACAACAAAGACAAATGAAAAAAAAAAAAAAAGACAAATGTAGAAGGGGCAAAATATTTGCACTGCCTCAAAAGTTAGTTCAAAGGGGAAGGTATATAGTAACCATGCTTATTCCAACTGTGATCTAACAGTCATTAGGAAAATCTGGTGCGGAAGAACTTGGGTAGGTTGAGAAGCAGTCACTACTGTCACTATTTTATAGATGAAAAGACTGAAACTTCTGAGTCATAAGTAACTAACTCACTGAAAGTCACAAAAAAGTGAAACAACCCACGTTTAAACTTTAGTCTGTCTGCCTCCAACATCCCTCATTTTTTGCATAACAAACTCCCCCAAAACTTATTTACTGTTTTTTTTCCATTATTCAGTGTGGTAACTGGGCTTGCCTGGGAAGTTCTTGTCCAAGTCTCTAGAGTGGTTCCAGGCAGATGCCTGGGAATGCAACCATCCAAAGACAACTAGTTGGACATTCCAGATGGCTTGGGCTGGCATGTGTTGGCTTCTTATGTCATGGCAGCTTGGTTCTGAAAGGAAGAATTTAAAAGCGGATGTTTCAAGAGACCCAAGTAGAAGCTGCAAAGCTGCTTATGACTTAGCCTTGGAAGTCCCAGAATATCACTTCTGCCACATTCTATTAGTCAAGAACGACATTAAGGCCAGCCCAGATTCAAGGAGAGGGGAATTCAATTCTACCTTTTGTTAGGGAGTATGAAAGTCATATTACATAAGAACCCATAAGCTGGGAGATACTGTATGACCATCTTTGGCAAATAGAATTGGCCACAATTTCCAAAGAGCAGAAGCTTCCAATAGATGTCATACAGCATTAAAGAATTTGGAGACTATTGCCCACCAGGAGACTCTTTATCCACAGTTTATCAGCACATGGTGCCAGATGAAAGTACCTCAAAAATTAAACATGCCACCTTCAAATTACCAGGTAGATTCAAGTTTTATCATCCTATGTATATTTATTCTTGACTTCCAAGATGAGATGCAACAAAGGACACACTGAATTGTATTCTCTACTTGTCCACTGAAATATGAAAGGACTACCTAATTATTCTTTTACTTTGCTCATAAAGATTCTATCCCAAAATTTCATCTTAGGGCTGAGCTCTCCCTTGAAGCTAGTTGGGAGGTGGGAAGGAGTTGCAAAGAATCCTTTAAAAATTCTGATCTAAGCCTGGGGCAACATAGCAAGATCCTGTCTCTGCCGAAAAAGAAAAAAAAAAAAAACACAAAAAACAATTAGCCAGGTGTGGTGGTGTGTGCCTGTAGTCCTAGCTACTTAGGAAGCTGAGGTGGGAGGACTGCTTGAGCCCAGGAGTTCAGGGCTGCAGTGAGCTGTGTGTGATGTGCCACTGCACTCCAGCCTGGGTGACAGAGCAAGACCTTGTTTCAAAAAAAAGAGAAAAATTCTGATCTAAATTATAATGGACATCCATTGTCCTCCCTTGAGAAAGGAGGACCCAATGCCAATAGCCTGTGTTCTGGAAGTCAGGCTTTACCTACTGGCACTGGCTGCCAAAAATTAAATAATCAAGTGAGGAAAGAAGGTTGCAAAACATTTCCTTAAAACATAATAGTTTCTACTTTTTAGAACAGGTAATTTAAGATTGCCAAACAGTTCACATTTGGTATTTGACTAATTTTTTCAAGGACATTTCTCATAGGATTTAAAAGATCACTCATATCTCTAAAAATTTTGTTGTAGGAACCATAAGTAGCTTGGTCAGGACCCTTTTCCGTATCCCTGGAGTTAATGTTTCTCTGCTGTACCGAGGTAGCATATGTGGATGTTAAAATCAATATTCGGCATGTTATGCACATAAATGCTCTTTCTTGGTTCTGGTATCTTAGCCAAGTATTCTGATCAGCAATAATTTGGGAATGGGGATGGCATCTGTATTCTCTCTGTGATTCCACACTTGAATATTTTGGAGACATACAAGGTAATATGATAAGAGAATATACAGCTGTGGCAGTCTGATAATGTAAGATTTTATTGATTATCCAACACAGTAACTACCCAGGGTATTAGGTTTGCTTGTCACAATCTTCAGTGCCTGGGGTAGTTGAACAAGTTCTTTTTTCCCATTGAGCTAACCTCAAAGTCACATAGTTTCTGAATCAAGGTCCTCAGATTTCATACTTAGGCAATTTCTTTCCTTTCTAATGGGGTATATTAGAGAGAATGTGTCACCTTTTGCACCATGTAATACCAAATCAGATCAGAATTCATGCACAATTATGTCAGTGGAAATCTAATAGTACAGGCTGGCTTATCTCTAGATAACACATGGAAAAATAAACTTCCACAACTGACAGATTTACTTGATTTTTTTTTCAGATATTTGTAAGCATTCGAGCTAGAGAATGTAACTGGATTATTTTTCATGCTACAAACAACAACAAAAAAACCTCAACAGTAAAATGGTTGCTAAGTATTCGAGCTGGGTCATGCTGCCTTTCTTTTTTCTTTTTTTCTTTTTTTCTGTTTGAAAAAGTTCCTGGATAATGAATGCAAAGAAAGAAAAAAAAAAGACATTTTGCATTAGGTATATTTCTTAGGAGCACTAACAACTTTAGAAAAATAAAATTTACATAAAACACTTATGTGAAAATAACTTCCATTGATAATTAATGGCATTTAAGTAGCACAGGTTACATGGCAGTCTACCTGGGAATGATATTAGGCTGCCTAAAAAGCATTCATCTGTTTCTCTTTTATAATCAGAAGAAGTCAAAGCCCATCACTAATCTGAAGTCTTCTTGAAACCAATTAAAATAATTTAAGATAAGTTGTACTGCAAATGTGCTTTTTAAGTGTTTTAGACTTAGGATGTCTTAGGGATGTTGTAACCCCTTTTAATGTTACTATTTATATATAACTACCATATGTATAGTATTACACCTTAATGCACTGTATTAGCTGTCACTTGAAATTAAGTGCAGGCATGTTCTTTTTTGGCCTTCAGTTTCTCCTGCATTAAACGTTTAAATAATGATACCAGTAGTAAAAGGGTAGGTAGCATTCCCAGTGGAAACCAGCTACTGCATCTGGTGGGGTTGTGTTCGGGTTTCTACATGAAAGATATGGTAGTATCAGAATCTTTTAGTGTTTACACACCTGGTATCCAGAACTCTACCTGATGTCTTTTCTCAGGGAATGAATGGAATCAAAGCTTAGGGTAGGCATGTTTGATAGATATGCCTTGTCTGTAGAGATCTGGTGATAATTCCATCAAAATTTGTCCCCAGTTGATCGTATATCTGTGCATTTTTATATCTTTGTGGTTTTCTTCACCAACTCTGTGCTTGCATCAGTGCCTTCATTAGAAGGTCAGGTTTTGAAGATTTAATAATTCACCTTGAAAATGTACTATAAGTTGACTGTATCAAGTACAGGTTTTCTCCACTCAGCATGAATTTCATGGCATTAAGAAAAGGGAAATCCATAGCTAAAATATTTCCTTGATACTGTTTTTAATTTATTTGAGAAAAAGTAAATAGATGCTTATTGGATTTCAGAAGTTTTTTCCTATTTCCACAAGTCATGTTTGTTTTGTGTTATAATGATATTGTACAGACTTTTCTCCATGATGATTAAATTCTGCATTTTCCAAACATGGGAAAACCATTAGTATTAATAAAAGAAACTATCCAGATGGGTCAGAGCTTATACTAAAACAATTGATATGAAAATTAAAATTTCTCATATTTATTCATAAATATTCACCTTCCCACAACCTAAATCATAGTGATATAACTTCTTGTATGTGTCTTTTTCTGTAACAACAGGTAAAAGAGTAATATGTTAGAGATTAGGTGTTTGTTTGTTTTTTGAGACAGTCTTACTCTGTCACCTGGCCAGAGTGTAGTGGCATCATCATAGCTCATTACAACCCCAAACTCCTGGGCTCAGCCTCCCGAGTAGCTGGCACTCTAGACAGGTGCCACCACGCCCAGGTAATTTTTCCACTTTTTGTAGAGACGGGGGTCTCGTTCTTGCTCAGGCTGGTCTTGAACTCCTGACTTCAAGCGATCCTCCTGCCTAGGCCCCACAAAGTGCTAGGATTACAGGCGTGATCCACGCCCAGCCTAGAGATTAGTTTTTATTTTATTTTATAAGAGTTGATTGACTTTGTTAACTACAGGTACTTTTGTGTCTATTTACATACCCACAGTATAGAAATAAAGGTGGAATTTTCTAATTAAAAAACAAGATATCAAGATATAGCATTTTTTTCACACCTCATATAAAGGATTCATTCATTCATTTGTTCATGTATTCATGAATATGTGCACTTAAATATTTGAGTACCTATGACAAATGTCTATTCTGTGTGTCATATACAGACAGATTTTTAGAAAAATGTAGTAAGTTTTCTTTTCTTTCCTTCACCATCAATCTCAGACATACTCTACTTTGTTGCCTCCATTGCCTCCATTTACTTCCCACTTTTGTTCAATCTTTATTTTTTCTTTTGTGGCTTCCATCTATAACACTTCACTAAACTCATTTCATGAAGATATCAATAACTTCACATGGTTTTCTTTCTTTCCAATGCTCCCTTGACCACCATTTAGTATCCCCTTCTATTTTCCTGTGCATTCATGGTTTAGGTTTTTTTTTTTCCTCTAACACTTCAATTTTCTTCTTTTGTCTCCAGTGTTTGCATACGTCTCAATTCTTCTTCCTAGAGACTAATCTATGCCCACAATCTTAACTATCTCCTCAGAGAAGATAACTCCAAAATCTTTACTTTTATTCATTTCTTCATTCAACCATGCAATAAGTTTCATGTATTTAGAATGTTCACAGCATCTAGCACTGTGCTAGATGCTCTGAGGGATATCAAAAGGGAGGATCTAACTCCTCAAGGAGTTTAACATCTCTATTTCTGCCTTTCATCCCAAGCCTGTTGTCTCTTTCCACCTTCTTGAACATTGAAAATTGTCCCATCATAACCTCACACTCAGTATATTCCAATCTGAAATATACATTCTCTAAAATTATTTTTCTTACATGGCTAATGGATTTCTACCAGTAGCACAATTATTTTAAACGTGAAGATATAAAAACTCAAATCATCTTTGATGGTTCTCTCTCTAATTCATAATCAAATTTCTATAGATTTTGCTGTTGTGATTCCTTACTTTGTAGCTTCCTCTTAGTTTCTGCTGAATTCTGCCTTGCTATCTACATGAGGTGCTCTGTTTTTCTAAGACCCATCCATTTCTTAAGAGCCAGCTGAAATCTGTCCTCTACCACCCAATGAACCCTTTAGCCAATAGGGGGCGCCCTGTCAGAGCATGTAATCATTTGTTCTACTCAGCTGACATGCATCTGTTTCTCCTGTTCCATTTGTGTATTTGTGCATCTACGCATTGTTTGCCAGGTTCTATGCTGAGCCCTTCACGTGCATTATCTCTTTTCTTCTTCATGACAGCCTACTTAGGTGAGTTTCATCATCCACATTTCACAGGTGTATAAAAAGCAATTTGTCTAACATCACAAAGAGGCTGGAATTAGAATCCAGTTCTATCTAGACTCCAAAGCTCATGCTGTAAACCACTGTGCCACATTGCCTTATGATATTTACATAGTATTTTTAATTCATAATCTTAGTTAGCTTTCATGTGCCTTGTCTCCACAAACCATTATAAATTCTAGTGACTGGAGCTGAGTATTTTAACACATATTATGCACAATCCTATATAAGATGTAAGCATTTGGTTGAATATTCAATGAATAAAGGCCATGAATGAATGGAAAATAGCCATTCAGACTTCCAAGTCCCATAACCACTCAAACTAGCCACAGTTGTATGCTGGCTACTCTTTAGCAAAAGAAACTGGCTGTTAAATGATCTCATTTTGCCAATATCTTTCTGATCTCCCCTCTGATATTTATACCACCCATAAGTAACCAGAATTACACCTACCATTGCCAATATGGTAGAAAAAGGAACTCTCTGCTGTGTATACAATTCATGCCTACCCCCATT
Organism: Eulemur rufifrons; assembly: GCF_041146395.1. Classification (NCBI taxonomy): domain Eukaryota; kingdom Metazoa; phylum Chordata; class Mammalia; order Primates; family Lemuridae; genus Eulemur; species Eulemur rufifrons. The sequence continues at coordinate 64,853,226 of NC_090999.1, read as the reverse complement.
CACCAGTCTGAGACCAGCCACTACCCATGGTACTACAGGCGACCAGAGGTGAGTGCGGGTCCTGTCCTCACAGACCTCCAGCGTCTTCTGTCAGTTATGCTCCTTTCCATTCTCATAAACACCACCCAATTTCAAATCCCCTAGACCTCAAATTGGCCACCTTCTAGCCACTCTCAGCTTAACACATTTTACGATTGCTGCTGACAATCACTGAAGATTTCTTAAAGCAGCACAGCATAGTAGCTAAGAGTCCTGGCTCTGGAACCAGGCTGCTGTGTGATGTTGGGCAAGAAATTTTACCTCTGTCCCTCAGTTTCCTCATCGGTAAAGTGGGGTGTTAATAATAGTTGCTACCTCATAAGGTTGCTGCAAGGATTAAATACATATAAAACTTAGAACAAGTCCTGGAATGTAGTAAAAATTTCATAAGTATAATAGTAGTCGTAGTAACACTGTTATAATCATCAGCAGCAGCAGCAGCACTGTCAGTCATGGATGCCCAGGAAAATTGTCTTGTTATGAAATCAAACACAAGGTCTAGGTAGGGGATAGATTTTAGCAGAGAAAAATTACTTCTGTTTCTAACATGTTGAGTTTGAAATGTCACCAGGCCATCAAATTGGGTATTCTAGCAGATGTTAGAAATAGAAATGTGGAGTTCAAAGAAAAGGTTATGGCCAGAGACTTAAATTCAAGAACTACCCATTAGAGTAAAAAAAAAAAAAAAAAAAAAAAGTAATTACTGAAGCAGAGGATGTTGAGAGTGAAAGGAAGGGGGCCAGGGAAGTTCTGTGGAGAATGTCTCTGTTAAGGGGCAGGGGGAGGATGAAGAACAGAGCATTGCTGAAAAGGAATCTTCAGGGTGACAGGAGGAGAATCAGAAGGGTCTCTACCATGGAAACCAAGAGTTTTGAGAAACATGTCACTAGAATTAAATATGTCAAATGGTCACGGCAGATGAGCACTGAGAAAGAAGTCATGAACGTTGGTGGCTAGATTGGTCATGGCCTTGGTGCTCAGGGTTTCCCTAGAGTGACGAGGGCAAAAGCAGAGGGCAAACCAGAGGCACCCGTCAGGATGGTTGGCTCTGGAAGGGGGGTACAAGGGAAAGAGGACAGGAACCTGAGTTGGCAAGACCTTGGGTTTTGTTTTTTTTTTTTATAATAGAGCGCTCAGTATTTTGGAAGGAACCAGTGCATAAGGAGGAATCTGAGCTGGAGGAGCGGAGGATCAAGGTCTCAGCACAAGATGAATTGACAGACAGATCATTAAGTCACCATGAAGGCCCAGCTGGAGCTATGTGACATGCCAGGAGCATGTAGTAGCCAAACAGACAGCTCAGCAGCCCAGAATGAGTTGTACGGGGACAGGGTAAGACAGAAAGGACGTAGCACAGGTACACTAAGGTCCGTGTAGGTTGCTAGGGTAGGAGACAAGTGAAGCCAAGATGGAGTGGATGGGCTGGGAGAATGATGAGGTGCTGGGCAGAGGAAACCTCAACATCAGTGGGCAAGGGAAGCAGGTACAAACGACAGAACCAGATAACTGGGTTACTATAGGCCTTTACATCTGTCTTGTTTGTTTATAATAGAAAAATCCACCTGGATAACAAAAGACGATATACTTATAAAGTTAAATGTACTTTGGCACTTCTGAAAACATGGTTCAAACAATTTCCTTTAGCAAGGAAAGCTGAATTTTTGTTTCTTCTTCTTTAACTTTTCGCCTGTGGCTTCCAATGAAGGCTGCTTTAAAAGAAGAAGAAGGAAAAAAAAAGATGTCAAAGAGTTGTAAATTGTAGAATGACATCCACCATGCGGTCCTTCTGTCCCTCTCACTAATATTGCTTAGCATTCTGACTTTTAAAAATAACACAGTTATTGAGATTTAAAACTCTGCGGATGCAGAATACATTTTTGAAAATAAGACTTTTTACTATGCATAGCCAATTATAGTCCACTGAGGAAATGATGTATTTTTCCAATACATTTTTATTATGTACTTAACTGACGGGCCTGCCCAGCTTCTTCACAGACATTCCACTCCATCAACTACTGTACATAATGTGCTTCTTAGGAATCTACTTAAATTTGTATTTACCTGTGAGGCTAGATCGGCTCCAGAGGACACAGTCCTTTTTTCCTTGAGTAAATTATACATATTTTAGAAAACTATCTAAAAACATATTTATCTCATATGGAATTCTGGTCTCAAGGGTAATTAAGACCAGTTTTTAAAAAGCATAGCCAATACACTTTAACTCTCTCAGGTAAATAAGATATATTTTATAATCATCTAAGAGCTATTTCTCTTCCTTTCCTTCTCTCTCCCTTCTCCTGTAACTATCACCATGCCTCTCTTATACACATCTTTAGTAATTATTTCAATGTTTCCTCAGATACTGCTTTTCTCTTGGGGCCCGGTACACCAATTATGCTTTCCTTCCATTCTCTGCATTGGCAACTGTACACAGAAGAAGCATAGTCTACCCCACATATAATTTCTAGAGGCAAAGTTACTTTGTGAAGATCCAGATACTTCTGCACGTACATTTCCATTATTCTTCCCATTTTAAAAAGGTAGTCCCAATATTGGGGAGTTTGCCCAGAGAGTCTGTTTGCTAAGAGATGCATTATGGAATGAACACTATATTTTGAGATTATTTTTAAAATGGAAGTGAAACCTGAAAGTAAACGTGCAACAGCATCACTGTAATTATTTGTATAAGCAACTATGTGCCACAATCATTATTAAGACAAAGGAAACAGATGAAATTTCCTGGAAATAACATGATTTCTCATTTAGCTGTTTTGTACTTCTAAAAGACCCTTTACACACTGAATTCTTTGCATACAATGAATAATAAAAATGCACAGCCCATTCTTCCTTTGCCCTACAAGAATATTGCAATATTCCCCCCAGAAAGAAGGCAATAGAAAACCACGTGACAATAATTGTTAGGTGGTTCATGCAGATTGCATGAGAATAGAACTAAAAACTTGGGGAAAAGATGTTTCCCAGAAACTGTAAAATGAGTGTAGGGAATAGAATAATCCCTGGTTTGTTCCTCCTCGTCTCTGCCTCTGAGGAGCAATCCTTTATATTTCATGAGACTGACTTCTAAAGTTGCTGTGGATAAATGTCACTGCTGTGCGCACTCTTCCACTGTGAGGTCAGGGTTTCTGCTGGTCTCTTCCCAGTCAGGGTAATTAGGACCCGAGAGTTCATCCTGCTCTGCCCAAGCCACAGGGAGCCTCTGGACCAGACCCTCTGGGGTTAGGGTTCATAAAACCCTCCTTATTGAAATGTTTGCAGCAGTTGCTAAGCTTCAAGACTTGGGTGAGGGCTTTTTGTGGGGTTGGTGGCCTAAATCCTAAACAACTTTCCTGCCTAGATTAGTTTTAGAACTCAGGTGACCATAAGCCCCGGTTTAGAGAATAGAGTTCCAGTTTCTGCCTGTTACCGTGCTGTCATTATTAATAGTTCCCTATTTCCCTTTCAGAAGTGTGCCAGTTTGGATGATAAATGATGTGATCTCTACTTATGTGAGGTCTTGGGACTGAGTTTTGTTTCCTTGGGTGTTTTTGTGTTTTGTCTTTTTTGTTTTTTTGCTCAGGAGTTTGAGTAGACTTTAAAAAAAACCTTAAAAAATTTTCAAAATAATCTAAGGACCACGTTAAAACAGATTCTGTAGCCTCACCTCAAGAGATTCTGATTCAGTATAAGGATGGGATGGGTCACAGGAGTTGCTTTAACTAGGTGGTTCTTAGGCATCTGAGCTTGAGAATTTTAGTTTCGAGCGCCTGCAAACTCAGCCTCGCTACTTGACCTCTAACCTCTGAACTCAGGTACCTGAGAGGGGCGTAACTACTCCAGGGTACTCCGGTGAACATTTGGTCAAGCTGATCAGCTGCAATTTGGCTGGGTGATACTGACAGGGTTGAGTGACTAATTATTTCCCAAGCTTGCTGGGGGCGGGGGCGGGGGGAGCACTGGTCCTCACTACCTTGCGGTGGCTGGAACGCAGGTTTTAATCACCTGGGGTGAAATTCAATCAGAGGGCTTCTTCCCCCAACTCTCCTGCGGAACCATTAAATGACTTACCTGAGGAAGCTCTTTTGAATATTTGCCAAGGAGAATGGTGAGGGAGGGATGGAATAGTTTGGTTTGTTTTATCTGGAAGGTGGGTGCTAGAACAAAAGGCAAGTCATTAAGCGATGCAGCTCCCCCCCTGCTCCGCTCCTTGCGCGCGGCAGCGTGCGCAATCAAGGACACATGCCATTCAGGCAGCTCCGCTTTGCTGACACTCTCAAAGTCGTCCTTTCTTTCACAGCTGTCAGCGCTCTGCACGCCTTACGCGCTCCTTCTGGGCACTTGATCCCGCATTCCACCAGGCAGGAGACGCAGCAGCGCCGGAACAAAAGGAAGCAAGGACTCTGCCTCTTGGCCTCCCAAAGATCAGGGCTGTAGGCCTTGCACATATTAACAAACTGTCATTTACATTCCCCAGGTCACTTCGATTAGTCTTTCAAGGGTACCTGCATTTGAGAGGTCTTAAAATCTTTTTCTTCGCGCTCATCCTCCACCCCCTCCCTGCACCCCGCCTTGCCCCTTCTCCCGTTCACTATCTCGCATGCCTGGGCTCTGCAGAAGGAAATTAAACTGTGATTTGGTATGCTAAATTACCTGAACTAAAAACTATAATTTGCAATATTATTAAGTCATCACTGTCATGGATTTCAATTTCTTTCTGTTTAAACCCCTAACTCACAGCATCATTCTTTTCGATTACTACTAAAAGGTGAAAAGGAGAGTGAAAAGCCCTCGGTTGCTCTACTGACTTATCGTGTCTGTCAGGGAAGTTAAAAATATTATGCTTGTGAGTGGACTTCTTGGGGGCTCCTGACAGTTTGGGTCAGTTGCTGGAATTGGAAATTCCACACTTTCATTTCCAGAGAAATCCTGACGAGGTTTCAGTCCTGGGTGATGAGGACTTTCCTTTCTGTATTGCTATTTCCAGCCCTCGTGGAAACACTGGATATTTCCTGCCTTCACAACCACCAGAAGCCTAAACCCCTTCTTCTGCCATCTTCTGTGTTGCTGCTTTGAATGAGGCATCACTATTTTCTGTACAATAGACCAGTCAGAATAGGCTAGGTTTTGCTGCAGAATTAACTTCAAGTGTTGGATGCTTAAAACCACATGCTTTTTTTTCTTGCTTATATTATATGTGGGCAGGGGTGGGCAGGGGACTTGGCTTCACACCTTTGTTGTCACCCTCACCGTGAGCCATAGACCTAAATGTTTCACTATTTGGAATATTGCCAGTCACCAAGTCAGAAGGAGAAGCACTGGCTTTTAAAGCTTCCTCCTGGCAGAAAGAAACACAGATCACTTCTGCTCACCTTTTCTTGGCCAGAGCAAGTCAGTTCTAGAGGCTGGGGAAGTACAATCCTACCAAAGGCCCAGAAAGAGAGAGCCAGACTATTTGTATATGGCCTTAATAATTACTACAGGGGTCTAGTAGGTTTATGATTCTAAAATAAGGGAAAGAATGAGTATAAAAACCAAGTTTCATTTACTCTAAAATATGTAATCAGAACCATTAAGGACATAATGCTTCCCCTTGTACTTCAATAACATTACAAAAGCAAGGTAACTATTGGGGAATAGCAATGATTAGATCTCATCATGGATTCTGTGGCTGATAGCTCCCTCTGTGACTGCGTAGGCTGGGACAGCAGCACAAGGTGGGATGTACTCTGTAATACGTCAGCACTCATCTAGGGAACAAAGGACTAGAAAACGCTATTTTCTCTGTCTCGTCATTCAGCAAATTCTCTGCTAAGGGATATAAATTTTACCAAGTCACTGTACAGACACTAAAGCAGTGGTTTTTCAGGCTCTGGAGTCAGACTTCTTCACTTTAGATTACAGCTTCATCATTTACTAGCTAATCTTGGGTAAATTGCTTAACCTCTCTGTAGCCTCAGTTTCCCCCTCTGTAGCATGGATAGAGTTATATTACTTACCTTATAACATTGATAAACATACATTTATAACTCTTGGCCCAAGGCCTAGAGTTATATTATCTCTAGCAGGAGATCACTGACAATTTTCTTATTCACTTTAATACCAACACTTAAAATAGATTGTGAAGTTTTGGGAAACTAGCTCTTTTTCCACTGCTTTGATAAAGCATTTTAAATATTTTTCCATTCTTCAAAAGCAGGTTTCAGGGCACACAACTGCATATATCTTAAGTGCTATTAGGAGCCACCTGATAGTAGTACATCATTACAGGTATGTTTTGCCCAGTCACTCACAGCAAATAATACTTCTGTCTATACAAAGAAAATATTTTTTTCTGTAGTCTCTTTGATGATTGGACTATCAAAAATGATATAGGCTGGTGAGGATCCTGAACTTCTTTCAAGGTTGATCTAAGCATTTAAATATAATGCACATAACCTAATAAGACACGGATGCTCAGAATCAAAACATAACGCCAGGTCGTAACATAAGTCAAGGACAAGAATGCTCTGGGGCCACAATTACAGCAGAGGCATGAAAGATAACTGTATTTCTTGACCTTCTAAAGTCAACTTAACTCCCAGCCTTCTGATTGCATTGAGCACTATTGCAGAGGCTGGCCAGTCGTCTGCGGTTCGTCTACTATGTCCAGTCAAAGAAACAGCATCTTGTCTTTACCCAGGAGAGTAAAGTATATAAGGTTCAATTTGCTTCTCTTATTTTCTATTCAGTTTGAAGACCCAACAGAGAGCTAGAAATGTAGTGTTACAGTACTTCTACCTCAAGAAATTCTTCTTGGAAGCTATTAGTATCATCACAGAGTCCTGAGACAATCGAGAAACTTAGAGAGTGCTGATAACAGTGCCCAAGAAGTAGATGTGCAAGGGAATGTTAACTATATTTTCCATGACATTCCAAGGCTACCATTAGAAGGAACAAAGGTCAGATAATAATGGCTTGCCCCACAGAAATTTTATTTCCAGTCAAAGATTTGAATCAACAATGCAGAACTAAATAGTTTAGAGCATGGTACTAGGGAGGTCAAGCAATCATGGGTTTTGTCCTGTAGCCACAAAGGATATACCTATCCATTTAATGGTGTCAAAATGTTCCTGGTAAAATAGGAGGCCAGGATAGTGTTGGCAGGGAGCCATGTGTATTCAGAATCACTCTGAGGAATCTTGTCAAGGGACTACTGTCCTGACAATGTTTCAGTCGTTTCATAATCACCAAACCCTGTTGCTCTTTAGCAAGCACTAAGTCCTAACTATACATGCAATTATAGCATGTGTTTATCTAGTCTGGAAAGTGCTTTCCTCTGAAAGATAAACAAGGAAACTAAGCTTAAAAGTTCTTTTACCTTTGGAAGACATAGCAGATACGATAAAATCCATATCAAATTACATGAATCTAATCATTTGGGTCAAATGATATAATTTGTCAATAGTATCAGATCTGCCTTATAATTCCTCAGAAGCTTAATTTATTACACAATAATTACTCCCATTCAGTTAGTAGTTAAAGTCCAGTAGAGACGAATCGGAAGATCTGGATTCTAGATCTGCAGTATGGCCCAAGTGACTTTATCTCTCTTGGCCTAATATAAAGTGAGTTACTTGGACTAGAACAAAAGTCAGCAAGTAACATTCCACAGGCCAAATTCAACCTGCTGCCTGCATTTATAAATAAAGTTTTATTGGAATACAACTATACCCATTTGTTTTCTTAGTTTCTATGGCTACTTTCATGCTTTCAATAGGAGGGTTGAATAGTAGCAACGCAGATCATATAGCCTGCAACACATAAAATATTTGCTATCCTTTACAGAAAAAATTTACTGCTTTCTGCTATGATATAGTTCCTCTGTTTCATTATCTGCAAAATGGGAATAAAAATAGTACTTACTTCATAAGATTATAAGGATCAGATGATAGTTCTTAGTACAGTTCTTCCGTAGTAAATGTTATGTAACATATATAATTGTTAATTAAATGGTGAGCATGATTACTATCTGAATTGTAGCAGTTTCCCATTGCAGAATAGTTGCAGCAGTGCTCTGCTGAGTAAGATACGTGTGGAAAGGAAAGGATGGCAACTGGAGTAACAAAACCCAAGACAGGCAGAAGACACACCATAGGCAAACTGTATCTCCAGCCTAACGAATGCTGGAAACTCGCACTATCTAATGATCAAATTGATAAGTGAGCTAGCCTTTGAAGGCTAAGTCAGATTCAAATAAGCCATGAGAGGAACCAAAGGTGATCAAAGTCAAAGGTAAATGGAATGCCCAAGAAGCGTTGAGAGGACAATGAGTAGAAGAAATTGACCAGAGCAAAGTATTCTGATGTACGAGTTGTGAGTGACAGAGTTAGAATAGTTGGTTGGGACCAGATTGTGGAGTTCTGAGCACTGGAGCAAGGCAGGTGGAAAGTTCCTTATGTGCGTTGAGAACCACTGAAGTTTTCTGAACCTGACAGAATTAGTATTTCTAGAACAATTTACCTGTCTTTATGGTACAGAATGCATGAGAGGACCAAGAAACAGGAAATTAACTTCATTTTAGAGAGATGAATTTCAGTTTTGTCTGCATTGCTGTTATGGTTATAAATATGTTTTATATTTGTTCTTATTTCCCTTTCTGAAATTTTACTTAATTTGGTATAAGTGATACAAAGTAGAGAAGAAAAAAAATGAAATTTTACTTATGCCTCCTTTACCTAGTGTGTTCCAAATGGACTAATAGCTAATACACAAATATAAAAATGAATACGTTATTTTTTTTCTCTTAATATAACTACTTACAGAGCATCATTTTACATATACTTCAAAAAATTATATTTTTAATATATTCTACAGTACTTATTGGGGTGTACTGCATAAAAGATAGGGGAAAATGAGGAAAACATGAGTTATACCTTCAAGCTGGGAGGGAAAATAAGTGACATAAATGAATTAATACAGGGCTGTGAGTAATTTGAGTATTCAGAAGAAGTAGGAGGCATAAAGCCTCCATGAGTGTGACTGATATTGTTAATTATCCACTGAATGTCCATTTCCCCCTTTTCCCTTACTAATGGAAGACTGATTTTGTACATTATGGCAAAGATTTTGGCTAAATACTCATTTTCTAAGATTTCATTGCATCTATGGATGGCTCTCTAATATAGCTCTGGCCAAAGAGTTGAAAGAGGATATTTTCTGGGGGTTTCTGGAAAAGCTTTTTACTTTCTTGATAAAAGAGAACAGAGATTGCTGGCTCCATCCTTCCTCCTCTCACCTGCCTTTGCATGTGGCTGTAACACTTACAGCTGGGGCAACCATATGACTACCATGAGGCAATAAACAAAGGATGATGGAACGGAAAGATAGAAAGTTCTTGTGGCCCAAATGATATCTTTGAACATCTGAAACAACATCAATAACTACTGACTTCTAAACTTCCTATCAGACAAAGAAAATTAACTGTCTTACCTAAACTATGGCTAGTGGAATATTCTATTACTTTCAGCTAAATGCTAAGAAGGTTCATTGAGTAAAGTTGATTCTATAGCTCTGTAGTAGCTATAGAATCCCCATTTAGAACATTATAATAGACGCATTTGAGGAAAAAGTTAGTTTACTTGGGGGTACGCCGCTCACAAACAGGAAGGCAGTCTTTAGGCAAGTCCTCAAACCTGAGTCCCTAAACTTCCTCTTAGACCTTGCTGTTCGCGGGCTTATGTAGTAAGAAAACCATGGTCATGAGATGTGGCTGGAAAATATTTTTATTCTATATGGGTGAGAGCATGTGATACAAATGGTCTGGGGTCTTCCTTCTCTTACTGCTTTTCACCATCTTAAAAACAAATGATTGTCTAAAAAGAAATGCTATGTGTTCAAGCTCTGCCTTTGATACTGTATTTTGGGATATGAGCTAAACACAGGTTTAGCCTTGGTATCAAATCTCTGGAAGTAATCCAGTCAAGAATTTCCTTTTGTTTCTAACAACAACAACAAAACAAAACAAAACAAACAAAAAAAAAAACAATGCTTCAGCAATCATGATTTGACTAAGATGCTGCAGTGATGTAGCCATTAACAAAGTGCCATTTATCAAAACTCTGCCGGGATAAAGTCAACTCATTGTTCCTCATCTCCTCTCACCTTCCTTGTTTCCGCCAATGCCATCATAATTGCCCTGTCACCCTAGCTCATAAATCTGAGTCCTGCCAGTAACTTATGCTGCTTCCCTCTCCCTGCCACCTCTTGACTCAACTCTGCCGTGATCATCTCATTACCGCTGCTTTAAGTCAGACCCTCATTACCTCTTCCTGGAAACTAGCAACGTCCTTCCCATTCTCTTCAAACCTAGGGTCCTGCAAGCCAACCCAGATCTGCTTCCTAAAGCATTTAGCATTTACATTGCGCAGAGCAAGGACATTGATTGTCTGCCTTGTTCACCACTGCATTCCCCAGGACGAAATATAGTGCTTGGCACAAAATAAGTTCTCAATAAATATTGGGTAGATGAGTTTATCAAAAAGAACAGCCCTGATCTGGTTCTCCCTTGCTCAAAAGCCTTTACTGTCTACTCATTTCCCATGACACAAAGTCCAGCCCTCCCCAGGATGGCATTTCAAGGAGCTCCAGAGCTTGGATCACAGTCTGACATTCCTAGTACTCACCCCCTCTACACTCCTTCATGTGCTTTTATTCAGCCAAACCCGGCAACATTAATTTTCTAAGACAAGATCTTTTGTCTCCGTTTAGTATCCACACCTTTGCTGTCTCTCTCTGGAAAGCCTGGAAAAGCCCTCCAGACCATCTCTGCCAACCCAAATCCTACCTATCCCTTAAGAACCAGTTTTCATCCCCCTTCCTTCACGAAGGCTTTTTTGATAATAGTAAACATGTGTTTGGGGGAAGCTTACTACATGCTAGCTCATATTTTCATCTCACGAAATCCCTATAAGACAGATCTGTTTATCCTCAGGTTAAAGACAGTGAAACCGAAACTCAGAGCCATTTTAAGGACTTGACCAAGTTTACGCAGCAGGGACAAGGCAGAATTCGAATTCACTGCTGAAGGCCCTGTCCTTAGCCCTGCATCCTGTTACCCCATTATCCCTTACAGTTGCTCTCTGTGCATTTTGGAAGCACAGGGGCTGCAAATTGGCAGCCGAGGGGCTGAATTCAGCAGTGGCCAGGATTTTAAAACAATCTTCAAAGATCAGGTCTCACAAAAAAATCTAGATCTTGAGCTTCTCTTGAAAAATAGCAAGTTCTGGCAACATTGGGCCTGGGTTCCCACATGGCCGGGATTGCAGGGAGCTGAGTCATGGATACCCCCTCTCCAGCGGGTTTACATCTTCTTACCCAGCCTGGCCTACGCAGGCATTTCAGTTTGTGTCCCCGATAGTCCTTGTTGGCACCTGTCATAAAGCATTTTTCACATTCTCCCTTATCTCATCTCACCTTCCTGAGGCTGAAAGCTTCCTCCTTTATTTCTGTCTTCTCTGCTGTGTTTTCCCTCTCCCTAGCAGGAAATCAGTGCTTGGCGTATTATAGATTCTGTAGATTTTCGTTTTTGTTTTTTTATTGAATTGAATGTAAGTTTGCAGATTTGCTAATAAGCTCAACATTTAATACTTCTCCAAATACAGCTTTTGGGTTAGTTTTAGTTTAGCCAATTCTTACTTAGTCACATTTATAGAAAAATAATAGAAGTGACAAACCAGTGAATAATCACCTGTTTTTTTTTTGTTTTTTTTTTTTGACATTGGATTACATTAATGTTTTCATTAGATATTTGTTCTTGAGCGTTTTGGTAGATGAGAAAAATCATTTTGCTTTCCCTGTGAAGTCTTTCCTGCTTCTAACAGTTAGCCATCTCCCTATCCCCCATGCCTCTATTGTAGAATTTGTCAGAGTATCCTAAGGATTCGTTCACTAACCTGCTCCCCCTCTGGGCAGGGACTGTGTGTCATTCATCTTCCTATCTCTCCCACTCAGCATATTGCCTGGCAGATAATAGATGTTCGATACAGTTTCAATGACTGGATTATTGTCTGAAATAGATACACAATAGACAGAAAGATGATCTATATCCTTAAGTTAGTCAATGGTATTGATAGCTTAATATAGTACAGGTGGTACCTGGGTTATGGACAAGATATGTTCCTGAGAACATCTTTAGGTTAGATTTATGCCTAACTCAGTGATGAACAGTGCATATACGGTAATAATACTACTACTGTAAGGCTTCATGTGTTTATAATACATTATAATACTATAATAATATCCCTGTATTGTAATAATAAGTTACAGAAACTATTGTGCTCTTTCTTTTCATTCAAACAGAACATAAAAACAAACTCATACAAAATGTTTACATAGGAGATAGGAGAAATTTCAAAAGAGAATATTAAAAGTTAACACTCACCTAATGTTGCATCAACACTAGGCTAATAGGGATGTTACGCTTATTTTGATCTTCTAACTAAATCAATAATAACCTTTCCATTTCAATAATTAATCCACTATGCTGCTAAGTAATAATTGATGCTTTCATTGGAGCACTGCCTTTTACATGTTCCATTATTCTCACTTTATCCTTTATAATTGTTCCGATAATCGAGTGACTAAAGCCTAATGCTTTCCCAATGAATGATGACATCTGGCCTTTCTCCAAATGCTTATTTCTTACTTTTGTTTCCATTGCAATCACCTTTCTCTTCTCTGAAGACTCACCTAGACTTTTGCTTTGGAGGCATGGTCATAAGGTAAACAGATTCGCAAAATCAAAAAAGTTAAGACAAAAGTGATGCTGTGTGTAAGGGACTGTGTAAACAGTGAGACTAGCCTCTGAGATGCTGTGCCAATAAACTGCTTACACCATGTGGGTTTATTCACATGCGCAGAAGAAACTGGTTCCTGAATTATTAATTGTTTAATTATAAATTATCCTTATGGGAACCCTTGGGAGCTGTTTGTAAGTATGTAAGGATGGAATGTCATAAGTCAGGTCATCTGTAACCCAGAGACTGCATGTTTTTTCCTTATACTTCTTTTCAGTTAAAAATGTAATGTTAAATTCTTGGCAAAGAGATATTTTGTCAAATTCCTGGCAAAACCAAGAGGCTTTAGAAGTCCTTTATGCTTTCTTCTTTTGAACTGGTTTTAACAGGCGGTGCTTGGGTTCATTAGCTCATGTCTCCTTACCACTGCCTTGGGGGGCAAGCTGGAGGGGACCCCGTGGAGGGCTCATAGGTTTGATCCAAGACTATTAAGCAGACACAGTTCCTGGTTCAACTTGGATTTGACCAAAACAAATGGCAGCCATGGCACTCCATTTACTTAGTATCACCACACCCAAGATGGAAAAACCAGTAGAAATACTTAAAACTGGTAATAAGATGTACCTTCTCTTTTATTTTCTGCTGTTGTGCTATAGTAGAAGTGTTATCGTTTATTTTCTTCCTATAGTTTTCTACGTTCCAGGAGTTTTATCCTCATATTTTATTGCCTTAATGATACTCAAGATTTCACCTGAAAGTTCACAGCGTATATAATGTCATTTAAACATTCTAGAAACAAATAAGGACTAACATTTATGGAATATTGGTGTGGGCCAAGCCCTGGGGTAAGCATTTTAATTGGATCATTACATTTGATCCTCATGACAACCCTAAGAAATAGGTATCACTGTTAACCCCAGTCTTGCATATGAGGAAACTGAAGTTTAGAGAGGTTCAGGAACTCGTGCAGAGTCACAGCCAGTAAATCACGGAGCTGAATTCCAATTCAAGTCATGCAAGTATTTGCCCTTCTGTATCCCAAAATTTTCTTCTTGGCTGTTTTGCAGAAATTCCCCATTCAAAAGGTACTAGTGACTTTTGCTAGAGGAGGTTCCTAACTTGGTGGCATGGGCTACTGCTATTCAACTATTATTAAAGCATCTGAAAGGAAGCCAAACACAAGCTAAATTTTAAAATCATGCACTTGGCAGCATTGGCAGAGCCTCCCAAAGTAACTGTCAGGTCTGAGTTCTTGAGCTTATGTGATGCCCCTTGTGTCATCCAAGACTGATTTTGTATTGGACTCCACCTTGAATTTAACACCACGATTATTGGTACAAGAAGGAAGTCAATTTATTTACTAAAAGCAGATATAAATGTTTGAATGTTAGAAACCAGAGTCTCTTAATGTTTTCTCTCATCCTTTAGTCTAAGAAGGGAAGTACAGCTTGAAATGCATGAACTAGTGTTCCATTTTTATGCTTCTATTGTGAGCAATCATTTCCTTTTTTCAACTTGAGATTTTAATTTACAAGGGTCACTATGTGTGAATGTTTCCAGAAGCCAAGTATTTTTGGTGACATATCTGTAAAATTATAAGTTTGGACAACAAAATTGTAAACAAGACTAATTAAATTTACCTCTCAGGGTTTTCTCACGTTACACATAGTCTGAGGATGCAGAGTGAACATTTCACACTTCAGGGAGAAAGGAGATGGGACCAAGATGGCCGAGCAGGTGCCCTCAGTCATCAAGACTCTTGACAGCTTCCCCACTGCCTTGCTCTAACCCCACTTCTCCTTGAGGTGGATTATTGGCCTCGATCCAGCACTTTGATTTCTCATCCCTGCACAGTAACATGTGTGTTTCTGTATCCTGTGTCCTCGCCTTCTCCAGGAAGTCATCTTTGATTAATCCCACCTTCCCATTCATTACTCCTTGGTTCAAGGTCCTCCCATAATTAATGGACTGAGGATTCTCAAATATATGAAGGTATTTTCCTAAAGGGTCTGTTCAGCTCCTCTAGGGCAAAAAAGTCCAGTATTTCTTCAAAAGTCTGGCCTACTATGCTCTGCACACAGTGGGTACTCAGAAAATACAGACTGGCTAGATAAACAGAGAGGGGCCTTTCTCACAATGAAGCCCTATGTACTTTGCATAAAAATTGCTAAGGTATCAGGAATAATGTCTCCATTCATGTTAAAATTATGAAATCCAACTGACAGAGTTTCTACCACTTACAACCATACCAAATTTACTCCCAAGGGGTAGCTTGTTCACTGGGAAAACCTGACTCAGCAGGTTTAAATTATTCCTTTTGAGGCACTTAACTTCTAAATTTCCTCATTCAGTGGCTTAAACTCGACTTTAATACTGCATGCACTAAAAAAATTTGCATTTAATTGCAGCAGTAGTATGTTTTCCTGTTGCCATCTGAAACATATTCATTATCAGTGTCAGGCTTACATTGAGAGAGTTTGGTTATTTATATCTAAAAAATCAAATTCAACAAAGATAACTGAAGGCATGTAAGTAGATTTTTCTACTTTTTTATTGTAAGAATATGCAGCCTGTAGAGACACAAATTCAAAACCTTGGCAAATCATATTTTCAATGACTGTTTGTCTAGAGATAAATGGATGTGTAGAGAAAGTTATTTTAAGAATGATAAGTCAACATGAATTTTATTTTTGAAATGTACATATACATATATTTTCAATATGTGTATGATTCAAGAAAATATTGTGTCTGGCAAGTAATTACTGTAGCACTTGAGATGAGGAAGAGATTTGAGCCTTAAAAAAAAAATTATTTAAAACTATCTTAAGCCTTATTCCAAATTAAAGAACATTAAGATCTCGTTGTATGCTTCTAACTACAGGGTTAAAATACCAACGGGCTGGGTGTGCCTTGGATTATCCATTTTATTAAGATCAACACGTCTTCCTATTAGAATGCCATGCCATTGAGGGCTCATGTGGGGAAGTTCAATACCTCTTGTTATTCCAGGATATATTTAAATTAAGAACAAAGTGCTCCCCTAGATCCACTAGTTGTTGTCACAGTAGTTTTAATCAGAACCTGCTGCTGCAGGTGATGTCATGTGAATCGATGTTGATTTCATGAATCCTATGCCACGTTGATCAAACCACATTCTTGTCTAATGTGTTTGTGAAACAGTAAAAGTTTTTCTCTCAAAGGTGGAAGGTTGCCTACTTAGGATTGATGTTATTTTGAAGATGGATAGTGACCTCTGAAAGGTATTCATAAATCACAACCAACGAGCAAATACAAAGTGAAATGAATAAATGAGACAGATCCTTGCCAAATTTTAACCCCTATTTTCACTTTAAATATCCAAGTAACCAAAGAACTGTTCTCTTGGCGCAAATTACTGGGAAACATCATGCCAATTTTCCTCCTCACTGAATATGCAGATACACTGACGCGAAGCTACTGCTGCTGTTGAAAAGATCACATGTGTTTTAACTAGCAAAAGAGGACAGGGTGATCAGAAGCCACACCTGGGAGACATCTGCAGCCTAACAGCAGAATAATGAAGTGCTCTTGAGGATTTGGTGGACACAACCCTCAAGTACTTACGGAGCTTTTGTGTCCTTTACCGAGCTGAGTGCGGTGGAGAGGGGAGATTTAAAAACACACAAGAATAATCACTGTCCTCAAGGTGTTTCCCACATCATCAGAGACCCCATCTACTAGTCCACAGACATAAGGGACACTAGTAAGAGGGCAGGCAGCAGAAACAATCAGGGGTACCTCTTGGGCTACAGACAATCATCAATCTCAGAATTGAGAGCAGGGAGCAAAGAATCAACTGTAGCAGCCAAGGAGGGCTTCCTGTAAGCAATGGGCTTTGAGTTAACTTTTAAGGAATGGGTGTGAATTCCACAGGTGGAGAAAGAGGTAGGAAGGACTCTGCTTCAGGTAGGGCGTTCAGCATGGGGACAGGCTGGGAGGTGTGATCAGAGCCCACAGGCCACACTTGACTCTCTTGCTAGAATTCAGCTCGTTAAGCAACTTCAGAATTGGGCCCTTTGCCTTGGGCTCAGGTCCTTCTACTGGATGTATTGCAAACAAACTTACTTCCTATTTCTTAAGCAGAGGAATGATATAAATGGCAATGCTCAAGAGGTGCTGGAGAATCCAATCAGGAGCTGGTAGGCACCACAATGCCAGGATAAGGTGAGGGTGGTCTGATTCAGATAGTGCAGTAGGAATTGAGAAGAAATACAAAGGTTATTCTGTTAAATTTCTAGGGGCTAAAACATCATAAATTATCTAGAAAATGGGAATTATCCCTAAAGCTTCTTCATGTTATTCATGAATTCAATTAGCAGAATATGTTTTAAGTGGAATGTACCTGCAGTTTGCCCCAAGTGCCACTAGGTGGTGAACGTGCATTATTCGTGGCGTGAAACTAGCTGTTTCTCTTCTGGTGTACGGAGTTTAGCTAGGAATTCAAGTTCTAATTAAATCAAATTAGATTTTCTATTACTAAAATATAACTTTATGACTCATGTAACTAGTTATTAATGCAGAAAACTGAAATATTACTCTGTAGCTATTTCAAACATAAAAACCTGTGTACAAAATGGGAACTAAGTAAAATTTCTACAGGGACTCCCCATTTTATTTTAATTTTTTATAGTCAAGAAACATCCCTATGTAGTACTCAAATAGTGACATGTATCTTTGGTAGTAAGTGACATAAAACTATTTGGGTGCATAGATTGGGAAATTGTACTACATTCTAATATCTGAGCTCACTGCTCGGGGTTAGAGCCTGTTTCTTCTACTTAGCTGTTTGCCCCAACCTGTTCAATACCACCCTTTACCTGGCAGTGCTTCTGCTACCACCAGGAAGCCCCGTGAAGTATGTTACTCGCACTTTCTCCCTCGAAATAATTTACCTAACTCGAAGCATCATGAAGGCGGGGTGGATGCCTGTAGGGCTTAGCCTCTATCCTAGTGCCTGGCATAGTAATAAATACAGAGTAAACCCTCAATGAGTTAGTGAAATATTTCTGCTAGTTAAAAAGAATAATGCAGTGTCCTTTCCATGTTATCTCAGTCAGGTACAAATGCATAGTATATTTTTGCCAATCAGGCAATCGGAACTTACCTCTATTACCTCTGAGAGTGACTCAAAAGAAGTTCACACAGATTTCCATGTATTCTTTGTTTCTTACAGTCTGTCATTGAAAATACGCATGCATGCAAGGATGTGTGTGGTGTGCATGTGTGTAAGGGGCCTAGCACTTTGGTATCAATCATTCCAGATTAATTCAACAACATTATGATTTTGGTGATGCTAGGTTTTCAAGGCTAATGTGTGTTTATGTTGCTTATATTTATCTATATAAACATGGGAATGCATATCACAAGGAGATCAAATATTTGAATTTGGGACTGTGCGGCCATAGCAATATTACACGCATTAATGGTAGTTGTGGTGGCCATTTATTGACTACTTCTTGTATCTAACTTAATCTTTCCAATAACTAAGTACTACTAATCATATTTTATAGAAAAAGAAGCTGAAATTCAGACAGAATAAGTAAGGTATATTAAAGATGGGAGGTTAGCAAGGTCCAAACCCAGCAGTAGCAAGTTGAAACCAAAGTGGAAACCCGGGGCTGTTTGGCTGTCGAGCCCGTTCTTCCCTGGAACGCCACACTGCCTGTCTCTACTGCTGTGATGACTTTTCCTGCTTGATAATCTTCCCAAAGCAATAACATAGAAACATCCATTCAAGCATACTCATGGGGTAGATATCTTAGACATAACGTACAAATAATATCAAAAATCTTTCAGTGTAGCAATTTGGGTGGAAATTGCCACTTAAGAAAAATTCTACTGAGTATAGTACTTTTGAAATTATTCATGACCTTCTTATACTGTGTAGTACTCAACTGGCTTGGCCATTTCTATAGCCAGGGTAAAACTGTTCTTTTGTCTAATATGATATACGCAATCCTGTAGACCAAAATGAATATCACTTAATTCAAAACATAATGTAGACAAATATGGTTAAAAGTGTAAAAATTGGCACTTTGGAGCCCCCACAGCAACTAGTCTGGGTCTCTATTCTTGAAAACACATGGAAGAGAGAAGACACGTCTGTGACGCAGCCTGGCAAGGAAATGGATAACTCCATGTCCTCCTGGTGGGAGTAGAAACTGTACAATCTCTTTTGGAAGGCGATTTGGCAGTAGGTACCAAAATTACAAAAACACAAATCCTTTGGCCAAACAATTCTACTTGTAGAAGTTTATCCTAGAGATACACTCACACATGTATGAATTATCACATACACAAGGTATTCTGTGCTTCTACTTCTTTGTAATAGCAAAAAGTTGGTAAAATTGGTAAAGAATCTAAATATCTATTAAGGAAAAACTGAGTAAATAAATTATGGTACATCATAGTCCATCCCACATGAAAGAAAAAGAAATGAGAAAAATTAAAAATTATAACCCAAAATGAAAAATATTAAAGAAAAATGAAATTAAAAAACAAAATAGATTATAGTACATCAATATTATGGACCACTATGCAGCAGTAAGAATGAGGAAGCTTTTTTAACATCGATATGGAATAATCTCCAAGATACGTATTTAAGTAGGAAAAAGGGGCATGGCAATATTTATAATCTACTACTTGTGCCTTAAGAAAAGGAAAAAAGGAAATAACACACACACATGCACATCTGTATTTGCTTGACTGTGCATGGGATAATCTCTGGAAAAATATATTAAAAAATTGGTGAGATTGGTTATGTTTAAGGAGGGGAACAAATTGGCTGGGAGTTGGAGAATAAAAGGGAGGCTTTTTCTTTCCAATTTGAACATGTGTTATCTATTTTTTAAAACCTTATTTTTTTAATTTTGAAAACTTTTAAAAAAACATCTGTATCCTTTAATCTTGCATTTCAAGTTTTAGAACTTTGGCTTGAGGATATTACCAAAAATGTACCCAAAACTTATGTACAGAGATGTTCTTTGCATTATTATTTATAATGATCAAAGTAAGAGGGAAATATCCAGTATTTAAGGCTGGCCACAGTGGCTCATGCCTGTAATCTTAGCACTTTGGGAGGCCGAGGTGGGAGGATCACTTGAGGCCAGGAGTTCGAGACCAGTCTGGGCAACATAGTGAGACCTCATCTCTAAAAAGAAAAGAAAAGAAAAAAAATTCATCATTTGGAAATTAAAAGCAAGAAATATGTGCATATATGTGTACACTACACATCTCCTTTATGAAATGCAATGGATTTATATGTTCAATATTAGGAATTTCAGATCAAGCCTGAATTATTCATTGAATCCACAGCATCTGATACAGTGCTTAGCACATAGTAATCACATGCTGAATAATTACAGAAAGATTAAAAAAATAGAAAAGAAACTAAAAGGATATACCCTAAAAGGTTAACATGGTTTACCAGAAATTTTTGCTTTCTTCTATGCTTTTCTTTTATATTCCAAGTTTTCTACAATAAGGGTACTATTTTATGATTGGAAAAAAGTACAGTAAGTGTTACAAAGACTGCATCCTCAAAAAAATCATATTTTTCATGCCATGACTGTCTATAGAGGAAGGAACATCTATTTTAATGAGTACCAGTGAGTGTTTGCATTTGATCAACGGCACTCTCAGAAATTCTGGAAAGAATGGTGGTGGTATGTAAGTGGCAGCCGGTACGTTTAGTGAGTACTGGAGGTCCGTGAGGGGATAATTTGAATGTTAATTACAATATCACTCTATACCTATCAGGGATCACAGAATTAGGATTGGAATTATTTGATTGAACAGAGTTATATAAACGTTGATCTTTTCTGTAACATTAGACCTGATTATTTGTTGTTTCCGAGTTTTTGACTACAGACAGATAGATCTGAGTTCTAGTCCTCACTCAGCCACTTAGACACTCTATGACCTTTCTAAGATGACATTTCTCCATCTGCAAAATGAGGTTAATAGTATGGTCTTTGCAGGGTTGCGTGTAGAGTACATTTCTAATGCTGGTGAAGGGCTGGCCTAGCACAGTGCCTGGCCGACAGAAGGCTCTCACGACGCCTCCGTCACCTTTCTGCTTCTCTTGTATGCATCACTGAGTCCTGGGTGTGATTGAAGAGCTGAAAGTTGGCTTAAAAATGGGTAAAAGGCTTATTTTCTAATCAAAACATTTGATTTCATTCTACTAATGTTCCTTCATGGTCTGGATCATCCCATTTCATTGATATGGGAAAGGAGTATTGCCTGGGGATCTGTGACCGTCCTAAGACCCAGTGATTAGTGCCTACACTGTACAGTATAAAATATACCCAGGCGCCCCTCTTTGCGACCTCCAGAATTTTGTTCTAAGGAAAGAAGATGGAAATCCTCTATTGATTGTATTGCTGTGCTTAAGGACACTAGAGAACTTATTACATTAGTATGGGTTTTGGATGTTTGCCTAAAGCCACAAACTTTTTGATGTCTACCTGAGAAATTCCTCATCACTCTCCTAATTCCTGCAAATAAGATAAAGCAGGACTTTTAATGGAAAATTCTTTGCTCCTCCTTGCTCTCTGACTTCAGTATTTTGACATACTAATTTCACAAAATCATTTTCGAAAAGTGTGTTCCAAATAATTTTTACCACTCTTAACACAATTAGCTTACTTAAATAATAAAGTTGATGAGAATGATAAAATGTATCATATTTGGGAAAAAATTATTCTAAGTAATTTTCTCTATAAGTAATTCAACTTTAAACATCATAAAATGTTAATATATAAAAGCAGTTTTGTAGACCATACCCAAATGATTTGACTAATTTTTTTAAGTGTCTTAGTCTATTTGGGCTGTTATAATAGAATATGGCAGACTTGGGGGCATATATTAATATTACAAACAACAGAAATTTATTTCCCACAGTTCTGGAGGCTGGGAAGTCCAAGATCAAGGCTCTGGCAGGTTTGGTGTCTTGTGAGAGCTTTTCCTAGTTCATAGATGGCTGCCTGTCAGCTGTATCCTCACAGTGCAGAATGGGGCAGAAGAGCTCTCTGGAGTCTATTTTATAAGGGCACTAATCCCATTCATGAGGGCACCACCCTGGTGACCTAATAGCCTCCAAATATCATCACATTGGAGATTAGATTTCAGTGTATGAATGGGGGGGAGGAAGGACATAAACATTTGGTCTATAGCACCATACCTCGATGATTTGACTAATTTTTTAAGCAACTAAAAAGCCAATTAAATTTCTTAAATATGGTAATAAGAAGAAATACACAAAGCTTTAGATAGATGAGCATTTTTTCCTGGCAGAATAAAATCATAGCAATTTGCAATATTAAAGAATATTACCTGTCAATGAATACTTTCTGGAATGTATTAATAATAATACTGCATTTTAATATTTCTTAAACCGTGTCTCTTAAGTGTAGTCACTGAGAACTAACTTCTCCCCAGTACTGATGAAAATCATAGGACATTTGCCACCAGGTGGCTCTTCCACAAAATGACCTTAACAGGAGCAATACTAGCTGGCATGGCTGATTTTACATTTTTAATTGAGTATTGCCCATGATTTCTGGTAAGTTACTAAAATTTACTAAAGAAAAGTACTTAAATGATTCTCAGAAATAGAAAAACAAGAATGCAAAAATTGGAAGGAGAATTTTGATATTTGGATTAATAAGGTGAATAATAAAATTTTTTATTGTTAATTTATACTGTTGTCTTTGTTTCCCCCAGCTATCTATCTGTCTGGAGAATACTTCTATTTGTATTTCTGCATAGCAGCAGTTTGGCTCAGATAAATCATCTAATTCATAATACTGGTAGATGTGCCAAAAAGTCACACAAACCAGAAGGTTCAAAATAATTTCTATCAACTCTGCACAGTGTGTTTGAGGAAGAGCAGATTGTTGTAACTTTCATGCTTACAATCAGGGAGCATTCATAAACAGAGGCATTTAAACATTTGTGTATATCTGACATCATAGAAACATCAAAAATCAGGTAGGAAAAGTCAATATTTATTGTAATCTATCTTCCAGCACTCAAAGATAATTATAGTAATAAAAATAATAATAAAATGGCAATAACATTTTTGGGAGCTCACTATATACCAGACAGTGGGGCAAAACACCTTACAAGTTCAGGATTAATTTACCATGTTAGACTCAGGACAATCCTAAATTCCTCTAAGCATGTAGTGATTTATTAAGCTCTACAAGAAACCATACCAAAAATATTTTTCTTTGTCCTCCTGGAATGCATACTCAAAAGAACTGCAAGTAAGATCACCCTGTCTTGCATTGGTACTATTAATATTTCCCAATTCCTTCCTAGTGGAAGTTTTCTTCTTACATTTTTAACACAGGTATTTGATTTTATATCTATCAAGTTCTCCTGCAATTTGTGTGTGTGTGTGTGTGTGTGTGTGTGTGTGTGTGTTTCTTTGGCTGGAGTTTGCTAACATTGACTATGACCCAGAACTCAGCGTACTTATGATTTTATTATAGAGGTTCTCAAATGGTGACAGGTACATCTATTTGGAATTCCCTTCTGAAATATCTGGGAGTGGAGGGTGAGCAGGGAAGAATGGGTGTCACAGAATGAGCGGGGTGCAAGTTACGGATAGCTGTGGGGGGTAGGGGGGCTTTCATGAGTTGCCCAGTGAGCTCCTCCTCTCACCAGGCTGGGCCTTAAAACTTGTCTCTGCATCACCACCTTCTTTGTCACCAACTCTTTCTAGCTTCCATTGAAAACAATTCCTCCTCCTTATTTGATGCTGGAATCTCCAGCACAAACAAGACTGGCATAAAAGGTCCACCCAGAACATATACTTGAGGGACATTTATCTGAAGAGCCAGGGCAAGAATAATGCACTTGACTAAACCTAGAGCAGCTTGTGGTGGGACAACAGTAACCTGTTTTCCCCTTTAAAATAACCAGTTGGGCGAGAAAAGTTCCAGAAGTCCACAAAGATCCTTCAAGGCACCGGTGGACACATTCCCAGGTAGACAATATAAATCTGATGTGGCTGTTCACTTGCTTTAGAGGCTGATTTTCTACCATCGCGCCAGCATAATGAAGCAAACTTAAATTACCTGTGGCTTGGTCAAGTTCTAGATTGTTTGTCCAGTTACTTAGCCAAGAGCTGTCTTTGGTCTCTTTAGAAATCACAAGGCGGGAAATAAAAAATGAGAATTTGTGAGAAAGAAAAGAAACAGAGCCAGATTTTCTTGTTCTTACATCATGACTGCTGGGTTTTGGTTCCATCGCAGGCTACATCGCCTCAGTTCTGCTGGGGCAGGCCCAGGGCGGTGGGGAGTCTTTATCCAAAAGAAGGATCTTTTCTCTCCATATAGGCTATTGAACACAACAGTGGTTTAGACATTTTAACGGTAAGGTATGTGACATCGTTTGAAACTTTGTAAAAGGGGGTTAAATAAAAGACTGAATAGGCAAGATGGGTAAAATAAGGCAGTGAGAGACTCAAATGCAAAATCAGTATAAAGCAGGGCAGTGCAGTACTGGTACACATCAGCCTGCAGGGCCTGTGACCAGCCCTGGGAAGGGAAAGACAGTGTCACACCTGCTGCTGCCTCCAGACTCCTCCACCAGCCTGCTCCTGCTCACTCTTGGCCAATGATTTTGCCTCCTGCATCACTTAGAAAAACGGAAGCAATTGAGAACTCTCACATCTTTACATCTTTCTTTACTTTTTTGTAGAGACAGGGTCTCATTATGTTGCCGAGGCTGGTCTCCAACTCCTGGCTTCAAGCGATCCTCCTGCCTCGGCCTCCCCAAGTACTGGGGTTACAGGCATGAGCCACCATGCCCAGCCCATCTTCACATCTTTCTATTGCCAAAACTAAGACCTACTTCATCTGCACCATTCTCTTCCCTTCCTCTGGTTCCTGGAGAAGAGGGATCCCTGCTGCTCCCCTCTGCTTGGGCTCTATCCCTTCCTAAACATGTTCCTGCAGTTAGTCCCCATTTTCTGTGACATCCTTTGTCCTCTATGTGAGATCATTCCAAGAGCAAGTAAATATGCTCAGTATAGCCCTTTGCAAACTTTCTCCTGCATACAAATCACCTGGAGATCTCGTTAAGATGCAGATCACAATTGGAGTTGTAAGGCTCTAGTATTTATCTTAAAAAAAAAAAAAAAATCCCTTCTCTTGACCCCCACACATACTCTCTTGTACCCTCCCCATTTTTTAGCAACCTGTCACAGCCAAACTTGTTGAGAGGTGTCTACAGTGAGTGTGCCCACTTTTCACTCACATTCTCTGCCCAGACTATCCTTGAGGCTTCCATCCCCACCACTGAACTGAAATTGCTCTTGTCAATACCATAATAAACTCCAATAAACTCCATTTTCCAAGTTCATTGGTACTTTTCTGCTGTCCTTCTTGACCTCTCAGCAGTTTCAGAGAGGTCATCCCTCTCTCCTCCTTGAAACTTTCTTTTGACTTCCATGATGCCTATTCCAAATTTTTCTCCTACCTCAGTTTTCTTTCGTCTCCTTTGTTGGCTCCTCGCCATTTGCTCAATAGCTAAGTTTTGGGGGTGCCTCAGGGCTCTGTTCAGGCCCCCTCTTGTCCATATTCCTTCCCTGGGTGACGATGTTAAGGGCCATCTAAATGCCTAGGACTTTCAAGCCTGTATCTCCTGCCCTGACTCATACATCCATTTAACTGCTGGTATCGCCCCCTGGATATCCAACAGTCACGTCGCTCTTGTTCGTGGCCCAAACACAATTCTTCATTTGCCTTTTCCTCAGCTCACTCCTCCTCCACTCTTCCCTAGCTCAAGAAAATCAGCCTCATTTACCCAGCTACTTATGCCAAAAATATAGGCAATTCCTTGGTTTCTCTTTTTCTCATCTTCCAGATCCAATCTAGTAGTAATATGTCTATGGCAACTTTACCTTCAAAACATCCTGAATATGTCCACCCTGGTCTAAGCTACCTTCCTTTCATGGACTACTACAATGGCCTCCTAACCATCTTGTTTTTCCTTTACAATACATTTTGCCTAAGTGGTTTGTTAAAAGTGTAAATTAGATAGTGTTCTTCCTCTGGTTGAAACACTCCAGTGGCTTCCCATCACACTTAGATTAAAATCCCCACTCCCGATTCTGGCTTACACGTCCCCCTCTGTGGCTCTGCCTGCTTCTCGGTGCCACTCTCCCCTTCACCTGCTGCCATGCTCAGGCATCCTTAGTTCCCTGTGCCTTGGCACATTCCGCGTGACCCACACTGCTTCCTCTGATCTCCCAGTTAATTCCTTCGCCTCATTCTCATCTTGTGCTGGTTATTGCTTGTTTACTTCTGGGTTGATCCCCATCCTGCAAACCACATTCGTCTAGGGGATTTGGCCATTGGGAGATACTAGACGAAGACTGGGAGAAGGGAAGAAGGAAAAACAGGACAATTCTCCCTCTTCTCTTTCTCTGTCCACCTCCCTGGTTCCAGCAGTGACTAGAGGGTTCGGTCTCCTCTGCGGTTCAGCTCCCGGCCAGACAGACCCCTCCCTGATTCCAAATATCGGTACTGGCATGCGCCTCCTCCATAGCACTGGCTCCTGCCACACTCTTGGTCCATGTGGTCTAGCATCTGGGCCAGTAATATCACCTCCCCTGGTAGTGGCTTCCTGTATTGCTAATGTCTGCAACACTCAATTTGATTCTCAATTTTTCCATCATCTGTGTGGCTACTTCCCTGTGTTAAATTCCCTTTGTTTGAAACACCTAGAGTCATTTCTGTTTTCCTGACCAAAACAGTTCTCAACTTCTGTTAAGCTCATCCTCAGAGCAGCCCTCGCTGACCACTGAGTCTCTCTCCAGCACATACACCCATTTCAAGTCTCTTCGTTGTACTCTCACTTTCCCGCTATTTTTCTTGTTTATTTATGTATTTGTTTGGTGCTATCTTGCTTAGTATCCTCAGCCTAGATTAGTGTCTGATATGTGGTGTTCAGTAAATATTTATTGAATAGATGAATAAAAGAAATGGACTGAGATTTGGGTAAACAAAATACTGTGCAAATGAAAAGGTGATATGAAGGAAGGGGATGATGCAGCAGGCTTCTAAATATAAACTCTGGGGTGGGGGTGGAAAATAAGAGAAAGAGAGAAATTAGGCAGAAAAAGGAAGATTATTACCCTTTGGGAAGAAAGACAATGAGTTGGGAAGAAGGAAACTAGCATTTACATAATATCTGCTAGTGTGCAGTTGCTTTGCACACATGATTTCATTCTGTTCCCACATCAACACTATCAGGTAGATATTATCTCTGTCTTACTGATGAAGAAACTGAGTGTCTGAGAGGTTAAGTTATAGAAGATCACAGGCTTGTAAAATGCACTATAGGATTCAAGCCCACAACACCACTCTGCCGGATTAGGACAAGCCCAGGATGCAGGACCACAGCCCGGATCAATGCCCATTCTACTTTTACTTAAATGCAGAACTTTTAAATGCAAACCCATCAACTACCATTTCTAAACCACTTATTTTATCCTATAGCCATCCCCAGTGTAAGAATTCAAGACACTTTTTAAAACCAATTCCCATCTTCTTGCCCTTTCCGACCCCTTTGACTCCCCCAAATAAATTGAAAGATCATGATCCACACAACTAAGTAAACAAGTGTTGCCATAAGCTAAATAAAGTGGGCCTTTGGAGTTTTCTTCCAGGTTGACCTCAGAATGAGCCTGTTTGGGTGATTTACTCTGCAGTAAGGAAGGGGTTTAGGGAATAGATCTCCCCCATATATCAGCAGCTTCCCAGAGAGCACTAAGTTGTTATTCAGGTATGTGCTACATATGGCATCAATAGAGAAAGATGGCCTAGTTCCCCTCAAATTTGCCAGGCCCTTTATTTGTACCGGCATCACTCGTGTTTTGTTGAATTGCATTGAAGAACCCTATTATCTTAAGGAGGACAATTGAATTCTCAGTCCTGTTCTTGATTTCCCACTTTATGCCAAGGTCTGAAAATGGTGGGTGATATTATTATGTAGTTTATAGGGAAATTGAAGGAGAAAAGCCCCAAATGGTGGAGCAAATCATTTTTTTCTAATGCTAATTTCTCTTGTTCCGTGGATTCAGTCAGGCCATTAACAGGACTTTGACATTGCTTTTTCCTGATTTGTTCTTAAGACTTTCCCTACCCCCAAACATCATGCTCTCAGATACTGAAAACTCACAGCAAACAAACAAATCATGGAAATTAAATAGCAATAAAACTGTTGTTGGCTTCATGTAAAAAATATTATCCAGTATTTAAATGGCGATTATTTCCAGAAACTTGGCAATTGTAACCATACAAATGATGAAATTGATTCCAGTCACAGTCTATCTTTGTTTGGAAAGGAAATACCAGTAGTGTTTGAAAAATGGATTATTAAAGACTTTGGTTTGCTGAAGGTGGCTCATATGTTCTATTTGCTAACACAGCATCTTGTTGGGGGGGAAAAAAAAGTGCAGCTTTTCCCTACCCCAGATTATTTTCACTACAGATCTTTAGAGCAGGAAATAAAAAACAGCTAATGGTCATGGGGCATGTGGAATTAGTTTAAGCAGAGCTGAACCCAGGTCCTGCTGACCGCCTCCTCTTTCCTGTGCTGTTTTGTCTATGCCGGCCTTAGAATATGTCAACAAATCTCTTTTAAGCTCAGATGGGGAAAAGGGATGGTGATTCTCGCTCTTTCTGTAAGGGTGTAATTTACAACAGATGTGCTTTTTTAGAAAGGTACAAGTTTGTCTTGTAAAATATTTGTAAAGCAAAATAGCCTCTGGATTTCACAAAGTACTCCTTGTTTGGTTTTGGAGATGTCACAAAGAGCATTGTTTTTATAATACTAATATAATTCTTTTCTCATACAATTTGATTATAACTCAAGGTTAGTTTTTGGGAAGAGCCAAGCTTAAATATCTAGAACAATGTAGTGAAAAAATACCATATGTGACTTGACAACATTTTGACAGTGACTGAAAGAAGCCCTATTTTAATCATGAAACATGGGTTATAGTCCCGGGAACTTTCTTTCTTTCTTTCTCTCTCTGTCTCTTTTTCTTTCTTTTTGTAGAGACAGGGTCTTGCTATGTTGCTCAAGCTGGTCTGAAACTTGGGCTCAAGCAATCCTCTTGCCTCAGCCTTCCAAAGTGCTGGGATTATAGGCATGAGCCACCCCACCTCTGCCTCACGAACTCTTTTTAACTAGTGATGAGATCTTAGCTTCTCCAAGCCTCATTTTCTTTAGCTGTAAAATGGGGGAATCATCTGTCTCTGCCTTCTCAAGTGGGAAGATAAATTAAAAATGTGTTATAAACCATAAAGTCCTATAAAAGATAAATGATTATTTTCATAATGAACCCATTCAAAAAAAAATCTTTGAGGGCCCCATACCTTGTGTATATTTTTTTTATAACTTATACAAAAGACATAATCATAATAAAAGGAATCTTTATTTGATTAAAAACTGTACTAGCAATTAGACTGGCAATAGAATGTATATTGTTCAAATAATTCTGGCCCTGATTCAGCCACGAGGCTTGTTGAAGAACAAATCACTAATTTTAAAGGGAACTGTTACTCACATAAGCACTGACAGATAAAATCACGTGATAAAAGGTGTGCATCTTGC
The DNA here is from genome assembly GCF_041146395.1 of Eulemur rufifrons. NCBI lineage: Eukaryota > Metazoa > Chordata > Mammalia > Primates > Lemuridae > Eulemur > Eulemur rufifrons. The sequence goes on along the minus strand of NC_090999.1, from coordinate 64,823,740 downwards.
ATGAGTATGACCAGTGGCCTGTAGGGGACATACAACTTCCAGTGCGTGGAGAATACCGTAAACAGATGAACTTTCTGCTCAGATGCCATTTTTCAAATCTCACGTCTCAGATGAGAACAAATACAGCTGGGGGCATCAGAGGAAAGTGAGCGTAGGTTGAGGTAGAAGTTGAAGGTGGAACTTTAGGCAACTGATCTTCAGTTTCCCATTCCAAGTAGGGAATGAGAACAATATCCATCACCCTTGAGGGACTGTTGTAGGATCATATAAGATGACACACATGACAAAGAAGTTTATATAAACATAAAATAATATTTCTGATGTATAAATAAGGGGGGAAATTTAACATTTAAAAGTTTTAAAGTATTTCCTTCTTCAGTCTCTTCAAATTGTTAATAATATTAATGACTAATATTTACTGAGTATTTCCTATGTTCCAGACATTTGTGATAAATGCTTTAAACTAACTTAATTTTTTTAAAACTAACTTAATTTTATAATCATCACAAAGGTAGGTTCCATTATTATTACCATTTTACAGATGAATAAGTTAAATAAATTGCTCAAAATCACATAGCTAAGGAAATGAGGGAGGTAGCATTTGAATCACACTTAGCAACAAAGCCAATTTCAGAAATCTAGTCATCTTGTAAATAAGGTCACCTAGAATTACAGAGCACCCACAGCTTTCTCTAAACTCTGTTGCCTTCTTCTGCCTTTGAACTCCAACCACATTTAAGCACACATTTGAAAATAAACAATTTCAAAAAATATTTTAAAAACAAATGCATACAACTTTTTCATTGGAAGTTGGGATAAAGAACACCTAGCCCACCATTTGCTATTAGGATTCAGAAGCAAGCTTGGTGTTTTTGTTAGGCATTCTCACTCAAGCTTTAACTACTGACTGAACCCATGGAAAGGGTAGGAGAAATTCCATCCACCAGCGATGTTCTCAAATGAGCTTTCAAACGACTCTGAGGGGAAGGTGTAATTCTACAGTCCTCCTTGTCTTTTATCTTTGTCTTATCTGTAAAATAAGATCTAACCAGAAGAGATTTTAGGATGTACCTTATTTAACCATTTGTTTTTCTCAAATGAGGTCTAAAGACAGGCATTTGACCTGTAATCCTGAGTGTGCTTTTACATTTTCAAAACCGTTCCACAATCTTTTCATTTTGACTTTAAAGAGAACCCCATGAGGCATACAAATTCTTATCTCAACACTCCTACAGTCCTGGGTGAAAGTAGCCTGTCTTATTTCCTCTCTGATTACGTTGGAGCCCAGCCTCGCAGCTTCTGCTGTGGCTTCTACCAGTGTTAGCCAGGATGTAGGCCTCTTTGGCCCTTTCACTTGGAGTCCATCTAAAAGCAGAACTTCTCCAGGGACAAAAGCTTGAGATGGATAATGTACAAGGCCCTTCTCTCCTGCCTGCTGACAAGGTGCTTAAGTCAAAAGTTTTGATATTGATATTAATATATACCAAAATCCATGGATGCTCAAGTCCCTGACATAACTGCCCATTGGTTGAATCAATGGATGTGGAACCTACTATATTGTGGACTGACTGTATCTGTAGGACAGTCAGGGGTTTTCTTAAGTCATTAGGACTAGAGGCTGAGCAACGAGAAATCTGGCTCCAGGGAACTCTTCATCCTGATAACAAGTCCATCTTCATCCCCGGGTACTTTCTATCAGATTTATATTTAATGGAAAAAAATTATGTATAGCCTTTTACAAATATTAATGCTACTAATAATTTTTGTTGAATTAGAAGTTAACACAGAAGTTTTGCTTCTGTCTTGGCTTTGTGTCATCTGTGTTTCTGATCTGAGACATCTTCCTTCCCTTCTCCAGAGTCACCACAACCTCTCTAGGTCTCCTTCCATCCACTGGACTGTGTCTTCTCTAAGCTTTCCTCTTCCCCTTCTCCTTTCTCTCTCCCGTCAGTCTCTTCCACTATCCTTTTTTGCCTTCTCCTTTGTTCTCCTTTCCTCTTTCTTTCTCTTTCCTCTCTTTCTTTTTCTTTTCTCCCTGGCTTTTATCATAACTCCTGGAGTGCCAGCTGCTATTTAGAAATGCCCATTGTTTATGCTGTTGAGCCCAGGGGACGTTTCTCTCAATTCTTTTTACTTTACAATCACCTTTAAAGTTACACACAAATGTATAACATTAAGCCAACAGGGCAAAGCACAACTAAATGCTATTAAAAATTGCATTGCAGAAAATGAGCACTGAAAAGCATAAGGCTACCTTGCAATGGAGGAAGCAAAAAGTTTAGACCAGGTAAATGTTCATTCTGCAAAAAAAAAAAAAAGAAAAAACAACAAGAAGAACAAAAAAAAAACCTGTGCCAGATCAGCAGGAAAGAGAGAAAAAAAGATCTTCTCAATGTAACATTATAAAGACTCCATCATTTTTTTAAAAATGGAATCTGACAAGTTAATAAGTATCTGGGGCAAAACTAAACATGCATAAAAGGTTTCATATAGTTGAGAATTCCCTCTAAAATTTCAAATTTTTTCTTAATTTAAGCTAAGATAGATAAAAATTTGAATTATTTTGATTAAAAAATCATATCCATTAATTTTATTTAATGATAGCCAGCTTATTTGTCCCAAGCACTGTACGAGGAGCTTTCCATGTATTATTGTAGTTTTCCATATAACCCTGAAGTGTAGATGTTTTCGAGAACTGTTTTATTTTTTCAGAGAAAAATATACTATCTCGTTAAATGGTGTCCATCTTCTTAACCTTAAATATCTTTCAGAATCCTTCAGTGTCTCAATAGAGGGTTCCTATTTTTTAAGGCTAAAATTGGGAAAAGAGCCAAGGCAGCAAGTAAACTGGATAAGATTTGATATAGTAGGAACTGAGTAAGACGCTGATAAGATTCAGTAGTCAAGAGACTCTGTGAGTTGCCAAGCTGCTGAGAATTTCAGTATTCTAGAGTTTGGGCTGAATCATTGTTTTTTATATCTGAAAAAGAAGGAATACTTGCACAGAGAAAACATTTGATCACTTCTTTTTGTGCCTTTATCCACGCTGTACTTCCAATCTAATGTATTTTCCATAGAAGTATAGATCTGAGAGGAAGTCTGTTTTGCCCGCATTTTACTGAATGAACTAGAGAAAGTAGTGCACCAAAACCATCTTTAGCATTGAAAATACACAAGAAAACATAAACATATTCCAAACATAATTGTAGACTTCATGCTAAGTTGAGTCTATCTATACTTGTCTACAGAAGAGCTGCAGTCAATGGTAAACTATAATAATTATATCTCATAGCAAATATCAACCTTATCACTCAATTTTTGCCAGAGGTTACATAAGCAAGACTTAAAGGCCAGGCGCAGTGGCTCATGCACACCTGTACCCCTAGCACGGTGGGAGGATTGCTTGAGCTCAGGAGTTCGAGACCCGACTCTACTGAAAATAGAAAAATTAGCTGGGTGTCATGGTGCCTGTCTGTAGTCCCAGCTACTCAGGAGGTTGAGGCAGGAGGATCACTTGAGCCCAGGAGTTTGAGGTTGCAGTGAGCTAAGATGACACCACTGCACTCTACCTGGGGTGACAGTGAGACTCTTTCTTTAATAAAGAAAATTAAAAAAAAAAAAGGAAAGACTTTAAAAAAGAAATAATATTATGATCAAGATTAGCGCTTCAGGGTAGAAGGTATCTCAAATCTGAATACTTCCTCCATGGGCCACATACCCCTACGTGTTTGTTGGCACAGCTCCATTTTATGTTTGTTATCCTGGCATAAGATTTAATAGCTCCCCCTTTTCACTATTAAGATATTCTGACCCTAGAAAGTGAAATAACATTAATTTTATAATATTTGTAGCAAACATATTCCACATACCTGTTAACTTTGATTAACACAGCACAGGTGTTCAACAGATTCATTTTCTATGATGTTAACAGGGTTCACAATGACCACTAAATGCATTAGTGCACTAATACATTTACGTCTGAGTCAGGATACAGCCCAGCACAAGCGACCTGGCTCAGAATTCACATCACTGTGGCTTCTTGTCCCCATTCAAAACAGCATCAAGGAAGAGGGGTATCTGTCATTTAACCCTGAAAGTCAATAAACAGGATTCTCCAAATAAGTTAGGTACACCTACTGATTATTTTTAGATCCTTACATTTTTCCTAAATACCTCAAAGCTAAGGAGTAGCTACTTCTCTGGAAGAATCTAGCTAACTTTCTATTGTGATAGGCGATAGTAAAATAGGCATATATTAAAGAATCACTGTAATTCAAGTTTTACAGTTAGTGATGTTTTGTGGACTATTTAAAAATCTAATAAGAGAGCTTTTAAAAATTTGTATAGAATCATTAGAAATAGTTGTGCAATATAAATCTCACATTCTTAGATTTATAGTTATAGCCGCTTTTTATGGGTAATTTTTTTTATATCTTCAAAAGAAACTCTAATAATGCGTTTAAAAAAAAAAGTGTCACTACCAAGCCTCTGGATGATTAACTACCTTATGATATTTCTTTCAACCAAGCTGGTTTATAAAGGAAAGCAAAAATGACAATAAAAGAAATGTACCAATTTATTCTCTACTAATAAAGTATTGAACATTAGTGAAAAAAAGTATGAAATATTGGAATGCAACACAGAGCAATTCCATTACCCATTGCAGTTTTGGGTCATATACTGTATATAAAGAATAATTACTTCATTGGTTGGAGACCACAGAGGAGGAATATAGATTTTGATGACAGAGATTTTAAAATAAAAATTTTATCCCAAAGCATTTGCTTTTAAAACTTTGCCAATTACATATAGACCATCTTATTTTGTCTTTCGGTTGCCCAGGGTAAAGAAGTGGCTGGCGGTGGGCTGTGCAGGAGAAACAAAGAAAATTAAGAGTGAGCATATTTTTAAAAAATCTTAGCTAATCATCATACATCAGCACTTAGATTTTAAAGTATCTACTAAAAATTATCTTTGCAGATGCCTTAAATGACACATCCTATTAATGAAGGTCCCACACCACATTACTGACATTAATTCTTGTGGTTTCTAACACATCTTTCTCCTTTCTGCTTTTGAATCATACTTCTGATTTTCATTTTCTTGCTGAAGATTATAGCTGCATGATGAGCCCCGAGGCTAGATCATGTTGTCTACAACACAAGTGGGCGCCCACCCTTCTTGATTACCTCACAGAGATTCTGGGTAGGAACTGAAACCTTCCTGGATAGAAGAGGAAGGTCACACAGTATATCAAGGAGAGTTCAGACTCTGGAGTTGGCCAGGTATAGTCCCAATCCAAGCTCTGTCACTTTTCTCTGAGCCTCAGTTTCCTCTTCTGCAGGGTGGAGAAAAATAATGACATTGTAGCACAGTTGTGAGGATTGAATGAATTATGTGAAAAGCACTTTATGGTGCTTGATGAATGTCTACGTATATTCCACTTCTTTCCAAAAATAAGATAACTTATAAAAGTACAAAAAATAGATTAAGAAAAGAATAAACCACAGTAAAATCATGCACATTAAGTAGCAAGTCATTTATTTCCTCTACTCATATTCCTTTAATACTGGAGAAAAATCAGGGAAATATTCTGATTACGAAAGTAAAAACATTAATTGCAAAGAATCTGAATATTACAGCAAGGCATGAAGAAGGTAAATTTCCATGATGATATTTTGGCACATTTCCTTCATCTTTTTTCCCCAACATAGCCATTTGAAAAATAAGTTAGGATTATTTACTTCTAACATATTTTTTAAATTTTCTATTTCATAAGCATTTTTGTTAAATATTTCCTCTAAATATTTTCTAATCTCATGTCCATCAATTGTATGTACTATAGTTAATCCCATCCAACATGTTAATAATTTTTCTTATTATAAACAAAACTGTAATAAAAAATTTTCAGATGCTTATTGAATATATTAGAAATACCATCCCATCATGTCCATACTTGAATATTTTTTCTACTTAGCCTTTTAAATTTATGACTTTTGACCTAAGTTTTTAATTTTATGTAACCATTACTAGTAATTATTTTTCTTTTATTGCTTGTAGGTTTGGAAAGTTCTTTCCTGTTCCAAAGTCAATAAATAAATTACCTATGTTGTCTTATCTTTTTATAATTCATTTTTAGCATTTAGCTTCTTAAAATTAATCTATAATGTATTTAGAGCTATCTATTTGAGGTAAATATTGAGGTAATTTGGGTTATCTGAAGTAGATTTAAGAGTTTATTTAAGGTAGGACTGAATTTTCCCCAAATAGTAGTTAAACCAATTGTCCAGTAACATAATATTTCCTTCTTTATTTCCTTTGTATATAACTTATCATATACCAATCTCTCTTTCAATGTCCATATCTGACTTTAATTACTTAAATATTTAGTACACTAAATGCCTTCTCATTATTTCTTTTGCAGAAATTTCTTGGCTGTAGTTTCCTATTTGTTCTTCCAAACAAATTTTAGAAACACTATCAAATTCTCCCCATTTCTTCCACTCCAAACATTAGGATTTACTTGAAACTGCATTAAACCTATACATTCAACTGGGGGGAAAAGCCACATTTTTTCATATATATCTTGCACATTTCTTAAGGTTATACCTAAGAATCTTACATATTGTTTTTGTAAAATATTTTTCACCTAATTTTGAACTGGAAAAGTTCAAATGAAGCATACAACCAGCATGCTTCATTCAACTCCAGCTTGACTTACACTGTATGCAGAAAAATATTTATAAGAACACTTTGCCTCATAGACATAAATGGACTTAGCTGGTGCTTGAGAGATGAGAATTTAAGGACCATGCAGATTATTAGGGCAGACTGACTTTGTAGTCATAAAAAGAACTGGAAGAAGCCACTGGTAATTCCTTATACTCTACAGTATACAATTGCACTGGTGAAATTAACACATCTTGTTTTAATCCTAGAGAGGAAGAAATTGATACACCCATGTCTGTCAGAACAAGTTAAGGGTGACTTTTAAAAATACTAGGGAAACCCCTAAGAGTAGTTAATTTTTCCCTATACTGCTATTCAGCTATAAGCATCTCATCTACTTCATTGTTTGACAATCCATTTTGGCATAAGAAAGATGAATAATGTAGACAATTTCTTCCATGGGAATTAAATTTAAAATGAAGGCTCTAAGTAACTGGTATCTATACTAAAGATCAAGTTACAAAACTGGCCTTCATGTCCTTGGTCCCAGTATACCCTGTTATCCTTGGAGGATGTGTGCATACCTGTCATTCATTTGCCCTCAGTTTCTGAGGTGGAGGGATGCCAGTCCTGGCCAAGTGTTCACAGTATAAAGTGCTTTAGACTCTTCTGAAATGAAAGTCAGTATGTAAATGTGCAACATGACATTATTATTCTAGCTTCCTGGCTGCTTTCAGCAAGCACTGACTGCCACATGAGGTCTCAAGTGTTCTGGCATAGTGTGTAAGTGTTCAAAAGAAGTTAAAGTAATGAAATTGGATCTACATTTCTATAGATATTCAAGCTGGCATGGAGGAATGGAGTCATGGAATCAGAATTGGATGGTCTCCACCAAACAGCCTAGGCAAGTGCCTGTGATGCCAGGCTACTAAGCAGAATTTTCAAATGTGAAAGGCCATCACTTTTCCTTCCTCTGGGTCTAAAATTACACAATATGCACATTTCCTCTAGGTTTTTGCTACTCTCTGGGTGCTTTAAGATCAATCCCCACCCCATGCATTACCTGGAGCTCACCAGCCTTGCTTAAATTCAGCACAAATCTTAAAATGAAGAACTAAGTACAAATAGGGGGAAATAGGACTTACTATAGCATATGCTACTGTATAATATGTAGGACTATTATTTTTAGGAGGGTGGTGAAGGTTAGTATGTATCTTATCATCTATGAAGCATCCAGAGATTTCAGTTGACCTTATAAGTTTTTGCAGTTTTCACTGATCACAGATCTTCTCGTTTGCATCTGCCATTCTCTGCTGCTGAAATATCTGGAGCCATGACCAGAGACCTAGGTCTGTGGACAGTGGGGTCAAGAAACCGGGTCTGCTAAGTAGTCTTGGTGGGTCCAGGATCAGTGCAGAATCCAACATTGGTAATTTTGAGACCTGCTCTCTCTCTTACCACCTCTCACCCCCAATGTTTCTGTCCATCAGGGCAAGAGCAGTAGAATCTGACTCTCCTGCTTTGCAGCCTCCTATAATTATAGTAAGCACAGGTCCGTGATGCTGGGTCCCCTTCTTCCTTAAGGCCCTTAATATCCTGAAATTTTCATGGGCTCCAATTACCCATTTATATGCACACAAAGATGAAGTTTATTTAAGTTTAAAAATGCAAAAAGGGGACAACCCAAAGAATTCAAGCACTGAAGAATACTTTTACTCATACAGAATTTCTTTTTTTTTTATTGTATTTTAGGACAGTGAAAAAAAGGGATTTATAAATAAAATCTATGCCATCCAGGAAGTATGTGTCAGTGTCCAGAACATCCTAGATGAAGTGGCTTCCTTTGGCGAAAGGATAAAGAAGTGAGTGATGCTGACATGTGAGCCCTGGCCTTCTGTGGGACAGGGTGTCCATTTGTTTCTTGGAGGGTGAAATGCCACATTCTTTTTGGCAGGGGACACTCCTTCTGGGTGATCTATTGCTCAGTTTCATCATTATTTACTTTGTTTCTGCCAGTCTTTGGCTTTATGAAAGTTCTGTCAATTTCCTTCCTGAAATTCAGAACATATTGGTTGGAAAGAAGTCATACTTGTAGCTTTGAAGAAATAACACCGTCCTAAATTTTAGCACATTTTTCACTGTGAAAGACTTTGTTCTTAAATGGAATATGAAATTGTGATAGAAAAAAAATAAACCAAGCTAAATGAGGATTTCAGGTAATCAAGACACACCTGTTTTTTATTATTGGTCTAGTTAGATTTTCAAGTTACTCTGAATTAAAAAAAATTATATATGGCACCCTACAAAAATATTCTTAAATTCTTTCAAATTTGTGTATTTAAATAGCTGTCAATTGAATAAATTAATGCTTTATCATTTAGAAAAGGTTTATAATTAAACAAATAGAATCCTTTCCTTAATTTTTTAAAATAAGGAAATAAAGCTTCATTGAGCTCTAATGCAAAATTAAGAAACTTGTGTTTTATTTAAAATAATTTTATTAATATACTTTTAAAAAGCGGTTTACTTATAAGGTAGATTTACAACAATTTTCAGTTAAAAGATATACTAAGGCCCCGTACTACTAAATTATGTGAAAATTGGCCTACATAATGATTGCTAATGGTCTATTCAAGACGGGGTGCTGTATATCCAGATAAGTCTATATTTTCCTACTTTCATATATCTATTCATTGTTTATTATTCATAACCAAAAGTGTTCTGCAGATTTGGATCCTTAGGCATACACAGAATTTGAAAGGAGTAAATTATTTAAACTAAAAGTGTGAGTCATTCATCCGGTGCCTTTCATGTTGCAAGGGATAATGCATTTTATTTTGTATAATTTTTGTTTAATACATTTCCACATAGTCCTAGGTGCTGAGTTTCCACTTTCTTGTATTATATTAGACAGAACAGCTTCCCTCTCGCTCCCAAATGTGCCTCTAAGCAACATTCAGTGTTAGACTTCTGAAGACTGATTTCCACATCCATTCTCTCTCCTCCTTCCTCTGTGTATTTCCATGTCTAAAAACGTTCTCTTGTCCTCCACACCCTATCCAGTGAAGCACAGTGTGAAGCCCTAAATTTGGGGCATTTCTCTATTGACTGTTGTCCTTTATCCCCTTTATCTGGGTTCATGGTGTGCTGATACCTGACAAGACACATCTTTTATACCAGAAGACCCTGGGTCAGGCTAGTGAATGCCTGAGAGGAAGAAGCTCCTTTGTAATCCTGGGGGGCAGGAGGCCTCAGAACAGGTGCTTGCCTGGAAAACATGATGGCTAGCTGAGGGATATGACCAGATTCTGGTGGTAGACCAGTCCTGGGGGAAACCTGGGTTTAATAGAACTTTCTGTGCGGAAGTATAGGAATATGGCATAGGATCCAGTGACTCTGGTAGGAGCCATCTCTTCTGCACAACAATCTTTTGGATGCTAAAAAAGAAATTCCTTTGGGATCACATGGGATTAAAAGCATCTGTCCAGAAAGCAGATTCAGAAGCAATCTTTAAGCACAAAATGAAGACTCTATAATTATAATATCTTGTTACTAAAAAAAATCATTCCAGAACTTTCTTGAATTGCATCTTTTTTGGGGGGGAAATTATTTTCTAGATTTAGATTCCATGATGCAGAGTATGGATATAGAAAAGGGCAGTCTTTTTATTTTTCCAACATTGGCTACACTGGTGAGGATTCTTTGCCATTTACCCTTCCAATAAGAGTAAGGAGAACACAGGGAGTCCTTCAGTGGGGCTTCCCAAAAGGAAGGTTTTCTGAGTGAGGAGCCAGTGCCCTCACACATGGAGTAGCATGATGGATGGCTCTGAGTTGAGCCACAGGAAAGCAAGCAGACCCTCAGCCTTCTGTTCTCTCCACAAGCAGCAAGGGAAGCACAGGTGTCCATCAAGAAGGGAAGGCATGATCCTTCACTTGGTGACAGTTAAGGATGCTCACTCTTGACCAGGAGAGGAAAAAGACAAAGACAAAAAAGCCAGACCCCAAGGGTTACTGAAAACAGGACAACCAGACTGATCCAACATTGGCTCTTTTACTAGAAAAAACAATTTTGGGAAACAGTTGACCTAGAGAGACACAAAAAGCAAGCTACATGCCACAAAGCTAAGAAACAACTCTTAAGTATTATGCTATGGCACTGTACAGGAAGAAAGTCTTTTAGCAGTGATCCTTTATTGGATCAAAATTGCCCTGGACAAACCCCACCCCAATGACAATAGCATACAATATCAGGAAATTAGAAGAAATAAAAAACATTAACATTTACCCACATATACAATTTTAATATCTTTCTAAAGTGTCTTTGGTGCTCGTCACTGCCTTGTAAGAAAAAATACCATACTTTAGGCTCCTGGAATTGATTGATCCTAATAATATCACCTTAAGTCACGTAAACATGTTACCATTACAATCAGTCTTCCTTGATACCAGAAAAGCTATTGTGTTATAAATGGGGAAACCAAGTGTTAGGTTGACTCATTTAAAGCCATATAACAGAATCTAAGCTTTGAACACAGATTTGCTAACTTCTTGGCTCTTTTCATTAAACTGTGTTTAAGAGTCAGTCAACGTGATAGTTCCTCTTTAGTGGTTGAACATTGAGGAGAGATTTCAAGGATTGCAGGCTACACCTTAAATGGTGACTTATTTATATACCCAACCCTGGAGGTTCCATGTAGTGTTTCTATTTTCTTTATAATTTAGTTATTCTCTTAACTACTAGATTCACCACAGAGCTTCTACACAAAAAGCCTTTAAACGATTACAATCTTTACATATGCCATTTCTGATTTTTCTAAATCTTTTAAAAGAACTTTCTATGTCTTTTTTTTGCCTCCATTTTTCTTTTTATCCCTCTAAATTCTTTTCCATCTCTCCTCTGTACTATCTTTTTTGTAACTACTTCTATTCATTGGTCCTGTTTCTGTTCTTTGTTATTATGTTGTCTTATGGCCCTCTCTGACCCAGCCCTCTATATTATCAATTACATTTGCCAGAGAATAGTAAGTAGACTTTATTTCTTAATTACCTCTGTATTTCTGAGAAGAAGAGCAATGATGACAGGTGAATTTTTACACTTTATTCTGTTCCCCTTTCCTGATTTCTGGTTTCATTTGAAACATAGCTGAGGTAGGGAGTGTTCCTTTAAGGAATTCTAAAATCAGGATTTACACAGCCATGTAAGATTTATGTCTACCAACACTTGCTGGCAACATTTTATTCCCAATGTGGGGAATACTGAGAGTTGATAGAAGGAAGAATGGTATAGCCAGGGGCATTCCCCTCTATGAAAACTTGGTAAAAACAAGGTTGGGTGTTCATCTTAGCAGTAGAAAAACAACGATCTTTTTCCATGTGGGGAGTCACCCAAGTAGTACAATGGCTTTAGACTCTGAAGTCACTGGGGAGAATCTGGTGGGGTGGGTGGCAAGACCCTTTACCTGGGCCCCATGTTCATGGATTTGAGCATATTATGACTAGCCTGTGTCCTCTGATAGCCTATTATAATAGGATTTCATTCCAGAGAGAAATGCAGATTAACTAGGTCCCAAGTTAGTCAGAATCATGTTTATTTTAATCTTTGTTTGAAAAAGGCGTGAAGTGCTCAGATTGCTGATGTGTTAATTTTTCATTCAGTACTTTCAATTGGACTGTCCCATTCTTAAGCTGGCTGGCCATTGTAGCCCTCTGCGTGTTCACAGTTATCCTGTACTTCATTCCACTGAGATACATTGTCCTTGTCTGGGGTAAGTAAAGCCTTTATTCCCTCCCTAAACTGTCTTACAGGCTAAGAACAAATTATGTTTAAGGGATGAGTTATATTGTCAGCAGTTCCCTATATTTATGGTCATGAAGCTACTCCATGATGAAAAGAGACAGGTCAGTTAAAAATCACAACAGTATAAAGATTTAGGTCTACCTGCAAAATGCATTTTTCTTATCTGGCACCATAGGCTTCATCATACTATAAACATGTAGTTGTGCAGATTCTTCATATATCAAAGTGTAGCTTTGTCTAGATATCGCTCTGATTTATTTTCACCACTTATATACAAACAGAGGCATTTCGATCCATATGGTGCATTTAGGACAATACGCTTTTTTGCTGTGGCACTTTATCTTGTGGAAGTGTATGTAAACACGGTGCTATACATGACCGCTTGTTTAAGAGGTCACCTTTAGGAGTCAGGAAAAGGGTCCTTGGCATTTACAGCCTCCTTAGAAACAGCAACAAAAACTACCTTATATGTATTAAATAAGAATGCTTCTACAAAAACCTACTTTAAAAGTGACTTTTTTGGTCCCAATTTTTAATGCTGCATGCCAACACAATGCCTATGTAGCTAGGATCCATTTACGAGGCAGGCAGTTTCAGCATACATTTTTTTTTTTTTTTTTTTGCCTGAAAAAATTCTTGTTCGAAAAACTCAATTTTCAGTCTCTAGGATCTACTAATATAGCAAACTATGACACTAATGATATATACATAAACAAGACTAGAGAGAAGTAGAATTCTTTATTTGCCTCTCACCTGCATACACATACACCTAAGATCGCTAAACCTATACAAAATGCAAAGAACCAAAATGGGTCTTCAGAAACCATGTGCTTACATTGATCATGATCAATGGGAGTTTTAAGACTTTTACAGAAACAAATTGGAATACAGTGAGTCACGGTCTGATTTTTCTAAACCCTCTAGTTTTAAAATTCCTATTTCCCTATTCTTTTTGGCCCATCTTGTCATATCTTGAGCAAAGTCCTCCCTCTTACTCATCAACCCTGTCCTTACCTTTACACTTGTGTGGGAGGTAGGGGAAATGGTAATTATTTTTTTTCCTTCCTAATTCTGCAATTCTAAGAAATTCAATGAAGATAGCACTTTCACTACACAAGGGAAGAAGAATTTCTACTATGTTCTTGCTTCTTATTGTATGTTTAAGCCCTCATCTTTCATTCCTTCCTGATATGTTTTACTGAAGGAATCAGGGTAGAGTGTCACATGTGGCACCTCATTAGCTCTAACCGATTTAGGGTCAGAGCTGCCTTTGGCTTATGGAGCCATCTCTGTTGAGGGAGGTGATGAACACCCCATTTCCCCCTCGCCCCCGGGTTCTCAGAACCTGGAGCCCAGGACAGACATTAGGCTATGTAACCTGCAGTGGCCCAGCTGTCTTAAAAGGCAATTTAGAGAATGCGTTTGGGCCTCTTGTTTCATCAAATAAAACAAAACAAGAACACTATTTATTTAGTGATGGGTGACAATCAGAAATTTAAGACATGGGTCCTATGTGAGGAGACAAGAGACCAAAATCAAGATTCCAGAAGTTTATCCTACAGGGCCTCTAAGATGTTCTAGTTTGTGGCTCAGTTTTTACCAGTGAACCTGGTTAATTTTTTTCAAAAAGCTGGTAGCAAATGCTTTCATTTCAGGTTTGAAAAAAGTCAAGGTCAGGTGTCTTCTAAAGATTTAGCATGCATTAACAGCAACACACCTCTCCCCACCAAGGTATATCTTTTGAAAAATGAGAAACAAATTCATTGACCTTTTTTGCCTTAACAATCTCAATCTAAAATGTAGGAAGCCAAGTTTCATCATAAATGAGACACTAAAGCAAGGGTTCTAAGTACCATAATACTGAGGTGGAAAAAAGCAAGATACTGCTCATGACTGCTAGGTATTGCTTTTAATTACCCAAATAGCCTCTCCTGATTGGAAGGAGCTACTGAAGTGCAAAGAGAAAAACAAAGCAGCAGTTGAACTGGGAAGGAGGGAGGGAGAGAGAAAACTGAGTAGATTTGTTCACTCACTCAGGCTCAGGGGTAGTATACAAGCTGGATCTTCAAGTCACTGTAACACTTTTTGCAAGAAATGTGCTTTGTGTAACTCCAAACTTTGGAGATTTCAATGGTTGATTTGTCACTTTAGGCATCAATAAATTTACAAAAAAGCTTCGGAGTCCATATGCAATTGACAACAATGAACTACTTGACTTCCTTTCCAGAGTCCCTTCAGATGTACAAGTGGTATGTAGGTTTCATTATTATTGCTATTATTTTACTAGAGTGTGGCACTGGGTTTTAACTTTTATATCCTTTTAATTTCCAAAGTCTTAGAAGAGCTGGGTAAAGTTCGTAATAAAGCCTGTAGCAGATTTTACCAATCAGAAATTTAGCTCACTTGAGGTGACGTCCAAGAGCAACTTAGAATGGAAGCAGGTTACATAAAGAACCTACCAGCGTTGTCAGAGACGATTCTCCTCTAAATAAGTTCAGCTAGAGTTCGTAAAGGGAAGTCACCATGACCTGAGGAAAGGAAATAGGAATATTAAATGATGAAAGCAAAATGTGCCAGTGGACATTTAAGAGGGAAACACTTCTTCCAGAATTTGCACAAATTAAGTAAGTTTTAAACATGCATATTTGGGAGATCAGTTGGTGGGGGAGGTGCTGACTGCTTTTTGAAATCTGAAGCACATCTCAAAAATCCTTTGAAATCCTTTGAGTTTAATGCCCCTTAACCATCAACTATTTTCAGAGTATAACAAGAAAGGTTTACTTTTTTTTTTTTTTTTGGAGACAGGGTTCCAGTCTGTTGCCCAGGCTAGAGTGCAGTGGCATCATAACTCACTATAACCTCAGACTCTTGGGCTCAATAAATCCTTCTGCCTTAGCCTCTTGAATAGCTGGAACTACAGGGGTGTGCTACCACACCCAGCTAAGTTTTACAATTTTTTGTAGAGACAAGGTCTTGCTATGTTGCTCAGGCTAGTCTTGAATGTCTGAGCTCCAGTGATCCTCCTGCTCTAGCCTCCCAAAGTGCTAGAATTATAGGTGTGAGCCACCAACGCCCAGCCAAGAAAGGTTTTTATCAAAATCTTAACGCTGGGTTGTAGTGATATCTTTTTCCTTTGTTTCAGCTGAGTTCTTCATTTGATTTGACATTAGAGTGGCTAGATGGAGATGAAAACTGTGTTAAATAAACAAAAAAATTGCAAAGAACTATTATCCATGCCTTCAAATTAAATTGAGATGGTTCTGCTTTTAATGTAATGTGTTATGGACAGTGTAGACCCCAGCCCATTACTAAAGTTCACATAGGGCTTACATGTAGTTTCTGGCAGGATTTTCCTTTTGACTTCTGCTCTGTCATTCTATTGTTTTCTGCATCCCAGCTGCAGATCCCATACAACCTTTAGAGTGAGCATTTTCTTCCCCCAAGCACAGTCTCTCATTCCTGCTTTTCCCTTCTTTGCCAGAAAGTGGCCACCTGACCAGTCTTTCTCTGAACTCTGTTTAAACAGGTGCAATACCAAGAACTGAAACCAGATCCTTCTCATAGCCCGTATAAAAGGAAGAAAAACAATCTTGGCTAGCCAGCTCCCAGCACTGAGGAGACCAGCATCTGTTTGGGAAGATAAAAGAAAAAGCCTTCAGCCTCAGCAGCATTTCCTTTCTTTCCTGCTTTTTATTTATTTTGCCTTTTTATCATGATTGAGAGAATCTGTAAATAGTGTACAAAGGCATATGTCTTTGAAAATATACTTCTATTGTACAGACTCAACTTGATAAAGGTTTAGCTACTGCTGTGTGAAAGCTTTGTTAGCTGTGGATAATAATATAACACTGAGAGAACAAATGTAAGAATGATAACAGTGGAAGATACACATTTCTCTAATTACAAGTGGAAGAACCAGAATATTAGATTAAATACTCAACTGTGCTGATTAAATCTACATAAATTGTAAATGTCAATTTGATTTCAGTTTTTTTTAAATGTGACTATTTTTTATCTGAAAAGTAATCCATTACAGTTTTTCTATGTTTTATACATTTCAAAAGGGAGGGAAATCCCAAAGCCTGAATAATGGAACGGATGCATTTCAATTTAACATAGATTCTGACTTTAGATCCTGACATTCAATCCTGTGCAAATTACTTAGGTATGACTAGGCTGATTTTAAGCTAGTGAGTGAAGGTACATTCCCCCCCACCTTCAGAAAATCTGCAACACTCAAAACCTGCAAACTTTCTATCATTCCATCTAAAACCTTAAAATCTCTACAGGACTACACAACATAAATACTGCCAGGTTTATAAACGATTGCCTATCTGAATTTTTATACCGACCACTACTCTAATTTATACCAAGTTAGCAAATTAGCAACTTATTTCAGTTGTCAAAAATACTAGCAAACTATATCCATGTTGCTTTTGGTGTCAGAGTATACCTTTGTGCATCTGAAAATATTTTAATACTCAAGTGTTCTCAAAGGAAAAAAAAATCTGCTTTCTCATTAGGTTACTGAAATGCTTTAATGCATACTATGATTTTTGTCATAAGTGTGAATTTTAATGTAGAGGAGAATGCAGTGTGCTAAGTGATATGCCAGTGTTTTATTACATTCATTTATGAAAAAAAATAATCATTCTTGATAACATGAATGCATGAAAACCTGTTTTGTAAAATAAACTGCTTGTGGGGGGGATTGCCTTTACAAATATTTCACTATTTACCATAGAAGTGATACTTAAAAATGTATTCCCAAGATTCTTAAGGTATTAATAGTTTTTATATCTAACTCCCTGGTATATCAAGGGAGCATACCTCTGGAGAAAAATAATTTGGTTGGTGAGAACATCTTACTTCCCTAACTAGGTAGAGGATTAAACTCAGCAGAGACTGCTGTAGACAATGTTTTGCACTACTTTGTTAACAATAGACTGGGGTGGGAGTTACACTAGAAAAAATGTAGAAAAGCTGAAAGCAAGAAATATATATTTCACTCTAACGGAAGATTCTTTAAAAATTCAATTTCATTGAAGCTGATTTTTAAAGTATTTTTATTTTAGAGATATGTTGTTAAATACTATTTCTTATAATAGAACTATTTTGATCTGTTTATACACTATGCTTGAAAGAATGTCAATTAAATTCCCTTTCTACAGAAAGGCTTTGACCTCAATATGCTCTATTTAGCGCATCATATTTAAAAAAAGACTAAATGCTTACATCCACCATCACTGTTTGTTGCTAAAACATAATACTCCATGAAGTTGATGTTACTACAGAAAGTTTGATGAGATAATTTGTTGGAAATAACTTTCAATTATACCTTATGTGAGATTTATGTTCTGTGCTGACGTCTATTCGGATGTCTATAAGCCTGATATTCTACAACCACAGATGTCTCTAGGGGATAGTAACCATTAACAGATGACTATTTTTTTTTTGTTTCATTGTATCAAATTTCAGATGTTTATTTAGTTCAATGGTAATGTGGACAACACATTCACTGCATTAAATACAAAAGAAAATCTTTTCCACGTATAATCAGGACTCCTTTTTTTTCGGTGTTTGAGAGAAGATGGAGGATTGTGTGCATATTTTTATAAATGACACTTGACTTGGAAAAATACAGATTTGGTTTGAATAAACAAGGCTTCTAAAACCTTGACTGTTGTATAAAACTCAGTACCTTTGGAGGGGTGAGCATCTAAATAAAACTGATAGAGGAGTAAGAACTAGCTTGAGGCATGAAAGTGGTATTCAAGGAAACATCTTCTACTACATTTTAGAAACTACCACAATCACAGGCTGAAAACACTATGAGTAATAAAACTCTCTCTTTCCCCTTCTCACATAGGTGCAATTTTGTCTTGAGTGCTGGCTAACTTGCCTTAGGTTTTGAGAGATTTGTGATGTAAATATTTCAAGGTATCATAAGAAACTGAATGTTACTCTAACACCTATTTGGACTGCTAAATATTGTAGATGTTGTGAACTACTAAATATATTCCTCAGTATATTTTAGTAAATTCACCGAAAGTCATTATTTATATTCGTATTCCAAACTATTGCTATTGTGATAATTCATAAGAAATGCATATTTGTGCTTATTTTAACTTTTTGCACCTATTAAAAAGAACACAGTACTTGTTCATTTTGGTACTGTTCCAGACTCAAACTCTGATAGGTTCTGTAAGGATTCCAAACTGTTTTTGAACCTTCTGTGCACTAGGATAATCTGAGTAGGGGGATTCTTAACATGACTTTGCTTTGTGATATATTTATTGAGTACCTACCTACCATATGACCCTGTCACAGGCAATGGTCAAACCAATGATCGTATATTAAAGTCCAATCTGGAGTTGAAGTATAGTGAGAGCGAAATTTAATTGATATGTTTCTGAAAGTATCTTTGATAGGATTTTTATTCTGCATTTAAAAGTGAAGAAAAATTCAGTAGTACGCTCTTTTATCCAGGGACCACAGGAGCTTTTTTCCACTTTGATCTCAATAGCTAAAGGTCTCCTATGCTAAGAGTAGCCTCAATTTGTACTCTTATTCAAAGGCTGTAATTTCAGTTTATAAACTTGTTAAAGGGGCCTAAATGTTTGATATTTTTGAATTTGCGCTTAGCATTTAAAGCAAATTATAAGGTAGTTGATGCTTCAGAAAAACAAAGAAAGCCACCGTTATACTTCTTGGAAAAGCCTCAGGTACTATGAAATTAATACTTGTTTAAATTCTGGGTCTTTAAATGTCTAGTGTGACTGTGTATACAGATGCCTATTATTTGGTTTGATTAGAGTATCTAGAGTCAGCCTTTTCTAATTGCTCAGTCAAGTATGAAATAAAACCACATAAAATATAACATAATGAATTCTTACAATAGTGTCATTCCTTTCAATTATAATTCTTTTTTCTGGGATGACTGGTGTAACTCACTGAAAGAATAAAACATAAAACATAACCCTTCCCCCCTTTTGGCAAAAATGTTACCCTTATACCTCAATTTCTACAGTTATACAATAGCAATTTGTACAGTGGCAGTCATGTAAAACTTATTCCAGCTGAATCTGAGATTTAAGGAAAATCAAGGAAAATCTCTCATTAAATGGAATACTATGCAAATAAAAACTATTAAATGTCCAAAGTAGTCACAATGTAAAAACTAACAATATAATGAAGGGTTTTTGCTGGAATTTAATGATTCCATCTATGCTTTTCCAAGAGGGAGAATCTGAGTTAAAACACTGACTGCCACACTAGAAAAAAAAACTTTCTCTGGGGCCACAGTGTTTTATTAATATTAAAACAATCCTTTCTAATTTCTAATTATTTTTTGTTTTCTGTTTGTGAGTTATACGCAAGGCAATCCATGTTTTTAGAATTAAATTGTCAATATTAATTGTAACAATAAGAACATCAACAAGTAAGATTTTCATAAACCCACTGCAGGGTTTTGCTTCATGAGGCCCCAGGCTCAAAACTAGGCTGAGTTAAATACAACTCAAATGGCAGTTAATGTGTTAAGAACAACAACAAAAAAATAGTAATTGATCTCAAATGAGTTTCAATTTATTGGGATCTTCTTTCACATTCTACACTTAAGAAAACACCCTAACCCCCCCCCCCAAAAAAAACTTCTATTACATGCACAGAGAGTATTTTTGTAAAGACAAGTTTTTTAATTTGTATGTTTTTTTGTGCCTCCAAATGTTACTAAAAAATTATGGCTTCATTTTTTAAAAACTAACCAAATGACATTGCTGTTCTGCTTTAGTCAATTAAGTGTTATTGTATTAGGAAGAAAGCTTTGTTTCAAGAAAAAGAAATGGTTTAGGTTAAGTAGTTGTGCCAAAGTTTTTTCAGTATGTAGCAAAATTAAAATTGTGATGTAATTCTCCCCCGTGTTAGATTCTTCAATGTTCCTTCCAAAAAGAGAAGCAGTGACCAACCTAAGTCAATGAGTGAACCTGAAAACCACCTTATTTTCTCAGGAAGAATGCATTGAAGGAGATCCTGAGACCTGGCTGAATGGAGTTGTTCCTCCTACTAGTGAGGAGAATGATAATATAGGCTCAGTTTCCCTTTCTAGTCAAAGACAAGCTTCAAAATGGCTTGTGTTAACTTGAGGGATTTTATTTTGCCAGAGTTCAAATGATGACAGTTTGGAGGAAATGTTAATTTCATAGAGAGAAAGGAGCACACCTGGCCCCAACCACTCTTAATTGTCCTTTACATTACTGGAGACACCTGAGACAACAGTCAGCCTTATTATAAACAGCTGGACCACAGAAGCGAGGGGAAGGAAATGCCAATATTTGTCCCAAGTTCAGAGATCACTTTTTAATAAAGCTATTAGAGAACTCAAACCTTGTAACTGCATTCCCTAAAAACATTTTTCTTTTACATAGCAGTGATTACAACAATTCCAACTCAAAAATCTGTGCTTAACTTACAATTCTGCAACGATGGAAAACAACTTATTAGTGTCAAGAACTAATAAAACTCAGAAAAATTTTACGGAAGTATTTCCTATTATAAAGGGCAGAGTAAGTTTGTGATTTTTGTCATCTTTGTTATTTGTTGTAATAGGGAAGTAGCTAACACCAATTTCTGACCAACCTTACACAATAAATACTATGCCTACCTCTTACCTTTGTCCTGGAACTCTTACAAACTTCAGTTTCTATTAACACAGAAACCTAGCAAACCATAGTAGGGTCTTTGAAGTTTATGGGAATCCACTCAAAAAGTCAAATACTATACACATTTGAAAAAGCGGTTTTTAAATAGACCACTGTGGTGTTTCATTTTATTTGTTTGAAGTTGCTGAACATTACATTTAAAATTTCCCTCTAGGATGTATGTGAAAAAAATTCATCTTCAGAACTAAGAAAAACTTTTTGTTTTTTGATCACAAAATGCTTGGTAATTTAACCAACAGTGAAACACTGACCCTTGTGGGGTAGGATACCAGGTATTCACCATCCATTCTTGTGCACTATGATACTAATACAAAGACGCAAATGTACTTGATCTCCCATGACTACAACAACAGCCCTGACAAGCAGGTGAGAAATCTTTCCCCCCAAAATAGATCGATTGAGTCTCTCTGGTATACTATAGTTACCATATAGGTAATCCAGTGTACTTACATAAGGCAGTTGTAAAAATACTGTGTTTTGAGTTGTACTACTTAAAACAGTACCTTACAAGAAGCCATTTTTCTGGTCTTCACGGAATAGGTGCAAAATATATGCTCTGGAGAACAGCGGCAAGACACTCTCACTCAGATTTCACTCTCTCCATAGCGGCTGACTGTACCTGCATTAATGTTGCAAATAATAAGTTATATTATAAAATGAATTTTTCCCAGATAAATGATAGAAGAATTCTTAATTTAATAACACTGGTAAACTCGTTTTAAAGGCATTTAAGTTACAACCTTTGATAAATGTAACTATCATTTAATCTTACCAGTTTCTCTCTGCTTTTCTGTGTTGAATTTGAAAAGACACATCAGACAACAAGTAATTCTTCAGGTTCCATGAATATTTCTAAAAGCAGAAAGATAAGTTATCATGATTCCACATGGTAACCACATGACAAAGTTTAATCTTTAGCAATTTAAGAATGCTACTACAAAGTAATGCCCCCCCATCCCTACCCCAACATGGCGAGGCTCCACTTTGAAGTGGTTAAGATGAAGACTAGAGAAGCGTATCAGTGAAGTGACACAAGATTCACTTTCAAAAAAGGGCATATAGTATAGTGTAATATTTGAGGTCTGTATTGAATGATACCAATTATATTTTTAATTATATCTTACATTAAAGAAAAATGGCATATATTAAAACTAGATTTTATCCTTTAAAAATCCAATAGATGTCAATTTACATAAGACAACTTTAGAAAAATTTCAAACTTACTCTTACTTAGATCAGGAGCATTACTTTCAAAATAAATTGGTTACTGGCATTATAAACAGACATAAATCATCATAAAGAAACTTGGTGAAAAAAATATTCAGAATTCTGTCACAGAAACACAACCAATATCAGCAATGTATTTATTTACAATCTTTTTCCCTATGTAATCTAATTTACAGAAAAAAAAATGTATATATTTTTTAAGAGATGGGGTCTTCCTATGTTGTCCAGGCTGGTCTCAAACTCCTGCCTTAGCCTCCCGAGTAGCTTGGACTACAGGCATGCACCACCGTGCCCAGCTGAGAAAATAATTTTTAATCCCATTTAAATAGTTTCTATTTTTAAAAAGAAACTAAAATTAGTTAAAAATGGTATTTAGGGAATGCGTTCAACCACTTTAATAAATGGCTTTCAACCTCTCCTCAAGTCCACTTCCACCAATAACATGACTCAGTATGAAGTTAACATTATTTTGATATTATAAAAGAACTCAAATGATAGGAAAATAAATGAGACATCTAGATTTGCCTAACTTTGAGGACAGGTCTCAGTATTACCAGTCAAAACAAGATGTTTCTCACAGGAAGACAAATGCCACATGATTTTATGTATATGTGGAATCTAGGAAGAGTGATCTCATAGAAGTAGAGAGAATGGTGGTTACCAGAGGCTAGGAAGGGGAGGGGAGAAAGGAAGATAGGAAGAGGTTGGTCAGTGGGTGTAAAGTTAGTTAGATAGGAAGAATTAGTTAAGTTGTGATGTTCTATTACATGGGGGGGTGACCACAGAAAATAATATATTGTATAATTCAAGATTGCTAGAAAAGAGGATCTTGGAAGTTATCACCACAAAGAAATTATAAAAGTTTGAGGTGGATCATTAAACAATGAACACATGCCCTGAGACATCACACTGTACCCCGTAAACATGTACAATGATGTGTCAATATTAAAAAAAAAAAAAAAAAAAAAAAAAAAGCTATTTCTGATGATACCATTAAAATTGAAATTTTGGCTGGGCTTGGTGGCCCAAACCTGTAATCTTGGCACTTTGGAAGGCCAAGGCAGGGGGAACACTTGAGGCTAGGAGTTAGAGACCAACCTAAGCAAAAGTGAGACCCAACCTCTACAAAAAAATAAAAAAATCAGCCAGGCACTCAGGCGTTTGAGGTTGCAGTCAGCTATGATGATGCCACTGCACTCTAGCCCGGGCAACAGAGTGAGACCCTGTCTCAAAGAAACAAGACAAACAAACAAAAGCCAAAAACCCTGGAATTTCCTTCTTTTTGACTGAATTTCAACTAAAATAATCTTCTATAAAAAATTATC